>NC_063450.1:21652575-22852575 GCF_020379485.1 Brassica napus | reverse complement strand
GATGAATGCAACTTCTGCTCTGCAGAATCGAGTCCTTCAAAGAAACTAGCTCCTGATTCTTCAGACAAAGCAGATGGCAGCTCTTCTTGAAGATGAAAAAGGTATAGAAATGTCTATTACTAAGCTTTAGCAGAAGAAACTGAGTAAAATGTTTCGTGTACCCTCATGGATCCTTCAAGACAAGGTTTTTGAGTTCTTATATTGTATTCGGGTTCGTACTTAAACGTTGAGACTTGAAACTTTTTTTTGCTGGGGTAAAATGTGAATGAAACTTTCTTTTTGGTGTACATGATTTTATCTTTGAAACGTCGCAGATTAGAGGGGAACTGAGTCTATATACATACCTATTCTTGACCAATCACCACAGCGAGAAGCTTATTTTATATACATCAAGAATCGTGTACTTGATTTGTCAAGAATAGATATTCATAACAATTCTTTTTGGTGTACATCATTTTATATACATCGAGATGCTTATTTTGTTTCTCATGATACTTATCATATTGTTTTTAATAAACTCTTCAGGTGTTCTGCTCCTTAAATTATGAGACAGATCAAGATGAAGAACAATTCATATATTGTTCCTTAAATTACGACATTTTCTGCTGATAACATATTTCTACAAATTTTGTTTTGAAAGAAATTATGAGATGAGAGCATTAAAACAAATCCAGTTTTTGTTTTCATTTTCGATGCTTCTTACATAATCTCTATTTTGATTATGTGCAAGCTAGCCGTGCAATTCATTTGGTTTAATAAAAGTGACTATGTCTTTGGTTCTCAACATAAAACAAACGATGAGAATATTGTACACTAATGGGACAGGGACTGTCTAAACATACACATTGTTAGTATATGCATTACCTTCTGACGCAAGTAAGCTTGGTAAGGTCTCTTACCACTATGAAGCCCTTTGCCATCTTGGATATTTAGACAAAGTATCAAAAACACTACAATACTATCTGAACTTAAGTTATTTCTTTGACAAATATCACTCTTTCTTCGATGAAGGTGAAAATGACCTTTTAAGAAGAACTAATAATAATAAGCTGACAACTATTACTCTTTTTCCTGGAAAATGCCCAAAATCTTTCTACAAACAGAATTATTAAAATAAACTTACCAATTTTTGCAAACCCATAACACAAAAACAATAACCTCCCCAATTATGGACTGGAAGTTTTAAAAGGCCAACAACTTCAACACCATTAAAAGTCCACGTAGCTTATCAAATATGTCACCTCAACGCTTCTTCTCCAAACTAAACTGCTCTCACAAATCAAATTGACCAACATTGTATACAATAAACCAGAGAAAACAAAATAACTCATCGCATTTAATTATTCTTTTAGTTCATTTCCTGGCATCAACGACTCCCGCTAAATACTATTATCATATGCATTATTTCGAAATGAAAATATAACATACAACAATCAGAGCTTTGGGAATTCTTAGAATTCTCAACACAATTATACAAATCTTACATGATCTTTTAACCGCACGGCTGCCTCATACTTAAAACTAATCGTAACTTCCTTCATTTTATTATTGAACACACTCATAAAAACATAACTAAAATATATCTAACAATGTGAAGTTCACAATTTATTTGTAGTATCCTATAAAATAAAACATTAAAATTAATAGGAATTTAAACAATGGGCTAACTAATAATGATTTCACAGTTCTGTTGGAATGGAAATAACACAAAATCTGAAACCATATACCTACAACCCAACCCAACACAATTAGTTCGAAGACCCAAAGAAAATTAGTAAACATCCCAAACATCATACCACGCGTTACGCTCAATGTCAACTCGACTTTCACATTCCACCAAATTAGACATAATGTTACAAAGATCTACAACTATATCTCCAAATCATTTTTTCGCTACTATTTGTTGAATAAATTTGATTGGTTATACATTACAAGATTTTACATCAAAACTTATATAAGTAAGATAAATGAATATTTAGTTTATGGGTCCGATTAGTTGAAGCTTTTTTTACAAATATGAAAAATTTTAAACCGCTGATTTAAGAAAAAATAAAACATAGAAATATAGAGTTGTAGATTTAAGGGGAGGATCCATTAAACTATTTGGATACTAATTGGAAACAAAAATCATAAACAGATTTAAGTGAAATGAAACATTTATACAGTTCAACCAATTAAACACCATAACTAAAAATTAATTATTTTTGTTTATTCTACTTATCACCTTATATATAATTTCTAATAACAAAAAAATGGGTAGTAAAAAATTGAAATGTGTAAAACAAAAACAGTGAATAATTTAAAATGATTTTATCATTGTTTGGCTACTTATTTTTTTATAATAGATTATAATATTATAAATAAAATAAACATACTTAATATAAAATCAAAATTTAAATTTAAAAAAAAGTCCTGGGCGTAGCCCGGGCCGGCTCTAGTATATATATATATTAACATAAACACCTATTAAAATAAAATTATTTATTCATATGATTTTATAATCATTATATCTTATTATAAAAAACATTTAAACTTTGATCACAAAAGAGTATGCTAAATCATTTTGATGACCAGTAACAGGCCTCCCGGGAACTAGCAAGCCGACGGATATGATGATGTTCAATGTACCGTTTTAGAAAACATTGAATGTTGTTGGTATTATTTGTAGTTTAATGTTTTGTAATGAATTTTGGATTGATTTTTTAAAATAAATTCAAAAAAAAAATTATTAAAACTTAATTATTATTATTTTTAAGAAATTAATATATTTGTTAGGGATTTGCAAGGTAAGGGTATCCTTATATATTTGCGGTGGAATTACGAGTCATTTTGATTTGCAAGTCATGATTTCCGAGGAAATGTCTTTTCTCATTTTCTCGCAAATCACACGATTTGCGAGAAAATTTCAACAGTTTATGCCCTCGACTATGTAACCCTAATCCACCTAGAACTCACCCTCCTCCTAGGTCCTAGACACAACATAACTTCTCACACTCACGGCGGCGAAACCAAAGACTCCGAGCCGGAGAGAAACCATCAAGGGAACCACCATCCCGTATAACAAAACCACTGAGATCAAAACTCTCTCCACCAATCGGTATGAGCACCATACCCCAATAGTTGACTAACGGCTTCGGGCACCGTTCCCGTCGTCCTCTAACGAGAAGCTGACACCTTCACCGACGAACCACAAGAGCGGTGGTGCTCACATAGGGATAAAATATAATTGTCGCGAGGCACATAATTTATGGGTAGGGTTTAAACTAGCATCCTTCCCGATTTTGTATCCCATTGGATAGACTTTCCGAGTACATTTTTATATTTTATAAACTTAAAATTATGATCGATTTCAGTATAGAGCAACCTTGATTACAAAATAATAATATCGTATCCTAGTGTTAAAAAGAAATTGTCTTATCCACTCTCACGGGCGCCTTTTGACTTCTTGTTTCGGCGGAACCTATTTGTCTTGAAAATCTCACTTAAGGTTCATGAACTTTATAACATGCGAATATTATAATGATCTTATTCTTACACTAAGCAACCCCAATATATAGTTTAAAGAGATAGTTTAAAAGTATATTTAGTCTGACAACCAATCACAAACTTACACAGAATCTAATACATCAAAATGTCATAAATTTATCAAACGTCAGTACGTCACCCCATTGACTTCCCCAGGTTTTAAGGTGGCACAGGCAGCATCTTCGTTCCTGCGCCTGAAGGAACATGTGCAGATGTGCCAACTTGTTCAATTTTAATCTATTTGATCAAACCATTAATGACCTTACTCTTAAAGCATTATTACCAACCTTTGTCTTTTTATAAATCTTAGATGCACACAGATATTTAAACATTCTGTCAGGTAGTGCATTAATCTCTTGTTTTATAAAAGTGAGTTAAAAAAAGTGAGTGTTCGGGACGGATTGTGAATCTTTTTAGAGACAAAAAGCGATTACTCATAAAAACTGAGAGGCACAAAAAAGATTTTACAAGACCAAAAACTTAGTGGAGTAAATCTAACGAATCAGCCTGTCCTACGAATGCGTTAGTAAGCATCGTGTTATTGTTGTCTCTGTTAAAAGTTCTTTTTAACGGCATGTTTTATGTAATTTTCGATTTATGTAATATGTTACATTGATTTGATATGAATGAATATAGTTAAAATGTTATAAAAAACGCCAAAATTGCTTTTCCCCAAACAAATGATAAATTAATTTGACAAAGAAAAAGGAAAAAAAATAAATAAATAAGATAAATATTCACAAAACAATACTCTTGTAAATTGAATTATCCGGTTTGGAGACGGAGACCTTCCAACACTTAACCTCTCCGTCAAGACTTCCACTAACGATTGAAACGACGCCGTCTGACTCCGAATCTCTAACTGCTGCAAGCGACTTAACCGGTTTCGTGTGACCGGAAAGCACCTCCAAGCAACTATAACAACCGTCGGCTCCGCGCCGCCAAATCCTGACCGTCCGATCAGCAGATCCACTTAGGAGCAAATCAGACACGTTAAACAAGCTAAGTATTGCTTTGTCGTGTCCTCTCAAAGCACCACTCACCGCCATGTAGTTAGAGCTGTCCACTCTCTCCCAAACCAAAATTGACCGGTCACACGAACCGGAGAACAAGAACGATCCGTCGTCGTTTAATGCCAGAGCGTTAACAGCAGATTTATGTTTTTCCAATGTCGCGACTAACTCGTGTCGTTTCGAGTCGTCGGGTTTCGCCCAAACCCGTATACGTCTGTCCGCCGATCCAGTATAAACGGTGCCGTTTGCAGAGACGGCGACGGCGTTAACGGCGTCATCATGGGCTTTGATTGATTCCTTGCAACGAAGATCGGAAGCTCTCCATATCTTCAGTGTCTTGTCCCAAGAGACGGAGTAAATGAAACCGTTATTAACGGCAAGAGCGGTAACGGCGTCAGCGTGTTCGATCCAGAGACGTTTCTTGTGACGGCGAACCTGAACGTAATTTTTAGGGAGAGCGAAACGTCGCAAACGGTCGTTTAAAGTAGGAAGCGTCGTTAACTGTTTGTAACCACTTTTCGCGGTTAATTTCCAAACTCCGATTTTACCGTCCTGATGAGCGGTAAATATTTTCTCACCGGAGAAACCGACGGATTTAACGGAGCCTGAGAAAGGATCCTGGCCGTTAAAAGTGTCGAGATGAGCACACATGGCGCGATCGTAGATGCTGACTTCGTGTCCAGAGACTGCGAAGAGATAACCTCCGTTGACGGCGAGACAAGTGACGGGGAGACTCCGTTCGCGGAGTTTGAACGAGGAGGTAACGGAGTGAGAGACGGTGATGGCGTGAGCGTCGGAGGGGATTTTCTGAAGAGATGGAACAGAAGGGAGTGTCTGAAGAGAGAGACTGCTATGGAGGCTGCTAGAGCCGGTGACTTCGCTTAGTGACGATGACGTGGCGCTATCGTCGGAATCTAAATGCTTTAGAGATTTTTGTACTCGTCTTCTCCGGGAAGAATCCAGCCATGACAAAACCCTCATGCTTGTTAAGTTTATCCTTTCTCTTATGAGTATGTATCCTGTTTGGTGAGAGAAGTTAAGCTTCGTGTAGTTGAAGATGAAGACGAAGAAGAGATGTAAATATTTATATAGAAGCACTTTGTGCAGAGAAATTCGCCACGTGGCAGTTAAGTACAGAGCTTAAACTAAAAAGATTGAGCATTTGTACTTGGAAAGATCCAAGGGTATTATGGTAAAGTCAGCGCAAATAGTCAAATCCTCAATGGTGTGTTTGTGGGGTAAAAAACAAAGAACTCAAAAACAAGTGAAAAAGAAGAAGAGATAGGGTTTGCGTTACAGCATTGATTAGGTTGGAAGATAGCGCATGGGTCAAAGAGAAAGTAGGACCCAATAGTTATGAGCAAGTTCTATCATCAATATAGCTAAACTAATGAGGTTTTTGAAGACGAATCATTGTGATCAATAGTAGTAACAAATGGGTGAGTGCGTGAGTGGGTACTTGGAGGAAACACGAAAATGATTGTAGATATTGGGTCACATCGTTGCTGGAAAGTGGAAAGTTGCTAATTAAAGAGAGACACAATGAATGGCCCGGGCCAATGTCAGAACAGAACCAAAGTGTTCATTGAATAGCCGTAACCAAATGGATTGATAAATAATTTATTTTCTAATAAAAAGATGCAAGTAGGAAAAGTCGGTCGTTACCTCGAGTGGACTGGGAAGCAGCGATGATACGAAATTGCCAGCCCAGAATAGTGAAAGGTTAGATGGAACGCTCGTACAGTACTCTTTCTCATATGTTTCCAAGAACCTACGATTTGATTTGTTGCCAGGAGAAAACGTCAGGTATTTTACGTCAGCTAACTATAGTTTGCTATATGATCTATCATACTAACAAAAAACAAAAAGCTCATTTCACAAACCGAAAGAGAATATATGTATGTTAAAAGCTTACCAATCCGAAACCAACGTGGTGCAGATTTATAAGGCTCGTTCCATGTCTTTACTATCCTCAATAGGATAATTCTTGGTGTTGGATCACAGTACTCATAAAATGGGCCGTTCAAACTCGCTCAAATCCCCATAACTGAAAACCAAAGATTTAGTGGGAGTTAACACAAACTACGAATTGATCACCTCACAAAGTAGAAGGTAAGATTGAACAATCAACATTAACGGTGGATCATAAAGATTTGGTGCATATGAACTGTCTTAGCTAATGAAGATTAGTGATAAAATTATATTATTTAAAAATTAAAAGACCAATGGCGGATGCATCTTTTTCCTATAAAAAATATCAATATATAATTTATTTGTACTACCATTCTTTGGATTCAGACAGTTCTTCGATAGATACATATTATTTCATTCATTTGTTTTATACCAATTTAATTATAGCATTTCTATTTTTTGGGAAGAATTGCTTAACAGCGCCCCCCCCCCCCCCCCCAAGTCAGCTCCGGAACGCAAGTCTTACTTGTTTTTCGAGTGGAAGTACTCCAAAGGCAAAGAGGAGGTATTGTCTTCTTTCTTTACTCACCTTTGGCCACCTGCTATTGTGATGGCATATCCTTTTGGGTTCGATCATCCTCTCTGCCATTCATTTATCTAAATCATAACGAGATATATCATAGAAGATCAACATTCTAGAAAGTTAAGCACTCCTACGGTCTTTTTTCTCTTGTATCCAAAACTTCTTGATTCATTTACAAACATTATTCCGTGCATATTAATTGGCACGTTTTACATTGTTATTCGAAAGCTTTTCTTTTAAATAGTCGGCAAATAGTCGATTTGAATGTTTTTTATGCTAAATCGAATATTGAATATCCGGACGGTTTGTAACAATTGTGGAACTTTCCCTATCAAGTATGACAGATGAGAAGTGGAGTATAGTGCTTTAGATTGTTGTTATATATTTGACAAGAATACCCCAAAAATGTCGTTATATTTTGAAAAAATAAGACTAAAGAGATAGTAAAGAGAGGAAATAGATTGAGAAAGCAAAAGAAAAAGAAAAGAGGTAATGGTGTTATTGGTTTATATATTTTGATTGATTTAGAAATCCATATAGTATTTATAAATCCAAATAAAATATGCAAATCCAGAGTTTTTCTCTCGGATTTGAGTCTTTGTATTTTTAACTAAAAAATCCAAACAAATCCAATCAAATCTATTATTAAATCAAATATATTAGTAAATCCGTACGATTGAATAACACTTGATTTGATATAGAATTTATGAATCATTAAACCAATAATACATGATTTTAATACATATTTGAAAATCATAGAACCAATAACACTAGATTTAGTTCGGATTTTCAAATCTATTAAAATACAACAACCAATAACCCCTACTAAGTTAGGACCAAAACAGCAAGTCACCAATATATGAATTATGAACCGTATGCACTACGCGTACGGCTTTTTCTTCACTCGTCGATGGGTCCCTGAATGAGCTTCTTCAGTGGAAGATGACCTAACCCAACCAAGAAACTTGCATTTGGCCACATCTTTTAAATTCCATGATGTTTTTTTTCCTAAAACACCTAAATTTCAAATTCCATGATGTAATGCACGATTCTGTGAAGCCAAAGCTAATTTTCTTCATTACTTGGCTGCGAAAACTAGTGGAATTAGTACTTGTTTATTATCACACATTTATAGACGAGGAAGCTATACCTAAAAAGATGGTATCGTGTGTATCTTCAATCATAACTCCCATAATCAATCTCACCGTTCCATAATCTATCAAACACATGCATTTAGAATAAGATTGTACTTTCTTTCTTACTACGAAAAAGATTGTATCCAGTGGTTACGGACTTCTACGGCTCTACCTGATTAATATGTATTTTTGTATCTCGAAAACATGAAAGGATCAATCCGCGATTCCGCATTTTATCCTTGCTAGTGGAAATTTTCGTTTATTTTTTCAGTTTTATTACAAAGACATCGTTTCTCACAATAAAGGAGAAACATATTACAACACGGCCATCACAATCATCCATACATATTAATAGTCTTCAGTCAGAATAATCTTCTCATGATAATACACACCTCAGAGAAACAAGAAAGAACCCGCGATGGATGCAACACCAACGAAGACCGCAGAGACGCCAAGAGCAGCCGCGCCGCTGTCAGCAGCATCAGTAGAAGGTGAAGGTCCATTACTACCGTAGGAGGAGTCACTTCCTAGAGGACCAGCCACAGCTACGTCACCATCACCTGGAGAAGCAGCTGCATCGTCATCGGTGGTTCCAATGGTGTCCTCGCTCACTGGAGCTTCGACATCGGTTACGGGAGCAGCCGGAGCTTTGGAGGGTGACGCTGAAGGAGACGGAGAGGAGGCAGCTGCGGCGAGGCCAAGGATGGCCAAGAACACGAGGCCAAAAACTAGGACAGCGTTTTGGCGACCCATTCTTCTCTCTGTCTCCTTGTACGTACGTAGCTCTCTTTTAGTTTGTCTTAGGGTTTAACGTTAGAGATTGTGATGATTAGAGAGGAGATGGGGTTGCTGTGTATATATAGTTGTCTTGTATGACTGAAACAAGAAAATAGAAAACGTTCTTACTACGTAGGAGGAATACCGTTCAATCTAATGTAGATCAACTGGAATGTCTAAAAATGGGTTTGCTAAGGTATATATTTTTGAATGGTAACGAGCCAATCAAGAAAAAAGAACGGTAACATGCCAAAGTATAGATGAATACGAATATTTAATTTTTGTTTTCTTTGGTTGATGAACCGAATAAAATGAATGTACAATATTCATATTATTTTATATGCTTGTTTATCGAAACGTGAATGTCTGATCTCTTACAGGCTAAAACGAATGCATACAACAATTTTATAGTTGAAGTCAAATTAATTGAATGAATATTTTGATCAAAGTTTATAAAACATCTTTAACTAAGCCTTACTTAGACATGGATACCTAAATGTGAAAAAAAGTTTTTAAGAATAATTCTGTTGGGAAGGTTCTCATCATCATGATAATAAGAAAAGAAGAAGGTTCTCACCATAAATCTTTTTACAAAATCTTTAAAACTCCAGATTCAGTGAATAAGAATTGTGTAAATCTCATAATATGAATTAACTATTTATTCGCTAAAGTTCTAATTGGTAACCATTAAAAAACAATATGAATGAAGAGGAAAATAATGACTAAGAACAGAATGGTAGGATTGAAACCCCTTGTTCCTTTTTAATTTTTTATAAGGAACATTTTTTGTTCTATAATTCCTTGAAATTAAAGGAATGATTAAGAATCATGGGTAACAAATACGAGGTGTAAATTTTAAGGAATAAATAAAAACTTAATATTCTCATATATTACTTTGGTCATCAGTATTGTTGGTCATCATTTACACCCTAAAACATATTTTCAGTTCTGGACACTATAGTAGAACGCTTAAATCAATACGTATTTAACATAGTGAATTTTTTTTGAGCAAAAGTTTAACAATAGTGGTTATATGTGAAAGATATACTGTAGAAACTAGTAAATAATCATCTTTACCATCGGAGTTCACCTCTGCAGCTATTCCCACCAGAAAATTGAAATCGTATAGTCCTCCATTGCAAAGTTATTTGGCTATGCATGAGGCCTTATCGATTCAATTTTGACAACAAAAAAAAAAACATCTTTTCCATCTCAACTCAAGTATAAGTTTCAGGGAGATAACGAACGCGAAGTTACCTGATACAAGGGGCTTGCCAAATGAAAATGGATATATATATACATACTACTGAATTTTCTTTCACTTCTGGGAACTCTGGTAAAACAACTTATCAAATTTCAATCTTACAAATTTACTAAAAAAAAAAAAGATTACTACCAGACTACAATATAAGCTTGAAGAATAAACGGGTTCCTCATATCATGGATATATATGGGCCTTAAGCCAACGGCCCAAATACTTATCATAGGCCCTTAAATCAGTTTCGATTTACGAGTATGCCATCATGTTAGGGTTTTAACACAACCATTTTCGCTCTCAAATCTTCTCGACACTCTCCTTCTCATTTCTTCCCCCCAAGATCTGTATTTCGATAGGATCGAAGAAAGCTTAAACCTCGAAAATGGCGCTGGCGTTCGACGAGTTCGGGCGCCCGTTCATTATACTGAGAGAGCAGGATCAAAAGACGCGTCTCAGAGGCATCGATGCTCAGAAAGCCAATATCGCCGCCGGCAAAGCGGTGGCTCGGATCCTCCGTTCCTCTCTCGGACCCAAGGGAATGGACAAGATGCTTCAGGGACCTGACGGAGACGTCACCATCAGTTCGTTTCTCACCTCTCTGATCTCATATCTTCGTTTAGGATCTTAGTTTCAGTACTCTCTACTTGATTAGGGTTTTCTATCTATATGAACGGATCCATTGATTTGTTATTGTGTGCGAGCTTAGTTACTATTGATAAATCGATTCTTTATCCATCGAGCTTAGCCTTTTTTTTTTTTTTTGTTTATAACGTCGTCGTTTTGATTATCTAGCTAACGATGGTGCGACGATCTTGGAGCAAATGGATGTTGACAACCAGATTGCGAAGCTTATGGTTGAGCTGTCACGGAGTCAGGATTATGAGATTGGTGACGGTACAACGGGTGTTGTTGTCATGGCTGGTGCACTTCTTGAGCAAGCTGAGCGTCAATTAGATAGGGGGATTCATCCTATCCGTATCGCTGAGGGATATGAGATGGCTTCTAGAGTGGCTGTTGAGCATCTTGAGCGTATATCTCAGAAGTTTGAGTTCGATGTTAATAACTACGAGCCTTTGGTTCAAACATGCATGACTACTCTATCCTCCAAGATGTAAGTCCATGCTTGCATACTTCATATGGTTTTCTTGAATATTGTACTAACATTTTGTTTCTCTTTTGGCTCATTGATGCAGTGTGAACCGATGCAAGCGGAGATTAGCTGAGATTGCTGTGAAAGCAGTTCTTGCTGTTGCTGATTTAGAGAGGAGGGATGTTAACTTGGATCTGATAAAAGTAGAGGGCAAAGTCGGGGGAAACTTGGAGGACACTGAGCTTATTTATGGAATACTGGTTGACAAAGATATGAGTCATCCACAGATGCCAAAGCAAATTGAAGATGCCCACATTGCCATTTTGACTTGCCCCTTTGAGCCACCGAAGCCGAAGACTAAGCATAAGGTGGACATTGACACAGTGCAGAAGTTTGAGACGTTGCGCAAGCAAGAACAGCAATACTTCGATGAGATGGTTCAAAAGTGCAAGGTATGTTTTTTTCTTTATTTTTCCATTGTGATTTTTGTATTGTGAGTTATTGAAGCATGCTTTTCTTTTGACAATGAAGATCAGTTACCGCAATGCATTTGATGATATATGTATGATTGTATGTTCACTATGCTTTGAAACTGCAGGATGTTGGAGCTACACTTGTTATTTGCCAATGGGGATTCGATGATGAAGCGAACCATCTATTAATGCACAGGAATTTGCCTGCTGTTAGATGGGTGGGGGGTGTTGAATTAGAACTTATCGCAATAGCCACAGGTATGGCATTTCTCCAAGCATCTACTGCCATTGATTTAATCAGTTGTGTAGAGCTGATAGGATACTTGTTTTTATGTAGGCGGCAGAATTGTTCCAAGATTCCAGGAGTTGACCCCAGAGAAGTTAGGGAAGGTACTATTTACTTTCAGTTGGTGTTGTTGCCTGTATAATGAGGGGAATGTTAATATCGTTAAATCAGACCATTGAATCCCCACACTTGTTCATGTTCTTAGGCTGGCATGGTCCGTGAAAAATCATTTGGCACAACCAAAGAACGAATGCTGTATATTGAGCACTGTGCGAACTCAAAAGCTGTTACTATTTTCATCCGTGGAGGTACTCATCCCTTTTCCTTTTTATTTGCTAACAACACTGACTTTAAGCAGCTGATGAGCTATAAACAACGATTTACTGAGTTAAATATGCGTCAATGTATATGGTGGACAGAAATATAGTACTGATTGATTAACAATTCTTTATGGGATATGGTTTAGGTAATAAAATGATGATAGAAGAAACAAAGCGTAGTATCCACGATGCTCTGTGTGTGGCAAGGAATCTCATCCGCAATAAGTCAATCGTATATGGAGGTGGTGCAGCTGAAATCGCATGCTCACTTGCAGTTGATGCAGCTGCTGATAAATACCCTGGCGTCGAGCAGGTATTTTCTTTACTCTTCTCTTTGAGTCCGCAGTGAAATCTTAATGCTGAAGACACATTACTTATACATACATCTGCTCTACACAGTATGCAATAAGGGCATTTGCAGAAGCTTTGGACTCCGTACCTATGGCTCTTGCAGAGAACAGTGGATTACAGCCCATTGAGACACTCTCAGCGGTTAAATCCCAGCAACTTAAGGTAAGTGGCCTGGTTATCTATTTTCACATTGATTTGTTTGTTTGGTGACTGAACAAAACATTGGCATATGATGAACAGGAGAACATTCCTTTCTATGGGATAGATTGCAATGACGTGGGAACAAACGATATGAGAGAGCAAAACGTGTTTGAAACATTGATCGGGAAGCAGCAGCAGATATTGCTTGCAACTCAAGTCGTTAAGATGATCCTAAAGATCGACGATGTCATCTCCAATTCTGAATATTGATGATGTACTGCCGGAACCTTTGTACTATCCTTTGGCCTCATGTGTCTTTTTTTCTTTGTTAGCTTTCTATTGGCTTTTGACACTACTCGACAACAATGTTTTGTTCCCCCTTGGCAAGCTTTTTAATTTAAGAACGTCCATTTTGTGTTCCTGATTTTGGTTTTATCCCAGTCTGTTTTCAGAAAGATCATTGTGAAACTGCATATCGAGTTTTCAGAGAAAATCATCCATTAGGATACGGTGAGTTGCCTTTGATCCATCACAAAATTTACAGACAATTTGAAAAGTCGACTCTTCCCGATATTGTTTGTATTTTCTAAGTTTCTAACCATATCTCAATCGGAGATTCAGCCAAGTCTCATAATTGAAGAGTTCAAACCACTGTCGTATTAGAGCAAAACCTGTGGAATAACGTATTTAGAACATGAACTAAACTTCCATGACTTACAAAACCCATTTGACCATTTCGGCATTTCCTAAGGTCTTCCTGCACATATCTAAACTGTAAAGACCACACCGTCCCCCCACTCCTAAGATCTTTCAACTTTGTTGCATATGGGCTAAAGGCCAAATACCGAGATTCCTCCTCTTTCTTTGTTCAGCTTCACCTTTAGTGTTACCCTCTTCTATGCTTCATGAGAATGGTGTTGTTCTGTATCATGGTCAACGCCATGAATGGATGGCTTCCCATTCACAGCGACAGAGCCATCAGCTGTTTCTCCCACTGCTGAAAGTTTGGCTTTCTCATTATTTCCTACAGCGACATCAGCTGTATCAGATTTCTCCTCTTGTTCCTGTACGCTGCCTATATTTTGATTTGACAGA
Organism: Brassica napus; assembly: GCF_020379485.1. NCBI lineage: Eukaryota > Viridiplantae > Streptophyta > Magnoliopsida > Brassicales > Brassicaceae > Brassica > Brassica napus. The sequence continues at coordinate 22,838,616 of NC_063450.1, read as the reverse complement.
GCTGCTTCGGCTTTCTGCCTAGCCTCTTCTTTTTCTCGTCGTCTCTTTGCTTCTTGTTCTTTGAGCAGCCTAAACCTGGGAATTACATCGACATGTTAAACAACAAATAACTTCTAGTAATGAATGAGACGCTTCAGAAAAATTTAGTCACCTTTCACCAGGTTTGGGCCCTTCTGAGGTCACTTTTTCACCGCCCTTCTCTTTTGGTATTTTCAGTTCTGAAACAGACTTCTGAACTAGCGGTTCTGAGATAGACTTCTCAACCTTTTGAGTTTTATCTTCCTTCATGACCAAATTAGTTAGCTTCTCCATCGGATTTTTGGCACCACCATATTTTTGAAGCCATACTTGCTGTGCTGTGCTCAAAATGTTATTGGTCAACCTGCAAAATCACACTTCAAAAATGAGATTGAGAAACACAATGGAAAGTTGAATGAATACCCACCAAAATACACAAAACTAGATGCTGCTCCTCACCAATAGAGACTTAAACCCGAAGGAACTGATAGTGAAAAATAACCAATCATCAGGGGAAGAAGCTTCGTCACCGCTTGTGAGCTCTTCATTGCTGGATCATTACTCTTGAGAAAAGACACGATGATTATAAATGTCATACCATAACATTCTACGTTGCATAACGGTTGAATTTGGTTAACTGAATGAACTTTTGCATATTTCTATTTCTATAACCAGCTTATTGTTCAAGCTATAGCTAACTGCTCACTAGACTCAAATACGCCAGAAGATGCTATACCTGCCCCTGCGAGGACTGCATGATTTGAATGGAGAGATACTGAGTGAAGATGAGCAATAGAGGTAAGACAAGATATGCTAATGTGTCCGACCATCCGAGAGGTGGGTGTCCCTCCTGAGATATAAATTGAAAGTTTGTAGACATTGGCAATGAGATTCAACACCTTATGCACTCAACTCTTGAAAGAACTAGGAGTCTAGTCTAGATTTCATTGATAAAATATCCAGGCCACTTAATATGAAGGTTAAAAATTGGTACTTACAATGAAAGGGAACAACCATGAGATTCCACTGCCACTCTGTCTTGCAGCAACAGTTGTTGGACCGGCAAGAGAAGGGATCCAGAAAAAGCCTTCCGTTAAGAGTCCCTTGAAGTTGGAAACATGCATCCAACAAACAACTTGTCAGAAAAGAACCTCGAAGCACTTCCAGAAATAAAAAGAAAAGATTTATTTTGAAGGTACCTCATCGGCAACATTTGAGAGGGCTCTATATAGTCCAATCCAGACTGGTATTGTGGCTAGTGTGGGGAGGCACCCTAACAGAAAGAAAAAAATGAAGATATAGCCTAACCACAAGCTGGAAGACGCTAAGAAAGAGATTATGTTTCTACTGTCTCAAATGGAAAAGTCTGAAGCAATCAACTTTACCTGCAAGGGGGTTTATTCCAGCGAGTTTATACAATCTGGCAGTTTCAAGCTGAATTCTCTCCTGCAAAACATAAACAAGCTCTCTGTTTTAACAAGAGGGCTACATTCATAAAAGTTAAAGCTATAATCTTTGGTAAATTCATAAGAATCACTCCACAGTGATGAAACCAAAAGCTACACGCTTGTTCCTACATTTTTTTCCTTCAAAATCCATGAACTAATGATGGATTTAGTATGGGCATCAGGAAAAGCTTTTCTTTATGGAAGAAATGGTTTCACCTGATCACCAGCATAGCGTTCCTGAATGGCCTTAATTTGAGGCTGCAAAGACTTCATAGCCATAGCAGATTCGACCTGTACAGAAACGAACCACCACACCACTTAAGTAAGATAATTGAATCTTGGCATTTAGCCAGTAATAGAAACAAAGTGAAAAGACCTGCTTTTTCGTCAAGGGGAACGTAGCAGCCTTAACAAGCACGGTGAGTAGAATGATAGCAAAACCATAAGAGTAAGGTACGTTTACTGTCGATAACCCATCTTTCAAAACCTACAATTCAAATCATAACCAAGTACAATTATAAAGCAACATAATAGATTCACAAAAAAAAAAAGAGAACTTTACCTTGAGAATAGTTTCCATGTAATTGGCGATACCAGAGAACCAATCACTGTTCTGCTTTGTGGTAGTGCCGGAAACAGATTCAAACGTTTCTGAGGACGAAACGGCGGCATCAGCGATGGTGTAGAGAAGACTCTCAGCATGGTCCTTGATCAAATCGAGTGAGAAGCCTGGGTCGGGAAACGAACCTGGTCCCAATCCGAATTGAGCAACCAGAGTCCGATGGCGACAAGAGGAAGACGACGGTGTGCGGCTGAAAGGGGAGCGGCGGAAGTGGAGGACTCTGCCTGTAGAGAAAGTTGATGAGAGGATAAGGCTCGTCGGCCTTAGAGATATCGAAGAAGCCATCTCCAGAGAGAAAGACGAGACAAGAAAGGTAAGTGGGTTTTAGGGTTTTTGGTTCAGAAGAAATGGGGAGGATTTGGATTATTGCAAGTGTTGTATCTTGCTTCACGTCTCTCAGTGCGCGAGACCGACCATGGAAGTGGAAGCTAAAACAGTCTTTGTTTTGTTCTGAATTTCTTTATCCTGTCGCTGCCATTTTTAATTGGGCCAATCATAAATCACATTATTTTGGTTGATAAAGCCCAATTAGGGCCTAGTTAAATTAGTAGGCCCAATTTCTTTTGTTTGCTCTTTTTCTAATTTCCTTTACATTAATGTTTTCTGAGAACTTCCCTCGATCCCCAGATTGAATCCCTTCGTCCGTCGTCCGTCGTCCCTCAAATCGCCTCGCCGCCGTCTCTCTCACCTTTCCGGGTACATACTTTTTCGTGTTTTAATTAAGCTATCAGTAGACTTAGTGAAAGAAGCTAGATTCTTGATTGCGTTGGAGCTTTGACGCTTTCTCGATTTTGCTACATTCATGATAACATCACTTCTTTATTTTCTTGTGTGCTTTTTCACTGCTAACATCAATGGTGTGTCGGAATCTAAGCTAACTTGTCTTTTTTTCCTCTTTCTATGGGTTGTAACAGAATCGATGATTTACACGGCAATCGACAATTTCTACTTACCGGAGGAGCAGATAAAGAACTCACCTTCCAGGAAAGATGGGATCGATGAAACAACCGAGACGACACTTAGGATCTATGGATGTGATCTCATCCAAGAAGCTGGAATCTTGCTCAGACTGTATCCTTTTCTTCGTCTTGGTCTCCGTATGTTTTTGCTGATAGCTCAAATGTCACATTACATACAACTTTAGATATTCCTTAACCCTTATATTGTTGAATCTTTAGACCACAGGCTGTTATGGCTACTGGGCAGGTTCTTTTCCACCGTTTCTATTGCAAGAAGTCTCTTGCCAAGTTCGATGTTAAGGTACTACTTACTTATCTCTGTTTCTTGAGGCCTTTGAACTTGATAAACACCTGCGGTTTTAGTTTCAGTGTGAAGATTCTTTACTTTTTGTGACTCCTCCTGCCTGTAACCATAACGGTTTTGGTGTTTACCTTATACAGATAGTTGCTGCGAGCTGTGTCTGGCTTGCGTCAAAGTTGGAAGAAAACCCTAAGAAAGCTAGGCAGGTCATCATTGTCTTCCACAGGATGGAGTGCCGCAGGGAGAACTTACCATTAGATCATCTTGATTTGTTTTCCAAGGTTAGTATGCACACTGCACCATTATATGACAGGTTCCATATTTGTCATGTTGAATGCTTTTTATGTATATATGTGTCGTGCGTGCATTAAATTGAGACACTGCCTTTTCTTTTATATGTCGTGTTTTTTCTTATATCATTTTCGTATCTCATCCTTTTCCCACTTGTTGATTTTCTGCAGAAGTATTCTGAGTTGAAAGTTGAATTAAGCAGAACTGAGAGACACATACTGAAAGAGATGGGTTTTGTTTGTCATGTTGAACATCCTCACAAGTTCATCTCAAACTACCTTGCCACACTTGAAACACCTCCAGAATTGAGGCAAGAGGCTTGGAACTTGGCAAATGATAGGTAACCTCTAATTTTACTTGGATATTTTTAAATTTGATTACTCGAGTTAGCTGTACATCATTGTGTCAATAGGTTTTAGAGTTGCCTTTGAGCTGAAGCTCGGAATAACATATGCACTGTTCTGTTTTGAGTAGTGTTGTTTTCTTAATATCTGATTATTACTTCTGTGATGTTTTCTCATTTGATCCCGTGTGATAAATGTCTATAAATGCAGTCTGCGTACAACCCTTTGTGTAAGGTTCAGAAGTGAGGTTGTGGCTTGTGGGGTCGTGTATGCTGCTGCACGTAGGTTTCAAGTTCCTCTCCCAGAGAATCCACCCTGGTGGAAAGCATTTGATGCAGATAAATCTGGTATTGACGAAGTGTGTAGAGTTCTTGCTCATCTATACAGTCTCCCAAAGGCTCAGTATATCTCAGTTTGCAAGGATGGGAAGCCTTTTACCTTTTCCAGTAGATCCGCGAATTCTCAATCTCAATCAGCTACAAAGGTGAGATAGATGATAGCTCGTTATCTAAGTTTTTGTGATTTGTGCGAAAGCTTTAAGATTATTCTCCATATCATGTTGAGTCCATTTCTTGAAGGAGCAAACAGAATAGCTTTGGATATTGTGCGTTTCGCTTTACCTTTTATCAGTTTTTGGTTTGATGTACTTTGCCACTGTGTTACAGGATGTTTCACCGGCAGTTGACGGTGCTGTTGATACGAAGGGTACTTCAGGATCTGTTAATAACGAGTCTAAGGATGGAAAGAATAACACACCTCATGAAATGGCTACAGATGTGAAGAAGAGCGATACGGAGTCAAACAGTCTGCCAATTGTGGGAGACTCGAGGGAGGGAAGAAGTAAAGTAGGAGAGAGTGATAGAGAGAAGGAACGAGGTAGAGAGAGGGACAGGGCCAGTAGTAGGTCTCACAGAGACAGAGGCAGAGATTCTGACAAGGAGAGTGATAGGGAGAGAGACAAACTAAAAGAGCGTAGTCATCATCGGTCAAGAGATAGACTGAAGGATTATGGTGATAGATCAAGACATCACTCTTCTCGCGATCGTGACTATCGCGAATCGTCGCACTCATCGAAAGACCGTCGTAGTAGGCACCATTAAGTCAAATCTTCTTGTCACCAAATCTTTCTCATCGTTTTGGGACAAGCCCTTAAACGTTCTGCTTGATGTTTAGACATGAGAGTCATGTACTTGATTTGTGTCAGTGAAACACCCATGTCACTCTTGAGCGTACTCAATTTAGCATTATGTGAGGTACCACATGCCTAGTTAACGTTTAAACACAACCAAATGCAGACGCACATACTGAACCTAAATTCATCAATTCGAATCTAAACAGATCTGAATCAAATGATGATGGAAAGACCAAAATAGTAAGCGACAACAACAAATAATCAAAGAGACAGAATAGTAACATAATAGATTGGAGGGTGATGATTGAAGTCGGATTCGTAAGTGATCACTTTGCATTCTGTATCTGTGTTACGGTGTCTGCATTCGGTGCGATGACCGTCTGTTCACTCCCATAATGATGATGATTGATGGTGGTGGTAAGTGGCCCTGCAACAAAACATCACGCACGTCGATTTATGTCAACAAAAATTATAAACCAGTGTATATAATTCAAAAATTGTATATTATTGAGTAAATGAGTTTGTGTTCCAGAAAAAAAAAAATATTGAGTAAATGAGTTTATTTGTACTAAAGAAAAAAAAAAGAGAGGGTGCTATATACTTTCTGATTCGGGACTGCGCTTGGCTTTGAAGAAAAATTTATATGCGAACCAACCACCAGTTCCAAGAACAGCTAACGACGGAATTGAAATACTAAGAGACACAACTAAGTTGCCGCTTTTCTCCCCTGAAGAATCTTCACATACATTTATCACAAATTAGACTTGAACCAGCACTATTGTTCCAATAAAAAATGATTTGAATCTCATGTGTTGAAATCATTATTTATTTCAGTTAACATACTTATTTACGTGACAATTGTTTTTCCCGTCTATATTAAATTTTTTTCTTTACGTGAATATCTCATTTACTAAATGAAATTTTTTGATAATTGTAATCAATTAATAAGTTTTACAGATTCGTATTTTTTTCTGGTGTGTACCGTATTAGTATAGCATATACGATTATGAAAAGAACAAGTACCGGATTTGCCTCCACCACCACCGGAGCCTGAGCTGCCACCATCACCGCCAGTGCTAGGGCTTTCCCCACCACCGCCAGTGGTAGGGCTTCCACCACCATCGCCAGTGCTATGACTGCCGCCGCCACCACCACCAGTGCTAGGACTACCTCCACTGCCGCTGCTAGTTGAATTTGTCCCGTTTCCAGCACTATTGCTAATAACATAAAGCTCGAGAGCATTGATGAGTGGGTCCAAAGTCGAGTCTGGTTTAGCTTTAAATGTTAGATAGGGAAGACTTGTCGTCACGACAGCCCTCAGAGAAGCTTGAGTCACTGCCCCGAAAGGTGGCGCAATTACACCTGGACCCACTTGTTTGTTATCGTAGTTAACGTAGAAAGTCCGCTTTTGGTCGGAAGCAAGGGTCAGTGGTTCCGAGAAGTAAAGGACAATGTAAAATGTTACTCCCGAAAAAGGTAGTTTTATATCATAGAAAGCCATGTCCTCCCGAGACCAAGCGGTCCGAAGGACAATCTCAGGTGGTCGATTGTCAGCCCCTGAAGTGTTGATAGAAGTGGCAGCACTTGTTAGAGTTACGGTCGAAAGTGGTGTTGGCGCCCAAATTCTATCGTAAGGATCAAACGGGGACCTGTAATAAATATATTTTTTTCAATTGTTTTTAAACACATTCGACATTAAATTTGTAAACTTTTTTAAAACTGTATTTAGTAAAAACATTATTGGTTTAAATTTATGAAAAATAGTTAAATACATTTAAAACAAAATTGAGTATGTTTTTTAATACGGGTGAAAACACCCAAAAAAAAATATTTTTTAAAAAAACTATTTATTTACCAATTGAACTGCTTAATATGATGATCTTTGACTTTGGATCTACCTAATGTTTCCAAAGACATTCCGGTTCCATTGTAATAGGAACAATCCAACATGTTCCGATTTAAAAGAATTTTTCTTTAAGATGACTTTAGATATGCATATTGAACAAATGTTAATCGCCTACATAAAATCCGACGATATGTTTACCTTACTAAATCCTGTACCCTACCGTAGGCGGTTCGTTGCTGGAGGATGAAACCTTCCTTAGCACCAAGATCGGTGTACATGGAGTCGTCCAGCCTCCGTACTTCAATGGTAGACACAAAAGGGTTTTCGTTCAAAAACATACGGAAAAAGCATACACTAGTATTCCCGCTCTCAGGAACAAATATAGCCTCTGATCGTGTACCGCTGATCGACGTCACCGTGACGACCGAATCTCGATGCTTCCCATCGTACAGGACATCAAACTTGGGAGCCTTGTTCTCTCCGTCGTAGTTCCCATAGTTGAATCTCGTCCGAACTAATACTTTCCTACCTTTATCGACCGGAATGTTGGAGTAACAGTTTGTCTCCCCCGTAGGAAAATACCGGAGCGTGGTTAGAGATTCAGCGGTTGTGACTATTGGTTTAAATGTGGACGTCAAACCGGTGGTTACAAATTCCGTGTCTCCCACCCACGTTCTGTTGTCAGCATCAACGTGCGAGCTTGATGATCCACAGTCTATGTTTATATCTGAAACCAAGCCCCATCAAACTAAAATTAAGTCTAACATATCCATTATATAAGACAAATTAAATATTTTGAGTTACTTAAAACCTCAATTTGAATAACTAACCAGCTGCATTAGAAAGGATTATGATGAAAAAACTGAGGAGAAGGCAAATAAAAGAAGCCTGAGCCATGCTTGTTTCTTTGGTCACCAAGAGACGAAAATCTGGTTTTCATGGGTTTATTTGTACGTGCATGGAAAATATTGTTTTTACATCTATAGTCCCTATAATGTAAAGAAAACATTTGATAACCTGCACTTTCTAATTGTTCTATAACATCCTTGCTTTAGTGACGAAAACAGAAAGAAATCATAAATGTGGTTTATCAATATAATATTTCAGTTATGATTTAGGGCTCCGGATGTCAACTCTTTCCAATGAAATTTAATCTTAGAAACACACACTATGCTTTCTTTTTAAGCACATTATCTATATTTGATATGATCAAAACGTGGGTCGAGGTAATGTCACAAGATGTACATTTATAAAGACTGAATAATTCGATGACAACAAATTAATCCACGAAATATGCGACGAGCATCGCCGGCCCTGAGATTTTAGGGCCATGTGGCTATGCTATGTCTATGTAAAATTTTTTTTTTTACAAATTTTGGGGCTTACAAATTTATTTTAGCACCTATTTGTACGTAATTTTTTTCAAAAACTTTGGGGGCTGTTGCGAATGTTTCACCTAGTATGTGCCAGGGCCGGCCCAGGCGACGAGTTTCTAAATCCAACTGCTAGTGGTTAAGGAATGTTCATAGTAATGATAGATTAGCTGACTTAGTCGACTGTAGAAGTTCGATGAGTCGTCGTCGTCCGTTGTATCAATCATTTGTAATGTGGTACCGACTAATTGTAAACCAGCTTCCTTGAGAATTAGTTTACATTTAATTCGTACGACATTGATGTTACAAATACGACAGCTTTTCCGCAAATTTTAAAACAAATGGTTGTAAGTAAAATAACATTTCAATTTTTTTTTTGTTTGAAAAGCATCGTTGTTAAGCTGTCTAAACAGATTCAAGTTTTTAAAAGTCAGTCTAACATACTTGAGTGCAACTTAAACTTATTAAACGTTTTGGCTCAGTTTATTTATCTACACATATCTAGCTGGAACTAATCTTGTGTGTTTGATTTTACTTAACCTCCGCTCACATCTATCATCTGATTCAATACCTCATCTCCCTTCAATCCTTCTTTCTTCTCACTCTCTGTTATATCTAGCTTTTAAATATATTCTTAGGAAGTTTATTTTTTGAATGATATTTAAAATAAAACTGTAGACAAATACAATTTTAAAATCTGGATAAATATCAAAAATATATAAGGAATCAAATTATTTGGAATTATGATGTGCATCATCTCTTCATAGTATTGGAACAGTATACTTTCTTCATATAAAGTGTAACAAGCCTAAGTTATTAAAGCAACGATTAAGCCAGCAAATTTAAGAAGTATTAGAGGTTATGGATTGATTTTTCGGTTACGTGTATGACCAAGCAACACCACTCCGTTTCTCTACAGACTTAGATGGAGTTGTAACAAAAAAAAAAAAAAAACACAATTTACGTCGCTGTTGAAGTATAATCATCGTTATTTTCCACCCCACTTTGCATCATAGATGAAATGGCATGGAGTGACAACTTGTTGCAAGAAAAGGAGAGGCCACTCTATGATTGTTGTTCTACCAAGATAACATGAGGCGCTTTTTCGGCGAGTCAGTGGACCGGTTTAAGGTGATTATGGATGTGACGATGGGCTTGATTAAGGATGGCTTTAAAATGCATAATTTCAGGCCCAAATTTCTTTGCATCTTTTACTGGTTCAAGTGGATCATAAAGATGGTCTCTATCTGAATGAGTCCTCTATCATCTTGAAACTTCGTTTTCATTTATCATTGATACAAAAATGAAGCTTCAAGATGATAAAGGAGTAGTATGACATGATAAGAATTTACGTTTGCAATTGCAAGGGCATACATGTTGTACATATAAGACTCCTATCATTTTGTATGGATTTTTTCTTTCAAAAATTTCATGTATATTCATAAATCAGTACATGTAATTAATACGTAGGGATAATATATATGGATTGAAAAAGATAGTATATTTATTTGAGTTTCAAAATAGACTGCGCGACCGCGCGAGTATTTAATTTGTCTTTGTATTTAATGATATATTTGTAAATGTAGTCATATTATTTGAGTTCCAAAATAGGACTTAGCTCATTCGTATAATGAAAACTAAACCTTGATCCGCGCGACCGCGCGAGTATTTAATTTGTGTTTATATTTAATGATATATTTGTAAATGTAAATGATATATTTGTACTTAATTATATATTTTATCATTTTAGAGTAAAATGTATCACCGATATTGGGTATTATATAAAAAATATAACATTTATATAATTAGATCCATGTCTAAGATATATAGCGAACAATTTTTTTAAATAAAAAGTACGAAAATAGACAATTGTGAATTAGCATGCTATTTATAAATGATACATTAGCTATAATATTTGTAAGAAAATAAAATGAAAATATAAATTTGATGTAACTGATAAGAAATTATAAATGAGCTTAATTTTGTGTATATTTAAACCATGACTTTGCGGATGTTTGCTTTTACTTTTATAAATAAATTATTTTGTCTAAGTGATAGTATATATTTTAAATTTTTACTTGTGTTAAATAATTATTTAATAACATTTATAAGCATGATAATTTTATAGTTTATATTTTTTTAATTTTATTTTGTTTTGTAAACCGTCAATTCTATTACAACCATTTTTAGAATATGATCCGTGCATCTATACAAATATTTTATTCTGTGGATCAAAATTTTACGATAATGTCTAATAAATTATTTTATATACATGGTAAGTTGGTAAATAATTATAATGGTGCATGTAATATATTTATATTGGTAAGAAGAAGAATTTGTTCAAAAAAAAAATGAAGAGTAACGTGAATTGTGGGGGAGAATGAGACAAAATGTAACTTATATTGTTTCATAAATATTTTGTGTATATTATTGATATTCATTAATGTTTATAATGTTAATATGAAATAGATAAGTTAAAAGATTTATATTGAATTGATTGTGAATTTAATATAGGAAATGTTTTATTAATTTTGAAAAGGACATGGAAAACATAGAAGTAGGAGTAGTTATTACTTCATTAATTTTAGAAAAGACAAAGATTACTTAAAATAGATTCATTTAATTATTTCAATGGCATTAGGTTGTAAATATTGTGCAAATTTAAGGGTTAGTCTTAATTTGTAATTCTCTTTTAATAGATTATATTTTTTGTGGATCAAAATTTTACGATAATGTCTAATAAATTATTTTATATAGATGGTAAGTTGGTAAATAATTATAATGATGCATGTAATATATTTATATTGGGAAGAAGAAGAATTTGTTCCAAAAAAAAATGAATAGTAACGTGAATTGTTGGGGGTGGGGGAATGAGACAAAATGTAACTTATATTGTTACATAAATATTTTGTATATATTATTGATACTCATTAATGTTTATAATGTTTAATATGAAATAGATAAGTTAAAAGATTTATATTGAATTGATTGTGAATTTAATTTAGGAAATGTTTTATTAATTTTGAAAAAGACTTGGAAAACATAGAAGTATGAGCATTTATTACTTCATTAATTTTAGAAAATACAAAAATTACTTAAAAATAGGTCATTTAATTATTTCAATGGCACGAAGTTGTAAATATTGTGCAAATTTAAGGGTTAGTCTAAATTCGTATTTAATAGATTAGATGATGAAATCGGAAATAATCACCTTCCCACTTCACGTTAACACCAATTTGGTAGGGACAGAACTTAGGTTCACCCTCTAGGGTGAACCTTTAAATTCACATCACTCTTTATGACCAATTAAAGTGACACATAAATTATTAATGAAAAAATATTAAATTAAATAAAAAATAGCTACAAAAAATAAAAACACTAATTTTAACGACGCTAACGCTTCCAGCGAAACCTTAAACCCTAAATCTTAAATTCTAAACCCTATACCCTAAATTCTAAACTCAAATCCAAACCCAAACCCTATACCCTAAACCCTAATCCTAGACCCTAAACCCAAATTATATACCCTAAACCCAAAAAAATAGACTATAAACCTAAACTCTATACCCTAAACCCAAGTCCTAGACCATAAACCCAAACCGTAAATCTTAAACCCAAATTATATACCCTAAACCCAAAACCTTAACCATAAGTCCAAACGGTTAATCCTAAACCCAAAACCTATACCCTAAACCCAAATCCTAGACCTAAAACCCAAACGGTAAACCCTAAACCCAAACCCCAAACTTAGATGTTATAGGTTTGGGTTAAGGTTTACGGTTTGGGTTTAGGGTCTAAGACTTGGGTTTAGAGTATAGGAGTTAGGTTTATAGTCTATTTTTTGGGTTTAAGGTATATAATTTGGGTTTAGGGTATAGAGTTTGGGTTTAGGGGTTTGAATTTGGATTTGGGTTTAGAATTTAGGGTATAGGGTTTAGAATTTAAGATTTAGGATTTAAGGTTTCGCTGGATCCGTTACCGTCGTTAAAATTAGTGTTTTTATTTTTTGTAACTATTTTTTATTTAATTTAATGTTTTTTAATTAATAATCTATGTGTCACTTTGATTGGTCAGAAAGAGTGGGGTGAATTTAAAGGTTCACCCTAACCTAAGTTTTGTCCTTAAAAAAAATGGAGTGATAATATTAGTAACCGGAGTGTAGGTTGCAATTTGCTTGTTTATTCCTCTTGTAGTGTAAAAACATTTATTTGCATATTTTATCTTTCCACTTAGGTTCACCCTAAATTCATTCCACTCTTTAGGACCAATCAAAATGACACATAGATTATTAATTAAAAAATATTAAACTAAATAAAAAATAGCTACAACAAATAAAAACGCTAATTTTAACGACGTTAACGCTTTCAGCGAAACCCTAAACCCTAAATCTTAAATTCTAAACCCTATACCCTAAATTCAAACCCCTAAACCCAAACCCTATACCCTAAACCCTAATCTTAGACCCTAAACCCAAATTATATACCTTAAACCCAAAAAATAGACTATAAACCTAACTCCTATACTCTAAACCCAAGTCTTAGACCCTAAACCCAAACCGTAAACCTTAACCCAAACCCTATAGCATCTAAGTTTGGGGTTTGAGTTTAGGGTTTACCGTTTGGGTTTTAGATTTAAGATTTGGGTTTAAGATTTACGGTTTGGGTTATAATTTACCGTTTGAACTTATGGTTAAGGTTTTGGGTTTAGGGTATATAATTTGGTTTAAGATTTACGGTTTGGGTTTAGGGTCTACGACATGGATTTTGGGTATAAAGTTTAGGTTTATAGTCTAGTTTTTGGGTTTAGTGTATATAATTTGGGTTTAGGGTCTAAGTTTAGGGTTTAGGGTATAGGGTTTGGATTTAGGGGTTTGGATTTGGGTTTAGAATTTAGGGTATAGGGTTTAAAATTTAAGATTTAGGGTTTAGGGTTTAGCTGGAAGCGTTAGCGTCGTTAAAATTAGCGTTTTTATTTTTTGTACCTATTTTTTATATAATTTAATGTTTTTTAATTAATAATTTATGTGTCACTTTGATTGGTCCTAAAGGGTGGGATGAATTTAAAGGTTCACCTTAGGAGGTAAACCTAAGAGCAATCCCATCAGCAAACTCCACCAGTCTCGATTCCCAATGTGCATTTTTGATTATTTTAATTTTTTTTTCGTTTGACTTTAAAAAAAATAAAAATTTACTAGCCGAACCATTTGTGGGCTGCCTTGTGGCGTGTAGCCCGCAGAACAGTGTTTATACGGGTTCATAGTGAGGAGTTTTTGTGATATATGTTCATAATAAAGGGTTTTATATATTATTTTTTTTTTGAAACTGTGTGAACCCCCTCCTGATACTTGAATGCAGATGCTCTAAGTTCTGTACTTCTATTAACTAATACTCCATTTGTAAGTAGCCAATAATTAAAAATCAACACATGTCATAAATTCATTAGCTGGCATATTCTCAATTTGCCTTCAACTACACCTTATTCTTTGCTTTATTTTCGATTTCGACGCTTTAGAACGAGAGAGATTCAGAGGTTTGTGTTTGAACCAAAAAAAAAACACAATGAAGCAATCAAAGACGGTTCTGAAATATCTCTTCGTCTTTGTTTTGGTCACCCTCCCTCCCATGCTCTTCTTCTTCTCTACACAACAACGTAAACCTTTCTTCAACGCCCAAAAAGATCTCATCAAGATCCGACCCGGTTACAAGTCTTACGATTACTACATCCAACGGCAGCTCAACAAAACGCTTAACCCTAGGCTACGTACGATATGGATGACACGAGACTGGGACCGTAAGATCAAAGTATTCTCAAGATTCTTCCAAGATCTTAAGCGTCAAAACTTCTTATCCAACGCTTCTAAATGTCTCTGCGTCGGAGCTAGAGTCGGACAAGAAGTGGAAGCGCTGAAACGTGTGGGCGTGACAGACTCGGTCGGGATGGATCTTGTTCCGTATCCACCGTTGGTGGTCAAAGGAGACTTTCATCACCAGCCGTTCGATGATGAGACTTTTGATTTCGAATTCTCTAACGTGTTTGATCATGCGCTTTACCCGGAGAAGTTCGTTGGAGAGATTGAACGGACACTACGACCAGGAGGTATATGTGTGTTACATGTGGCTCTCTCTACACGCTCGGATAAGTATTCTGCGAACGATTTGTATAGTGTGGAGGCATTGGTTAGGCTGTTCAGAAGATCGGAGGTGGTTCACGTGCGAAATGTGGACGGCTTGGGTTTGGATACGGAGGTGGTTTTTAGGAAGAAAAGGGATTCATCAAAGTAACCCAGACTTGAATGTTTTTGCTTCTTTTTTTTTCGTGTTCCACATTTATTTTTTATCTATTATTTTCTATCGAATCACATAAAAACAGGATGTATTTTAAAATTTATAGTTCGTACAGTGTTCTAATTGCACGGTTGATGGTATTTGAGGTTTCCAGGTCAAACCTTATAGGCCAAGACTAAACTTTGGTTATACTTGATAGAATATGACAGAGAGTATTAAAAAAAATGGAGTGATAATATTAGTAACCGGAGTGTAGGTTGCAATTTGCTTGTTTATTCCCCTTGTAGTGTAAAAACATTTATTTGCATATTTTATCTTTCCACTTCTATGATTTATTTTATCCAACTAATTTACATCTCCTAAATTTTAAAGCAGTTTTCTAAAAACTAGTTTTTTTCACCACTCGCAACTACCAGCAATAGTTTTTTCTCTTTTTGAGAAAACTACCAGCAATAGCTGATTTATAAAAGTTTCAAAAAAGTAGTTGATTTATAAAAAAAATGCCAAAAGCAATTTTTTTTCTAACGCCTTTATATATATATATACATATATATATATTAATTAATTGTGAGTTTATACATAGTGAATAAAATAATAACATAGGAATGATAAATGTAAGAATCAAGATACCCAAAGCTATTTTTTTAGAAAAATAAAAAGCAACTATACAACTTTAACTAAGTACTATAGATTAGAGATTGATACACGCATCCGCGCGGATATTAGTTCTTACATTTTTATACAATGATATTTATTTTTCATAATTAGTGTTATATATTTTAGATGAGTTGTAATATAACTAATTATATTCAAAATAGCTAGACCGAATATGATTATTTTGGTACAAATATTCAAACTCGTTTCAGATAAGTTTGTTATTTAGATATTTTTAGGTTCCTATACATCAGAACCGAACTCATCCAGACTCATAATGACCTAACTGAAAACCTACATATAAATTTATAATATTCGAGCATGGTCTATTTTCAAAACAAAAAATAACGATATCCGAAAAGAACAATACATACCTAAATGGATACCTAATGTTCACGCCTAACTAATTTATAAACTAATATTTTTTTTGTCATCAACTTATACAAACTAATAAAAAAGACTCTTTCTATGTGTTTGGCTAAATTAAGTGAAATAAAAAGAGTGTTTTATTTAGTAAAATAATTATATAGAGCGAAAAATTAAGTGACAATAAATGTAATACCCTTTTTTATTTTGATTTAAGTTATTATTTTATTCACAAAAACATATTTTTGAATTATGTTTTTGGCTATGTAATTTTCCACCGATTGAAACTAAAATATATAAAAAAAATTTAGTAAAACAAACTAAACGTTTAACCATATGAAAAATCCGGTTATTTTACATTTTTGATTTTATAATTGGCACAAAGTTAATATTGATTAACTAATAAATAAAATTATGCAGTATAATTATTATGGTAATATAATTATTATTATGATAAATTATTATTATGATAAATTGTTAAGATAATATAATTAATGAAATTGTTAAAGTAAGTGAAATATAGAAACACAAATTAATGTAATTATGTTAATGAAATTATTAAAAGGATATTATACTTTTTACTATACCAATATCCAATGTTTTAAAATAATTTTCATTTATACTGATATTCACCAAAAAGTACCAAAAATTTCTTTAGTTTTAATAATATAAACTAGATTTTGATCCGCGCTTTCAAAGCGCGAGGATATATTTGTTGACAAATTTATTGATATAACTGTTTGTTAACTAATTTATTTCGCTATAAACATTTTCGTTTTTCGTTCGACTCTAATTTGCTTTTATTGGTTTTTGATTTCAGTTTGGTTGTGGTTTTTGGTTTAGAAATATATGAACAATTTTGGTTAGAAATGAAGTTGAGTTTTGGTTAAAGTGATTGAATATATTGATATTTTGTGTGGTATGGATATATAAAAATTTTGAATTTTTCGGTTCTGGTTACATTTATGTTTTAAATCATTTCAAATAATTGAGGTAAAATAAAAAAAAATCTTCATATTGTGAATCACCAATATAATAAAGTGGGAGAAATATTTTGAAAATTATTTTATTTACATATCTATTTATTTAAGGTATAAATTATATATTAAAGAATAACAAATAATTTTAATAACATAAAGTTACTATATTCAGAAAAAATGTTATAGTTTTTATTAAAAATATAATCTGTAATGTTTATATTATGAAAAAATTATAATGTCGATATTTTATATTTTCAAATATTTTAATTTGCTGAAAAAAATTAAAATGAGACGCACTATTACTTGATTTTAAAATCACATGCAAAAATGATCAAGTTGGGTCGCAGAAACCAATTCAACCATAAAGCAAAACAAACATATATCTTATTTTACCTTAATAGGTCCAAGCCCAATAACTTTACAAATCTAGTTTATTGTTTTGACTGACAAAATCAGGTTTATTATTAGAAAAGTCAGTGAAAAAGTTAATGAAATTTTTTGTAATTAATTAGAAAAGTCAGAAGCATAATCTTAAAAAAAATTCCGCTTTAATAGTATAGAAATAGTATAGATGCAAGTACCGAAAAGAACGAAGTATGTAAGTTATTAGATGGAACAAACACGCAACGCAAGTAAGCAACTACACCACAATCAATTCTCTACTTACATAAATCTGTATGTTGTAGCAGCGAACATACAGATTTAGAAAATAAGTGGTTCATGGGCACATAGAAATTAAAATAAATATCACATGGCCCAACAAAGAGTGACTTGTGGAGCTAAATGAAAATATATGAAGGGTTATGTGAAATAATACCCCTCTAGAGTGAAGGTAGTAAGTAAATGGATTCAAAGTAATAAATAATACTAATTACACGTGAGATATGTTCCTGATCTGAATTATAAACTCATTCTCTTGGAAATTTGGAGGCACAAATTAGTTACCTGTTTTCAGCACTGCTGTTTTGTTTTAAAAATAGACAATGAACACTTCACATCAAGTAACAAAAAGAGTCTTTTTTTAACAAAAAAGAAAAAAAGAAAAAAAAAAGAGTCTTTCTTAAAAAAAAAAGAGTCTTTACATCTTGTAGGGATTGGTGTTGAATAGCAATAACTTAACCAAAAAAATGTTTCATTTATTTTCATGTTCTTGTTGTGGAGCTTAAAAGGTCTTAACGAAAAAATTTAAAGCACGCTCTCAAGTCTTAATAAATTTACATAATGTTCATTTTGGAGTTACTTTATTTTGGTTGATAGTATATTGATGCTTAGTTACTGTAGAGACTAGGAAGTAAGAGAAAAACGTTATAGTAAAAAAAAGTAACCGGAAAATATATAGCTAAAATACTTTAAAAACATGATTGAGCGAGCGAATTAAGACATACTTCTTCTACGACGGCCGATAGAGAGACGCCAAATATCAAGAAGGTTCTCCGGCAGAAGTCCTGCGAGAAACCATTGAAGGGAATGAGCCCAAAATGGGGAGCATCGTGATCCAATTCCGATCTGCTCAACCGCCGCTTTCGCGTAGACTTCCGGCGACGGTATAAAGAAGCTTGGTTTATCAACTGCTGCTACTACTGACACCATCCTCGTTGCCACGTATAACGGCACCTACCACATTAGTTTTACACAATTACGTGGCTAATAGGATTATAATTTTTCTTACACATTACGTGGGAAATCATTAAGTATAACATTTAGTCAAAGAGAGAGAGAAACATAAATGAAAAGGTACCTGGCACTGGACGTGGATACCAAACTGCTTATATTCCACATGTAGAGATCTTGATAGTTTATCAACATAACTGCATGCACCGATTCACTTATTCGTTAGTTCATACATCTCTAGTTGATGAAAAAATAACATCACAAAATTCATTGAAGCACGTGTTGGCATTTTTATATTTAATAACATGATATCCCTATATATTAATCCTCGAGCATTACAACATGTTTTCGTAGCCACGTGTCATCACGAAAATGATTTTTAGAATTGTTAGAAAAATAAGTCGGTCCATATAAACATATACTATGTTTTTATTAAACTAACTATCAAATTAATTAATAGTGTACAAAAAAATATTTTTTCTTTCCTTAAATAAAAACTACGGAATTACCTAATATGGTTAACATATATATGACAATTAATGATTATGAATAATACATATTTGATAAAAAAAAATCTAAACTCTCTTTTCTGTTTAATTTTATACTATTAAAAGAAATTAAACAATCATTAAGCATATAATAAAAACAACTTGTTATAAATCATATTGTGCAAGTCCATAACCGGCCCGATCCATAACCGGCCCATACCGTTAGAGAGAGAGAGAGAGACAGCTAGAGAGAGAGTCGGCCACCTTTGGTTTTCCTTTTCCTTCTTAGATTATGATTTGTACTCTTTTCATATTTGTATTTCTTTTTCTAGTCTTTCCATTATTCTATGACTGTGTAACTCCCTATATATAAATGGCTCCTTATGTTTATGAATAATATAGAAACATACAGATTCAATTCTCTAGTTTCACAACACGTTATCAGCACGATTACGCTCTAAACCCTAAGCTAAAGTCTGAACCCTAATCTGATCGAGAACTTAAAACCCCATACTCAAGGTGTTCCCGATCTCAGCACGCGACCTCAGTTCGTTCCTCAGCTCGCGACTTCAGCCTGTTCGCGAGACACGATCTCAGCCTGCTCGACGCGACCCGATACCGTTCGATACCCAGTACGTTCACGACCCGATTCGCGACTCGTCTCAGCTTCAATCCGTTCGCGACAGACAGCAACCTGTTCGCGACCCAACAGCAACAACCAGCTCGCGTTCTTCTCTATTCGGTGGTCCATTCAACCCGACTTGAGGTTTAGATGTCAAAAATCAATAACTTGGATTTTGCTGCCCTAAATCTCTCTGGAGATAATTACTTGCAATGGGCACTTGATGCTAAGATCATCCTAAAATCCAAGGGACTCGTGAATGTATCACCGAGGGCAATAATGCAAGTGAGAAAGATATATGTGGAGCTATATTAATTATACGCCATCATCTTATTGAGAGTCTCAAAGATCAATATTTGACTATTGAGAATCCTCTAGACCTTTGGATAGAGTTGAAAACGAGATATGATCACCAGAGAACGGTGTTATTTCCAAAGGCTATGTATGATTGGAGGAATCTCAGAATCCATGACTTCAAGTCCGTGGAAGAGTATAACTCGGCCCTGTTTAAGATAGTTTCTAAATTGAAACTGTGTGGTGAGGATATAACGGATAAGGATATGCTTGAGAAAACCTTTTCCACCTTCCACACAAGAAATGTGTTGTTACAACAACAGTACCGTGAGAAGGGCTTCTCTACTTATGCTAATCTGATCTCTTGTCTCTTGCTCGCTGAGCAGAACAATGAACTGTTGATGAGAAACAGTGAATTGAGACCTCCTGGAACAAACCCATTACCTGAGGCACATGCGGCCGTAGAGGATAAGAAAGAGTCGAACCATGTCCAGAGTGATAGCCAACATGGCCGTGGTCGTGGAAAATGGCATGAACGTGGTGGTCGAGGACGAAACTCGTTTGGTCGAGGCCGAGGCAACTCATATGGTCGTGGCCAAGGAAACTCTTATGGAGGCCGTGGTCATGGCCGAAGCCGTGGTACATCAATTAAACCACAAAACTCAACCAAATCCGTGTGCCATAGATGTGGTATGGATAATCATTGGGCTACATGTAGGACTCCCAAACATCTCGTTGACCTCTATCAAGAGAGTTTGAAAGGGAAGAATCCTGAAGCTCATATGAGTTATCAAGATGGTGAAGAAGATTTCAATCATGAACGAGATGATCTCATGGATTATGAAACTTCAGATTGTTTAAAAGATCAAAGTTGATTTCGGCAATCTATGTTTTTGTGTTTTTTGCTTTGTGTTTTCTATGTTTTGATTGCTTTGAACTTATTTTATTAATGAATGAAAGTTTTTGATATAAAAGTCTCTAAAGTCTCATAGAGAGCTACGGCCAGGCTAATATCATGTTGCCTAAGGGTACGCATCTAGAGATATCTGATGCATTGTATCCACCCAGCTCTAAGAGAATCATATTGAGCTTTAAAGACATTCGAATGAATGGCTTTCATATTGAGACTAAGGGCGAAGGAAACAAAGAGTTCCTTCAGATCATAGAGATCGGCCAAGGCTATAAGAAAGTCCTAGAGTCTATACATGCGCTCTCTACTAACCTTTTACTATGCTAAGGTCGGAATGATAGAGACCAATGCTGGTGAGTTCACGTCCCAAGCGTTTAATGAATACTAATGAATACTAATGAATACTGTATGTCCATGGGGGTAAGTGTGGATCCGTGGCACATGTACATACACAGAATGGCTTGGCCGAATCATTCATAAAACGAATTCAGCTGATAGCTAGACCATTGCTTATGAGGTCTAAGCTTCCGGCCACAGCTTGGGGACACGCGGTCTTGCACGCGGCCAAACTGATTCGTATCAGACCGTCTAGTGAACATAGATATTCTCCATTACAATTGCTTACGGGTCATGAGCCAAACATATCCCACCTTAAGACATTTGGTTGTGCCGTCTATGTTCCAATTGCTCCACCACAGAGAACAAAGATGAGAACTCAAAGGAGGATGGGAATATATGTTGGATATGATTCTCCCACGATTATGAAATACCTTGAGCCAATTACGGGTGATTTATTTAAGGCCAGGTATGCGGATTGTCACTTTGATGAATCCGAACATCCAACATTAGGGGGAGATAGCAGTAAACTGGTAAAAGAAATTACATGGAATCAAACATCCTTATCTTGGCAAGATCCTCGGACTAAAGAATGTGATTTAGAAGTCCAAAGGATAATACATTTACAAAAGCTAGCTAATCAATTACCAGATTCCTTTGCTGACCCGAAAAGAGTGACTAAGTCATATATACCAGCTGCTAATGCACCAATAAGAATTGATGTTCAAGAGGGACACAATCAAGTTGCTACAGAGTCTAGACAACGTTTGAAACGTGATAGACCAATAGGTTCCAAAGATAAGAACCCTCGGAAAACTAAGAAAGGTGCAGATAATGAAACCGAGATGGTTGAAATCCTAGACACGACCGCGACCGTTCCTAAATCCCGGGACTTAGCCGCGGCCGATCCCAAAACCCTAATAGCGATCGCGGCCGATCATGAATGCTTAGATGCGGCCGACCCTGATGTATCTAATACTGATTCTTGGGACGCCAAGATTCAAGGTACTGAAGGGCTTGATAATAATGAGATCTCAATAAACTATGTCTTGTCTAGGATACAATGGAACAAAAAGAATGTCAACATTGATGATATATTTGCATGCAATGTAGCACTTGAAATCATGGATGATAATGAGGATCATGAACCCACGTCTATTTATGAGTGCACTCAATGATCAGATTGGATCAAATGGAAAGAAGTTATAAACGTAAAGTTAAAATCTTTAAAGAAGAGAGATGTATTTGGACCAATAGTCCGGACACCTTATGATGTTAAACCAGTCGGCCATAAGTGGGTCTTTGTGAGAAAGAGAAACGAACATGGTAATGTCGTTAGATATAAAGCACGACTTGTTACCAGGAATAGATTATGAGGAGACATACTCCCCTGTGGTGGATGCTACTACTTTTAGATTCCTGATAAGTCTGGCTATAAGAGAGAAATTAGACTTGCGGTTAATGGATGTAGTAACTACATACTTATATGGTCCACTGGATAATGAGATATATATGAAAGTACCAGAGAGTATTAAATTGAAAGACAAATCAAGTTTTCGAGAACAACATTGTATAAAGTTGAACAAATCACTTTATGGACTGAAACAATCAGGTCGAATGTGGTACAATAGACTAAGTGAGTACCTAGTGAAAGAGGGCTATAAAAATGACATGATCAGTCTATGTATTTTTATAAAGAAATTCGGCCAGGGCTTTGTGATCATAGCTGTGTATGTTGATGATCTGAATATCCTAGGAACCTCTGGAAAAATCTCCTAAACATTTGAATATCTTAAGAAAGAATTCGAGATGAAAGATCTAGGAAAAACGAAATTCTGTTTGGGATTACAACTTGAGTACATTAGAGATGAAATCCTTGTGCATCAAATGTCATATACAGAGAAAGTACTCAAGAGATTTAATATGGCCGAGTCTCACCCATTGTCTAGCCCCATGGTCGTGAGATCTCTTGGTTTGGACATTGATCCATTCGGCCCTAAGAAGGACGATGAGGAAGTCCTTGGTCCCGAAGTGCCATATCTCAGTGCCATAGGAGCTTTGATGTATCTGACTAGTCACACACGACCAGATATATGTTTTGCCGTGAATTTATTGTCTAGATTTAGCTCTTGTCCGACCCAAAGGCACTGGAACATGATTAAACATGTTCTTCGTTACCTGCAAGGAACGAAAGACTTGGGTCTATTTTATACTAACCAAAACAAAGAAGGTTTAGTTGGTTTTGCTGATGCAGGTTATCTTTCGGATCCACAAAATGCTCGATCACAGACAGGCTATGTGTTTACACATGGTGGAACAACCATATCATGGCGTTCCATGAAGCAGATAATCGCGGCCACTTCATCAAACCATTCGGAAATCTTGGCTATTCACGAGGCCAGCCGCGAGTCTGTGTGGTTACGGTCCATGACCAACCATATCCGAGTTGATTGTGGGATGACCGAAGGCAAGGACGCACCAACCATGATGTATGAGGACAATGCAGCTTGCATTGCTCAGCTTAAGGATGACTACATCAAAGGAGACCAGACGAAGCACATACTGCCTAAGTTCTTCTTCACGCACGAGCTTCAGAAAGCCGGCGAGGTCCAAGTCGTCCAAGTGCGTTCCAGTGACAACTCAGCTGACCTATTCACCAAATCACTTCCTACCTGCACGTTCAGGAAGCTCATGCATCAGATTGGGATGCGTAGACTGAAAGACCTTCAGTGATGTTCAGAACAAGGGGAGTAATACATGTTGTACTCTTTTTCCTTCACCATGGTTTTGTCCCACTGGGTTTTCCTGGTAAGGTTTTAATGAGGCAACATCTAAAGCGTATTACAAACTCTGTATGGTTATGGCATCCAAGGAGGAGTGTTATAAATCATATTGTGGATGTCCATAACCGGCCCGGTCCATAACCGACCCATACCGTTAGAGAGAGAGAGAGACGACTAGAGAGAGAGTCGGCCACCTTTGGTTTTCCTTTTCCTTCTTAGATTATGATTTGTACTCTTTCCATATTTGTATTTCCTTTTCTAGTCTTTCCATTATTCTATGACGGTGTAACTCCTTATATATAAAAAGCTCCTTATGTTTATGAATAATATAGAAACATACAGATTCTATTCTCTAGTTTCACAACACAACTATATTTTTTCTTATATGTTATATTTTGAATTTTTAAAAAGACTAAAAATTACTAAAAATGGTAAAAGTCCCATATTAAAAAAAATTGTAATCAATGGTTTAACTTTTTTTTTGTTCAAGCAAGATACAAATGATAATATATCATAGAGTGGGCGTTCGGATACACGTTCGGATACACGTTCGGGTTTGTATCGGATATTTCAGTATAAAGGTATAGAACCCGTTTGGTTATTTCTACAATTCGAGTCGGGTTCCGATATTTTATGTTCGGGTTCAGATATTTTGGGTCGGGGTTCAGATATTTAAATTTTGAAGAAAAAATAAATAAAATATTCATTATTTAAGTTTTTTGTATTTAAATATATTTTAACTTAGCTGTTTTTTTTTTAATTTTTAATATATTAAACTATTAATAGGTTTGTAGATAAAACTTTAAAAATAAAAAAACACTAATTTAGTTGTTGTTTTGAAATTTTAGATGAAACTTTTGTTAATGCAAGAAACAAGAACTTGATATGTATTTTAAGTGAGTAGCAAATGATTTTGTCCATAATTATATGTATATTATCTAATTTTGAGCAATAAGAATCATTAATATAAATATTTTGAATAAAATGAGAAAAATAAACTATAAATATAGAGTTAAGTATACTTATGTTTGGTTATCTTCGTATATCCATTCGGGTTCGGAGATTACCCGTTTGGATTCAGATATTACCCGAACTGGTGAAATAAGTAATTTGTTTTGTTGTTCTAATTAGATAATTTTTAGACCGAACTGGTGAATATATATTAGATAAACATTTATATTTCGAGTCTGCACTTATATTCTATAACATCTTGATATATTAGATTTGAATACTAACCTGTTAATATAATTTGCCGGTGATTTTTTTTTCAAAATTTTGATTATTAGATATGTATATGGAGTGAAACTAATTTTTACAGATGTTCTTTTTTTTATCTGACACTTATGTAACTCACTGAATTCATAAAAGAAGTTAAAAAAGAAACTTAACTCATGTCAATGAAACAAATACGAGAACGAAAGCACAATTCTGTAGAGGTAGAAAATGAAATCACTTATGGAGAGTCAATAGTAAACAAATCGAGAGCAGAAAATCTAATCCCCTTTCTTTATTATACAATCGATGTTGCCTATTTGATTTTAGTGATTTGTGTCAGCCGCAAAACATAATTTTATTTTGTGCATATGAAGTCTTAAAAATAATTAAAATGAGATGTAATACGTTAACTCTTCAACAACGATGATATATTTAAGAGAACAATATTTGTATTCATCATTTTATAATCGATAAAAAATCATTTTATAAACAAACATTATTATAAGAATTCATTCAGCGCGCATGCACTGATTATCATCTAGTTACATATTAATAAACAAGCTTTTCCGAATAACCAAATACATTTTTATCAACTTTGAACGACAATCGTACTTTTGATTTCTATCAAGGTAAAAGCGTTACTTAGTTATCATTTTATACAAATATCACTTTAGTTAGAATGAGGTTTGATATGCTCAAAGCTTCAACTACGCTAAGTCAACCATATGTTTAGGATGTGTGATCGTAATAATTAAGAATCAATTCTAGATGATCAAAGTCAACACACTGAAAATGTAAATATTTCCTTAATCTAATTGAATCAAGACAAGTTATAAACATGAATTCATATTGTCCCTACACTTAAATGATCAATTTTGGTTAGCTTTTTTTTCGTAACACCAATTTTGGTTAGCTAAGAATGCAAAATACTTATAATATTTATTCAGGCATTTCATCAAATATTTTTCAGATATTAAATAATATTTTTAATTAAATTAGCATAGAATAATATAGCATTTAAAATAAAATAATAAATGATTAATATAAATTGAAAGCTTAAGAATCATACATCAACATTTAATTACATTTATCTACCTAATCTAAAAGCTCAGTTAACTATTCATAAACATTCCTGATAATATTAATATTCATTATCATAATGTGCAGAACTAATATAAGAGTTTAAGACAAATCTCAAAATTAACATTTTACCCAAAAATATATACATCTCAATAAATCTCAAAATAAGTTTTCTAGCGTGGTTATTCTCCATTAATTACTTTAAGCATCTACCTAGCTTAAATGCGCGTATCTCTTAATATGGGTGGTGGGGAGGTATACATCGACCTCAATGGAGTCGAGTCATTAGACAATTTTGGATGATCAAGGTCCCCCATATACTAATGACTGAGTAGTTCCATATTTATGATACAACGACCACCAAGAAATTGAATACCGGAATGAAATTAACCTTAATCTGGATTATATGCAAGTCACCAATATAGCTGTAGTTAGTAATTTGAAAAGAAACCAAATTTTGTAGCCGTTTCCCTTATGAAGTAGATTTTTAATACCAAAACATATAAAAATAGACTTTATTTTGATTTGAAAACATCCCGTTTTACATTATTATATATGATTTTAAAGAAAGCTTATCAATGTTTCAAAAAGAAAAAAAAAGAAAGAAAGAAAGCTTATCAACAATATTAGAAAAAAACTGCTGAATTTTACTTCAAAAAGTACAAAACGGTAAACGTAAAATTGCAGAATTTTTCATTTAATTATATTTTCTGTAGACACCTTTAGTTCTAATTGCTAAGCAACTAATTTAAGTACCGATCTTTTAGTTATACCTCATGATAACCACTTTGATTTCCTATGATTTTATCATATACTCTTAGCTATAGATAAATTTCCATCTTAATTGACATAACATATCTTGTAAAAAAACAATTAGTGTTCCAAATATTTTTCTTAAGACCTCTAATAGTTCTGCACGGTTTTGTTGTTCATGAGACTATAATTTTGAAATGTGCATTGACCAGATGAAAACTAAATAAAAGAAAAGTGAGTGTGGAAAGTCTTAACGCTTTGGTGGCGGCGTAGATGGCGTAGAGAGGATGTGAAGGGACAACAACGGCAGCACCGGAGCTAATATTGACGATGGCTCCTCGACGGCGGTGAAGCATTGGTCCGATGAGTGATCTTGTGACCCAAGTGGTGGCTTCAAGATTAACCCTAACGATTTTAGTCCATGTAAGTTGGTCAACCTCGTGGAAGAACATGGCTCGTGGATAAGTTATCCCCACGTTGTTGATAAGAATTCCAACTTCAACGCCTTTGATTCCCTCCTCGATGGCTCCATATCCTCCTTCTGAACAATTTTATCATTATTCACTACTCAAAAATACATATTTCTAATTCTATATCACATTTGCTATATTTCTTGAGTATTGAGCCGAAGTTCATACTAATCTTTGTAAAAACCAAATGTTTTTTCTAAACATTAAGATCACAACATAAAATTTACTTAATTATGCCCAACTGAGTTCTTAATTTGAATTGGTTTATTATTAAATATTTGTCAATGATTTCTCCAACGTCTATAGCTTTGTGACGGATGAACCTTGTAACGGCCCGATCCCCCGGTGTCCGACCGGGGTTATCGAAAGGGCGTTATGGACACGTGTCTACTCATTTAGACAACCCTACGTGTCTCGTAACTGGTCCCAAGAGTCGACGGACGCATAACCTTTCTTTGAAATACAGTCCCACCCACATCCATATACTTCTACTTACAGTCATGCGCACAGGGAAATGGAAAGGGAGGGATGAGCAACAAGTTACTCAGTAAAGCGACTCTAGACCAGCCTGCCCGCATGACACTCTATACTACTCTATGCGGGAACTAGGACTGACTAGCCACTACAATCAATTAATGCATCTTAACATTTCATATCATCATCATTCTTTTCCAAACATTCTCAATTCTATACATTACTAACAACCTAGCGATCAATCAATACAATGATCTCACTCATTGCCACACACATCAAACCATAGACTTAACCGACTCCATTTCAACACCCTGATACCCGACCATGAACTAAGGACTCCTACAATGCACGTTTTTATATCCCGCGTCTCGCGGTTGGCTCGTCTTCTCATACTCCGTGGGTAACTCTCGCTAGACCACTACCCCATATTCATGTGGCTGCCCCAACGGGACACTACCCCACAGCTCCTATGGGTGCCTAGCGTAGAGCTAATCCACGTACGCCCTCTATCCTATATGATTCCCCAAACTCATGCTTAACCTTAACGTTATTCACTTATCCAATCTCATTCACATCCACATTCACTTATCCATTCACATCCTTATCCACTTTCACTTATCCCTTCTCATTCTCATTCACTTTCCTTTACACTTAGACTCGTACTCGTACTCATTCACTAGACGCCACCCGTTATCGGTGTCACACACATTACACATCGCACTCAAGTTCTACTTATAGTAACATTAACAATCAATAGTCATCTATCACCTTAGCATTCGTTTCTTTCTAGCCTCTTAGCTTTCATTCACAATAAACATATGGGACTACACAAGCCAATCAACAAGCATCAATTATCAACCAATCATCGTCACAACAACACAAGACAGTTCATTAAGTCCCATTTAGCAGTATGATGGTTCTCATGCATCATGATCCATTCATCTATATTTTAGCAATAAACATGTTCTATCAACCTAGCTCTCAAACAGGGTCTAATCAAACCTAACTCCAACATAAAGGAGTATACAGTACATGGGAACAAGATGGTTTCAAGACACTCCACCTTAGCCTAGATCTGGATTTGGATCTGGAACAAGAGATAAGGGGAATGGGATCTGAACAAATCTGGAACAAGGAAACAAGAGAGAGACGAGATCTAGTCACCACCACCAATCGGCTGCAACCACCACCACCACCACCATATGGCACCGGCGAGGAGGGAGAGAAGGCGACGGCGAGGAGAGAGAGACGTGAGAGAAGAAGAGAGAAAAAGAAAAGAGAAGCTTGACGGCTAGGGTTTCCTAATCTCTCTAAATCTTTGCAGGGTTTCGCTCAAGTTTCAGAATGAGAGAAAAGAGAGAGGAGACAGCTTTATTTATAGGAAAAAAAAGGAAACCCTAGGTCATTTACCCTAGTGGGCCGCAGTCCCAACGGGCTCTCTTTAAGAAATTTTTGGGCCAGGAACTGGGCCGTTACAAACCTAACATGGCATGATGGCTTTTACCCTCCTTGTCGCTTTACTACGGAACCATTGCAAATGAGCAACGTACACTGGATTTTCTTGGATTATTCATTATTGTCAGGAAATCATCTTATTATCCTAATAATTGGGTTCTAATATAATTTTTCTTTTGAGCAATGATTCTAATAGAGTTTATATAGGTCCATAAGTACTCTTAGCAACAAAATACATAGTGCTAAAATTTGTATTAGAGTGCCCTTCTCGAAATAATTAACAAATATGTATTTTAAGAAACATTTGGTTTTTAAATTTTAATCTTGTAAGTGCATAGTATTATTTTACTTTTCCGTTATACTATTATAACAAAGTCTAGTATATTTTGCGGCTCTCTTACAAATACACTACTAAATGTAATTGTGTACTCTATATATTCATTTATGTTTCGAATTATTTGTGCGGAGTAATTATATTTTTTATCCTGGCTGTTGAATCAAGATTTTTCTTTTGAGAAAGAACAATAATTTTTCCAATGTTACAATCATGTAGTAATTATATGCGTGAGCACACACACAAACGAGTAGTCGAGAACTCTGTGTGGACTAGCTCAAGACGATTGGCCGAAAAAGAAGTGAGCACTGAAATGAAAAAGTAAGAAAGTGCATTTAGAATTACCAGAGCAGTCAAAAGGAATGATCTTGATCTTAATTTGTGGAAACTCTTGTCGGAAATCATCGGAGACGGAAGCGAGCTTCGAAGGGTTTCTGCTGACTAGGATGAGGTTAAGGCCGTGTTTTGCTAGCTCGTGAGCAAAGGCTCGTCCGATTCCATCTGTGGCTCCAGTGACCATAGTCCACGAGCCATAACGTTTGAGCCGCTTAGGGTTTGTGAGTAGGAATCTCGTGATGAACCATTTCAGGAGAGGAAAGAATAGTCTAACGAGAGAAAGAAAGCCTATGAAGCTTACGACATGGAGATGCCATGTTCTTTGCATGTTCTTCTTTCTATCACCTTTTTAATTGTTTTTATCTGCTTCCTAATTTGTTTGGTCATGAGAACTGGCGTGGAGCTAACTCATTCTTTATGTAGGACAACTAGAGTTGAGAAAGAGAGATTTATTTTGTGCTCAAAAAAGAAAAAAAAAAGAAAGAGAGATTTATTTATTATTTTCTTTGCTCAATCTTAATCATATTACACAAAAATGATATTGAAATTATAAATTATAATAAATTGTAGCTTTACAAAGAAGACCAAGTCAATATGTCATCATACTATTTCTTTTTTAACGTCTGATTAATTATGTTATTACAACGATGAGAAATATTACATAGATAATTCTATAGTCGACAATTCTACCATCATATGAGAATGCACGTCTGACTGCATCGCTCCGAGCCGCCCTATGAGATTCATGTTCGATGATATGCCCTTGCCCCATGCTGAAGACCTCTTGTAACCATTTTTCTCCATGATCTGCATAATTTGTGTTTTCTCAATCCATATTTTTAACGTCATCATACTATTTAGGATATTTTTAAAATTATTTACAAAAAAAAAGAATAAGAAATAAAACACTTAAACGAATGTAACAAAAAGTTAAAGAGTACTTTCAAATACACATCAGGAAGAATAATGATTTTAGGGAAATTGTTTTTTTTTTTTTTTGGTCACTGAAGATGTAAAATCAACATATTGTTATCCAAAACAAGTGGCTTGGGAACCAAATAAAAGAAAGAGCAACAAGAACACCAGTAAGTCTTAGTTGCAAAAAAAAAAAAAAAAACACCAGTAAGTCTTGATAAAACAAAGAGAAACCCATGACGAGGGAAGATAAAGAAGTGTTGAGGTACTCTGCGTGATATAACACTAGTAGAAGGAATGAACGAAAGCCTCACGCTCTTAAAGATGGTAATGAGCAACCAGCGTCAGCCTGAATGATATTTGTTAACCAGCTTGGTTCACCACGAGCTACGCAAGATTGGTATCACTGACCGCAATCTCAGGAGCAACTCTATTAGCGGTATTTTTCACAACTTCGAGATGGCAGTGGTGAAACTTCTTCAAGAGTGCAGATGTATTAGCTATCACGTTGGAGGGGTGAGCTACAGATTGCGGGTTCTGTAAGGCTTCTGGCTTCAGTTGAGGTGATTTCCATAAGCACTCTGTTCCAATGAAGTAACTGGAGATCTTTTGCAACCCATCCTATTGACTCAAGTTCTGATTCTAACCTTTACTGTACACCCGTGAAGGCCCGACGGCTGTGTTCTAATGCTTTTCCCCCAAAGTCACGTACAGTCCATGCAGTTCCACAATGTGCGTGCTTCTAGACCCAAGAGGAACCTACGTTACATTTAATAAAGCCCTTACAAGTTTCTGGAATTATTGAAAAGGTCTTTCATCATATATTTTTATCTAAGATCGGTTTTGTTATTGATTTACACAAAACTTTATTATATCTGTGTTTTATCTATGTTAATGTTTAGATGACTGGCAAAGATAAGATTTTAGATATATGGCAACCTCTGATTTGCTCACTGAGTTGAATAAGGAATCCTTTAAACTCGATATGGACTTGGAGATGAAATTGTCGAGCATCATACTTAAACAGCTTGATGATGTTGCTGGTGATGCTTCTGGATTGGCTGTTAAATGGTTTGCTTTCTTCTCTCTGTAGATTTGGCTTTCATTGTCTTGAGATTTTTGTAAATTAGCTGACTGAATTCGATCTTTGATGTATGATTTTCTTCCAGTCTTGCTCCATTGGTGAAGAAGGTTGGAGAAGAGCATATTGCTGCTGAAGGGAAGGTTTTGATCTCATAAAGTTTGAGACTTTTTACTGCTAAAATGTAGCTTTGAAGTGAGTTTATTGCAGAGCAAGTATGATGGCGTGAGAGGAATAATCAGCGATAAGTGGTCAATGAGGATTCTTTGGGACTGTGCACTCGGAAGTGCAGTTGGTAATGTTCTTCTTGGACCTTTCGATTTGTTTTCTTTAAACTCGTAAAGCTTTTTTCTTTCTCTCTGAGAGACAGCCCCTTATGATATTGTGTTAGGTTTATACATGGTTGCTGTAGAAAGACAAACCCAGAACAGAGCACGTGCTTTGGCTTAAGGTTTGAGAGCTGCTGAATCACAAGCTGGTGATGCTGATACTCTCTGAAATCTACCAAATTCTCCCTCAGTTGAGTGTTTTTTTTCCTTCTTTTAGATACTATATAATAACATCTTCCAAGATAGTTTTTGATGCACTATCTTGTTGGCAAACAATCCTAAAACGAGTTCGAAACTTAGTTGAAGTTGCCTGAACATACAATTTGTGTTATGGAATAAAGCTTCTTACTTTTCTCCCTGGACTCATGCTATGTTTGTGTATCGCTTTTTCATTGTACTTTGCTTTCGCGGTATGTGTTTTCTTTAAAGTAAAAATATGTCACATCTTATAAAACCATGAGGGATTCTTTATTTTGAAAAATGTACATCAGGATCAGTTTATTTTCTAGGATAAAAAAAATGGCAAAGGGATACCAAAGCAAATGCTTTGGATTCGTTCTCTTACTATGCTTCTTCAGTTCAACTTTGGCACGCAGGGTTCTTAAGGATCTCACCATGATGGTGGCAAGTAAGCTAGAGATGAACCATGTAGTGAAGCGTGGGATGGTTAGTTTGAGCCTGAGGACAAGGTCAGGTCTGATCATAAAATTATTAAAAAAATTAAGAACCTCTAAATGAGTATTTGGGATAATGATGCTCTAAGTGCCTATCCTCCCAAAGTAAAAAGGCTATTAAAGAGACATATTGTTTGGTTTAGGTAGATCATATTAAGTCATACATAAACAAATGTTTAAGACAAACGACCACCTATAATAACTTACCTAGCCCTGATCGAATATTCTACGACTATGAAATTTAACTCGCTTAGAGCATCTCCAAAAGACACTCTATAATTTCAAATATGAAGTTTTTTGCTCTACAAAAAGAAATTTTAAAGGGCTTTTTGCAAGATTGACTCAAAACTCAAAGTCAAACCTAAAACTAACTCATGCTTTTCTTGGATTTTTCTTTTGTCCTATTCACCCCACAAGTTCATAATATTCACGAAAATGCCATCAAATTTTTTTTACTTTTTTCCTTTCCGAAAATGACATTTTTACTCTCTCACCCTCATCATCTTCAAGTAATTACAAGATTGCCATTGTCATCAATACCCCAACCACCATGAACAACCAATTTGAAGCTCTTAATGCACCTAAAATCGATTTACACTCTCTCTTTCTCACTTGTTATGAACTAAAAACAACACCTCTTTCACTTTGCCTCCATATTCATCCAAAAAACTCAAGCTTTTGATTCAAAATTTTTTATGGTTGATAGAGCCATTCAAGCATACTATTCTTGGTGGGTTACTTTCGTTTGAGATTCTGGGTGGTTGGAGAAGACTATGTGTGCTAAGGAAGTCATATCACTAGTTTAAGGTATGAAATTGAAATTTTTTCCAGATCTGTTCGTGTAAAAGACTTACTCGTAAGTAGTCTGGCTGTAGAAGACTTACGGATAAGTCTTCTGGTCAAACGGACGACTTACTTTTAAGTCGTCATCTTTGTTTGTTAAAAAAAAATCTAGAGAATATCCTA
Organism: Brassica napus; assembly: GCF_020379485.1. Lineage (NCBI taxonomy): Eukaryota > Viridiplantae > Streptophyta > Magnoliopsida > Brassicales > Brassicaceae > Brassica > Brassica napus. The sequence continues at coordinate 22,804,872 of NC_063450.1, read as the reverse complement.
GACGACTTACTGATAAGTCGTCTAGGGTAAATGAGTTAGTTTTACATTTGACCGAATTGTGTCAGATATCTAACTTTTCCTGGACGAGTCGTCTCCGGGAAAACAAAAATTTCAATATTTTATTAAATCTGGACGACTTATCTGTAAGTCGTCTCAGGTTACTTTTGCAATTGGAAAATAAAACTTAAATATTTAACTTTTCCCAGACGACTTACGCGGAAGTCGTCAAGTAAGACGACTTACTTGAAAGTCGTCCATGATAAGCAAAGTCGTCCAGGATAAGCAAAATCGTCCAGATTTATTTCCTAGATTATGGTCAAACCTTGCTTATCTCGGACGACTTTCTCGTACGTCGTCTGCCTGGACGACTTTCAAGTAAGTCGTCTGGGTAAAGTTAAATATTTAAGTTTCTTTTTCGAATTGCAAACTAACCTGAGAAGACTTACAAATAAGTCGTCTAACTTTAATAAAATATTGAAATTTTTGTTTTCCCGGAGATGACTTACTGGTAAGTCGTCCAGAAAAAGTCAAATCTGACATAATTCGGTCAAATGCAAAACTAACTCGTTTATCCTAGACGACTTACTGGTAAGTCGTCTAGTTTTTTTTTTAACAAACAAAGCTGGACGACTTACTTGTAAGTCGTCCTATTTAAAATTCAATTGCAAAAATGACCTGTTTGTACGACTTACTGGTAAGTCTTCCAGACGACTTACTGGTATGTCGTCTGCGTCAATGTTTAGTAAACTTTCATTTTCTCTATGTTTACTAATGTGTTTTATTTTGAATTTTTGTAGATGATGCGTCAGTTACATGCAGTGTATGGAGAATGCTTGTTGAAAGATTGCCATTGGGATTTTGTGGTTGATAATGTCAAAGGTGCGAGAATCATTTTTTTGGGGGAAGGTTCGACACATGCTGAACTTCTTGCAATGGCTCAAGAAGATTATAACCTGGATATGAGCACTGAATCTGTGGAGATAACCAACTCATTACCAGCAGAAATGATGCAGGCTCCAGACACCCCTCCAATTCATGTTACAAGTGATAGACACGTTCAAAACTTGCTCGAGATAACCAAAACGCATGGAGTACGGCTTTGTGTATCAAGCCGTAGCAAGGTGGAAACGGTTTCAGAGTTCAGGGAAGAAGATGATGAAGCTGATGAAGCTGATGAATGTTTTGAAGATGATGATGATGATTTGGTTGAAGATGACAATCATGATGGGGAGGAGGGCGATGGGGAGGAGGACGATGGGGAGGAGGATGCTGGTATCTATATTGTTGCTGAAGCGGACGAGAATGGTGAGGATTACAGTGTTTATGGAAAGGTTGAAGATGAGGATGAGGAAGATGATGATATGTATTTTGAAGATATCAAAAAGATTGAAGGAGGAAGATCGAATGGTAACAGTATCTATGTCAACCAGAGTTTTGTTAGCAAGGATGCACTGCTTTCAGAGCTGCGGTTGACAGCAGTGAGGTTTAGGTTCTCCTTTAGAATATACAAGTCAACGAAAACTCTCTTTGTGACAACATATCCGGTTAGTGGTTGTCAATGGAAGGTCAGAGCGAGTGTGAAACATGGGACAAACACATTTTGGGTAACAAAGTATGTGGAAAAACATACATGCTTAGTGGGAGACCGACTCGGTCAGCGGAGACACTATACTCCGAAGTATGTTGGTAGGCTTTTCATTGATCGTGTTGGAATCATTGATGGGTTGAATCCGCATCATATCACTGATGTAATGAAGAACATGTTTGGCATGACGCTTGATTACACCACTTCATACAGAGCACTTTTATATGCACAAACATTGGTGAGAGGATCAGCAGAAGATGGGTATTCGCGTCTGCCATCATATCTCGAGCAAATCTCCTTAGCAAATTCCAATTCTATCACGGCTATAGAACTTGATTCTATCAATAGATTTAAGTATCTATTTCTCTCCTTTGGAGCTTCTATCAAAGGTTTTATGTATCAGAGAAGGGTCATTGTGGTGGATGGGACTCACCTAAATGGGAAGTATGGAGGTGCTATGTTAGTTGCAGCCGCACAAGATGGGAATTTTCAGATATTTCCATTGGCTTTTGGGATCATAGATGCTGAAGATGAACCTTCTTGAGAATGTTTTTTCACAAAATTGGCTAGTTGTGTATCTGATGAGCAGCCTCTGGTGATAGTCTCTGACCGGCACACGGCCATTAAAAGTGCGTGTGATAAGGTGTTTCCTTGGGCAACCCGAGGAATATGTTATTATCACCTTCAAGATAACATTGTCAAAAAGTATAAAGGGAAACATCTCTTGTACTTGGTGAAAGGTGATGCTTATGCTCATACGGTTTCAGATTTTGACCGGTACATGGCTGAGATACGGAGTGCAAACCCGGACCTTGCAACATATTTGGAGAATGCCGACGTCAGCCTATGGTCAAGGGTTTATTGTCAGGGGGACAGGTACAACATAAAGACAAGCAACATCGCTGAATCTATTAATTCCGCTCTGAAGCGAGCTAGAGGATTTCCGGTTCAGTTCCTGTTGGAGTTCATAAGGGAGAAACTCGGAAAGTGGTTTTAGAAAAGGAGAGAAGATGCTTTGAGTCTCCCAACTCAACATAGTCGAGGTGTTGAATACTTGCTTGCTGTTCGATCGGAGATAGCGGATACGATGACGGTATAACCAATTGATGGATGGAGATTCTTTGTGAAAGGTGGGAAAATGGACTGGAACATCTGCTGGTTTGCATATCTCCACACTTGTATGTCCAGTGTACTCAAAGGATTTTCTGTTTGCAGGATACTCAGAGAATATATATCCTTGTGTTGGACAACAAGTTGAGGAACGCACATGCTTTCCTCCGGATGTAAAGCGTGGTCCGAGAAGACAGAAGAAATCAAGATGGCAATCTTGGTTGGAGCTATCCAGGATGAGAGGACGCAAACCCCGGAAGCAACACAGGGTTTATAGATGCTCAAAATGCAAGGAAACTGGCCATACGAAACCACAATGTAAGTCGTCCAGTGATTAGTCTTCCAGAAGACCTTCCATTAAGTCGTCCAGAAGGTCGTCCAGTTAGTCGTCCAGGGCTTTTTCTTCCAGAAGACCTTCAAGTTAGTCGTCCAGTGATTAGTCTTCCAGAAGACCTTCAATTAAGTCGTCCAGAAGGTCGCCCAATTACTCGTCCAGGGTTTTTTCTTCTAGAAGACCTTCAAGTTAGTCGTCCAGTGTTTAGTCTTCCAGAAGACCTTCAATTAAGTCGTTCAGAAGACCTTCAATTAAGTCGTCCAGTTAGTCGTCCAGTGTTCAGTCTATGTACTAAAAATTTGTGTTATGAACTTATCTGTGTCAACTCCTTTGTCAAATTGCACTACCAAACAAATTTGAGATGGTCTTGCCCTTTATATTATCCGAAATATAGTTACAAAAGGTCACTGCTCAGAAGACTTTCCAGACTACTTATAGTTAAGTCGTCCAACATTTCAGACGACTTAACTATAAGTCTTCTGCGCAGAATATAGTTACAAAATAGGGATCAAGTTCAAATACAAAATAGGGATCAAGTTCAAATTCAAATACACACATCAGCCTAATCTATCATACAAAATAATCTAACGTGGCCTGTTAATCACCCGTCATACGCACCCAGGTTGTCATCCATGTCCTTGTTTTCGAATTCATGCGCGTCAGGAAGCTCTTGAAATATATCCACCGCCATCTTATCCCTCATACTCTTCCCGTTGGCCTTAGCAAAGTCTTTTTTACTAAACTCTATCCCAAGAGCATGACATTCAATGTACTTTAGAGTGTACACGCCACAATCACCAGCTCGGGCCGGAGGTATATTGGTCGGTCTCTCATATGTGAATGGCTCCAGGCTGTATTGGGCACGTTGTTCGTCTGAGGAAGCGCACTCAACAAGCAGATAAGGGACCATGTAGAGAAAAGACTCCTTTACCACATCGAGTTCTTCTGGGGAGATACTGGAACAAATGCTGTCAAAGACGACTATGTGCCTCTTAGGGATCAATATCCACATAGCAATCCAATGAGTGTCGGCGAAGTTCACTGGCGCATAGATATCATCAATATCCGTCCCCCAAACCTTGTTCGATTGGCAAAATGATGGTATAGTGCCTGCATAATAATTCCACGCCCCAACAGGGAGTCTTCTTCCTAAACCGTTCTGATCGGGCTCCGAGTCCTTAAAATCCTTGAAGTTGAATCTCCATTGCTGAGCAAAGAGATGATCAAGGAAGCACATTCTCTCGTTCCCGCGTTTGTCCCATTAACACTTTCACTCTGCAATATACAAGATGGGTTTATACAATAATAACAAATATCAATTTCAAACTATAATAACCAATGAGTGTCTTCAAACATGAAACAAAATACATATATAAAATCCATACACTATAAACAAAGCACACATGTTCTGACATACAAGAAACAAAGCAAATGCAACTTTTCAGTTCTTATTCTTAAGACTTTGTCTAGTCAATCTCTTGTTGGCAGAGGATTCGTTACTAACCCCGGGTTCGAGCGTCGGTTTAGGTGGAGAGGTAGTGTTTTGAGATGATGTCCCTTTTCGTTTTGTGGTGATACCAACCTTCTTCTCCACAGCTTCCACCCTTTCCGACAGATACTTGATCTCCTTAAGGCACGTCCCAAACCCTTCCCTCATGGCATCAGCTATGTCCTTGAATATGGTTTTAATATCCTCTTTGGTCAACCCACCAACAGTCGTAGTCACCTCTTCACTAGCCTCTGCAGCTGCCTCTTCACTAGCCTCTGCAGCTGCCTCTTCACTAGCCTCTGCAGGTGCCTCTTTACGAGCTTTCTTCCGAGGTCTTGGACTGTCTTCCTTCACTACCATTTTCTTCACTGGACTCACAACCTCCGGCTTTGTATTGACCCAAGTACCGATGAATTCCCAGCAATCCATGGTCCAGTTCCACGGTTTCTTCACAAACATGAGTTTAATTATGTTCTCCGCGAGCGTGTCCTTAACATCAAACTCCCATTTTGGAAACATTTCACCAATGTCCTTTTGAACAAAGTTGATCACCCTAGTCTGCAGTAAATAGAAGATATGAACTTAGATATTTGACGGATTAAGAAAGATGGAAAGAAAAGACTTGACAGACGACTTATAATTAAGTCGTCTGGAAAGTCTTCCAGCTGGACGACTTAGTAGACGACATATAATTAACTCGTCTGGAAAGTCTTCCAGCTGGAAGAATTAGTAGAAGACTTATAATTAAGTAGTCTGGATAGTCTTCCCAGACGACTTAATTATAAGGCTTCTACTAAGTCATCCAGCTGGAAGACTTTCCAGACGACTTAATTATAAGTCTTCTACTAAGTCGTCTAATTGGAAGACTTATCAGACGACTTAATTATAAGTTTTCTGCGAAGTCGTCCAGATTGAAGTAAATACCTGACTGAAGATAGCCTCTTTAAACTGTCTGCATCCTTTGCGACCCTTGTAAGCCAGTATCGGTGGAGACGGATTGTTTGGGAGAGGATTACCAAAAGTAGCACCCAATTCCGGAAGAGCTGTGTACACCCAGACCTGGAGAGCTTGCGAAAACCCATTAATAGTGTAACAACCCGAAATATCTCTGCCCTTCACAGAGTCCATCAGCACGTTAAACGCGACTCTCCCCCATGGATAATTCTCAAACCGTTCTAGCTCCATCACTAGCCTTGCCAGACTAACCCGTGTAGGGGTTGAATACTTTCTCCCTTCAATGTATCCAGTGAAGATGGCAAGGTACGCGAGCCACTTGTGATCATCCCAAGACCACCCTTCGCATCTCTCAAGTGCTGCTATTATCTCCTGAGTAGATGGCCCAGCTTCGACATGAACTCCCAGCATCTCCCAAAAAGAAGTCAACTCCTTTGTAACAACAGAGTGAGGTCTCTCAAGGTCCTCGATGTACTCGCAGCTTAGACCAGTGAGGTTTTCAAACTCTAACAGTGAAAACCTCACAGGTTCTGGACCAACGAGACTCCACAGCTCATACTTCTTCTTTATGTCCAGCTGGAAACCGAGCATGTAGTGAACCAGCCTTGAAGCCCAATCAAATCCCAGCTCTTGGAACTTGATGAAAACTCCCAACTTCGACTCCTTCAGCTCTTCATATTCGTCATCATGAAGAGCTTTCTTTAAAGCAACATGCAACGTCCAACAAGTATGATACGAAATGCTATGCACTGCGGGGGGCTCTTCCCCTAATGTATATATCCTACGGGGGAGTTCTGGCATCTCCATTTTTTTTGCCTGCAAAACAATCAAAGACAACCATCTCAAACAATCAAAGACTTATAATTAAGTCGTCTGGCAAGTTTTCCAGCTGAAAGACTTATAATTAAGTCGTCTGGAAAGTCTTCCAGCCTTTCCAGACGACTTAAATGTAAGTCTTCCAAGACTTCCAGTTTTATGTTCATCTTTTCCTTAATCAATCACTCGACAGTAAGAGATATAACTTACCGGCGGCGGAGTTCAACGAGACGCCTCTGAGAGAATGTGCGCTAGGGTTTCCTCTCGGATCTTAAATAGAGGAAGCGGCTGTGAGAACGGTGGTGAGAACGACGGTGATAACGGCGGAGAGATAACCGGTGGTGAGAACGAGGGTGATAACGGCGGAGAGATAAACGGCGATGAGAACGATGAGAACGATGGATTAGAGAGAATCGACAGAAATCGCCTTCGAAATCGCCTTTGAGAGAAACGACTTTAGGGTTTTCTAATTTTCGATAAACAGTGAAAAAAATACCTTATATATGGCCGGTAAATAATCCGGTTAGGTTTAAAAGTACATTGTAAAATTAAAGGTTTGGTCCGGTTTGGACGACTTACTAGTAAGTCGTCTGTTGAATACTGTACATCAGACGACTTACTAGTAAGTCATCCTAGACCCTAAATTTAACCACTAAACTAAATTGACTAAATTAACTAACTAACCACGTTATAAACCCGTAGTTATACTTAAATAGTGTTTACTATACACAGAAATAAACACACTTAGGTAAATTTTAAAGTTTTCAAAAAAACATTTATGCATTCCAAAATCTAACCCTAAGAACACATACAATACTACAACATATGTTGGCAAAACCTAAACCAAAGAATATCATGACTCACTACTTTCACTCATCTATGTTGAAAACAATTAACTTTTGTTATATCTTAATTTATATCTCTTAAAACATATGTTAATTACATGATTTCAATTTTTCACTTATCAAAATATTTTTTACAAAAATTTTAAATTATTTCTAAGTAGAACTAGTCCAGATGACTTACGGGGGTTAGAAACGTAAAAATATTTCGGTTTTTTTGTTTGTTCACAAAGGGTTGGTTGTAATTTCAATAGTCTTTTAGGTTACTTTTGCATTTGATTCAAGTTTGGGTTTACTTTTGTGTTTGAAATCAAGTTGTGAGTCATATTTGGCAATTTTTCCAACTTTAAAACTTCAAATTTGAAATTTTTGAAGAGTGAAACTCTATATTTGAAGTTTCACTATTCAAAATTTCAAATATGAATTGAAGTTTCATATTTTTATTTGCATTTTGGTCCTTACAATCACACATCACCTTTATGATTCATAAATATTTTCTCGTTTATTGTTTTAATCCTTAAAAAATTATATCTCATAAATATTTTAAATTTTGTTTACAGATTTTAAATTTTACACATAAAATTAAATAAAACTTTAAAATAAGATTTAAAATATTTTAAGCTTGATTTAGACAACGATAATATATAAAAAAAAAACTTAACAAAAATATTTAAAAAAAATATTACATGAAGACATAAATATTACACAAATTTAAATATTACAACAATACTAATAGTCAGACAAGTTTGATCTGGAACCTTCAAAATTTTCAAATATTGTCCAAATTTTTTTGTGTAACTGAAGATGATTGTTGTTGTTGTTTTTGATGTCTTTTTCGTACAATTTTTTTTTGTTCATATCGAATATATTCACAAGTATTAATATCATCGAAAAGAAATTAGTATTTTATAAATAGTTTATCTTTCTCTTTTACTTTCTTGTTCCGATCTCTTGTATTTACAAGTATCAATATTACCCGATTTCATAAACTTTTAGCTCGTAATCTACAAAGTAAAACTGAGGAGAGCCATTTTTACTTCGAAATGCACTAATAGATCGTATATGCATAACGAAAATCATTTTATGAATTAATATGACATTTTGTTTGAAGCTTAATATTAATTAAGTTATTTTTATTTAAATTTTTAAATTTTAATAGAATATTTTATTAATTAATATTGTTGTAATATGTTTATATATGTGCTAGTTATTTACAAAAGTTTTATGAATTCAAATTAGTTATGACAAATATAAGGACCATATTATAAAATATAAATAGTTTTGAAGTTGAGTTTGAACTTTTACTTTTGGAGAAGAACACCTTTAAACTTCAAATATGGAGTTTTGGAAACTTTAAAATAGAGTTCCTTTTTGGAGATGTTGTTATAATTGAGACATTATTCTGGATATATATACAAGAAGACATCTATCATTCTCTGCATACGGTGATACGGGTCGAGAAAGAATGGGAAAAATAGAGAAAGAGAAGTAGTTTGTGTGGTTCTGTTGTGTGTAGTTTCATGTGAGAGGCCTAAGAGAAGTTAATCACCTATCTTGTTAAAAGATAGAAGCTAGGAGCCACAGATGCAATAAGAGACTGTACACCATAACGCCAAGCCTTTCTTGAGGACAGCTCATTAATACTCTTCCACCTGAGACCCTGCATTGCAGACAAATCAAAAAACGATCCTCACTCAATAAGAAAAACCAATTTGGAACCACATTTACGATCCACTACAGGAAATTGGGGTAGTGATAGCATAATATAGTAGCGTTTAAGTGTGTTTTGCTACGGTTTATATTTTAGTAGCGTTTTGCTTTTTCTAAATGCTACTGATAAGTTTTCAGAAAAACGAGTTTCTCGCGTTTAGTTATCAATAGCACTTTTTTGAAACAAACGCTACCTATGTGAAGCGCGGAAACGTAATTAGTTTGAGCGCCTAAGACTTATCGAAAATTAGAAGCCATTTTCAGACCCCCTCCATAGAAGCTTCATGAACCATTCTTTCCCTCTAACTCTCATTTTTTTCAGATTCCCTCCATCGAACTTTCAGTCTCCATTGAACTTTCAGTCTTCATCTTTTTCTCCCTCTCGTTTCAATCTCCTCCTCTAAACTTTCAGTTTTTGAGATTTCCGTCACTCTCCTCCTCGGTAGCCGAAGAATAAGCTCTAATTAAGGTTCGTCAATCTTAGCGATTGTTTGTTCTCGTTATTTAGGGTTAGAGGGTTTAGATTCGTCGAGCTAATTTCATGTTTCTTTCTTAAAAAAATTAGGGTTCTTTTTTTCTGTTTCTCGATTTTTGTTCTATTAGATACTGATTCTCGAAAACCATCTCGATTTTTTGCATTGACACTGTGAAATTGGAGCTGTAATATGGACAAGTTCTGGGTTTGGCTTCCAAGGTATGTTCAAATCTTTTACGCTTGACTATTTCGTAAATGCAAATTAGTTTTTGCAATTGAAGTTTATTTAATCTTTTATGCTTGCTTGATATATTACAGGGCCAGCAATGATTATGAAAAGGGGGCAACTGATTTCGTGAATAAGTCAGCGTTGAGGTTGGGTAATCCTCTTCAAATCTCATGTCCCTGTGTCGACTGTCGGAACATGTGTCACCAAAATCTCAACACAGTCGTGGAGCATTTAGTCATAAGGGGGATGGATAAGAAGTACAAGAGGAATGATTGTTGGAGTGTTCATGGAGAGATAAGAAAGACGCAGACAGATGAGTTTGAAAGTGTTGACCACTTAGAAGCATACGAGTTGTTTAGAACTGCATTCTCTGTTGCTGAAGACAATCCACAAACCGGAGAGCAACCAGAAGTATTTAAAGGTGAAGAAGACTCTGAGTTCAAGAAGAAATTGCAGGATGCAGAAACTCCACTCTACTCCAGCTGTCCCAACTACAGTAAGATATCTGCAATCATGGGATTGTATCACATAAAAGTTAAGAGTGGGATTTCAGAGAATTATTTTGATCAGATTTTGACATTGGTACAAGACATGCTGCCTCAAGGGAATGTCCTTCCAAAGTCCACAGGCGACATCAAGAAATTTCTGAAGATATTTGGGTTTGGTTATGATGTTATTCACGCTTGCAAGAATGATTGTATTCTTTTTCGGAAGCAGTATGAGGATATGGATAGCTGCCCAAGATGTGGTGCTTCAAGATGGGAAGTTGATAAGCGTACGGGGGAAAATAAGATTGGGATTCCAGCAAAGGTACTACGGTATTTTCCTATCAAAGAAAGACTGAAGCGGATGTTTAGATCAAAGAGGATGGCTAAGGATTTGCAATGGCATTTCAGCAATGGTAGTGAAGATGATACCATGCGACACCCGGTGGACTCACTGACTTGGGCTCAGGTTAATGATAAATGGCCAGAGTTTGCTTCTGATCCGAGAAACCTTCGCCTTGGACTATCTACAGATGGTATGAATCCTTTTTCCATTCAGAACACAAAGTACAGCACATGGCCAGTCTTCTTGGTAAACTACAATATGCCTCCCAGTCTGTGCATGAAGGCAGAGAACATAATGTTGAGTCTCCTCATCCCTGGTCCAGCTGCACCAAGCAACAACATCGACGTTTATCTTGCTCCATTGATAGATGATCTGATTGACTTGTGGAATGAAGGTATACAGGCATATGACTCATTATCCAATGAGAATTTCACACTCCGAGCTATTCTGTTGTGGACTATCAGCGACTATCCAGGTTTGGGGACACTTGCTGGTTGTAAAGTGAAAGGGAAACAGGCGTGTACTGTATGTGGAAAGGATACACCTTTCAGGTGGTTGAAATTTAGTCGAAAGATGGTTTATTTGGGCAATAGGAGCCGACTGAGGCCAGGGCACCCTTACCGACGCCGCAAAGCATGGTTTGACAATACTGTAGAGGAAGGGACTGCAAGCAGAATTCAAACCGGATCTGACATATTTGAGATGCTCAAGGACTTGAAGAATGATTTTGGAAAACCTTTAGAGAAGAAAGGCAAGAAGAGAAAATCTACTGTGGATGAAGATGATGAGATTGGAGGTGAAGAATATGAAGAAGATACTGACCAATGGAGGTGGAAGAAACGGTCAATTCTATTCGACTTACCTTACTGGAAGGTAGTACTTTCTCAATATCACTGTGATTGAACTATATATATATATATATATATATATATATATATATATATATATATATATATATATATATATGTTTACCACGTTCTAACCGTTTCTAATTATTTCATGTATTAGGATATGCCAGTACGTCATAACATTGACGTAATGCATGTGGAAAAGAATGTGTCTGACGCCATACTATCCATGTTGATGCATAGTGCAAAGTCAAAAGATGGTGTTAAAGCTAGGCAAGATTTAGAAGATATGGGGATTCGCAGCTCCTTACACACTGAGGTACGTGGAAAAAGGACATACCTACCTCCAGCTTCTTATTGGTTGACGAAGGATGAGAAGAAGATATTTTGCAAGAGGTTATCTGAATTCAGAGGACCAGATGGCTATTGTGCTAATATTGCAAATTGTGTTTCCATGGATCCTCCTCAGATTAATGGTTTAAAGTCACATGATCATCATGTTCTTCTGCAAAACTTATTACCTGTTGCATTGCGAAAATTGCTTCCTAAAGGTCCTAAGATTGCAGTGACTAGATTATGCAACTTCTTCTGCAGACTGTGTCAGCGTGTGATTGATCCTGAAAAGCTACTGGAACTAGAGAGTGAGCTTGTTGAGACAATGTGTCAGATGGAGCGGTTCTTTCCCCCATCACTCTTTGATATAATGTTCCACCTCCCTATACATCTAGCTAGAGAGGCACGCTTGGGAGGGCCAGTACACTTTAGATGGATGTATCCATTTGAAAGGTAATATTATTTTGTTTACCTCTTTCAATATTATCTTTGTTGTGATAAATATTTGACAAGAGCTGTTATTTTTTTGATCTTTAGGTACATGAAAACACTTAAGTCCTACGTTAAAAATTTTGCACGACCAGAAGCATGTATGGCTGAGGGTTACATGGCAGCAGAATGTATTGCCTTCTGCATGGAATTTCTTCAAAAATCTGTACCAGTTAATCAACCTGCGAGTCGTAATGAAGATGTTGATTTAGATGATGACATCCTTGAAGGCCGTCCAATCCAGAGATCCAAAGATGTTCTACTTTCTGATAAAGAGCGAGACATCGCACATAGATATGTTCTAATGAACACAACAGTTATGGAGCCATATATTGAGTAAGTGGATAAATTGAATACGTAATATTTATGATTGTATATGTGTGTTTATATTTATTGTTACTGCTATGTCAGTATGCATTTGGAAGCGTTGCAAGAGAAAGATCCTCGTTGTCGGCAAAATCAGACTCTGTTATGGAAGTTACATGTGGAACAGTTTACACAATGGGTAAAGGATAAGGTATATGTAGCAGTGGACATGGAGTTTTCTTTACTCACTTTTATTGTTTTTAGCACTAACACCATCTTATCTCTGTTGTCATCAGATTTATTCTAACCCAGAGGAGCAGTCGAAAAAGCTAAAATGGTTAGCATTTGGACCAAGAAATTCAGTTGCAAGGTACAAAGGCTTAATCATCAATGGACATCGCTTTCAGATAGAGTCGCTAAAGAGGAAGACTCAGAACAGTGGGGTAGCATATGATGCTTTCAGTATGTGTAGATCGAGTGCAAAAGATAGTAAACATATGGCAGATATAGTATCCTACTACGGAGTGATAGAAGAGATTATACTACTCGACTACCATATGTTCCACGTCCCACTCTTCAGGTGTAAGTGGGCCAACAAAGGGCATGGTTTGAAGGTGGAAGATGGTTTTACGGTTGTGAACTTCCACTTAAGCCAAGCAGCATTCCAAAAAGATCCATACATTCTGCCGTCACAAGCAAAGCAAGTGTTTTATTCGATTGATGACTCTTCTGATTGGTCTGTGGTTATGAGGGCACCACCTAGAGGGTATCACGAGTTAGAGACAGAAGAAGGGTTTGCTGCTCCACCAGTATTCGTCGAGGAGAATGAAGATTTGGGAAATGATTGTTCTGATGATGAGAGTTTCTGTTGTAGGGATGATTGTGAGGGGGTCTTAGTTGTGGAGTAATAGGGATATGACTAGTAACTGGTTTTGGTTTGATATCTGGATATGACTAGTAACTGTTTTTTTTAACGTTAGTTACAGGATAAAGATAATGGAGTACGGGATGATTCAACGTCGCAGTAAGCGCCAACGAGGACTAGATGCTAGCGTTGAACCACTTAAGTCTGGGAAGAAACGCACGTTATTGAATGCAATTGTAGACGAAGAGCAAACACAACATCAAGCAGAGCATCATACAGAAGAAGAGCATCAAGAAGAAGAGATTCAAGAAGAAGAGCTTCAAGGAGAAGAGCAGCCAAAAAAGGACTTCAGAAAAGATAAAGAAAAAATTCCAGAAGCTGCAGAGGACGAACATAACTCAAAGCCGAAGTCAAGGAGAGGAAGAGGACCAACCAGATTGAGTAGAGTTGCTAAAAATCCTGAGGATAAGATCGACATTGAATTTAACACTCTCGGTGAGCATATTGGAGATGGCTCAGTGCTACTTTCATCCTTTCTGGGTATTCTTGTGAGAGAGCATGTACCAGTGTTACTCGAAGACTGGAGGCAACTCGATGAACTTACAAGAGACACAATGTGGGAGGAAATTCAGGTATTATTTAATGTTTATACAAGTAACCAGTAGCATGACATGGCAATGATAAGTGATAATTTCTGATTTTTTTGTAGGCAAGGTTCAACTTGAAAGAACAATGGCAAAAGGATGCTATTATAAAACAAATGGGTGGTCTCTTCAGGGCATCAAAATCACGGCTGGTGGCCAATATCCGTGCTATAAGTAGCAGGGAAAAAATTATTAACTTAAAACCAAGCAATATTCCCTCTTTGGCAACTTGGCTAAATTGGGTGAAGAGCAAGAAAGGAGAAGATTTTAAGGTTGCTTATGTATACATATTTTCTCTAATGTTATGTGTGTGTATAGAGACAACGAAGCCTAATCTTTGGTTTTCTTTTGAAGAAAACAAGTGCCCACTTCAGGGAATTGCGTAGGAGTCAGATCCCGCACACTACAGGACGCAGAGGAATGGTTCGTCTAACTCATAAAATGGTATGTTTCTGTCATATAAAGTGTACAAGATCTGTAGTGAATTAAATAGCCTAATCTGGCATTTTCTGTTTCTGGTAATTGTAGAAGAAGCAGAGCAAGGAGCCTGAAAAGGTTACTAGAAGTAAGGTTTGGATTGAAGCACACACACATAAAGATGGGAGACCCGCGAGACCAGAATTTGAAGAAACCATTGTGAGCAATAAACTTCTCATGTGATGTCTTACTATATTTATATTCTCTAACTCATATCACATATTTGAAACAGGAAAAAATCAAAACAATTGATAGTGAGCTCGACTCCACTGCTAGCACGAATATTAAAGAAGATGCTGTGAGTAAAGTCTTAGGACAAGACAGACCAGGAAGAGTTAGAGGTCTAGGCCGAGGGATTACTGCATCAAAGTTAGCTATATTGGCAGCTAGAGACACACACGTCATGAAGCTTGAGGCCAAACAAGCAGAACTAGTGGATGTAGTTCGTGGCTTGCAGGAACAACTTCATAACTTGACTGAATCAAGGAGAGTTGAAGTTGGGTCTACCTCTGAAGTGAATACTGATGTTTACAAAGGGGGCCGTGGATGTCAGATTTTGGATTGGTGTGTAGAGGAAGAGGTTGTTATTGGGGAAGGAGAGTTTGTTTCATCTGACGCAGCGTACAAGATTGGACGCATTCCAATAGGTCCTAACACGGCTGCTATTATTGTCAAGTCATATGAGGAGCAAGAAGCAGGGCCACTATGGAGGCCTTCAGTAACTGTCAGAACACTGAGGCAAGCTGTTGGACAAGTTATCGCATGGCCAGTAGATAGGTTCATATTGGACAGTGAAATGGACTCTCCAACTCATAAGACTGCTGGTTCTGCGGTATGTATTTCTCGGTCTCTTTTGTTAAATTGTATGTGAAACTGAAAGTTGAATTTATTACTTCTTTTTTTCTACTAAGGTGACAAGTGATGATAAGATAAACATATATGATTGGAATTCAACTGGTGTAATTGTTACTGAGGGTCGTTTGTGTTCGACGGACCCAGATGATCTGGTAAACGACATCCCACTAGGTCCAGGTGCTGCTATTGTGAAGGTTGATGTGGCAGTTGTTGAAGATGCATATCAATGGAGACCAGTTTCTGATGAAATGTTTCTGATGAGTCATGCAGTTAAGATGAAAATCTCATGGCCTCAAAATAAGATTCAACAGATTAGTCAGCAAGCCATGAAGGAGACGATATCAAAGAATAGCTCTCCCAAGGTAATATTCTAAAGCCTCTCAGTTTTAAAGCTTAAATAATTAATTTCTGTGTTTATTGCCATTTGATGAACTGTCTCTAATTGTCATTTCTAGAGTGTAAGTCACAGCTCTGATAGCAGCAAAAGTGGTAAAAGAAAGTGCATCCTCTTAGATTGCGAAGGGTCTGGCAATAAGGTGGCTGAAGGTAGAGTTTTTTCAACCGATCCAGAAGCTAAAGTTCATTTTGTCCCCTTGGGTCCCAATGCAAGCAAGGTATGGGTCGATGTCGTTAAAATTGGAGAAGCACCTGTTTGGAGAGGAAATTCAGAGATTCAGTTCATTGATGATGCTTTAGGTGTTCCAATAGCTTGGCCTAATGAATTTCTCATTATCTGTTGAATTAGAGAATGAACTTGTCGTTGGATATCTTTTTATGAATTATGTATGATACTTTGGCTTTTAATCTGATATTTTAGTGTTTTTAATTTCGTTAATTAAATTGCACCAATACTGTCCTGGTTCTCGTTGTCCATAATATATAGCACATCAGTCAATAGCGAAAGTAATAACGCTACATTTACACAAAATTTGCAAGCATATAACTTTATAGTAACAAATAAATACCGCTATTATAAATAAAATAATTGCAGAGACGAACCGCTATCAAAGAATAAGATTACATAGCATTCTAAAAAACCGCTACAAAAAGTCTATTATTTTTGGTTGCGTGTTGGTTCATAGCGCTTCTAAGACCGCTACGATTTAAATCGGTAGCGCTTATCCGACGCTACTAATAAGGGATTTTCCTGTAGTGTCAGTTATTTTATTAGCAAGTAAGTTTACCATATTCCATCGATCCGATCTGCTATCATCTTTCCTTGCGCTGGAATCAGACCAGATATGTTGAGAGACTTGAAAACATCTCCTGTAAAAGGAAAAAAAATAGATTGTGTATAAGATGAGTAAGCTTAGAGACTCCAGACATACTTTAGCAATAAACAAGATAGATATGTAGACGCGCCTCAGTTCTGACCCTTATCTTCATCTGTTTGGTTGTGGTTTGTCAGATGCTCCGACTCTGAATCTATGTTGCTTGAAAGAGGATCAGTCGATCCTTTCCTCACCGTTCTCACTTGCGCTGATGTAAAGCACATGTGATATTGTTTTTTTCCCCAAGGCTACCTAAGGACAAAATGTGTTCAATTCAAATTTGAAGATCAAAACATAGCAAGAGACCGAAGCTTAAATCATTGGCTCTAAAATAATCAAAAGAATATAACTTTATCAAGTTTTAAGACCATAATACTTAGCCGCAGATATATTTTTAAGATCATAACTGAAAGCAGAGGCTTAACGGAGGTGAAGATGTAAACTTTTCTTATTTCATAAACTCTCTTACAAGATTCATTTGTTTACATTTGCTTATATAGAGAATGCTACTAGGTTTAGGATGTCTCCTCCAGCTCATCACATAGAGCTTGGAATCTATTAGTCGTTGCAATCACATGAGTTGTATGTGAGCTAGTGTTTGCTTTTACGGACGCCGCCTGCGTTGCTTTAACGTCAAGAGCTTTAATGTCTTCTTTGTCTTGTTCGCAGGTACGGCTTGGAGAGGAGACTCGTGCTGCAGCGTCGTTTTGCTTAAGTTCACTCTTGGGTTTCCACATTTGGTGAGATTTCGGAGTGGGCTTGGGCCTGTTACTAATAGGCCCCCTCAAACTTTGCGTGGGGGGAAGACACACACCAAGTTTGCCTCGAAGTCTTCGAAACGGTTCCAGAGCAAGTGACTTTGTGAAGATGTCGGCGACCTGAAACTTGTTAGAGATGTGCCGGACTTCAACTGCTTTCAGAGCTACACGTTCCCAGATGTAGTGATGATCTCTGGTGAAGTGCTTATTCTTGGAGTGGAAGGAAAGATTAGCTACAAGCATCACCGCGGAGAGGTTGTCGCAAAGCATAAGAGGAGTAGCAGGAAGTGGAATACCAAGATCCTTGAGCACCAGACACAACCAGGTAACCTCTGATGCTGTCTCAGATAGAGATTGATATTCAGCTTCTGTAGAGCTCTTAGAAATTGTAGACTGCTTCTTAGAGGACCACGAAACAAGATTAGACCCCAAATAGGTAGAGAATCCTCCAGTAGATCTGCTCGTAGATGGACAACCACCCCAGTCGCTGTCACTAAAGGCAGTCACACTGAAATCAGTTTGACGCGAGAAAGAAACGCCCATCGTGACAGTGCCCTTAATGTATCTAAGGATCCTCTTAAGGTGATTGAAGTCAGTGACTGAAGGAGAATGCATCTTCTGACATACATAATTCACTGCAAACTGTATGTCTGGTCTAGTCCGAGTTAAGTATTGTAACTTACCGGCTAGACTGCGGAAGTAGGTCGGGTTTGGAAAGAGTTCATCTTTCAGATTGCCTCGATTTAGATCAAGAGGCAGAGGGGTAGGCATAGGACTGCACTTAGCCATTTGTGCTACTGCTAGTCGGTCTTCAGCGTACTTTTGCTGAGACATGAACAACCCATCCGAGTGATGCTGGATTTGAATCCCCAGAAAATAGCTTAGCTGACCCAGATCTTTGATCTTGAATTGAGTGTTGAGAGCATCAAGTAGATCTTGGATTAACTTAGAGTTGTTTCCTATCACTAACATGTCATCTACATAAAGTAACAGAATGATAATGTTGTTACCTTTGATGCAGAAAAACATGGAAGGATCAGAGAAGCTGCAAACGAAGCCAAACTCCAAGAGAAAAGTGCTGAATTTGTCGAACCAGGCTCTAGGAGCCTGTTTCAGACCATAGATGGCTCTTCGAAGAAGACACAGATGATCTGGATGATCTTTATCCACAAAACCTGCATGCTGCCTCATGTAGACTGTTTCACTTAAATCGCCATGGAGGAAAGCATGCTGAACATCAAACTGACAATTTCCCATTGCATAACCGTAGCAGTATGCAGAACTAGTTGGATTGTCGCAGTACGTACCATTGAACTATAAGTATCCAAGTAGTCATCCCCTCAGATTGTTCATAACCTTTTGCAACAAGTCTTGATCTTCTTTTCTTTAGAGTACCATCTGCATTAAGTTGAGTTCGAAAAACCCATCTGCAACCGAGCACGTGCATCTCTTCTTTGTGAGGAACTAGAACCCAAGTTCCTGTTTCATGGCAGTTGTTGATCTCTTCTGCCATAGGATCATGCCACCTTTTGTCTTTCAATGCTTTGGTGACTGTTTTAGGTTCAGGATATGCCACCTTAGAAGTCATGAGGACATAGCGTGGATTTGGTTTTCGAATTCCAGCTTTAGATCTTGTAGTCATAGGATGACACGAAGTAGATGGTGCTTGCTCACTGACCGCTGGTGGTTGAACTGGAACAGGTGGTACAGGGGCTGAGATTGAAAAAGGAGCTGGAGCACTAGAAGATGAACCTCCAACGCTAGTTTGGAGAGGATGGCAATCTCTCTCAGTAAACAGAGGTATGACTTGCTCTGTTGTAACAGGAGGTTTCGGAGTTGTTGACGACTGATTGTTGTCATTGTTTTCTGACGGGTTTGCTGCAGGAAAACTCTGTTGCCATGCTGACATGAGAGGAGTCGACAGTTGATGTTGAAGGTGCTTGTACTTCTTTGCAAAGGGGTAGCTTCCTTCGTCAAAGACGACATGCCGCGAGATATATACTCTCCCAGTGGGAGGATAGAGGCAGCGATACCCCTTGTAGCACGCATTGTATCCCAAGAAAACGCAAGGTAAGGATCGCGGGTCAAACTTGTTTGCTGTGTAATCACGTAGAGTAGGAAAATAGGCACAGCCAAAAGTGCGTAAGGCTAAGTAATCTGTTGCTTTCCCATGCTGCTTCTGGTATGGACTCTTGTCTGCTACATCAAGATCTGAGCTTGGCAACAGATTGACGAGGTAGTTTGCTGTGAAAAAAGCTTCAACCCAATACTTGTGAGGGAGCTTGCTTTCAAACAGCATCGAGAGAGCTAGTTCTGTGACATGTATGTACTTCCGTTCAGCCAGCCCGTTCAGCCAGCCCGTTCTGCTGAGGCGTGTGAGGGCACGAAACATGCTGAGCTATACCATGATGCTGAAGATGAGCCAGAAACTTCGAGCTCATGAACTCTCCTCCTCCATCACACTGGAAGGTACCTATCTTGCTACTTAGTTGATTTTCGACAAGAGTTTGAAATTTACAGAAGATAGGATTCTGATTTATTCTTTAGAGGATAAAACCAACAGAATCTAGACCAGTGATCTATGAATATTACATAGTATTTAAAACCTTGACCAGGCAAGATTGGTGGAAGACCCCATAGATCACAGTGAATATGCTCTAAAGGTCTTGAAGCAGAGAAACTAGAAGCTGAAAAAGGTAATCTACTGCTTTTCCCAAGCTGACAACTCTCACAAATCCTCTTGGTACTTCGACTTATTGAAATAGATTTTGATGCAGAAAGCTGTTGGAGAACTTGATGATTCGGATGCCCCAGCCTCCTATGTCAAACCTCATCAGAAACTGAATGTTGTCTAGAGGAGATCAAGGTGCAAGCCGCTGCAGACGGCTCCAACAGGTACAGACCTTTAATGTTTCTTCCCTTTATCAACAACCTCTTTGTGCGCTTGTCCTTAACACGTACCCCATTATCATCAAATTTAAAGGAGCAAGGATAATCTGATGTAGCTTTTGAAACTGAAAGCAAGGATTTTGCAATGCCAGGACAAACAAGCACATCAGTGAGATGAAGTTTACCTGAGGTTGTGGCGATAGAGGCTAACCCAATATGAGTGATGGGGAGGAAGTTGCTGTCTCCGACCATGACAGTATCAGATCCATAGTAAGGTTGTGACTGCTGTAAGTGTTGAGGAGAGCTGGTGACATGAGCGGTGGCTCCATTGTCGGAGTACCAGTCAATCCCTTCTGAGTCAGTAACGTCTGTGATTCTCATAGCAGCCAAGGCTTGTGGAACTTCCTCCTGCTAGCTGAAGTCATAACGATGATAGCAGCGGAGAGCTGGATGACCGAGTTTACACAGATCTGACAGACAGGACAAGAGTCAGAATCTGAGTTGCGAGAGGAAGAGATCTGTTGATGAAAACCTCGACCTCGTGTGGAAAAGGAGAACCTCTTCCACGATAACCTCCGCGTCTGCCTCGGTTGTTTCTTCCTCGAGACGAGTAAAAGGCTTGTTCTTGACTCATTTGAACGAAAGAGAAGGCAAGATGAGGAGAGACTTCAGGGTTGGATGCATAACTTTGAAGACGTTCATCAAAGCTAACGAGCTTAGGAGTAATGTCCTCAAACGTCGGTGAAGGAACATTATCCATAGTGTTCTTAATGGTTGTCTTGATAGGTTCATAGTCTCTCCCGAGACCTCGTAAGGCAGAGAAGATCTTCATGGTCTCCGAGATGGGGTTTCCAATGGACACCAGTTGATCACTGAGGTTCTTTATCTCTGTGAGATAATCTGCCATCTTCTTGTTGGCTTTGCTTACAAACTGGAGCTTGAGTTGCAGTTCAAACATTCGAGAGTTTGATGGCCTGTTGAAGTGCTTATCCAGAGCTTGCCAAAGCTCACAAGAAGTGGAACAGTTCAGAACTACTCCTTGCAGCTGTTCAGACAGGGAACCAAGCAGCCAAGATTGAACCACTTGGTCTGTCTGAAACCAGAGTTCATGGTTTGGGTTCTAAACAGGAGTAGTAACGCCGGTGATGGAAGGTGCCATGATGGTGGGAACGGGTTGGGCCATAGAACCCATGAAGAAGCCATAGAGACGTTGTCCGCTCAAAAAAGATTGAAATTGTCGTTTCCAAAAGATGAAGTTTTGTTCGATGAGTTTAACTGTGACACAATGTATCACGTTGAGAGAAGGTGGTGTGTAAGGCTCAATATCCATGGCGCTCTGATACCATGAAAGCAGAGGCTTAACAGAAGTGAAGAGGTAAACTTTTCTTATATCATAAACTCTCTTACAAGATTCATTTTTTTACATTTGCTTATATAGAGAATGCTACTAGGTTTAGGATGTCTCCTCCAGCTCATCACATAGAGCTTGGAATCTATTAGCCGTTGCAATCACATGAGCTGTATGTGAGCTAGTGTACGGACGCCGCCTGCGTTGCTTTAACGTCAAGAGCTTTAATGTCTTCTTTGTCTTGTTCGCAGGTACGGCTTGGAGAGGAGACTCGTGCTGCAGCGTCGTTTTGCTTAAGTTCACTCTTGGGCTTCCACACTTGGTGAGGTTTCGGAGTGGGCTTGGGCCTGATTACTAATAATAACTTGTCTGGACAAGTATGCCTAGATGGCATCCACAAGGGTCAGTAATAAGATGAATTAGCCCAAGTTGCCATTTTTTTACCTTATTCTCGTTTTTGAGATAGAAGGTGCTCTTGGTGCTTCGAAGATGCTCCTTTCATGAATGACATCAGGCTGAATGGCTTTGCAATGGGTATCCTTAAATTCTTTGACTTTAGTGATAATTTCTCCACAATTTTTTAGCCGCTGGCTAACTTTAGAGTTCTTGGGTTCTTGATTTTGAACTCTCTAACTCTAGGAGACGGGAAGCTATATTTCTCTCTAGTGATCGTATGAGTGTCCATGAATGTGAGAAGTCAGAGTCTGCAACATGATCATTGCAGGTCATACACCCAGCAGTTTCTGCAAGCCATTTATTAGCTTGGACAATTCGTTGTATGTCTTCACCAACTCTGGCCCGGTCCTACTCTTTGCTTAAGCCACCTCCTCCAACCCTTGAATTTCAAGATCCTTTTCCGACAAGGTGGACTTGAGCTCTTTTTGTCCATATGATAAGAGGTCTAACTGATGCTGCATCTAGTAACACTATCAACAATCGCGAATAGCTTCTTTAATTTACATCATATGAACTCTGAGTATCTAATTCATTCACTTGATCCACTGGAATCAGGTTTCCCTTTGTTTCTGCAACTCGAAGAAATAGCATGTAAAGTGGTAAGCATGTTAAGAAGTTTTAGAGAACTGAGGGATACAACAAAAGAGAAAAAACTACCTTGCTAGCTCTTGCACCAACAGTTTATCATATAATGTAGAAAATTCACTTTCTTTTCATGCAATATTTCTTGGGGAAATTGCCAAAAATGATTCAAAACTTGATTTTGAATACAAAAGTGTACCACAAATTCAATCAAATGCAAAAGTAACCCAAAAGGCTAGTGAAATTACAACAGCCTCCTTACGACTAAACAAAAAACATCTATTGAGTTTTACCATTATAACCCTCCGCGTGAGAAGACTTACAAAGAAGTAGATCTTAAAAATTATTTAAATTTTTTATAAAAAATATATTGATGGGAAAAAAATTGAAATCATGTAATAATAAACATTTCTAAATGATGTAAATTTTTTTTACTAAAATTGAATTATTTTCAACATAAATGAGTGAAAGTAGATTAACTCATGATAGTCTTTGGTTTAGAGTTTGATAACATATGTTATAATATTGTTGGTATATTTAGGGTTAGATTTTGAAATCTTATCTTTTGTTTTTTTTTTAAATTTTTTGACCTATATGTGTTTAGTGATTATCTAATAATTTGTTTTAACACTTTATAAGTATCTTAAAAGTTAAGGAAATGTTATTTTTGTTTAGTTATTTGATTATAGGGTCTGGAAGACTCTCAATAAGTCTTCTGACATATCCCACCTAAATTTTAGTAGAATTTAGGGTTCCCGCCTAAATTTTAGAAGAATTTAGGTTTTCCGCCTAAATCGAAGTCTTCTAGAAGTCTTCCAGAAGTCTTCTAGAAGTCTTCTAGGGGAAGTCTTCTAGAAGTATTCTATGGGAAGTCTTCTCATGTATTAGATCTTAAAAGTAATTAATAAATTTTATAAAAAAATATTTTGAAAGAGAAAATATAAAAATCATGTATTAATAAACATTTCTAAATGAGGGAAATTTAGTTTTACTAAAATTATATTATTTTTAACATAGATGAATAGATGTAGATTGAGTCATGATAGCCTTCGGTTTACGGTTTGGTAACATATGTTATAGTATTGTTGGTATTTTTAGGGTTAGATTTTGAAATATTATCTTTTTAATATTTTTTTTAGTTTGACATATATGTGTTTAGTGACTATCTAATTATTTGATTTAAACACTTTCTAAATTTCTTTTAAGTTTAAGGAAATTTTTTTGCTTAGTTATTTGATTATAGGGTCTGGAAGACTTTGGTTTAGGTTTAGTAACATATCTTATAGTATTGTTTGTATTTAGGGTTTAATTTTAGAATCTTAACTTTTTTAAAAAAAATTGATCTACATTTGTTTAGTTTTGTGTATATTAAACGCTTTATAAGTTAATTTTAAGTTTAATGAATTGTTTTTTGCTATCTAGTTAGTTATTTTATTAGGTTATGGTTTGAAAAACTTCTAGAAGACTTTCCAAGAAGTCTTCTGACATATCTATGCCTAAATTTCAGTGGAATTTAGGTTTCCCGCCTAAAGCGAAGTCTTCCACAAATCTTTCAGAAGTCTTCTCATGTATTTGATTTTAGGGTCTAGAAGTTCTCTTAGAAGACTTCCCAAGAAGTCTTCTGTATCGAAAATATTTAACCTAATTGAAATTTTTGTCTCCATATATAAAGAAAATTTACACATTCTCTTTCTTCCTCTCAAATGGCTGCAAAAAAATATGTAAAGTTTCTCACTCTAAAACTCTCCAACCTCTCTTTAATCTCTTTGAACATCAAAACACTAAACTTTAAATCTATTTCTCATTTTTTTCTTATGTCTTCTCCCTAATTTATCTTCTTTTTTCAGATTTTTCATTACATGGTTCTCATCTTTCACTCATTCAAAGGTAGATCTATAAATTTGGATATGTATTATTGTGTGTTTTATATATTAGATTCTAAAATGCTATAGATTCAACTTAATGTGACTGTTTCGTTTATTATTTAAGCATAAAATTGTATTTTTAAAGTTTTTCTCTGTTTTGAAGTCATTTGAATGTTTTTCAGTCTGCAGGTTTTTCAAATCTAAGACAGACTTTGATAGACTTCTCAGAAGACTCTCGGAAGACTTCTCAAAATACTTTATGCAAGTCTTCTAATGCATTTTATGCTAGAAGACTTCCCACAAAATCTTCAGGAAGTCTTCCGGAGTCTTCTGCCCAAAGTGGTACAAATTTTGGATTTGTATTTTGTGTGTGTTTATATATTAGATTCTAAAAAGTTATAGATTCAACATAATTTGATTGTTTTGTTAATTATTTAAGCATAAAAAATTATTTTTGAAGCTTTCTCTCTTTTGAAGCCATTTGAATGTTTTTGAATATTCAGATTTTTCAGATCTGAGTCAGACTTTGGAAAACTTCTTAGAAGACTCTTGGAAGACTCTCGGAAGACTTCTTGGGAAGTCTTCTAATGTATTTTATGCTAGACGACTTCACACGAAGTCTTCGGGAAATCTTCCGAAGTCTTCTGCCCAAGGTGGTACAAAGGAATGATGTAAAGTGGAGTCCAAGCTTATCTATGTGGAGGAATTATATCTAGCTCCATGTGTAATAGTTTTGTTTATGGTCTATTTTATGATTTGTATGTGTATTATTTTAGTTGTGAATTCTTTTGTAAACTTGAAGAGATGTTAATCAAAAGAATTTGATATATATTTTCATGTTTTTCCCAAAGTACTTGACATTATTGAAGTTATTGATACAACATACCAATAAATTTTTTAAACCATTCTACCCTCTCATAACAAAACATAATAACACAAAAACTTAGTCAAATTTACTAAAACTAAGAGAGAAGACTTCACAAGAAAACTTAGTCAAATTCACAAAAGATGATAACTTGAAATTTTAAGTGAAAGTTAAAATTTTAAATCTAATGTAAATTAAAAATTATACCTTATAATCTAAAGAGACACATTAAACCACATGATTTGATATTCTTGAAGTTACTTAACACTTTTGAAAGTTAAAAGCATACCTTAAAGTTACTTAACACTCTTAAAAATCTTACATAGAAGACTTCTCGAGAACTAATCTAGAGAAGACTTCTTAAGAAGTCTTTTCGGATTAGCTAGAAACATTAGTAAACATAAATATTTGAAATCTCATGACTATCACCAAATAAGTTATGAATTTCATCCATGAGCCTCAATATTGACTAATACACATGAATTAATAAGAAAATATTAAAAATCATTTAAATTGTAGAAAAATGAAAGTTTATTAAACATTGACGTAGAAGACTTCTATGGAAGTCTTTTTCGAGAAGACTTCTTAAGAAGTCTTCGATTTAGGTCATTTTTGCAATTGCAAATTTACGAAGGAAGACTTCCTAAGAAGTCTACTCTACAGAAGACATCTTGAGAAGTCTTCCTTTGTAAATATTGGCTTAATTTTGAATTTGAAAAATTCTCAAAAATGTCAGAGAAGACTTTTCGAGAAGTCTTCTCGGATAAACATGTTAGTTTTGCAATTGACTGAAGTTTGTCAGAAACTTGACTTTTTATAGAAGACTTCTCGGGAAGTCTTCTCGGAAAAGACTTCTATAGAAGGCTTCTCTCGTAACCAAAAGTTTGACCAAAACCCGGAATAAAATTTGAGAAGACTTCTCAAGAAGTCTTCTCATTAATATTAAATGTTTCACTATTATTTTTCAATTGCAAAAGTAACCCACGCAGACTTCTTGCAACCGTGAGAAGACTTCGGGAAAACTTTCAGAAGACTTCTATAGAAGTTTTTTCGGAGAAGTTTTCTATAAAAAGTCAAATTTCTGACAAACTTCGGTCAATTGCAAAACTAACATATTTATCCGAGAAGACTTCTCGAGAAGTCTTCTCTGGAATTTTCGGGTTTTTTTTCTTAATAAAGGAAAGTTAGAAGACTTCTAGGGAAGTCTTTTTTTATGGAGAACACATCTAGCGAAGTCTTCTGAAAGTCTTCCCAAAGTCTTCTGAAAGTATTCGCGAACAGTGCTGAGAAAAAAATGATTTCATATCTTGAGTCTGTGAGATTACTTGTTTTGCTTCTCCAAGTACCCAGAACTTCACTGCAAAAGCTAAGAAGTCGTTAATGACCACGAATCATGAGCTTCAATGTCTCTATGAACCTTACAAAGCTTGGAATCAAAATCTTAGTTTTTTTTTGGATGAATTTGAAAAGAGAGTGAAAGAAATGTGTTTTGTGTGCATAAGTAATGAGATATGAAGAGTAAAAATCAAAAATTTGGTGCATTAAGAGCTTCAAATTTTGGTGCGTTAATGACCACGAATCATGAGCTTCAATGTCTCTATGAACCTTACAAAGCTTGGAATCAAAATCTTAGTTTTTTGGATGAATTTGAAAAGAGAGTGAAAGAGATGTGATTTGTGTGCATAAGTAATGATATATGAAGAGTAAAAATCGAAACTTTGGTGCATTAAGAGCTTCAAATTGGTTATTCATGGTGGTTAAGTGTATTGATGGCAATGACAATATTATAAATACTTGGTGAAGATGAGGATGATAAGGTAAAATAATCATTTGCAAAAAAGGAAAGAAAAAAAAATGTAATGGCATTTTCGTGAATAACTCAAACTTCTAGGGTGAATAGGAAAAAAAAGTTTAAAAAAAACATGGGTTATTTTTGTGTTTGACTTGAAATTTTAGGTCATATTTGAAAAAATCTCATATTTCTTTTTCAGCTTTGGGATTTTCCATCTGAAAGTGTTTCGTTTAGAAATATTTACATATGGTTTTGGTAAACAAAAAGCATATAAGTATTAATAATAGAAATATCACATATAAATATTAGTAATATAAAACAGCTTAAAATAGCATTAAAAATACTTTTATTCAAAATATAAAAGTAATATAAACTAGCTTAAAACACTTTTTTTGTTTGGATGTATTGATTAGAGTTTAGACTTTAATATTTAAAGGATAGAGTTACTGTAGATGTTGAAATAGAGTAATTTAATTGTTTTATAATTGACATTATCTTAGTAAAATAAATTGTGTGTACCTATTTTTGTAGTAATAAAATTTTTCTGCTATTAAAAGCAACAAACATATACATGGTAGACAAACAAACCAAGGTATAACCACCAAACTCTACACCTCTACCGTTACTTATCTTACGAACAATTACCAATTTGCTGTAAGGTAATAGGTAAGGCTGATGAAGCGCAAGGTTGTTGAGGTCAGTCGTCAGGTGATGAGTTGCGCCGCTATCCAAGATCCACCTGTTCGGATTGTACTGAGACGAAGTCGCAAAGTTCGCACGCGGATTCCAGGAAGCATGACTATAGGACTGACCGGAGGAGGAGCCGTAACTTTGGAGTTGCGAGCAATGCTGAGAACTGTGTCCAAACACGCCACACAGTTGGCACTTTCCTTGGTATCCACGGGTTTGACGGTTGTCAGGACGTGGAGAGAAGTTCTGTGGTGGCTGCCAGTTTGTGTTGCGGTTGTTGTTGTACTTGTTGGAACCTCCAAAGCGCTGCTGATTGCGGTTGTTGTTGCTCTGTTTGTTACCATTGTATGTCACCGCATTCGCTGAGATAGAGACCGGAGATGCTACATCAGCAGTCTGAAGCTTAACCTCATGGTTTAGAAGACGCTCATGTACTTCCGTGAGAGATGGTGGTGTATCACACCCTTCAATCTGATCAATGACCACTTTGTATTCCTCTGGAAGACCTTCAATCACATACTCAATTTAATCTTCATGATCCAGAGATTTACCTAGTAAAGCGATTTGATCAAACCGGGTCGTCAGTCCTAGAAGGTAGTGATTGATGAAAACTCTCCTAATTTCCTTCCATCAGGTCAAAGATCTTGCTGGTAGTTGGTCTAGCCATTTTCTGGCGTCACCCTCTAAGGAAAATGAAAAGAGTTTACAGCGATTGTATTCGTCATTCATCATGTCTTCTAGGTATACGATGTGATCGTGTGGGTGTTCCGAGACGGTTCCACGGAATGGATTCTGACGTACCAAGATTAGGTATTCGCGGCTAAGCCCGAATTTCTTGATATCGTCCTTTGGAAGTTTATTGGCTGACCTATTGGAATAGGTCCTGGCAGGATTGAAGTAGTCTTGCAAAGGCAATTTCACAAAATATATCTTTTCGCCAAAATTGTTTTTCCGTAAAAACCACCGGATTATATTTTCCGTCAAAACCGCTAATAAGTTTTACGGTTTATACACAAAAACAAGTTTTTCTTCAAAACATCATGTAACAACATATAATAGCTCGTTTTTTTAACGCTGGATAATTATGTTATTATAAACTATGGGAAATATTACAGAAGATTCTACAGCCGTCAGTTCATCCACGCTTGACGGTACTCCTTACGACATGCTGCAGATCTCTTGTAAGTTTTTTCTCCATTAATTCGCATAATTTCGCACTCTGGGGATTGAAACTCAAACCTCTTGGTGTAGAATCATAATTTTTCGTTTATTTTTTTATTATTATTATTTTATCTCGTTTATTTTGTGCCTAAAGTAACCAAAATAAGCTATTTATCCATTTTATTTGAGATTAACTAGGTCGGACATATTTAGATGTTTTAGCTCTCAAATTTATAAGCACTACAACCACAATAGATACATTATGTTTAGGATCAAAGATATATAGAAAGTGTTTAAAAACAGGAATGATTTAGATAAAAAGGAAAATATTTATTCTATTAAAAACAATCAAAACATATTATGAAGGACACAAGATACTGTTAAAACTCAACTCACTTGACTTAACCATAACTCACTTCAACCCTTGGTATTTATTACAGGATTTAAGGAATATTATTTTACACAATATGGTGCCGCATACGATATAGGAACAATGCCTCTCCGATCAGCCGAATTCTACAATCTATGGAACAACTCCTATGTCCATAAAAATAACTCCCAATACACACCGACTAGTTGTGTTGGCCTCCACGTGGTGACGTGCTGGGCTTCACCTTTCTCTTGATCTCGTTTATGGCCTTTTGATCCCAAACCCCGGTTCCTATTTCTTTTCCTATAAAACAAAATTCAACTTCAAATACTAATTAAAAAGACGATAGAAAAAGTTTCTCATGATTAGAAACTTACCTGTATTGAGAGATTGGTAATCGAATGGTAATCGGGCCAAGATTGTGTTTGATGATGCAAAGAACAGTAGAATCATCAAAGTTATTAAACGAACCACATACATTTTTTGTTTGGGTTTTTTTTTGTAACTGTTGTGTTGGGGTTTTGATGCACTTGGTTTAAAAATTATAACTTCGTGTATTTATATGTAGAGACTAAGGTTAGGTATGTTACGCGTTAATTTTGAATTTAGACTAAGGACATGTTGATTTGGTAAATTCGTTAAACACGTTAATTTAAATTGGTCCAACTTCGTGTTATAGATTAAGGTGAAGATGCTTTTTTGAACTATTAGTATGAATCTGAAATTGGTCCAACTTCGTGTTTTTTCTCCTCTACAATATAAACTAGAAAAGAAAAAAAAAGAAGTTAAACTCTCTCTGACTCGGTTACTAATGCACTTTCGTTGGGCTGTTCCCGGCGGTACTTCCGGTCTGAAACTGTCGTCTCCCACCTCCGGTGATATTCCCCCTGACCCGCCAGATCCCTCCTCCACTCTTTCCCTCAACCAGTTTCCTTTTCTTTCACCCAACTTACCCAAACAAACTCGTTCTAGATCTAACTCAAAGTCAAACCCTAATCCAAACTCCTCGGTTACTGCTGTAGTCGGCTCGGCCACAGCTCCCTCCCTTGACAATAGTGAGCCTCCAACTGAAGCTTCTATGGTCAAAACCAATGTTCCCTTGCTGGGATCCAATCATATTGTTCCCTTTTGGAACACTAGATACTGTCTCCTCTCTTGCGACAACTTTGTTAGCAACAAACCCAACCATTCTCCCAGATCCTACTCTCTCTGTGACCAACCTTTCAACCAAACTGGTCCCTGGATCTGTTCTCATTCCAACGACTCCTCTCTCAACTTCAAGCCTCCCTACTAACTCAGTTTCTCAACATCAGCAGTTCGTTACCCTCCCCAAAGGTACCTCCCCTCTCATTTCAAACAAAACTTCCCCCCCCCCCTTAACCGCCTACCTCATATTCCTCCTATCTCTCACATTCACACTACCCCTCCAACCCTTCTCCTACTTTAGCTGACAAGCTAAAAGCTAAGGAAGATAAAACCCTGAGACGCTTGGCTCCTGTGTCGATCTCTGCGACTGGGCGCCCTCGTGTGCTCATCCCTGACTCAGTGTTTGAAGAAGGAGCAGAGCTTCACAACGACTTCATCATTTGCTATTTTAATGGAAAACATCCTCATTTCAATCAAATACAGAGCGTATTTAACCATATGTGGGGTAAGGGTAGAAGGCTAGAGATTCATAATAACCCTCTCAATAGATCAGCCATTGTTCGCATTCCTAATGACTTCTTGAGGTACAAGATTCTTGATAAATGCATCTGGTACGTCGGGGACTCTATGTTTCATACGGCTCAGTGCTCATCTGCTCACTCCTCCTCCACTCCTCCACTGAAAGCAATAAAATTTGGGCTCACTTGACAGGTGTTTCCCTCGACCTGAGACATCAATAGGGGCTTAGTCTGGTGGCTGGTTTAGTAGGTGATCCAAAAGAAACAGATGAATTTACTACGAACATGGTCAGTCTTACCCTCTCCCATGTGAAGGTTGAAGTGGATCTTACTCAGCCCCTGCCGAAGATTGTAGAATTTGAAAGGCATAATGGAGAAGTTGTTGAGGTGCTTGTTGATTATCCATGGACTCCTCCCACATGCTCTCACTGTCATGAACTAGGGCACATCCTCAAGAGTTGCTTACAGTTCACACCTCCAGTAAACGTCCAAGATGATTCTCATGCCAAAGGAAAGCAATCAGTTCATAAAACTCCTGCTAAAAAGAATGGTAAGCAACACATAAAGGTTGCAAAGAATGGCCAAAACGAAATCTATGTACCTGTGCCAAAAGCCCGAACTGATGCTTCTTCCTCTGGTCCTATGGATGTGGAAATTCCTCCTTCTTCAGCCTTAGACCCTAAACCAATTGACCCTCCTCCATCTTTTACCTTCTCTCCCTCCTCCTAAGCCCCGTACTTCCGCAATCCTTTCAACTGCAACCCTTCCCTGTGTGTTTTCCACTCCTTCAAAAACTACCAAACCTTCCCTTAAAAGAGCCAGATCCTCTCTTTCCTTATCACCTCCATCTACTTCTTTCACCGATGACCCTCCACCTACTTTACACCCAGTTTCAACTTCCTCTTGCTTTTCCCTTGGTCCATTTCCAGCCTTAAGTTCTGATCCCTCTCCTGCTACTGACACCCCTCTTGTTGTCCAAACTCTTTCCTCAAACCCCTTTCAAATCTTAAACTCTCTATCTTCTGACTGTTCAGGGTCTCTACTTCCCGTAGTAGACCAAATTTTCCACTCTTAAATGAGTGAAACTATTTTTTTTGGAACGTCCTAGGACTAAACGTCCCGGATAAACATCAGACTTTTATTAATTGGCTTAGTAGTCATAAACCCCTTTTTGGTGCCCTTTTGGAAACACATATAAAAGAACTAGCCCTTGGCCCTTTATGTCCTCTCTCTGCTATGGCTGGAACGTCACTTCAAATCACCAATGTGATGAGGATGGTAGGATTATCCTTATCTGGAGAGACCCTTTGAAACTACGTGTTCTCTCACAGTCTAGGCAAGCAATCACCTGTGAACTCCTGCTCCCATGCCATCAACCCTTTATCTACACGGCCATATATGCTTCTAACTTGGCTGAGGAGTGTAATGATCTATGGGTTGAGCTCCTGCAACTGCACGCTACACTTGACCTTGAAGCAACACCTTGGATTATTGGAGGTGATTTTAACCAGATTCTATTTGGATCGGAGCACTGTGCTATAGCAGACAACATCAATTATGCTCAGATGTACCAATTTCGGGACTGTCTCCATCAAATGGTTGTCTTTGATTTTCGGTACACTGGTCCCCTACTAACATGTACCAACAAACAAGATGACTCCCTAGTGGCAAAGAAGTTGGATAGGCAGCTCATTAACAGTCCCATTATAACGGCCTTCCCCCATGTTAGTGCTTCATTCCTCCCACCCCTCTTCTCTGACCATTGTCCATATCTTATTGACCTAGCCTTTCAACTACCCAAAACTGGAACCCACCCTTCCGATTCCTAAACTACCTAACTAAACATCCAAACTTCACCGAGGTGGTGTCTGATGCTTGGTTTCAGACTGGAAGTATGGCTATAACACTCACGGGTTTATGCTGGAAGTTGAAATGCATCAAGAGTTTTTTAAAAACCTTAAACAGAGAGAATTACTCAAATATCCAAGAAAGAGTGAGAGAAACTAACAGTTTGTTACAAATCGCGCAGGTACGAGCACTGGAAGATCCCTCCCCTCAGTCTTTTCTTGAAGAAAAACTCCTACATGACAAATGGAACTTCTTGCGTCTGTTGGAGGAAAGCTACTTTAGACAAAAATCAAGAATCAATTGGCTGCAAGAAGGGGATCTCAACACTACTTACTTTCACAGAGTCTGTCAGGCTATAGCATGCTTCAACGCCATCAGATCTTTCCTTCTAGCCTCAGGTGATGTCATCACTGATCCTATTGAAATGAGTGTCCCCGCGGTGGGACATTTTAAATCAGTTCTTGGCCCTGACTTCCTCCCCCGTCCCAGTTTGGTCTCTCCCCCGGAATGGTTCAGAGCAATATGTAACTTCAGATTTTCCCTGCAGCAAAAAACATATATGCTAAAGTTGCCGTCTAGTGAAGAGATTAATAAACCATTCTTCAAGCTAAATTCTAACAAAGCGCCATGACCAGATAGGTTAACTTCGGGCTTCTACAAAGCTGTTTGGTCCATCATTGGGGAAGAGGTTATCAACTCGATCAACCATTTCTTCTACTCGGCTTTTCTCCCTGCAACCACTAATTCAACTATACTATCGCTAGTGCCAAAGTTTCCTGGAGCGTCTCAGATTGTAGATTACAGGCCTATCGCATGTCTCAACACCATTTACAAGGTGATCTCTAGATTGTTGGTAGCTCGCCTCAAACCTATTTTAACCGATTTAATTCTACCAAACAAGACTGCTTTTGTTAAGAATAGGCTACTAGTTTAAAACATTGTGCTAGCGAGTGAGTTGGTGAATGGGTATCATAAAGATAAGGGGAAGAAGAAGGTTACCCTAAAAGTGGACATTGCAAAAGCCTTCGATACGCTCTCATGGGACTTCCTTCTCGCTTGCTTGGATGGCTTAGATCTCCCTCCCCTCTTTGTTGGCTGGCTAAGGGCTTGTCTTTGTACAACAAACTACACTTTAGGATACAATGGGACTATCAATGGGTATTTCAAGGGAAGAAGAGGTCTAAGGCAGGGGGACCCATTATTTCCTTACCTCTTTGTAATTGCTATGAACTGTCTCTCCTTAATGCTCAACAAAATGGCAACGGATGGGTATATGGAGTATCATCATAACAATAGAAAGATCAAACTTACCCATCTCTCTTTCGCTGATGATCTCCTCATTTTCATTGAAGGCTCCATTGAATCTGTCCAAGCGGTACTACAAACCCTCCATGAATTCGAGCTCAGATCCAACCTAGCAGTTAGCTATCAAAAAACAAGTTTCTTTGCAACATGCCTATCAGAAGCAGAAATATCAGCTATTCAAGTCTCAACTGGAATGAAATGTGGTACTCTACCTATGAAGTATCTTGGTGTGCCGCTTTGTACTACGAAGCTTACTCTCGCCAATTGCGAGCCCCTGCTCCAGCAAGTAAAAGCGCGCTTCTCCTCTTGGCCGGCCAAAGCCTTGTCCTTTGCTGGGAGATTGCTCTTGATCAAAACTGTGATATTTGGAATCACAACCTTCTGGTGTTCCTCTTTCATCCTTCCAAAAGCATGTATTAACAAAATAAATTCACTTTGTGGGTTATTCTTATGGAAGGGAGAAACTGAGGGGCATCACTCCGCAAGAGTAGCTTGGGACAGAGTCACGTTAACTAAGGAGCATGGTGGGTTGGGAGTTAAATACTTACTTGGTTGGAACCGAGCTTGCTCCCTGAAGTTGGTGTGGCTGCTCTTCTTTCGCCCTTCTTCGGTATGGGTTTCCTATTTCAAAGAGATCATTTTAAAAGGAAATATTAGCAACTTCTGGACAATCAAAACCAGTTCATCATATTCATGGTTGGTGAATAAGCTTATCAAGACTAGAGACCTCTGTTATCCTCTGATAAAACGTTGACTTGGTAACGGTATCTCAACGAGCTTCTGGTTTGACAACTGGTCCCCGTATGGTTGCCTTAACGTGTACCTCAATGGTGATGTCCATGATTGGGAATTCGAAAAACTGCTACTTTGTCCTCTCTATACTCTGATGGAAATTGATCACTGCCTCCTGCCAGAACAGAAGAGCTTTTGGAAGTTCAGATTCATCTCACAACTGTCACCCTATCACAAGAAGAAAATTCATATGAGTGGGTAATTAATGGAAAATCAAGGGACAAGTTCTCCACTGGATCGGTCTACGCTTACCTCAAGGGTGATGTAGCTATTGTGGCCTGGTCTTCACTGGTTTGGAGCTCCTATGGGATTCCACGCCAAAATTTCCTCACTTGGTTAGTCATTCAAAATCAATGCCCAACAAAGGACAGACTTCTCAGTTGGGGACTTCAAGTCGATCCTCTCTGCCCATTGTGCAATGTGGGTCAGGAATCTCGTAACCATCTCTTCTTTGACTGCTCGTTCACTTTCCAAATCTGCTCCGTGATGGCTGCTCGTTGTGGCTTCCAAGCGAGACCTAACTGGGATGAAACGGTAATTAGTCTACAAAATTTCAGAGGGAACAAGAACTTACGTAGACTGTTTCTCCTGGCATGGCAGTCGTCGATCTATTCTATTTGGAAAGAGAGGAACATGCGAATCCATCAACAGGTGTTCCGATCAACTGATGCTATCATCACTCTCTTGGACAGGCTGATTAGAAACCAAATTCAGAGCTTTAGGGAATCAAGGCCACGCCAAGCTTCTCTTTTGATGCAACTATGGTTCTCAACAGAATGATCTCTTCCCTCTCTCGGTGTCTCTCCGACTTCGGTCGTTGCAAGGAAGACAAAAAATCTTCCTACTACGCAGGGCTTGGTTACTGGGCTATGATGGGCCTCCTTAGTTCTTTAATATGTGTTTTCCTCTCTTATTCTTACTGGGCCAAACTCGAACAAAACTAAAGTCTAGGGACTTGTATGATTTTATTTCTTTTCTGTTTTAATATGAAAGCATTTTACAAAAAAAAAAAAAAACTAGGTTAAGATCTTCGCCTTGCGCGGGATGAACATTATATATATAAATTATTTTATGTATTATATATTACATATTATGAAGTAATAAATATATATTGAATAATTAAAAAGTCAGTAATTATTACGTATATAATTAAATTGGTGCAAACATATGGTTTTTTTTTATTAATTGTATCTATTATAGAAAAACTTTAAATTACTGATAACAAAATTTTCATTGTGTGATTAATAGTATTAATCACTCAGGAGCTCCCAGTTCTCATTCAACATTCATTCATAGTCTTTATTCTCCCTTGTCATCCTTCACTGCTTTTACTGTTGCTTCATATGCTTCCTGCTTTTGACTACTTGTCTTTCCCTCCTTGTGAAATCAACTTCATATCAATTAATTTGACTCACGCTTCTTTTGCTTTTTAGAATCTTTCTCTGTGCGAGTTAGAACTATTTAAAAAATTGAGTTGTTAATATTTGTTCAAAGATTTTATCAAAAAAAAAAAAAAAATTGTTCAAAGTAATTTTTAAATTAAAATATTTATGTATTTTTAAATGGTATATATTTTAATTTAAAACTATATATATATATATATATGTATATCTGTGGATATCAATCATACATGTTTTCCCCTTCTAGGACTAATATACACTTCAGCATATGTGAACAAAATTCAAAATAATGAACCAAATTACATGCTACTGGAGGAAACTTAGCTCATGTAATGCTTCTTCAGTGTCTCAATTGTGCGAACTCCCTTACTCTTTGGCTAATTCTTGTGCTTCACCGAATTGAGATAATATGGGTCTTTTAGTGCTACTAAAACCAACAATCATATACATGGTAGATAAGCAAACCAAGACATAACCACCAAAATCCATATCTCTGCCATTACTTATCTTACAAATAATTACCATATGCAAAAATTAGTTAATTGCTGTTCCAATTCGACTTTGGTTACTCCAAAGTTTTCAATATATTGTAAAGCATACATAAAGTTGTATACGTATCACCCATGACATTTACAAGCATTCTTGTTTGATCACAAAAGATAAGGGTTACATTATAAACACAAGTGCCATGGAAAAAATGGACAATAAGGATTTTCCCAACCATGAAGTAAGCACAAGTGCCATGGAAATTGCGGAGTATAAAATATTTTGTAAAAATTTAATTATAATTTACTCTCTTTGTCTCACAAAGAAAATGAATTAAGAAAATTTCAAAATATACTAATAAGTCTTTTTTTAATGTACGATCAAATAAATGAAAATGAGTTAAAAATATATTGGTTATTAAAAAGTCAAATATATAAAATTACATTGGACACTCATTTTCATATCTACATTTCTATTTCCAATGTAATTTTATATATTTTCTATGTATTTGACTTTTTTGTATAACCAATATATTTTTGTTTAATTCATTTTCATTTACTTGATCGTACATTTAAGTGTTAAGTGTCACAAGACTTATTTTCATTTATTTGATCGTACATTAAGTGTTAAGTGTCACAAGACTTTTTTTATAACCAAGTTTCTAATCCTCATTTTCATTTATCTGAACTTAATTAGCTCATATCACCGAGTGTTTATTGTAAGAAAGTTCCACATCTTTTTCATGCCATTTCTCTTTTTTCAGCTTTGAGATTTTGCAGGTGAAGTTTCAGTTGTTGGCAAAACGCTTCCGTAGATCCCACCTTGGTTTTGGTTTAGATCTCATTCCAACACAACCTTTTTCTAGAGCGAGTGACAAATGCTTCTTTTAGTCTGTTCAGATTACAACAGCAGCGGCATTACTTGTTGTCTCAAAGTACCTAAGAGTAGTACACGCCATCTCTGCGGCAAAAGATAAACCGTATACTCTCCTGGGGCATTCACTTATATGAAGCTTCTGTAGGTGTTCAGTTGATTCAGTCTCACTACCGTTCTCATTTTTCTGGAACTGAACCAACTCTAGCTAGGAGGTCATTTCACTTCCGGCTGCAGCTCGCTGGCACCGATGACAAATCTTTTTGTAATACAAGATATAGTGCTTTCCTATCCACGAACAATATCTTTGCGCACTCCTGACCAGTGACTCATTACGACCCATGACATTTGTTACATCAGCCTTAGCCGCAAGTCACATTTTTTTGCGCATTTTCTACTGAGATAACAGTAAAATTTCAGATTTAAACAAACTTCCATGAATCTTCTCAACGCGAAACCTGTCATCTAATTTGTTTAATCTGGTGTCTCTTTAGTTGAAGCTTGAAACCTTTCATTGGGCCTGCCTATACAACTGGTTCCTTACATCTTCATAACATCAACTAGTATAATGTTTTGGTCGTAACACAACATTAAAAGAGAAAGCTTGAGATTATTACCATATAAGCAGCCCTTAAAGAAGAATCTCTTAGAGCTTTTGGCAAAGGAAGAAAAACACGAAAGGATAAAGCACCACTAATTTACAACACAGACACTAGTCTTCCAACTCGATCTCCATGTACTTTCAAGAAAACCTTGGTCGCCTCTCATCAACCATTCCAGAATCAGTAGCAACAGCTCCAAAGATTGCTCTAAAGGCAGCACAAAGGATGGCCGAGTTTGAAGCATCAGTCTTGGAAGAAACCCTAATAACCCTCTCTAAACCCAACCGGTGTCCGTCGAGGGCACAAGAGGAATTCACATTTGAAACCTCTGCTATCAAACGGGTCAAAACTTTGGAGGAAATGTCGATATCTTTAGCAAGGGACTTAAGAGAGACGGAGGTCTCAATGAGATGGGTTCCAAAGATAGTGAGGGCTTTGTTGTGCTCTTGAGAGAAGGAAGCATGAGTCATATCACGACGTAGAAGGTTGATGACACACGAAAAAAAAGAGTCAACTTCAAAGAATACAGATATGACAACTTCATTACCATATGATTCCTCTAGCCAAATCATCCTAAAGTTTAGTGATTCATTTTTGATTATTACAGACATTTTGTAACCAAATATAATCTCAAAGCTCAGTGATTCAACTTGATCAACATCATAGAGATTATTATTATTATTTTTATCTTAAAGCTAAGTGATCATCACAGAGATACATCAACTACTCTAAAAATCTTTATCAAAAGAAGAAAAAGTGATAATAAGTTGGTACCCAATTTGAGTTTGCAGCGTTGCAAGATCCGTAGCGAAGGTTGAGGGGGATGATTCGATCCTCTTCACTTGTTGTTGCGCCAACCTGCAAGACACGACCCGAACAAGGATGAATGAAACGACCCCAAATTAAGAGTAGTTTAGGGTTTTTGAGAAGAGAGGAGACGGAGAAAACTGAGAATAGAAGATCCCGATGACAGTAACAAGAAGCAAAGTGAAACGATAGTTGAGCCTTTCTTTACCACCCACCGTAAAATACCGCTCTCTGCATCCGCCGCCGGAGAGTTAACAGATTTATCAAAGTAAAATTAATTAAAAGTGAAATTTTAGGCTCTTGAGAATCTCATTTATAAGCGATAAAGCACACATTTATAAGTAGTGTAGTTTAGCTTTTTGTTTTTGCTTTACTTTCATATTTTATTTCTTAGTTTTAGCTTAATAAGTATTGTTAGTTAAGTAAAGGTCTCAAAACTGAAGTATTTCTGCCGACACCCGATTACAAAGAAGAAAACAAAAAGAAACTAAATTGTTACTCTAAATAGAGTGACTTCTCTCTAAATTTAACTCTAAAAAAGAATCTTTTTAAATATATATTTTTTTTTTTTTTTTATGATTAATACTTTTTACTTATAAATTTACAAATTGGTCCCTTATATTTTATTTTTCATAAAGTTCTTATAAATTATATATTTATATCAAACATTTATTATCTAAAAAATTACATTATATTAAAACATAATACATTTAACTTAAACATCACCATTAGTAGGCCTCGGACGGATCGGTATCCGGGCAATTTTAAGATATCCGGATCCGGATCCTTATCCGGCGGATCCATAATTTTACTATCCTTATCCGGATCCGGGGTTCGTGGATATCCGGGTGTCGGATATCCTTCTAAAAATTATAATATCCGGCGGATATCCGGATCCGGATTTGGATCTTTAAAATAAATAAAAAATAATATTAATATATATAAAATATTAACAATAATTTAAAAATAAAAATATATAATGTTTTTAATTATTTATATGTATAATAGTACAAAATTTACATAAAATTTATATATACTATTAGAAAAATGAAAATATATTAAATAAAATTAGTTTTTATATATAGATATTACTATTTTTGAAATAGTTATTAATAAAATTTACGGATCCGGATATCCGGACTAAAAAATCAAGATATCCGGATCCGGATTCGGCTTTGACGGATCCAACATTTTACTATCCGGATCCGGATTCGGCCTCTCCGGATATCCGGATTTTCGGATCGGATCACGGATCGAATCCGGATCTCGGATAAAAGTTCCAGGCCTAACCATTAGTGTATTTTTTCCACAAATTATCAATTAACGAATTTCGAAACGTAAAATGAACTTCTTTATCTTTGATTTTCTACGACTAAATGAGCAGGAAGACCATATGCTAACATCTGAAATGCGGCCGTTACTTTTTGCAAAGACGATAATCCAACCATATCTGCTGCATCCCGTTTTTGTGTGAAGTAGTTGTCATAACTTTCAACGGCTTCGATTATACGAAGGAATAGAGGGCGCGACATACGATATGTCCTACGAAACAACATCATTGTACATCGGCGTCTCCGAAAAGTAATCGTTGAACAATCTATAACTTGGTGATCAAACAACATCAGTTATCAATACTTTAAAAGAAGGAAATACTGAATTTTTGAAACAACTAAAAAAGACAAGAGCACAACGAAAATATCACTCGTAGATTTAAAAGAAGAATTATGCTTTGAATGAGCTGGAAAAAGAAAACAAATATTTATTTTTTGACTTGAATTCAATGCAAGATCTAGAAGTTCTTGCATATTTTCAAGAGGAACTAACACAAACGTAGTGTATGGTGATACCAATGGCATATTATGTAATTTGTCTAGTAATTAAAGGATTCTTTTAACTGTGGGTTGAAGAGGCACGTGGAGTTGACGCATCATTAAAATGGCAAGTATGTAAATAAGATATCAAACCAATGTTATTTTTTTTAAATGCTTTCCTTTTAATAAGCAAGGGAAGGGATTTTATTTCTTAGTTTTAGCTTAAGGGTGAATTTGCCAAATAACCAAGTTTGCAATAAAATTTAAGCCAATAGCACTGATTTTGACATTATTAACCTAGTAACATTTTGTCCATGATTGAGTCGGTTATACCCTCTCTTTTGACAAGTACCCGGTGAAAAAAGAAGAGCGTGGATGACATCATCAATTATAGTTATAGCTATAAATGAAACACAATTATTATAATTCCATCACGTAGTGGAAACCACACCAAACATTTATTTACCACATACTTATTTATTATAGTATGCAATTTATGATAGTGCAACTAAACTTTACTATAAACCTAGACCCATAAAGCGTGCAATTTATGATAGTGAAATTTATGATAGTGCAATTAACCATGCACAGTAAAGCGTGAATAAAATTAGAACACCTTTGCAATAAATGGTATATTTCATTACTTACTAAACAGAAGTGTTCTCTTTAGTATAACAAAATAGTATAAAAGAACAACTCTAACCCAACTCCTAAATAATAAATTTTATCCCAACATCACCTACTCCAAGCCTCTAAATACTATACCCTAAACACTAAATCCGAAATCTAAATACAAACCCTAAACCCAAATACAGAATGTATTTCATATCACTGAAATAGTATAGGACTCTAAGTCTCTAACTCAGCACACAACTCCTAAATGCTAAACCCAGATCCAACTTTTGAATATTAAACCCTAAACTGCTATCACTAAACCCGCACCTTCCAAATACTAAACCCTAAACTCTAATCACTAAACCTTAAATCCAAGTATATAACCTAAACCCAAATAGAATAAAACAAAATACATAATATAGTACATATTGGTGAACAAAATAAAACAGTTTTTATTAATCATCAAATGGAACAATACATGATAGGGTCACTAAACCCAAACTTCAACCCCACTTTCTACATACTAAACACTAAATTCTAATCACTAAACCCTAAATCCAAGTATAAACCCTAAACCCAAATAAAATAGAACAAAATATATAGTATAGTACATACTAGTGAATAAAATAATACATTCTTTATTAATCGTCAAATGGAACGATACATGATAAAAATGTATAGTAACATACTATTTTGCATTACATAACATGAATAGCACATTCATAATACATATTACAACTCTTAAATACTAAACCCAAAACAAACTTTAAAATACTAAACTAAAAATATAAACCATAATTATCATCCCTAAATCCAATTATCAAAATCTGAAAATAGTATATAATATTGTGTAATATTAAACTAAATCCACACCTAATTTTTGAATAGTATAGGCTCTAACCCAACACACAACTCATAAATGCTAATTCCATATCTAACTTTTGAATACTAAACCCTAAACTGCTATCACTAAACCCAAACCTCAACCCCTAACTTCCAAATACTAAACCTTAAATCTTAATCACTAAACCCTAAACCCAAATGTAAACCTTAAACCCAAATAGAATGGAACAAAATACATAGTATAGTACATATTGGTGAAGAAAATAACACCTTCTTTATTAATCATCAAATGGAACGATACATGATAAATAAGTATAGTAACAGATTATTTCACATTACATAACATGAATAAAACATTCATAATACATATTGTTTTACATTTCTATTCCATACGCATAAAATAGAATAGAACACAATGTTACAAAAATTGTTCATCTTCTCCGATCAATTCAAGGACATTAACAGCGAGAAAGATATGTGTAACTGGCAACATCCATGGGAATAGTACATGTAACCGCCTCGTAAACCGAAAAGATTAAGGCGATTGAAGGAAGAGTTGGCGAACCTCGCGGCGGTGTCGTTTACGTTGTCGGCGACTCTATAGATTTCAGATGCGCAAAGCTTCCCGTCAGTAGCCAAGCGAGCCGTTGCAGATAGCCATCTCCTTGGCAAAGCTACTCCAGAAATGGTTTTGGTGGTTATACAACAAATCAAAAATGGAGAAGAAACAACTCACGTTGTACAAGGTATGTGATTCTACAAAGGCCACGGTGTATGTGTGTTAGGTAAGTATTATTAATTTAGTTTTTTTTTTGTCTACAGGTTTTACCGGTTGTGTAAGAGGACATAGTAGTATTATTATATAAAAGATACATGATGTATTGGTGTATTAGAGTATTTGGACATATAATGAATTATAATTGTTTGATGGGTTATACAGTCCAATTTCCCTTAGTATTGTTAAAAAAAAAAAAAGTATTGTTAGTTAAGTAAAGGTCTCAAAATTGAAGAATTTCTGCCGACACTCGATTACAAAGAAGAAAACAAAAAGAAACTAAATTCTTAGGTTCAATTGTAGGAGTAATTTTAGTTAATTGTCATCTAACTTGATTACTTGTATATATAATTGAGGAACAACAACACGAACCACTAATATAAACAAGTTACGAATCTCTGTATCCAAACAAGTTTCTAATCCTCATATTTGATTCTTGAAACATGTTTGTGCTGTCAAGAAGAAACAAGACGTGAAATATCTCTTTCATATTTCATAACAAGGGTGACACATTATGACAATTTTTTATCATCATAATCTAAAATGAAGGATAATAATCTTGGATCACCCAGACTCTTTATATACACTTAGTTAAAGGTCTGGGATCTTTCTCCCTCTCTACACCCTCACCATGTAACCAAATCATATCAAGTACTCGTTGTCAAGTAGGAAGACGGCTTCAGGATAATCTTTAGGGAGGCTATTAACGTGGAGGTAGAACCGAAGAAGATCCTCCTTCGTGACCGTCTCTGTATCCACCACATATTCATCGCAAGTCAGCACCCAAAGATCCTCAGAGTTCACTCTCTTGATGCTGCCTCTACAAAACGGGCATGACTCCGACTCGGTGTTCCAGTTCCGGTAACATTTGATGCACATGGCATGGCAACAGTTGGGCAACACCATTTTCGTGCAAGGCTCTAAGCAGATCCCGCATTCGTCTTCTCTTTCCAAGTCGACGGTAGACATGATGAATCTGTTATCATACTTCTTGGTGATAGCTTTTGGATTCGGATACCATAA
This sequence comes from Brassica napus, assembly GCF_020379485.1. NCBI lineage: Eukaryota > Viridiplantae > Streptophyta > Magnoliopsida > Brassicales > Brassicaceae > Brassica > Brassica napus. The sequence continues at coordinate 22,760,789 of NC_063450.1, read as the reverse complement.
GCTATCGTCAGCGAAGTTTATGTGAAGACGCTCAAGTGATGGTAATATAACACCTGCAGTTAGCCAAATCCCAATGTTCTATAAGACTAATAATGAGAAGAAGAAGAAAAAACACAACCGGGCTTAAGTCTCCCTGATTGTAGCTTTTCTTCCGTACCTGGATAGATTCCACCGTCCATCAACACCTACCTATACAAGACAAAGTCACAAAGAAGACACAAATAAAACAAAACAAGCCCAGAGGAAAAGGATAGAAACAATTATGGAAGGAACCTTGTAAATGAGAATGTAGAAGAAATCAAAATAGCTTGGAAGGAGACATGAGATATCCATCCACTGTAGCAAGAATATGAAGAAAGGAGCCAAGTTACTGCACACCAGTTTCATCTGAAGTCGCACACCGCTCTTTCCCATTGGAATCTCAGCAGCCCTGATCCACATTTTCTGACACTAATCAGTTACTAGTATCCTTGTAACCAAATAAACTATTCCTTTTGACAAATTTTGCAAATTTGTTGGAATACTTTTATGCAAATATTCTAAGTTTGTGAGTAGAAACTGAGAATCTAAATTTTGAGAATATGCGAACAGCAGCCTCATTCATCAAATCGTCAAGGTAATTAACTATCACACACCAATCATGTTGATTTGATAATCAAAAACCCTAAACCCAGAAACTAAAAACCAAGAAAGAAGGAGATGACTCACAGTGAATTGGCGTGCTCAATGTCAGCCTCAAGAATCTTCAAAGAATCTCTGTAAGATGAGTTGGTCAACTGATAATACATCTCCTTTCCTAATCACCTCTCTCTGGAATTATTACAGAAGAGAGTAGAGAATCCAAAGGTTGGGTCTTGAAACAGACAATCTTTGGAACCCGATGACCAATACAGCAAACGAGTGATTAACACATATACGTCTGCTTTATAATTTCTAAGGAAATATTTATAAATTGAAAAAAAAAAGAAAAAAAGCGACTTTCCGCTCTTTGATATTTCGCGGACGAACTTCGTGAAAATGAATATAAAATTCTTCTCTCTTTTGTTTATCCCAAATAGAGATTAAAAAAAACTAAAACAGAAGGGTCTTTTTTTAAGTGACTTCTCCCCCAGACACTACTCTCGAGAAGATCTATTATCCGTTGGGTCCTAGGAGTAACTTTTCCAAATACTGCCTTTTACCGGGAAGTCTGTGAGCAGAATATTCGAATTGTTTCCCTTCTGAGAAGTATCCTGCGGTCCAAGCGAAGTCGTGTAGAATTACACACCGGGTTCATCCCCCGACGGTGGTTGGAGGGGCCGCTGCCGGTCGTCGTGACTGTCCAGTCAACGCCATCAACATGAAGAAGAGGAACATCTCAATCGCTAATGCTCCCTGCAACCAAACTCCAAGCCATCACCAAGTTTTAAGAGATTATCTTCCCATTTAGAACTCTCCTCTTCTGAAGAGTATTTACTAGGGATGGAACGAGAAGCAAGAAAGGAGAGGATAAGACGTGCAGATGAGAGTGGGGAACTGGAAAAGGATGCAATCCAGCTGGCAAAAAATGCTCTTGCCTCAAGCGCTGCAGAGGTGAGAATGCAGGAACCTTATGTAACTCCTAAACATATTCCGGCCTCCCAAAGGCTAGGCCTAAATGTCCAACTGGATGGTACCAACTCTGGCAAGATCGGAGCTAACCAAAGTCAATCCCCCCCGGGGAAGAATCCCCGCTACACTCAGATTGGGAGATAACTCAACCTCTCCAATGAGTAAGGAGAGGATTCCAGTTGTTCACAGACTAAGTGCAGCACCAATGGAGGAGCCACCTGTCAAACCAGCAGAAACTGCGATAGTAAAGAGAAAACCTGGCCGTCCCCTTGGAAGAGGAAAGATACAAGCTAGCCCAACTCTCTCGATAGGCACAAGCACCAAGAGGAGGAAAGTCCAATCAAAAATCCCAACCTGCAAAAGGAAACTAAATCCAGAGGATTCTCGGAAAGGCTTAAGGAAGCCTGCACCTAAGTCCAAGGGAGGACCTTCTAAACCTGCAGCATCAGGAGATACTACTCATTCCTCGGACAATCTCCCTCTCAGCAGAATGATCCCAAAGCCGACCAGAAAAAAGACGGATTTTCACAATCTGTCCGGTCCAGCTCCTTAGCAATAGCGAGCTGCGACTGTCAAGGGTTAGGGAATCCCCGGACAGTTCGACGTCTCAAAGAAGTATCTAAGAAGTTTCTACCAGATATCCTCTTCCTTATAGAGACCAAAAATCCCAATGACTTTGTACTCCAAAAGTGTGAGCAACTTGGATACGAAGAATATCATCTTGTTCCCCGACAGGCCATGGTGCTGGGGGCCTTGCTCTGTTTTGGACACAGAATGTAAAGCTGACTATCATGCATTCTAATGCGAACGTTGTGGAAACGATGATCGAATATCAAGGCAAAATTTTCTTTGCTAGTTTTGTATATGGCAATACAGACAGAGGGCAACGTAACTTGTTGTGGAATCAGCTCCTTGTCACTGCTGAAGCCAGAAATGCACCATGGTTCCTCATCGGAGACCTTAATGATTTACTTTCAAGTGAAGAGAAGGTAGGGGGACCGGATAGACACGAAGGATCTTTCACCGACCTTCGGACATTCTTCTCGGAAGGAGACCTCTACGATCTCTATCATTCTGGCGATCCACTTTCGTGGAGAGGCAAACGGGGGACACATCTAGTACGTTGCAGACTAGACAGGGCTGTCGCGAACTCTGCTTGGGCGGAGTTGTACCCAACGGCAAGATGTCAATATCTAGACTATGAAGGTTCAGACCACAAGCCCTTATTGTCCTTCCTTGACCCGACTATTATGAAACGCAGAAGCCTGTTCAGGTATGACCGTCGTCTCAATGCTAATGAGGAAGCTAAGCAAGTCATTCGAGAGTCATGGACTACTTCGCCTGAGACCAAAATAATGGACAAGCTCTCGACTACCAGAAGAGCATTGTCGGCCTGGAACAAACTCCAACAACGCAACATCAAGCTGCTTATAGACCAAAAGAAGCAAGAACTAGAGGATGCTCTTACCAGCCCCGCAAATGACACAGCTCTCATCAAAGATATCAATTCGGCATTAAATGATGCGTACATGGCGGAGGAAGCTTTCTGGAAGCAGCGGAGTCGCTTGCTCTGGCTCCAACTAGGGGACAGAAACTCTGGCTTTTTCCATGCAACAACGAAGAATAGACGCAGAGCCAATGCATTCACCATTCTGAAAGATCCCGACGGCAACATGGTCTACAAAGAAGAGGAGATAACACTGACAGTGGTAGAGTACTTCAAGAAGATGTTCACCTCGGAGCCAGGGAACAGAGTTGAGACAGTCCATTATGCACTCCACCCCCTGGTTACGCCTGAAGATAACATTAGCCTGACAGCGATCCCCACGGCTGCTGAGATAAAGGATGCAATTTTCGCAGTTAACGCAGAGAAAACACCGGGACCGGATGGCTTTTCAGCTAGTTTTTACCACACACACTGGAACGAGATTGGCCCGGATCTAGTAGAGGAAATACAGGAGGCGTTTAGGACAGGGATCATCCCGAAAGGAATCAATGCCACTCATGTTTACCTAATCCCGAAGATCAAGAGTCCACAGCGGGTGTCTGACTATCGGCCAATTGCGTTGTGCAACGTATACTATAAGATCTACTCAAAGATCTTGCAAAAGAGGCTACAACCGCTGCCCGAAAAGATTATTTCTGAAAATCAGTCAGCATTTGTTCCTGGTAGAGCGATTGGAGACAACATTCTTATTACACATGAAATGTTGCATACTCTGAAGACGTCTAAAGCAGAGAAGAGAGTGGCTATGGCGGTAAAGACGGATATGAGTAAAGCTTACGACCGCCTCGAATGGGACTTTATCTCTGCTGTGCTCGAGCGACTCGGATTTCACCATCTGTTGGTCGGGTTGATCATGCAATGCATCTCAACAGTTACATATTCCTTCCTCATCAACGGTTCGCCTAGAGGATTGGTTATACCGAGCTGAGGTATCCGTCAAGGAGATCCTCTCTCTCCCTACATATTTATCCTATGTAGTGAAGTTCTCTCGGGTCTTTGTAACACAGCACAAACAGAAGGTCGAATCCGAGGAATCAAAGTGGCTAGGGGGAGTCCCCGGCTAAACCATTTACTCTTCGCTGATGATACCATGTTCTTCTTAAGTGCGGACAAAAACTCAACAGCAGCCCTACAATCTGTTCTGCTTCGGTATGAGGAAGCTTCAGGGCAAAGGATCAACAAGGAGAAATCTTCCATAAACTTCTCCCGTAAGGCGCCAAAGGAATTGAAACAACGAGTGCACAATGAACTCCAAATTCAGAAAGAGGGAGGGGTGGGAAAATACCTCGGCCTTCTGGAACATTTTGGACGCCGTAAGAGGGACCTCTTTGCATCCATCGTTGAGAGAATCAAGCAAAAGGCGAGTGGCTGGTCGAATAGATACCTCTCCCCAGCGGGTAAACTGGTGATGCTCCAGAGCGTGCTAACCCCTATCCCTTCTCACTCAATGTCATGTTTCAAGCTGCCTGTGTCGCTATGCCAGCGCATACAATCCGCACTAACGCGGTTCTATTGGGATGATAGAACCGGCAAACACAAAATGGCATGGATCTCTTGGCCGAAACTTACACTCCCGAAGAACAAAGGAGGGCTCGGAGTACGGGACATTCAAGCCTTTAATGATGCTTATCTAGCAAAGATCAGCTGCCGACTTCTGGACAAACCCGATGGACTACTCGGCAGAACGCTCCTGAGTAAATATTGCCCGAAAGGAAATCTTTTGAGCTGCGAAGCTCCAAGCGCTGCTTCCCATGGATGGCACAGCATACTAGCGGGGAGAGACTTACTGGTTAAGAACCTTGGATGGGTAATAGGAGATGGATCATCCATCAGCATATGGGAGGATCAATGGCTGAGTCTTGCCACTCCACAAAGACCTATAGGACCACCCCCTCTAGCTTCGTTGAAGTTAGTGGTAAAGGACCTGCTCCTTCAGACCTCGGGCGAATGGGATAGAACCAGAATTCAAGCAATCTTGCCTTTTTATGCAGAGCAAATACTCTCCTTACAGCCAAGCACCACAGGTGCCCCGGATGTGCAACGATGGTTGGGAACCAAATCAGGAAAGTATTCTGTTAAATCAGGTTATCATGTGGCCATGGAGGAGTTGACGGAGGAGATCCTTGAGGGAGAAGCCACAATGGAGTTTGACTGGAAAAAGACAGTGTGGAATCTAAAGCTACCCCCGAAAGTAAAGATGTTCACATGGAAAAGCCTCAAAGGTATCTTGTCGGTGGGTGAACGACTCCTGTACAGCCACATAAACGCGGATCCAAAATGTAAACAATGCGGAGGCTCGGAATCTATCAATCATCTATTGTTTCACTGCCCTTTTTCTCGAGAAGTGTGGAAACTGTCCCCACTCGATGGAAGCTTTGAAGTTAGTGGATGAAAAGATTTAAGAGCACACTGGATGATCTTGCATTCTCAGCAGTGTCTCCCACCGCTCGGAATTGTTGCTACCCCTCTAGTCCCGTGGATTCTGTGGGCACTATGGAAAGCTCGAAACAAGTATGTTTTTGAAAACTTTGCATGGAATCCAGCAGATACGTTATCACAAGCTATAGCCGCAGCCAGAGAATGGGCCAACGCGCAGGAAAAGGAGGAAAAGCGACCTCAGCTACCGAATCTGACTTGCGAGAGGGAGCTTGAAGCAAAGGCAAACGCGGACGCAGACTGGTCGGAATCAACCAGAAACGCTGGGCTGGGGTGGATTGTGAAGCACCGAGAACAGAGTATCAGAGGACAGCAGGGAACCAGCTTCATTGCCTCGGTGCTTATAGCAGAGGGACTTGCGCTCAGAGATGTGGTAATTGCATGTCGGGACCAAGGCATGAAGAGGGTGAGGTTTGAATTGGACTCGATACAACTAATCCAGGCTATCATCAGTAAGGAACCGCCCCCAGAGATCTATGGCATAGTAGAAGATATCCTCTTAATAGCGAGGTCTTTTGATGTTTCTGTCTTTGTGTGGATTTCTCGTTTGAGGAATGTTGTGGCAGATTTGCTAGCAAAAAATGCTCTATCTTTGTATGAACAAGAGGTGGTTGTGGATGTTTTAAATCCCCCACCTAACTAGTCTGAAGTTAATGAAGGTAGTTTGTGACAAAAAAAAAAAAAAAAAAAAACTGCAATGTTGGATTGGAAGATGCGATAATGAGTTGTGTGATACAGAAAATATAGCTTTTTGTGCTTATCTATACAAAAGACATTAATATGTTCTTCTGTAAGCAGGTCCCATGGCATTTCCATATTCGCTTCATGTTTTCCTCTAAAATAGTGTAAAAGTGAATATAGAGTAAGGAATGCTCCAATCCAACTTCATATCTCACTCCATAATAAAATTTTAACTATTTTAACCAAACAATTTTAAAATATCACTTGTTCTTAGTGCCTCTAATTTTTACTGTTTCCATGAAAATGCCTCTAAATATATTTTTGGGTTGAATCTAGTGTTGTTGAATGGCTCCTTATTTAGTCAGTATACTTAATCCTCTTAGTCACTAATGAAAGTCAAAAGACTTTTTTTTTAGATTTACTACGAGATTTTGATTAGGGAACATTGAGCTTATGGTTTGTTGGTTATGTTTTTGTTAGTCACCTACAGTATGATTTTAACTTTAACGAAATCGTTAATACATCTAGTGTATTATGATGTTTAACTTGTAATTTTCTTGACTCGTTTCCTCTATTTATCATTTATGACTTGTAATCGAGTTTTAATACATTGTAGTATGATGCTTGTTGTGATGGAGTATATGCTCTCATGGACGCTCTAAAAGAGTAAGTCTAAATGTTTTTTACCGAGGGACTGATCTTCTACTAGAGCCAGGGGGGTCGTTATCAGATTTCTAATCTCTTGTTTGTTTGTTTTAGACCAAAACCCTCACGAATTTTTTTTTGGATCAGTCACTCTCCAAAAATTTAATACTAAGTGAAATTGGACCAAATATATATTAAACTTTTTTGGTCTAATATTCGATGTAAGAACTTGAATTACTTATTTACTCTAACAATCTTTTATTCAAACCAAGGACCACGTAGCTTTTACTTTGTCTGCTCTCCAAATAGTCTCATAGTAAGTAGAGTTGAACTATATACACATACTAGGGGTATTCCGGCGCGTATGTTCGTATATTTATTAATTTAATAAGTTGAACAGGGTTTGTTTGATTCATTTGATAGAAGTTAGTGGTAGTAGTATAAAGAGGATACATTTGATCCATTTGATAGAAGTTAGTGGTAGTAGTATAGATAGGATACATTTGATCCATTTTAATACGTGAGTATGAAGTTGTGAGCAAGAATAGATTTTAGAACTATGGAAAACAATTTGTTTTCAAAATTATTAGCAAAAGCCAAAAAGTTACAGCTGCCAGAATCTAACTGCCAGTCCAGCTTTGAAGCTATGCTATGCGTGGTGAGGCCAGGCTGATTTGGAGCATCAAGAGTTTAGTCAATATTTGAAGGTGTACCTATTAATCAAACATCAGCATGTCAACCCAATGAGCTCCCCTTCTTTATTAATAAGTTGATATCATAAGTGATGATGATGATAGGTACCTATTTTCCATTAATTTCTACCTATTGCAGTTCATATTGTTGTGCTTTAAATTTGGCTAAAGATTCTTTGCTAGCGGTGTACTCAAGGCTTTTCATCAGAGCCATGGTTTTGGGAATATGCAATTGCTTCGGTGCTATCCTTTTCGAAAGTTTTTGATGACTTATGTGAACTGAGAGTCATAATTTCCTTTAAGTTATCTTACGACCTGGTTGTCTTTGTTAGTGATGTTGAAAGTGATGACGATGAGGATGACACTGAAGCTCTTAGGCTGAACTCGACCAGATAAAAAAAGAAAGAGTGGAGGAGAGGCTCAAGAAGGTATGTGTTCTTGTCTGTGTTTTTGTGAGATGGCGTCATCTCATTGAAGCGTTTTTCTCTCATTCTACAATGATTCAGGCTTCACTTAGTGTGCATCGTCCCAATACGTTCAAAAACTTATTGAGTGAAGACTCGGTTTATGAGCTTAATACTTTTGATGTAACATAAAGCCCAACTTCCTCTTTACCGAGAGTCCTCATGAGCTATTCATTTCATTGACCAAACTGTTTTCGTGGAGCTTCTGAAACGTTTGAATGGATCCCGAGGGAGAGCTTCAGGTTTCGGGATTACAAACAACTTATGGTATTCTCCAACACGACTACTGATTTACCATGTTTGAATTCATTTCCCTCTTTTAAAACTTTTGCATATATTTATTTCACATATCTCACTTGATAGCTTAGCACATGTATTCATTTTGTAGATGTTGTTGGGCAAGTAAGGGGATTAGAACCTACTTACAATGAAGAGACATAAAGTACACAACACATGATGATCACCATAAGCATTGAAAGGTATATATATCTACTAAAAAAATCATTTTCTTTTAAAGGTGAGCACACAAGGTTTTACAGTCTGGACATGTCTAATCGTTAGACTCCCTGTCTTCGCAGTCACTCAAATGTTTGCCTAAGTGTTTTTTCCGATCTAGATAGGCTCCTTGATGCAAATTTGCTTTGGAGTTGTGATGAACCAAAGGTGGTGGTTGCCACAAACATCAATCCCAAGTTGCTGAGAGAACAAAACTGATTCCGTAAGTCAGAGGTGGGCTTTTGATTTTTGAAATTTTGTTGTTGAGTAAGTCAGCTGTGATTTCTCACAGAGTATATTTTTCTGTATTTATAAAATTTTAAAACTCCCATCTCAGTTAACCATACATAGTATGTGTAGAGATGATGACAGCTCCGCATTGTTAAGATCTCTCAGATAATGAAAGTGTGCTTGAGATTAGTTCCACCATCCATTTGTTTAAGCTGCAAACACATATCGAGAGTGTTAGAAACAGGGGAACCATATAATTTATTGTGTAAGTTAGAAAGCAATATGAGTCGTACATTTAGGAGTAAAAATTCACTATATTAAATCTCGCCTAGGCTTCGCAAAGGTTCTTCAAAATCTCTTTGTAAACTATATTATCCTCTTTCGTTGGAACGTCTGTCTCCTCTAGCATCTTCAGAAAGAAATATAATGCGTACGCTGCTCCAAGTGCCGTTGTCTCTATGTCCACTGGCCTCACCACCGGAGTTCCCATCAAATCAGCCTGCCCATGTTTCAAAAGGACAAATGAGAGTAATGTTACAAAATAAACAACACATCATCAAGATTCATACGTGAGAAGAAGAGGATAAGTCATTACCTGAATATGCATAAGAAGGTTGTTGGCAGTGGCGCCACCATCAACTCTAAGCAAGAACTCCCCTTTCTCGTTATTTAGGGAGTCTAGCACATCATTCACTTGGAAACACATGCTCTCCAGCACAGCCCTTGCAATGTGAGACTTGTTTGTGAATCTCGTGATTCCAATGCAGACACCACGAGCGTCTTCTCTCAACCAAGGCGCAAACAAACCGTTGAATGCTGGCACAAAGTACACTCATCCGGTTGTTTCTACCATAGCCGCCAAATCTTCAATCTCTTAGCCACTGAAGAGCAGCTCCAGCTATAACAAATGGAACCCTCGAGAGCATAATTTGTCTGTGCTTGAGGCCCAAGCTTGTAAGACAGTGTGGTTAGAAGTCCATGACCTGGCTTGATGGGAACTTCTCCTGTGTTGAGAAGGATGAAAGGGCCAGTGTCGTAGGTACTCTTAGCCTCACCTTTTTTTGCAAGCTTGTCCTAACATTGCAGTGTGCTGGTCGCCAAGACATCCAGCGATCTTGATACCAGGAATGGGCCAGCCTTTGCAGATTTCTCCAATGACCTCCGTGTTGCTTACAATCTTGGTAAGATTTCAGCGGGAATGCCTAGAGTCTTGAGAGTGTCCTCGTCACAGCTCAGGGTTTTGAGGTTCATGAGCATTGTACGAGAAACGTTGGTGACATCAGTGACGTGTAGACCTCCATTCACACCGCCGGTCATGTTCCAGATCAGCCATGTGTCGATTGTGCCAAAGATGGCATATCCTTTCTTGATAGCGTCTTTAACAGCATCTACGTTCTCCATTAGCCAGAGAAGCTTCATGGCAGAGAAGTATGTGCTTATAGGCAATCCACAAGACTCAACAAAATGGGATCTTCCTCCTGATAGTTCCTTCTCTAGTCTCCTGTGTATATCATCCAAAAAAAAAAATTTCATCAAAAACAAACTCCAGGATTTTTATGACAAATGATTCAAGAAAACAAAAGAAGAAAGAGAGAGATAGAGATTAGGTATGTATGTACCTGCAGATGGAACTGGTGCGAGCATCCATACAGACGATAGCTTTGTGGAGAGCAAGTCCAGTGGATTTTCTCCAAACGATGGTGTCTCTCTTTGATCGGTAAGCCCAATGGCCTTCAAGCCACCGTCCACGTTGTGTCCATCGGCTGTCGCTTTGTCAAGATGGTGGGGCATAACTACCAAGTTACAGAGTTAGAATCATGTGAAAGAGGAAGACGAAGACGAAGACGAACGGACGAACCCTAATACCTAATACCCGGATAGGTCTCTTAACCGAGTCAAGGTTTGGGCCAAACCTGAAAAGCCCAGTTCTCATACGCTTTAATTAGAGAACCGCCAACGGAAAAAATCGCAAAAGCTTTGGTATTGCGACACGTGTCACGAAATGCCCCACCCTATAGGAGGATGACCGTGACAGCTGGAGAATGGAGAAAAATCCACTTTATTGTTATAGATAGATATATTTGACTTTCTTCGGTTTAATATCTGATATCATATTTGAATTTCTTATTTACTTTAACAATTCCTTCCTTTAAACAAATAACCATAAAACATGTTCGCAGTGATACCAATTTGTTGAGACAGATCAAATACTCTCATGCACCAGATGTTTTATTAGAACTAGATCAGATACGCTTTGTTGGGACTAGACGTTCTACTAGATCTATATGTCTTATCACCATATATGTCCAGCTTCTCATTTAGTACGATATTGTTCGATTTAGACTTAAAACTCTTATATATAGATTTATCTTAGGTTGATTGCTCTGCTAAATAGAGTTGAACTAGAATCATATATATTAGATTTTCTTTAGTAATGTTTAATATAAGACCGATTGCTTATTTACTCTAATCAAGCTAAAGATTTCCTTTGTTCGCCTGAAGTCATAGACCACATCTTGAATGCATCGCATGTATCATACCTTAGTTCTGGAGAATCATGAAGGAAATCATATTCACTTAGTTCTTGTTAAATACTATTGGTTTGACGCAATGCCTATAAATTTCTTGGTTCCTTATTTTTGATTCTTCTGTTTTTAGTTGTCCCTATTGTTGAACAAATAATCAAATATCATTCGCCTTTAACTGCGTAACATTCGATATGAAGAGCAACATACCTACACATTCAACTAAAATTACAAAGACAACAACCTTACACAATAAAATAACTTGATTGCTAGCAGTAAACACTCTAGAGAATTTGTAAAAGTATATATTTGTAATACAAAATGTATAAATGAATTTACCTCTAAAATAGAGATGAATTTTTTTCCAACGTATTCTCCTATTTTTACCTCTAAAATAGAGATGAATTTTTCTCCAATGTATTCTTCTATTTTTGCCTTTATAAAGAAATATTCTCAAAAGATTCTATTTCAGTTTTACAAAACGTGCCATTTATTTATAAAAGCTGATAACCAACCCTATTTACTTTTAACTTTTAAAAGATTTTCATAAAATTATGAATTTGTTTAAACTAAAGTTTTATTAAAAGACTATTATGTAAATAAAAAATGTAATTATATTTTTACAAAACCGTATTTCTCTATAAAAAATAATTATTTTAGTTATAACTATAAAATTTGAAAGTTAAAAGACTATTTAAAAAAAGTATGATTTTATAATAGAGAAATGTTATTTCTTCCTCTATAAATAGAAAAAAAAATAGTAATCTCTATTTTAGAAGTAGAAATAGAGGTGGGTTGAAGTACCTTTGACTCTATTATAGTATATAAAGGTAAAAATAGCAATGGATTGGAGATTTTCTAACCACTAAAACATAATTCTATATATTATATATATATATATATATATATTTTATATATATATATAACGCTCCCTGAGAATTTCTAAATTAATCTGTGAGTCTCGTTAACTTTTCTAATCAGAGTTAACAGAGGAGTTTTATATAAAAGTGTAAACATAATTCATAAATTACACTTATGCCATTATATTCACACTAATAAAGGTGTTTATTTACGGGTTGACAAAAAACAGAAAACAGAAAACAGGATAATTATAGACACTACAAGAAAACACATGCTTAACGACGAAAATTAACGAGGAAAAACAATCCTCGTAAATTTGCGTCGAGTTTACGACGAATTTACGTGAAAAACTAAAGTCATCGTTATTAACGAGGAAAAACAATCCTCGTAAATTTGCGTCGAGTTTACGACGAATTTACGTGAAAAACTAAAGTCATCGTTATTTCCTCGTAACGTAACGACAAAACTGTTTCGTCGTAAAGTGGATGTAATTTTACGAGTATTTTACGAGGAAAAACTATTTCCTCGTAAATACGACGTAAACTTTGCGTGGTATTTACGAGGGAATAGTTTACGTGTATTTAGCGAGGAAATTTTTGAATCCACCAACTTCATAGGTGTTACACGTTTTTTTTGCCCACCTAATTAATTTTCGTCGTAAATTCATAGCAAAATTACAACTACCAGATTCGAATTTTCCTATAAATATGGATGTTTGAACAACATTTTAAACACACCAACAACAAAAAACGTGAAAGAAAAAAAATGGCTGGCTCCGGGACTATTTACGAGTTGCGGAAGTGGATGTATATGCATAGAGATGCTAACGGGAGAGTGACGAAAGAATACCTTGCGGGTCTGGAGACATTTATGCATCAAGCAGATTCAACACCACTCGCCCAAGAAAGTGGTAAGATGTTCTGTCCTTGTCGGAAATGCAACAATTCGAAACTGGCAAACCGTGAAAATGTTTGGAAGCATTTAATAAATAGAGGTTTCACGGCAAATTACTATATCTGGTTTCAACATGGAGAAGGTTTTAATTATGATCAGAATGAAGCTAGTAGTAGTAATAGCAATTTTCAGGAAAAAGAACCGGTTGATCATCATTTGCATAATGAACATAGTTACCATCAGGAGGAGATGGTAGATTATGATAGGGTTCATGATATGGTAGCTGATGCATTCGTAGCTCATGATGAAGATGAAGAACCTAATATAGATGCAAAAAAGTTTTACGAAATGTTAAACGCGGCGAATCAACCACTTTACAGTGGTTGTAGAGAAGGTCTCTCTAAATTGTCGTTAGCTGCTAGAATGATGAATATTAAAACTGATCACAATCTACCTGAAAGTTGCATGAACGAATGGGCGGACTTGTTTAAAGAGTATTTGCCGGAAGACAATGTGTCTGCTGATTCTTATTATGAGATTCAGAAACTGGTTTATAGTCTTGGGTTGCCTTCGGAGATGATAGATGTTTGCATCGACAACTGCATGATCTATTGGGGAGATGATGAGAAGCTAGAAGAATGTCGATTCTGCAAGAAGCCACGATTCAAGCCGCAAGGACGGGGACGTAATAGGGTACCGTACCAAAGGATGTGGTACCTACCAATTACAGACAGATTGAAAAGATTGTATCAATCAGAGCAGACTGCTGGAAAGATGAGATGGCATGCCGAGCATACTCAGACGGATGGTGAGATGACTCATCCATCAGATGCAAGAGCCTGGAAACATTTCAACAAAGTACATCCAGATTTCGCTAGCAATATCCGGAATGTGTATCTCGGATTATGCACAGATGGATTTAGTCCGTTCGGAATGTCAGGGAGACAATATTCATTGTGGCCAGTCTTTCTTACTCCATACAACCTGCCACTGGAGATGTGCATGCAACGGGAGTTACTATTCTTGACCATATTAATACCTGGTCCGAACCATCCAAAAAGGTCCCTGGATGTTTTCCTACAACCACTGATAAAAGAGTAGAAGGATTTGTGGTCAACAGGGGTGAGGACGTATGACTGTTCAACGAAGACGAATTTTACGATGCGAGCGATGCTTTTGTGGATCATAAGTGATTTCCCTGCCTATGGGATGTTGTCTGGATGGACTACACATGGGAGATTAGCTTGTCCATATTGTAATGGAACGACAGATGCGTTTCAACTGAAGAATGGTAGGAAGACAAGTTGGTTTGATTGTCACCGTCGATTTCTTCCCATTGGCCATCCTTACCGAAGAAACAAGAATTTGTTTAGGCACAAAAGGGTTGTGAGAGACACTCCTCCTCCATATCTAACTGGAGAACAAATTGAAGCGCAAATCGACTACTACGGAGCTAACGAAACAGTTTGTTGGGGTGGTAATTGGCATGTCCCTCGTAATATGCCAGATTCTTACGGTGTTCATCACAACTGGCACAAGAAGAGTATATTTTGGGAGTTGCCATATTGGAAGGATCTTCTTCTGCGCCACAACCTCGATGTGATGCATATAGAGAAGAATTTCTTTGAGAACATCATGAATACAATATTGAATGTCACAGGGAAGACAAAAGACAACATAAAATCGAGGTTGGACTTGCCGGATATTTGCTCAAGAAGCGAGTTACATATTAAAAGCAATGGACAAGTTCCCGTTCCGATATTCAGATTATCTTCAGAAAAAAAGTCGGTGTTGTTCAACTGGGTGGCATCAGAAGTGAAGTTCCCCGATGGGTATGTTTCGAATCTCTCTAGATGTGTTGAAAAGGGTCAAAAGTTCTCCGGGATGAAGAGTCATGATTGTCATGTATTTATGCAACGACTACTGCCCTTTGCATTTGCGGAGCTACTTCCAACAAACGTACATGAAGCACTTGCAGGTACGTAGTGTATTATATCACAATAATTTACAAAATAATATATGACTAACAATGTGTTTAATTTTTTTTTGAATATAAAAGGCATTGGAGCATTTTTCAGGGATCTGAGCACACGCACTCTTAAAGAAGAAGTTGTGGAACAGCTTCAGGAGAACATTCCCATCTTATTGTGCAACTTGGAGAAGATATTTCCTCCCGGATTTTTTGACGTCATGGAGCATCTAGCTGTCCACCTCCCATATGAGGCATTTCTTCGTGGACCTGTACATTACGGATGGATGTATCAGTATGAGCGAGCCATGAAATATTTGAAGGGAAAAGCAAAGAACCTCGCCAAAGTTGAAGGTTCTATAATTGCTGGAAGTTTGACGGAAGAAGTTTCTCACTTCACATCGTACTACTTTGCGTCAAAAGTACGTACACGGAGAAGAGCTCCAAGAAGATATGATGATGGTGGTGTTGCGCCAACATATGCAGTTGCTGGTGTTCCAGACATCTTTAGCCAGATTGGGCGACTCGGTGGGAAGTCTAAAGAGGTTTGGTGGTCGAGTGAAGAAGACGCTCATAGTGCACACACCTATATTCTACTCAATTGCGAAGATCCATTGATGCGTTATTTTGAAAGGTAACATATATTGACACTTCGAAACACATATAAGTATAATTAATTGTATAATTGCGAGAGATTCATTCCTATAAAATGTGATTTTACAGCCTATTTGTTTCTCAAGTCGAAGAAACATTTCCTGGTATATCCACAAGTGACGTAGACAAAAGGAAAGATCAACACTTCATTAAGTGGTTGCGGAATCAGGTATTAACTAAAACGTTTTTTTCATAAATACCACGTAAGCATAAATCGTCGTAAAGACCACGTAACCAGAAATCTTCGTAAAGACCACGTAAAAAGATTTAAACATAAAACACGTTAATTCCACGTAAGCATAAATCGTCGTAAATACCTCGTAGTGTAAAAACTAGAAAAAAGGGAAAAGGATCAAAATACCAGAATAACATGTGGCAAGACTTCCAGCAATTATAATACGTAAGTCTCGCCCACATGAATTCTAATATCTTATCATTTTCCTATTTTTTTCAAATATTTATAATTTGAATATGATTTTGCTGAGGAATGTGATTTCAGATAGGTGTGTGATTTGGGAGTTTATGTGTGGTTTGAGAATGAGAGTTGTGGGTATATTTATAGGAAAGCAAGCCTCGTTAATTCCATGTAGGCAAAATCGTCGTTAATACCTCGTAAACAAAAACACGGGCCTTTGTGATTCCTCGCAATTTCCTCGTAAAAAAAAATACGGGCCTTTGTAACTGCTCGCTATTTCGTCGTAAACTTACGACGAATTTGCGACGATATGTAATCTTATATATACACCCGAGCGCTCACTCTTTCTTTCCTCTCTACTTCCTCTCTACTTCCTCTCCATTTCGTAGCAATGGTAAGCCTCTCTGATTCCTCTCTAATTTGGTTAGTTTAGGATAGATTAGGTGGTTAGTATAGGGAATTTAGATAGGTTTGCGGATTTTATGTTATTTAGTGTTGATTAGGTGGATAATGTTGGGAAATATATTGTTGATGTTAATTTTAAATTTTTTATTTTTTTCCCAGGTTCGAAAAGGAAGACTTACTGCCCATTACAGAGAGATCTTCGGTGAGCCGGGTAGTCGTTTAGACCCGGCTTCTTCTTCCGCTCCCAGTTCTTGGGACCAGGAGACTGTCCCCGAGACTCAGTACACTCAGAGAGTCTCTGGGTCTACTTCTTCTAGTGCACCATCGGCTCCTCATGTGCCTCCTCCGATGCCTCCTCCTGTGCCTCCTCCGATGGCACCTCCGATGGTCGCCGATATTCATCCTGATCTGATGGTGCCTCCGAGTGCTTCTTACTCGCAGTACACTGTAGAGGACATTCTCAGTCTGCCAGGCAGAGAAGGTTTACCAGTCATCGACCCAGACCGACCGGACGGAACGTTGTGGTATGTTGCATTAATTTTTTTTTAATTCGTTTAAATTTCTTTTATAACATTAAAAATAATTTATATTTTAAATTTGTATTTTCCAGGTGGGGGGTTGACGGATGTCTTGCATCGGACGTAACCGACACGATCAAGGGTTACTTCTCCATGGCACATCCAAACTGGAGTAAGACGCCTCACTACGTCAGAAAGACGTGGTTCAAAATTTACGCTGTAAGTTTCTATTAATTAATTATATATATTTTAATTTTTTCATGATTTATATATATACTTTCTAAAAAACTAATTGTTAATTTATTTTTTCCAACAGCAAAAATATAATTGGGCCTTGGGGATCACTGAGAGGGTGAAGAAGAAGTTTAACGCGAAAGCGAAAGTTCACTTGTTGGACACGGTCTCCAACTGGAAGGGTGACTGGATCGTGAAGGGGTATGAGCGTGGCAAACCCGCTGAGCTCACCACGGATGTGTGGGATGGCCTCATCCGTTATTGGCGCCTTCCTGATTCCATTAGAATCGCCCAGGCTTGCTCTAACTCCCGTTTGCTCTAACTCCCGTAACACGGTCGATGAGCACGGGAACGGGCCGATGCTTCACACTACGGGCCAAAAACCCCACGTCGGTGTCCGTTTGGAAATGGTAATTAAATATTTTATTAAATAATTTTTTTAATACATATATTAATTTATTCTAACTTTCTTAACTGTTTTTTAGGCTAAAGAGATGTCCCGTCTCTTATGGAACTTTACGAGAGGACCCACAAGAACAAGGCGGGCGTATTTGTAGATGGCAAGTCCGAGCAAATCTACAACGACGTAGTTGCTCAGGTTGAAGACCGCCAGACTCAGCTGACCCAGCAGTCTACCGACGGATTACCCGTCACCTTATCCACACTTGAAGTGGATAAGATTTACGAGGAGGTAAATTTTCAAAAAAAATAATTTTTAATTATTCATTTAATTTAACTTTAAATTTTTACTTACAATATTTATTTTTTGTTTTTAAGGTTGTCCCTAAAAAAAAGGGACGGACGTTGGGTATTGGTTCCGTCAACGATGTTCCGAGAGCGACATCGTCTTATGGTCAGCGACGGGATGATGAAGTCACGGAGCTGCGTAGAGAGTCCGCTCAGCTGCGTAACGAGTTGACCGCGACAAAATCTCGTATGGGTGGAGTCGAGGGCTTCTTGGACGTTATTGCGGCCACAAATCCGGAATGGGAGTCTATGTTGAGGAACATGCGACAACAACATCTCATTCAAGGCGAGTCATCCGACGTACATAACGAGGCGGATGTTACGAGGAGGAGTGATGAATTCTACCGGACGATGAACGACCCTTAGTTTTTTTTTTTGGTTGTTGTATTATATAAATTCAAAACTTATTTATATATAAAATATTTTCATATTGATTTATTTTTATTTTGAATTTTAATTTATTATTAAATTAAATAATTTTAATTATTTTTTAATTATATTTTTAAATTCTGTAAAATAATAAAAACGAAGTGTAAAATAATAAAAACGAAGTAAATTCGTAGCCAATGTACGACCTCTTTACGTGGAAACCTTACGAGGAAATGACGAGAAATATTTAACGAGTATTTTACGAGGAATCATTTACGAGGAAATAACGAGGAAAAGTTTACGACCATTTTACGAGGAAATCATTTCGTGGTTGTTACGTGTATTTTGCGAGGAAACTCTTTCAAGGTATTTACGTGTAGGTTACGAGGAACTATTTTCGAGGTATTTACGAGGTATTATAGCGACGTCCTTACGTGGAATATTGACGTGGTCTTTACGACGAATCGTCCTACTTCGTCTTTACGACAAAATATATTCCTCGCTAAGTTACGACGAATTAGCGAGGAAATATGTGTTACGACAGACGTGTAACGAGCAAACGCGTTTCCTCGCTAATTCGTCGTAAAGCCTCTTTTACGACGAATTAGCGAGGAAAACCGCCCTCGTTAAGATTATGTTTTCTTGTAGCGAGAACTTATTTAACGTGGGTTTACATTTTACAAATAAGAAAGAAAGATCTTATCTTACACAAAAGATCTTATCTTACACAAAAAGAAACATATGATGAATAAAAAGACATGGTCAAGAGCATATAACCAAAATAAAAGATCTGGTCTAGTTGTTAGATAGAAGGGAATTAGGTCAATGAATACAAAAAAAAAGATTTCTCGATAGTTATTTTTTTTTTCTGGAAATATCACGAGGTTCAAATGAGTCTTTTTAACCATAAAGTCACGATACCTTCGTATATTGGTCTCTTCAGACCCACAATTACTATGGAAATGTAACCCTATTTTAGACGTTGAGTTAAGAAAACACTGCAATATACTCCATTTGTTTCATTATAAGATTCAGTTTTAGGTTTTGGCACACAGATTAAGAAAACAATTAATTTTGTACATTTCCTATAAAAAAAAACACTATTACCTATATACCTAACTATATTTCAACCAATAAAAAATAAATTTTGCATAAAATTAATAAATTTTGCATTGAAAATCGAAAACGACACTTATTTTGTAACGAAAAAAATTCTCTAAAACGACACTTAATATGAAACGGAGGGAGTACATGTAAAAGATGTAAGAAAATGAAAAAAGTTATACAAAAACAAAAGATATTGTTACCAAAAAAAAAAACTAAAGATATTAAAATACCGAAAGGTATCAATTCTTGGGATCATCCGAATACAAATTTATTTTTTGCTCAAAATATAAACTAAAGTTATAAAATTATCCAGTTGGCTAAAAGATCTTGTTATATCTTCATGATATTTATTTCCAGATTAAAAGATTCATGAAATGCAATCAGGTGATCTGAATGAAGAGAAAATCTTTTTCCTTAAAGAAAAAGACATGTGAATTTAGTCATTACAGAACAAGTGGTGGGAATAAAACACAACGGTTTCTCAGCTGTTGTTGCCTTATACAACGGGTTAAGACCAAAATATTTAGTAACATAACTAACTTGAATTTCAAATCTGTTAATTACAAATTTTTTAAAAAATTAACTAACGTAAAATTGAATAATTAAACCAGACAAAGTCGTTAAAGTGAGTGAATCTCGAATCTTGATCCACTCTTATAAATACTACATAACTCTCATCTCTTCATATTCATTCTAAAATCTTCTTGTATCTCAAACAGTATCTCTCAAAGAACAATATGAGTAAGAGCGAAATGTCAGCGAGCGAGATTGCTGCGGCGAAGCAGAAGAAAGTCGACGACTGGTTACCGATCACGTCCTCAAGAAAGGCCAAGTGGTGGTACTCTGCTTTCCACAATGTTACTGCCATGGTTGGCGCTGGTGTTCTTAGCTTGCCCTACGCTATGTCCAATCTTGGATGGTACGTTAAGATCTATATTTTAAGCCGCCTTTGAGACCTATGAGGCTTGAAACTCTTACTAAACATATATTTTTCATAATCATTTAGGGGATCAAATGATATATATACTAGGGGGTATAGACGAATGTTTCATCTCGCTATGCCCATGACTGGCTCTGACTATATATGATTCATTTCATTGATTTGTATTCACTATATACTCTTTTGTTGATACAGGGGACCTGGCGTGACTTTGATGATACTGTCATGGTTGATAACTTTGTACACACTGTGGCAAATGGTGGAGATGCACGAGATTGTACCAGGGAAGAGGCTTGACAGATATCACGAGCTAGGCCAAGAAGCTTTTGGCGAAAAGCTTGGTCTATGGATCGTTGTGCCTCAACAGCTCATCGTGGAGGTCGGTGTCGACATAGTTTATATGGTCACGGGAGGAAAGTCCCTCAAGAAAGTCCATGAACTCCTCTGCCCCGATTGCAAAGACATCAGAACCACATTTTGGATCATGATCTTTGCTTCTGTTCATTTCGTTATCTCTCACCTACCCAACTTCAACTCCATCTCGGGCATTTCACTCGCAGCTGCCGTTATGTCCTTAACGTAAGACCTCTTAACAGCTAAAACCGTTTTATTTTTTGAAATGATATTTACATCTTAGCAAAAAAAACCTATTAAAGTTTCAAAAAAAAAAAAAAAAAAAAAAAACCTATTAAACACATTCATTAAGGTTTGTTTTGTAACCTGAACGTTACGTTTCATTTCCATTTAAAACGTTATAGTAGTGATCATATATTGGTTTGTATGGTTTTGTGATGCATTTATAGTTACTCAACTATCGCTTGGGCTGCATCGGTGCACAAAGGGGTTAAGCCAGATGTAGACTACTCGTATAGAGCCTCGACAACTCCTGGAAAAGTATTCAACTTCTTGAACGCGATGGGAGATGTGGCTTTTGCCTACGCAGGTCACAACGTCGTGTTGGAGATTCAGGCAACCATCCCATCGACTCCGGAGGTGCCCTCAAAGGTTCCAATGTGGAGAGGAGTTGTTGTAGCTTACATCGTAGTCGCCATTTGCTACTTCCCTGTAGCGTTCCTCGGCTATTGGATCTTTGGAAACAGCGTTGATGACAACATTCTCATGACTTTGGAGAAGCCCGTCTGGCTTGTCGCAATGGCTAACTTGTTTGTGGTCGTCCATGTCATTGGAAGCTATCAGGTCTCCACTTATCTGATCCCTCTGATTGAATTGATAAATATAACATGAATATTGACATGTTCTACTTTTGTGGAGACAACAGATCTTTGCAATGCCCGTGTTTGACATGATGGAAACCGTTTTGGTCAAGAAGCTGAATTTCGATCCTTCCTTCACACTCCGCTTCATCACTCGCAGTCTCTATGTTGGTAAGTCACACTCCTCATATTATACACACCTAACTTTCATTTTAGCTACTTCATTCATTTGTCTGATTTGGACCATGCAGCTTTCACTATGTTCATTGCAATATGTATCCCGTTCTTTGGTGGACTACTCGGTTTCTTTGGAGGATTTGCCTTCGCACCAACAACTTACTACGTAATCATTCATATTGGTTTCATTCTTTTTCTTAGAAACTATAGTTATGATTAATGATATAACACACATATTAATGTTGCCACTACAGCTTCCATGCATTATCTGGCTCATTCTCAAGAAACCAAAGAGGTTTGGTCTATCCTGGACGATTAATTGGGTATGTTTTCTTTTTTCTAATGATCTATAGTTCTTGATTTTTTTCCTTGTACACTAATAACTTTTGTGTTTGGTTTGGTGTTGTGTGAAAAATGAAAAATTGCAGTTCTGCATTATAGTAGGAGTTATATTGACGATCCTAGCACCCATTGGTGGCCTCAGAACCATCATTATCAATGCAAGCACCTACAAGTTCTTCTCTTAGATTTCTTCTTAGTCTTCGTTTTCTACGACTGTCTGTTTTGCTTACCTTTTTAAAAAAGCTTTTAGTATAGTTTAAGACTCGTAATAATTTTTTTATGTGTTTTCTGCTTTAATAATTTAAAACTCTCCACTTTCCGGTTCTTTGTTATTTGGTAACTTTATGGATTGATGACGTATGAGAAATTGATCACTAGATCATCTAGTAGTCTAGATGCAGAGTGATATATATCATTCTCAAAAGAGATTCAAATGTTAAAAGTGGAAGCAGACATGACAAAAACCATAGCTAATAAATCTTAGAACTAAAGAATAGTAAAGCAACGCCCGTTTCTCTCTCAGAAGATTTGCAGTTGAAGAATGAGCTGAACGCCTGCCTTAGCTTAAAGATGAACACTCGTTTACATAAATTGAGAGATTACCAATTGCTCATGCTTGATTGTTGTAAGTGATAGACATCATGAGTCCCATTCTATTTCGCTATAAGATAGATGATCCGTTTAACTTTAGATTATATCTCAAAATGTTAAATTCAATTAATTTCATGTTACTAGAATTTTCCTTGATTTAATTCTCACCGTAACAAAGTAGTGAAATATAATATCACTGATTTATATATATACTAGATAAGGCCCGTGCGTTGCAAACCGTGCGTTGCAACGGATTTTGTTTGATGTTTTAGTAAAAACACATAAAAATAATAAATCATTTTATTATAGATTGAGGATTTTTTTTTTTTGTTTGCATAAGCTGTGAGATATTTATTTATAATTACAAACTCATTTACACACATAAATCCCTATTAGTATTTGTATTTATAATCATAGTGCATAGGTAAATTGTTATCAATTTTGTATTTAAAGCTAGAGAAAACACTTATACCTAAAAATTTAAATCAAACTCAACCAAATTAAAAATTAAAATGAAAAAAATTGAAAGCTAAATAAGGTCAATCGAGTTAGTGACAATATTATACGGGAAATTACCAAAAATACCACATTCTTAATATCACTTTTATTCTCGCTTTAAAAAAAAACCACTTATAATCCTAAGGTTAGCTAATTTAGACTAAGAGTTTAGAATTGAGGGGGTGGGATAAGTTTTAGGAATATGAAATTTAGGATTCTAATAAATATATAAATAAATAATTAATTTTTAAAAAAAATTGTGTTAACTAAATATAGTTAACTCATATAAGTTAACATAAATATATATATGTTAACTAATACCGAGCTTCATAAACTTCATTATTCATTTAAGAATTTTCAATCATATGGTCAAGATTAACCAAGCAACCATCATCTTAGCTGAAACTAATAGAAATAATAAAAATTAGTATATTAAATTTTCTTCAACTAATTAGAGTAACATCCAAATTTTTTATTAGAAGTTAGTTCAGAAGATGCTGATTAAAAAATTACACTTTGATATCTCTTGCTAAAAGACTTTCATGATAATAACAATATTATCACATTTCACAGCGCGATATATATCTTCAAATAGTTTTACTTGTCCAGCTCATAATGTTGCTTGTATTTCAATTTCACTATATAGAATAGAGTTTTTGTAGAAAAAAAAAACAAAAAAAATGAAATTGCTTAACGGAATTGGACTAATAATTCATAGAAAAAAGTGCTACAGTTATTTACAGAAAATACCTCCTTAACAATTAAGTTAGAGTAACTATTTGAATATCAGCTTTTTCATATTATTGATGTAACAAAAACGTTATATATATATATATATGTATATAAATGCATGAATGTTATCATCTAATTAATAGTTTCTTGTATCTTTAAGTTGAGCAAAATCTTTGTAGTTGAAATCAAAAATTTTCACATAGTATTTGAGGTAATAGTTGTTTCACACATGCAGTTGTTGTTTTCTCAATCACTCTTATTTGAAATTTATGATCAAAGACTTTATAGTTCTTACTGTAATCCTTTCCGTTACAAAAAAAAAGAATAATTGTAATCATTTTTGGATTATGATTTCTTAAACATAAAATTTACTATTTTAATAAGAAAGTTTATTATTATATGGAAATATTTGAAATACTTGTTTTACATTTTTTGTTTAGATTTGAAGAAAAAAAAAACTACAATTAAACCGTCTTTAACAATTTTATTTTGTAAAAGATTTTATAAAAGGATAATTACTATCAAACAAATTTTTACAATTATATTTTCTTTATAATTTTAGAAAACGAAAATTAGTATGAAGTAAATTATTATACTTTTCTTTTGTTTAAGAATTGTAAAAAGAAAAAAAAATTAGAAAAAGGAAATTATTGTCAATTAAAAACTATCAAATAATCTTTTGCTATTATCTTTGTTTATGATTTTAAAAAAGGAAAATTAATATTAAATAATTATTGTGTTATTTTCTTATTATACTTATATTATTAATTATGATATATTAAGCAATTATGTTTGGTGACAAAATACAGGAGAGCTTAATCTTATATATAGATGTGAATAATTGTAATCCTTTCAGTTATAAAAAAAAATGTAATCCTTTTTGGATTATGATTTCTTAAATAGAAAATTTACTATTTAAATAATAGAGTCTATTATTATATGAAAATATTTGGAATACTTATTTTACTTTTTTTAGATTTGAAAAAAAAAACTACAATTAAACACTCTTTAACAGTTTTTTTTTTGTAGAAGATTTTTATAAACGAATAATTACTATCAAATAAAATTTTCAAAATTATATTTTTTTTAATTTTAGAAAAAGAAAGTTAGTATTAAGTAAATTATTATACATATTTTTTTTAGGAATTGTAAAAAAGAAAAAAAATATAAAAATGAAATTATTGTCAACTAAAAAACTATCAAATAATCTTTTGCTGTTATCTTTATTTAGTATTTAAAAAAACGATTTTACAAAACGAAAATTAGTATTAAGTAAACCATTATACATATTTTTTGTTAAGGAATTGTAAAAAGGAAAAAAATTAGAAAAAAAAATTATTGTCAACTAAAAACCATCAAATAACTTTTTGCTATTGTTTAGTATTTAAAAAAAAAAGAAAATTACCATTAAATAAATTTTTTTGTGTTATTATCTTATTATATTTATATTATTAATTATGATAAATTTTAACACATGTCATCATCTTAAATTTTTAATTATCATGTGTCATCATCATGTTAATTATCAATTTTAAAGAACCAAGCTTTATATAATAAGATTATTATGTAACTGAGTTTAAGCAAATGAGTTATAGATCTCTCTCTCCAAACAGAAACCGCAAAACAGAAATCCGACCAAGTGCCAGAAACAACTCAACTTTGTCTGTTTTACCAATTTTTTTTTTTTGCTTAAAGGCCTAGATGGCAATACCTCCATCGATGGTGAATGTCTGCAAACCAACAGTTTTGAACCATGGTTAGGCAGGTAAAATAAACAGAGAAACCAAGGCTAATAATACGAAATTTTCATTTGATAAAGAGTAATGAGCTAACCTGTCCAGTTATGTAACTGGCTGCCGGACTGAGAGCCAAGAATTCGACCAAGCCAGCCACATCTTCTGGTTGTCCATATCGTCCTGAAAAAAAAAAATCAAGTTTGCTTTGTATCAGATACATCCTAACCTACGAAAAACTACCCACAACACAATGTAAAAGTTGAACCCTCTATTTTTTTTTTAACCTAATGGGATTGTTCCCAAGATTTTCTTTTCCATGTCTTCTCCAAGCTTGGCAGTCATGTCAGATGCAATGAATCCAGGGCAAACCACGTTCACCTGTAAAAGAGCAAATTGGTCAATGGACCAAGTTTAATATCCTGTCCAAAGAATGAAAAAGAGGAGTATGATGAGGAAGATGGGTTACATACATTTATATTCCTGCTAGCACCCTCTCTGGCGGCAGTCTTGGAAAACCCAATAACTCCAGCTTTAGCTGCAGCGTAGTTTGCTTGCCCAATGTTACCAATGAGACCAACAACTGATGCTATGTTGATGATCCTTCCCTGCAATATCATATCCAAAACTATTACCATCAATTATACTAATCAAGAAAACAATGGAAAGCATGTGAGGACAAAGGCGGTGACAGTTGAGAGAAAAATAAACAAGGTGAAGTGAAATAATAATACCTTTCTCTTCTTCATCATGATCTTTGTTGCTGCCTACAGAGAGTTAAGTAAATATAAGTTTCAGGCCCTAAGATTCTGACTTCTGAGTATCAAAACTTCAGTAGGAACACTAACCTGGGAACAGAGAAACACTCCAGTGAGATTCAAATCCATCACTTCATCCCATTGAGATTTCTTCATTCGAATCAACAAGGTATCCCTGGTAATTCCTGAAAATCATGTTAGTCATGTCCGTAAGATTAGTAAGTAAAAATCAAAGGGGGAACTAAGGTTTTCATATACCTGCATTGTTAACCACGACGTCAATGGTTCCCCATTTATCAACAGCCTGCAGAAATAAAATTACACGAAAAGGAAAATGGTAAAAGATGTAGGAGAATTATAAGATTAAGAGAGGGTACAACAACTGATCACTTACGGTTTTCATCATGGCATCCACATCAGCCTCTTTCGAGACATCACCTCCAAAAGTAATAGCCTGGCCACCATATTCTTCAATCTACAAAGTCCATAGATAAGACACGGAATAAGACGACATAGTGGACAAAAAACACTATGGAGTGAAGATGTTATTTATTAGGGAAAAGATGGGGGTAACTGGAGAGTGAAGTCACAAAGGGAATTGAGAAGCATATGGCAACAAGAAACCGAATAATGAAACATTTTCCAGAGCCAGAAACTACAGCGGTAAATGCAGTTATTGTCTCAGAAATCAAAACTGTTACAAGGATTCAGTGTTAAACTCAAAAGGTGGCACATTTATTTTTCAAGCAATATTAACACCCATGTCTAAATAAAGATGTATGATTTATTGGTCTAAAAGTGATACCCCCGAAACAGAAAACAAGGAAAGAGCTGCAAAAGCAAAGCACGGGGAATTACAAATTAACACTCAAATTCAGAGCATCAGTCACACCTGTTTGGAAACTTCTTCAGCCTCCTTTGCAGACCTAGCATAATTCACCAAGACCTGCAAGCAGAACCACAATGTTTCATCATTAGACCGTACATCAACGGGTTTTCCTTTCTAAAACACTAAACTGCAAGCAAAGCAAAGCAAAGCAAAGCTGAAATCTTGATAGCTCAAAAGACTTGAAGACTAGTATGGTGGCTTTACATACCAAATCTGAAACAACAAGGAAGCAGATGGTGTAAAAGTACTAACCTTACAGCCAGCTTTGCCCAAGGAAAGAGCAATAGCTTTACCAATGCCTCGAGAGGCACCAGTCACAACCACAACTGGAGATTCCACTTTTGGAACAGCTTCTTCTTCTTCTGTCGTTGTTTGCTCAACACCCGTGGCTTGAGCTTGAGCTTGAGCTTGAGCGTTCACAACTGCGTGAAGATAGAATCTAATGAGAAGAGAGAGAGAGAGAGTCTTAAGGGAAACAGCCAAGCCCGAGAGAAAGAAGCTGAATTACCAGTGGAGGTTGCAAATGGCTGTCTACATCGCAGCATACCGAAATGAGGCATCGCAGACTGAAGCGGAGACCATTGACGGACCTGGCAGATCTCACGGTAACCGAGCTTCCCGGCGGTGGCTTTCAAGGAGGTGAGTTTTGTTGCTGCGACGGTGGTGGCCATCGAACACATAGAGACACAGTTGTTTAACTGTGAGAGTTGAGGAGATGGAAAACTCCGTCCGAAAAGATCGATTCAGAGAGAGGCGACGAAAGTAAGTAAAAGTCTTTGACTTTTTGTATTTTATAATTTCAAGAGAAAATAAATAAAAAAATTCGAAAAGCGATACGAACGAGGTTGTCTGTGTAGTTGAGTTTTATTGTTGGAGAGCTGGTGGGACTAGTCAGATAAAAGAGACTTAAACCGAACCAAACCAAATCGATTTCAATTCGTAGAAGATTATTATTATTTTTTTTTTTTTTCCGAATGAATGTTAAATTGTTATTCATCAAAAAGATCATTTTTACATCAAATGGTGCAGACTATGTAATCTTTTTAGTAACTCCCCATAAGAACTCAAAGAACTTTACAATCTTGTACTAAACCAAAACTGTAACCCTTTCTCCATAAATCTTACTTTCTTTGATCTCATCAGACTTAACTTATTCCTCACCCCTTTATCTACCAATTTCTTCAGCACTTCGATTGGCATGAGCTTCTTCTCATGACGAACCTTGTTTCTCTCTCTCCAAAGAGTATACAATGCTATTTGAAATGCATATCTGATACAAAACAGTCTCATCCTTTCCATCTTCTCATCAGATATCCAAATCACAATGTCCTTCCACTCGTTTGTATACGTCTCTTTCAATATCCCTTTTACAAGAGATCCCCATATCTGCGATGAATAAGAGCACTCAAAAAAGAGATGATCTCTTGTCTCTTGAGCCGTTTTACAGAGGACACATATTGTATCCGCACATTGGCTCCATCTTGCAACTCTATCCATAGTAGATAACCTATTCAATAAGGCCAACCAAGTCATGAATGCATATTTAGGAGTAGCTTGTGAGAACCAAACTACCCGAGACCAACTACATTGCGTCTTGGTCACTCTCAAAATACTCCAAGTCTCGTGAGTCGAGAATTCTTGCTTATAGCCTGATTCTCTTCTCCATAAACTAACATCTTCCTTCTCAATACATAAACGATTCCCCACCTCAGTTAGCTCAGCTTCAATATCTTTTAACTACTCAGACTTGCTTCCTCAACAGTGGATTCTCGACCAATGCCCATGTCTATGATACCTCTTTCCCCCAGTATATCAATCAGAGCCCCTCTATCTGACCACTTGTCATACCAAAAAAATGTATGACGACCATTACCAATCTCCTTCATGTAAAATGTCTTTGCAATGTCTCTTAACTTCAACAACTTTCTCCACATCCACGAACCAATTTGCGTTTTACTCTTGACTTCCCAAAAGCTTTTCTTCCTCAACAAGTTCTCCTCGATCCATTTGCCCCATAACGATTTTCCAGTACTCATTCTCCAAATGAGCTTAAGCCCATAAACCTTGTTTACTTCTTTAAGTGATCTTATTCCCAATCCTCTCGCTTTTCAACTGACATACATCCTTCCAAGCTACTTTTGCACCCGTCGTTTTTAACTCAGGCCCTGACCAAAGAAATGCATAACAGATACTTTCCACTTCTTTAATGCATTGGCTAGGTAATCTAAAGACAACAGCCCAAAAATTGACTAAACTCATCAATACAGCCTTGATCAATTGCAACCTCCCAGCATAAGATAAAAATCTGCATGTCCAAGTGTTAATCTTATGTCTTATTCTTTCTACCAGAGGCTGGTAGTCTTGCTTCTTCATTGAAAGAGTCATAAGCGGGAGTCCCAAGTATCTGACTGGGAGAGTACCTACTGCAAATGGGAAATTTGCCAGAATTCTTCTCTTCTCATCTTCAGCTACTCCAGCCATGTAGATTGTGGACTTCTCCAAACTTATTCTCAGACCTGACCATCCAGTAAACTCCTGAAATACTGAAAGAGCCCCTTCCACTGACTCTTTAGAACCCTCTACAAAAACCATAAGATCATCTGCAAAGCATAGATGGGTAAGAGAGAGAGACTTGCAGCGAGGATGGAACTTAAATTTCTTCTCCTGCACGGCTTTATCGATTTTCCTAGATAGTACATTCATGCAAAGCACAAATAGGTAAGGCGAGAGAGAGCATCCCTGCCTCAGTCCCCTAGCACTCTGAAAATATCCAGCAAGATCCCCATTCACTTGAACCGAGAAAGAAGGACTGGTGATGCACAGTTTTATCCAATGGATAAATTTCTCTGGAAATCCCATAACCACCAGACTTTTCAAAACAAAATCCCACTGAACAGAGTCGAATGCCTTCGATATGTCTATCTTCATAACACTTCTTGGAGATATCATATCCATGTGATAATCCTTCACCAGTTCTGAAGCCAATAAAACATTTTCCATTAACAATCTGCCTTTTATAAACGCAGATTGATTCTCACTGACAATTCGCGGGAGCAACATCTTCAACCTATTTGCAATTATCTGGTCCAGGAGATTTATTTGAAGGCATTGCGAAGAGGACCTTACGAACCTCTTCCTCAGTGACCTCTGCTTCCAACATACGACAGTCCCTCAAGGTGCATCTAAACTCCAATAATGACTGTAACTCATCTTCTGAAACACCTTGATAGTCCTGAGGGTGCATATTTAGAAACTCAGAAAAGAACCTTTCTGCCTCTCTCTTTATATCTCCCTGGGTTGTTGCAGTCGTACCATCTGAACATCTTATCTCTCGTATTGTATTATGAGCTTGACGAGTTCGAATGGCATTGTGAAAAGTCTTGTTGTTTTCATCTCCAATATCTAACCAGTGCAGCTTCGCCCTCTGTTTAAGAAACTCCTCCTCTAACCTAGCTACAAATACCCACTTCTCATACGCTTCCGCTTCCTCCTGAATATTAGCACTGCTTGGACTAGATAAAGTGTTTCTCTGCTTATCACATAAGACTTCATGTGCTTCATTTGCTCTCTTAGTCAGATTTCCCAACTTTTCTCTTCTCATTTCTCTAATGAGTGGCTTCAGATTCTTTAGTTTCTTCGAGAATCTAAACAAAGCCGAAGTAGAATGAAACAGCTTCTCTGTATTATCCCAGTACTTTTTCACCATTGGTAAAAACACAGGAAGTTTTCCAATCACATTTACGTATTTGAATGGTCTTCGAATCTTTTCACTGGGTGGCCAGATTTGAATCTTACATCGCATATGGTCCGAGCAGCCTCCTGGCTCAAATACTGAATAAGCACTAGAGAAACGAAGTAGAACAACATCATTCATCAATACTCTATCCAACTTCTTGCAGATGATACCTTCTTCTCTCTTATTACACCACGTATAAAGAGGACCTTGATAACCCATATCTGAGAGCCGACAATGTAGAACTACTCTTTGAAAATCCCTCATTCCACCAGACACTCTTCCCATATTTAGAAATCCAGAACTCTCCTCTCCCTCCAATATTTCATTAAAATCCCCCATAATAATCCAAGCCTTGTTTTTGAAACTAGGAGAATTGTGATGGTGACATAAATCACTCCACAATTCCTTCCTCTCCTCCACTTGATTACTAGCATAAACAAATGTACAGTAGAAATCTGCTTCTCCTTGTATACCCACAGAGCAAGTCATCATTTGATTTGTCTTGTATACTGGTGTTAAACATATTGTCTCTCTCCAAACAACCCAAATTCTTCCTCCATTACTACACTCATAATTAGTCATAGAAGACCAATCACTAAAAACTGACTTCATTATTTTCCCCATCTTCTTTTCTTTCACCCTTGTTTCCAATATAGCGCCAAACTTCATGTCTTTACTTCTAGTCCACTCTCTTACTACGGAATGCTTCAAAACTTTATTCAATCCGCGCACATTCCAGAAGAAACTAGTCATTAATGTTTTCTTCGAGAATGCCTTGTACTCTTTAGATTGACATCCAAAGCCTTAGCCTTCTGATTCCTCTTCACCCCTCTTTGCGTTCCAGCTCTATCTTTTCCCTTCGCTTGTTGAGCCAGAATAACATCTTCCAACAAATCACTATCCAACTCCCTCATTTGTTCACTAGCAACTGAAACCTCATCATCATTATTATCCTGCTCTTCTGTCTCTATTTCCCCCTTTTCAGCTTCTTCCTCAATGCTCAATACAGAAAATTTCGAAGCTGATATCTGAACTTCTAATTCATTCTTCGGAGGTGTTTTCAACTGTGATCTTCCTATCTTCGCTGGTGAGACTAGAGCCCAATTACTAGTACCATACTTCTCACAAATTTCCCTCGACTTTTTCACTTCACTCTCTTTTGTATCCCCTTCCATTTTTTTCACATTTGTATCTCCTGTCATATCCCTTATCTCTTCTTCCTGACTTGTGTTAGTGCCTTCTCCATTATTTATTTTCCCTTCTCCCCCAGCTCTGGGTGATCTATCAGAACCTTCATTATGCTTCTTCCTCTTTCCATTCAGTTTGCAGACTTTATCCGTGTGACCCCATTTATCACAGAAACTACACCTTGCTGGTAGCCAAGGGTAATGATAGACAATCGTAAACTCTTTCCCTTCCTTAGAAAAATCAAAATCTCCCTTGGCAGCTCCTTCGATTCAATTTGTAGATTACCAAACCGTTTATAAACCATATCGAACCAATCTTCTTTGTTGTATTCGATTTTGACGGGGAAAAAAGTATGGTCAAAGTAATACGAAAGAAGATTAAACGTCACGGAGACGCTATTTTGGATTATTAGATTTCGAAGACGAACATTCGTAAAAGGATTCGAGTATTTGCCTTAATTGTGGATTATTTGTCATCTTCAAGCCTTTACGAGATCCATCCATCCATCCATCCATCGTCCGCCATGGAGGATTCTTCCACGCCTACTGCTACGTCTTCGACTCATTACTTCTCTATTTTCACGAACTACCCTCTCATCTCCGCCTTCACGGCATTCGCCATCGCTCAGTTCATCAAACTCTTCACCTCCTGGTTCGAAGGAGTGATCTTGTTACATATTTGTCCCTCTTAGTGGGAAAGGATAGATCTTTCGTCTACTTAATAGAAACTCTTAATTAGACGAAAAGGGAGGAGGAGGATCTTTTACATGTTTTGTAGCTTATGCAGGTATAGGGAAAGGAGATGGGATCTCAAACAGCTTCTTGGGTCTGGAGGAATGCCTTCTTCTCATTCATCTACTGTTACCGCTCTCGCTGTTGCTATTGGTTTGCAAGAGGGTTTTGGTGGATCACATTTTGCTATTGCCTTGATCTTGGCATCTGTTGTAAGTTGGTCACCTCGTGGGATTCTTTCATTAGCTTACTCTCTCTCTCTCTCTCTCTTGTTTATTTATACTGTGTGTGGTAGGTTATGTATGATGCTACCGGTGTAAGATTGCATGCGGGTCGCCAAGCTGAGGTTTGCTTGCTGCTGCCTCTTTGTTTCATCTTTTAACCTGATTGGTCTTTAAATAAAAAAGGTACTACTATTGATGCATTTGAGCTCTAGTTTCCTCATATCTGGGGTCTGACTCGTTTTACAGGTTCTCAATCAGATTGTGTTCGAACTTCCTGCTCAACACCCACTGGCTGAAAGCAGACCATTGCGCGAACTTCTCGGCCACACCCCTCCTCAGGTATGTTTTAGTATTACACAGTTTGATTGAACAACCTACAAACACTTTTAGAAGCTTCTGTGAGTTGATGGAGCTCTACAACTTTACTCTTTTATTTGTATGAATATAGAGACTTCTTGTTTCTCATCCGATTCTGTTTTCCATTTGCCGAGAGAGCAGGTCGTTGCTGGTGGAATGCTTGGAAGTGTCACAGCAGTCACTGGATACTTGTTTACCAGGATAGCTACTAGCTAACGTGAACCAACAATCATACCCACAACTCCTCTACCTAGTGAAACCCCTGAACAGTGAACAGAACCGAAATACACTCTAGTATAAATATTCTTATTTTTTAATGTTCTACACTTTATGTAAAGAAAGCTTAAAACACTATTACAAAAAAAAAAAAAAAACAGAAATGGTTTTATTTGGAAATAAACAGAATACAAAGAATATGTGGAGTAATTTGGCATTGTTCATTGTTTCCCAAGAATGATGTTGAAGACATCTCTCATGTGCAGAGTAGGTTCCAAAGGAACACTAGACTTCATACGCCAAGCAATGTGTTCATCGGGGCGTACCAAAATAGAACCTCTCTCTGTCAACTTACAAATACTCCACCAAGAAGCTTCTCCACCACTTTCTTCTTTAACTTCCATAACGTCAACAACATTTTCACATGGAGCTAATGCTGATTTGCTATCCCTTACAACACCATCGTCACTGCTACTAGGCCAGATTACACATACCTTTACATTAGCCTTAAACTCTTTTGCGACTTCGAATGTAGCGCGAGCTAGCTCATAGGACTCTTGTAAGGGCGATATTATAAGTAGAAACTCCACTTTGTCGATGGAAATAAGATCCAGTGTAGAAACAATAACTTCTCTTGTGGAATCTGACAGAACTTTCACATACATATGGGGCAGTCTTGAACCTGGTTCAGCACAGGGAACATAGTCTCTTCTACGACCACTTGGTGCTTCAGGATCACCAGCTCCAGACTCATTATCAGGAACAATGGCTCCCTCTTGGTACCTAAATAGTAAACACAGTAGCTTTGGTTATTCTTAACTCTGAATTTACTTATCTTTTGTTGAAATGAAATGTCAGAAACACAGTGGTTAGAACATTAAAAATCAAACTCTCCGTTTCATAAAATATCACATATCAGTTTACAAAAGCAGTCTGGCCTAGTTTCTACTCTTTTTGTATCCTTAGGACTGCTACTCAAACTAAAGTGAGAGTTCTACAGTTCAAAAGGTGATGATGATACCTGAAACCAAGATCCTCTGCAGGAAACTGTAGTTGAAGGCTTTTTCCTCCATCGAATATACTCTTTAGTCTGCTAAGTCTCTGATGTCCTAGTGGATTGCTCTCATTCAACAGAGATTCCGAAAGCTGTGCACGTCCTATTGCAAAGACCTTATCCAAGATTGCCTTTTGCAGCCCAGTTGGAAGGATGGAACCGACTGTTTTGTTTATAAACCTATGAACTAAAACACCACAGAGGTATAATTACTTTAAAAGCTGATCACTGAACGATGAACTGAGCAAGAAGAAAATGTAGTTTTAGTTTCACCTGAGTTGGCAATTGTTGGATCAAGACCTAGCGCTGAAGGAACCGACATAGCTGCTCTGAAGTTCTGAATGCTGAGTGAAGTATTGAAAAGGGCAATCTAGCAGTGAACAATAAGACGCTTATAAATGAATCAAGTTAAGAAGAGACGATGGCAAGAAAAAATTAAAAAAAACACCATACCGGTCTACGTTCTGTTTCATATGTATTAAGAATCGAAGATTTTGCAGAACCCTGAACAAGAGCTGCTATTTTCCATGCAAGATTATGAGCATCTTGAATTCCAGTGTTCATTCCTTCAAAAAGTCATTTATTTCTTCCAAGATTAACAATCATAAAGAAACTGTCAAAGAACCAGTGTATGGTTTCACTTTTTTGAAAAGATTTGGAAGACATACCGAAACCTCCAGCAGGTGGGAACCTGTGAGCAGCATCACCGGCAAGTATCACTCTGTTCTCACAGCACATGAATTTCTCGGCGACTTCAGCATGCATGACCCACGGCTTAATATCAGCTACATCCAAGTCTGAAAGCTCATGTCCCACCAAATTGAATATCAACATCCTGCACATCTACAAGAATATATCACTCAGTAACACAAATCACAAGCAAAATCATAGTTGAACTTGGTCACAAACTGAGATGTACCTCCGTACTGAAATCAGATAGGCTCTGCTGAGGAGGATAGTATGGGATCTGCAGTAAATAAGAAATGGTTACACGCTAAGCTACTGTATATGAAGTAAGACAAATTGAGATTTTCTATGTCAGGGCTATAGCTACTACCTGTAAGACAAACTCTCCTTGTAGAAGATCATGGGCAACGAGAACTCCTATACCTCCGGTGTTGAAAATGAAAAACAACATCCCTGGTCTGTTATTGATCAAGTACTCACCGAGCTCCCTGCTAATGAAATGGACACTAATAAGCTTCTGCAGATCTCTTTCCCCACGCATCTCTACATTTGTGAGCCTTCTTACAGCACTCCCAGCACCATCAGCACCAACCAGTAGACTACATTGGATGTTTCTTTCCATACGCTTGCCTCCTTTGAGAAAAGCAACAGTTGCAGTAACGCTTTCCTTGTTAGCATCGATCGCCACACACTCATGACCCATAAGAATTTTCCCCGCAACAACAGAGTCAAGCTCAAGACCATCCGACTCTTTGGAACTATGAACATTAAAGCCGAGGTTTTCTAACCGCTTAAGCATTAAGCTTGTCAATTTGTACTGGGAGAAGTGAGCAACGGAAGCAGGGCTGACAACCTTCTCAAAATCTGTTTAAAACAACAAAATCAAGGCCTGCATTTTTTCGTCGATTGTGTAGAGAAGAACACACACCTTGAGGCTGCATGTGGTCCACTGTGCCTAGAGTTGAACCGGAGAGTGAAGTACAGTATATAAACTTCCTCCACAAATCAACAGGAGGCTGTGATCTTTCAATCTCCCCAGCTAACCCATCCAATTTACGAAAGATCTAAAGCATATGAAAACTAAGAATCATAAATCAAAAGACCATTAGAAACAAAATCTACACAATGATCTAACCTCCATAGACCGGTTGTTGATGAAATGAGCTTGTGGATGTTTAGAAAAGCATGTGGCTTTGTCAACAAGAGCACATTTCACACCTAAACATGAAAGATGAGAATCCAATTCAATCAAAGACAGGAACTCAACTTTAACAAAAAAAAGGAAGGACTTTTCAATGTAAATAGTACCTAGTTTGGTGAGAAGGATGGATAAAACGAGGCCTACCGGTCCAGCGCCGACGATCAGAACAGGAAGCTTAGCATCTTTGCCGTGAAAGGTGTTTGAGCTTGAAAGGTCCCTGCTTTGGAAGTATCTCGCTGGGTACACTCTGACCCTCGAATTGTTTCTGCTTATTCGTGAAACCCTCTTGATCAGCCCAAGCAATGCCATGCTCGAGAAGCTAGAGCCTGAACACAATCAAGAAGAAGATGCTGTGACTAATGACGACAGAGTTGCTGTGACAGAGAGCGACGGAGTTGCTGTGACAGAGAGCGACGGAGATGCGGCGCAAGAGACGGCGTCTCTGGTGGAGCCGGCTGTTTACGATCTTCCCTTTTTTATATTTGTTGATTTTCCTAACTCGATTCATACGTGGTTCCATAGTTTCCATAATATTTATTGATTTAGTTATATACCTAACTCGATTCAAAAAGTTGTTTTGTTTCCAAATTGATTTTTCTTTAAAAAAAAAATAGTTTACATATTTTTTTTTTTTTTTTTTTTACGACTAGTTTACATATTTGAACATTGAAAATTTTATTTCATAATTTATTTTTATTACAAAACAAAGATCAAGGGTTTTGCTTCAAGGCTATTGTATGAATCTTGTTGAGAAGAAACAAGAACTAAAATTTATATAAAAACCTGATGATACATGAGTAAGCTCTATCTACATGGGTATAACTCTCTGGTGAGAGGGGAAGGTGAGCAAAAATGGCGTTAATCACAGTGTACTGTACATATCTTTCTTATCTATGCAGATGACTTTGTAAGAGGTAGTAAAAGTTGAAACAAAGCAAAACCAACACTTTACATGAGTGGGTGTGTCAATGTCAAACACTCCAATCTATCTTCTCTTCTTAATGGTGGAGCGAGTAGCTTTTCTTCCAGAGGAACCTCAATGGTCTTGTTAATGTCTTCCTTCTTGATATTGATTTAAACAAAGGCTTTCCTTCCGACTCTGGAGATGAAGCTTGACCAGATACAGACATTGGTAACGGTGCCGATACGCTTTTCCTGGGAGCTTCCTCTTTGTTTAGCGACGGCTGTTCTCGTTGCCTCTGTTCCCTGAACATCATCAGAAGCTTCTGAGACTTGTCTCTTCCACGGGGACTTCCGTTCACCGAGATCGAAACCAGAGACGGAATCACACCTTCTTGTAGAACCATCTGGATACACCGCTCGCTTCCCGTGCATAGGATCACAAGGCAAGCAACGGCTTGCTCTTGTTCGATGGTGTCCCCAGTGTCTAGCACCGTTGCGAGAGTGTTGATCATGCCTTGTGATGATATCATCTCTTCTTTCCCTTCGTGGCTAGAGGCTAGGTTTAGTAACACGGCTAGTGACTTCTCTATCCACAAGTGGTCACCTGTTGACGCAAGGAGTTGAAGGGTTTTGATTATGTTAGATGAGAGGAGAGTGGGGATGTTGGGAGAGTGGGTTGAAAGGTTGTAGAGGGCGTGAAGAGCGTCCAGCTGGCATTGGGTCTCGGTGTTTTCTACCTGAACAAGAAGTTTTACAAAGAAGGGAACTGCTTGACTTGAGCCAATCACTGGCTTGGCTTTCTCAAGGCAGGAGAGGTTTAGATATAACGCAGTTGCTGGCCCTAGGGAGTGGGAACATGAGATCATTCTCTCCAGCAGTGGGATGACTCCTGAATTTAGCATCAACTCTTTGTTCCTACAGTCCATGGAAATGAACAAAACATTAACACAGAAACTACCACATGTAATAATAGTTTTGTCCTAGCGGTCACGCGAGTTGGGGACCGATGACACAATGGCCAGGGTCCTTTCCAGCTGAGTTAATGACTTCTGGTAGTGAACAGTGATATTAGAAAGAAGATCAGACCTGTTATTGTTGACAGCTAAGTTAAATAGAGCCATAGCTCCTGTTTCCTGTGCTGCTGCATTGTTTTCATCAACAGCTGATTCTAGAAACCGCGAAAACGCTTCAACAAATCCATTGGCTCCCATGAGGATCCTGGCCTCTTCATCATCCTTCAGCACTAGCCTGACATTTTCTACTACTTTGCACTTTTTAGCTAAGTCCTCCTCTTTCTCCAACATAGCCAATATATCCTGATACTTCTCTAGAACATTGATCTCAGAAGTCTCCTCATCAGCCACAGTGACATCTTCTTTGTCAATAGTGCTACGCTCCTCCAAAGGAACGGTTTCAGGAGCCTTCAGTGTGCTAGATCCTTTACTATCAACTGACTTTGAATTAGCGGATTCAGTGTCAGACAGTGCTAGTCTCCAGTAGTTAAGGTCGAGAGACTCTGGTGGTTCAGCAGGGACTGAGATCCCATTCTGCTCACACCAGCTCGCAATCAGACCTTTCACACAGTAATTAGGGGTCAAGGAAAGATGTGGGAGCTGCTGCTGAGTCTTGGGGCAAGAGTTATGTCCATCACCGAACCATTTCTCGATACAGACCCGTTCATAAGTCTGTCCAGAGGCAATAATGACAGGATCACACATCAGCTGCAACGATATGGGACACCTCAGTTCTTCCGGTGGAGTGGGAGCCTGTCCTGACTTCTTAAAGTTAATAGAACCGAACTTAGATAGTTGACGCCCAAACGCGTGATGAGCTCGGTCTTCATTACCAGTGGGGGAAGCTGGTGGTGAGCCCTGAGAGTCATTCTCATCAGTGATCTCGTTTCTGAAGAGCTTTGAGTATTTTCTCATGAGATGCAAGAGGTAAGCTACAATAGACTCTTTACGCTTGTCTTCTTCCGCACGTGCCCTGTCTATGAGTTTCTTTAAAGCACGGCGCTCCGCTAGAGCTGATCTAGAGGAAGTTATGCTCAGTCTTGTAGCTGCGTGGTGGAAAATTTCGAGCTCGGAGTTGTCAGTGGCGTTGTCGAATTTCTTGCCTTGTTGCAAGAGTGCAATGATTCTGTCACCAACTTCTTTTTCTGATGGATCAAGCAAGAACTTGGTGTGCTCTAGTTCACCAACAACTTCCAAAATCTGAAGGAAATCAATCAATCAATCAGAACTCTTAATCCAACAAGTATAATAAACATTGAGCTGTGCATTGAAAGAGACATTGTACCTGAGAGCCAATAGAGCTAGGGACAATGTCCTCTACGCGTCTAAGACTATCAATAAGCGCAGATTTTGCTTTCTCAAATTTTAACAGTACAGCATCCCCAGTTATAGCCTGATGAGGAGTGGCAAAAGAAATGGAGGGATTCAAGAGACCAAATCACAAGAGAGTATGTAATAAGGAGGGAAACTGACCAAGTAAAGTTTGCTAGACTCAGAGCAGTGTTGAAGAATGTTCTTTGCCTTCTCGAGTGCAATGTGTAAGGAGCACAAGGCTTGAATCCCTGATTTGCTCCGAGGTCTTGCCTCTTCCAAGGAAGGGAAGATGGACAGTACCTTGCAATAAACTGCGGATAGCTCCTTGCAAATGTCTCTATGTAACTGCATTGTTATCAATGGGGCCATAACACACACAAATTTAGCAGCAAATCATAGATAGAACAAAACCATCAAAGAAAAGGAATAAAAATCCTGATTTATCCCAAGATTCCCAATTCCAATCTCAGCCCATAATACAATAATAACAGAGGCAATGGAAAAAATAAAGGATGCAACTTTCACCGTTTTCTAGCAAAGACAAAACTTCATTGGAAAGAATCACATTTTCTAGCACATGAAAAAACAGAACCAATCCAACAAAAGCAAAGCCTTTTTTTTTACCATAAGATTCCACGGACAAGAATCTCTGAGAGAGTGATTGGATTGAGAATATAAATATACCTTGGCATCGCTAACAGCGAACAAATTCTCCTCAAGTTCGCTTACATCCATGACACAATTTAAACAAACCTTAACAATAATTATTCTTCTTTCAAAAAAAAACATGAAGGAACCAGTAAAGAAGACAAAACCAAACACAAACGCAAAGTTTTGGCCTTTTTGTTCCAAATTCTAAAGAAAAAAATGGATTCTCAAAAGATTACCTTTGCTCTGAGAAAAAGTATTAGAGCTTCCGCATCGAGGGTTTATAACCGGATCACGGACTCGGGATCCTAGGCCCATTCGATTAAAAGAAAATGTTTATTGGGTTTAATATCGTGATCCGTCTCTTGCGGGTGAACCCGTATGATACGGGGTCAAGCCACGCGTCGATAGCAGAGTGGACACGCGAGTCCGCGTGTAGACGGAGAAAAAAAGGGATTCGCGATAGATCATTCATTTTCACTTCTCTCTTCTAAAGCTAGGGTTTCATTCTCTCCCTGGCGATTTTTCGTGCGACGCGATAGCCGGATCATTTTCTCTTCTTTCTTCGATCTAATCAACGTCGTACTCTCTCGTAGACGATCTGAGGTGAGTATCCACTAGTTTCACCGATTGATTCAATCGTTTGGGGTCGAAAGCGTTTTAGGTTAAAAATCGATTTGGGGGATTTGATTTATGGTTTTGGGGGTTTTGTCGTAGGGTTCGAAATCGAAAAGGGGGTATAGATTTCTGGTTTAAAATCGTCATGCGGGTACGTTTATTTGGGATTTGTAATCGATTTAGTTTATAGTTAGGGTTCTAAAAGGAATCGTTTTTTCTGATGCAGATGGATCCCGCAGCAGAGATAAGAGATTCAAAGAGGACAAAGGAGTACATCAACATGCTCTCTTCTGTGGCTGATTCAGAGTACGGGATTCCGACGAGGTGTCCCTGTGGTGGCAGTATTATTCACGAGGTTCGTGGGAACGATGACTACGACACTCTTCCTGGGAAGCGGTTCTTCACCTGCAAAAACTACGAGGTACGGTTGTTCTTAATTGTATTTTGAATTTTTTATTTTTTAAACGAGATTGATTATTGATTCAAATTTTTTTTTCTTACCAAGGCTGATGGGTTTCATTATCGTCAGCCTTGGGTCATTGGTGTCGAGGAGCAGATCGAACGCCTCACTAAGCGTCTGGAGGAGGTGAAGGTGGTGATAAATTGGGTGCCGGAGGTCAATAACCACATTCAGAGACTGGAGGTAACTAGATTCTAATTTGATTTCAATTTTGTAAAATATTTCTTAATTTTTTATGCATTGATTAACACTGTATGATTGTTCTTTCATGTACAGGCAGAGGTTGATAACCTCACTGGGCAGGTTTATAACCTCTCTATGCAGGTTGAGGTCTAGGAGAAGCTCTGCTTCGACTGAAAACAAAAGGTAACCCTTACTCTACACTGGTTAACTACAGTGGTAGCTAGCTAGAGTTTAACCACACTTAGTTGAGTTTTAAAAATTATAGGTAGCTGCGTATTTAATGGTAGTGAATGGTTGTGTATCAAATCGGTGTAGTTGAGTTTTTAAAATTTATTTGATGTTCATTCAATGATATCTGTGTAGTTATACCTATGTTGTACTTGTTATAGAGTCATTAAAACACACACACCAAACACTAAAACAAGTATAGAGTAATTAAAACACACACAACAAACAGACACACGAAAAACCAAACACACACACCATACTTAAACTAGTTTAATCAATGCTTGGTAGTTAGACAAACACACACACGTAATCAATTTGTTGTACTTTCTAACACTAAAACTAGTATTAAAACATAGGCATGATCCACATCTCAAAACACACCAAACTTTTAAAACTTCTATCTAAAACTAAATGGAACCAATTTCCCTTAACTCTCACGGGTTCGTTAACCTCCTTGCCTCCCAGAGCAGTCAACCAATAGATATTGGTTGTTCTGAGGTTCCAAAACCTGCGGAAAGGCGGAAGTGGACAGCCAAAGAAGATGTGGTGCTGATCAGTGCTTGGTTGAACACCAGCAAGGATCCAATCGTGAGTAATGAGCAGAAGGCTGGCTCATTTTGGAAGCGCATAGAGGAGTGTGTGAATGCAAGCCCTCTGCTCGTTGGCTCCGTTCCTAGGGAGTGGAGTCAATGTAAGCAGAGGTGGGGTAGGGTTAATGAACAGGTTTGCAAGTTCGTGGGATGTCACGAAGCTGATTTGAAGAAGCAAGCCAGTGGACAAACTGAGAATGATGTCATGAAGGCGGCTCATGACATCTTCTTTAATGACTACAATGCCAAGTTCACTCTTGAACATTGTTGGAGGGGGCTTCGGTTTGATCAAAAATGGAGATCCCACAACTCGACACGAGATGGTGAAAAGGAGAAGAGGAAGGAACCTGCGGAGGAGGTGGGTGGCGAGGAAGATGTTAGGCCTCCCGGTGTGAAGGCTTCCAAAGAAGCAAAACGCAAGAAACACTTCAATGAACCAGCGTTTGATCAGATAGAGAGCATTTTAGAGGCAAAGAATAACTTATCCAAACACAAACTCCTAGATAGGTTGCTAGGAAAAAATGCAGAAACTCTTTCTGATCAAGAAAGAGCTCTAAAAAACAAACTCATTTCAGAAATGCTTTAACGTGGTGAGTGGAAGCTTTTTTGTGCATTTATCAGTTGGTTAATCGTTTGATTTCTCTTGTTTCACTCTCTTGTGCTTTATGTTTTAGCTGTTGTATTTTCACATTGTTTGAATATGTTTTGGTTTATGTATATTGATAATGTTTGTATATGTTTTGGTATCTAGATTATTGATATGTATCCGTTCTTCTTTGTAGGTCACGGGTTCAAGGAGGAGGATGCGTGTGGACGTGGTTGTAGGTCTCGGTTTCTTTATGTATCATATCAAGTCACAGGTAAGGTTGATGGTTGTAGTAGTATTATGTCAGATTGAATCACGGGAGAGTGTAGTATTTTGTATGTTTCTACATTCGTTTTAGGACCTTCGGTTAATATGGGTGTATGTACCCACAGGATGTGTTTTCAAGTCACGGGTGTATGTCCCCACGACTTGCCTTTTCAACTCACGGGTGTATGTACCCCCGAGCAACTTGACTCATGTATCTCTATATATATAAACTATGTCTTTCTATTATTTTTGTGCATCAAAGTGTTTCACAATAGTTGTAAACTTGAAAACCAAAACTTCTAAACTTGTAAACTTCGTTGATACACTTGCTTTGATACACTCATCACTTGCTTTGATACACTCATCAACCATCACCACTTGCTCTGATACACTTCTCATCCATCACCACGGGGGTTCACCACGATTGCATAGACATCACCACCTCTACTTGTCAAAAACCAATCCATAGAGGTAAAATATGAACTTTTCATTTGTTTTTATGAGGCAACAATGTCATTTACCATATAGAAAAGAAAAAAAATGAATTCTATTAAAAAAAAATTATAATCCCTTTTGTTTATGAAAAAAAAAATGAACTATAACTTTAAAATCAAAAAAAAAATTCTAAAAGAGATAAACATACCATATAGAAAAGAAAAAAAATTGAATTATATGAAAAAAATATTATACTCCCTTTTGTTTATGAAAAAAAAAATTAACTATAACTTTAAAATCCAAAAAACATTTCTAAAAAAGATAAACATACCATATAGAAAAGAAAAAAAAATGAATTATATGAAAAAAATATTATACTCCCTTTTGTTTATGAAAAAAAAAATGAACTATAACTTTAAAATCCAAAAAAAAATTCTAAAAAAGATAAACATACCATATAGAAAAGAAAAAAAAATGAATTCTATGAAAAAAA
This sequence comes from Brassica napus, assembly GCF_020379485.1. Lineage (NCBI taxonomy): Eukaryota > Viridiplantae > Streptophyta > Magnoliopsida > Brassicales > Brassicaceae > Brassica > Brassica napus. The sequence goes on along the minus strand of NC_063450.1, from coordinate 22,716,344 downwards.
AATTAACTATAATTTCTTCTTTTGTAGCAAGAAAAAGATCAATCAATAATGTCTTCCTCATCAAGCGATGAAGCAGATAAAGCTTTTGATGAAATGGTCGACAAAGTTGTTGATAATTTCATAGACACAATAGTTGATGGTCAAACCAACTACCGGAAGAAACGAGCTTATATCGAAAGAGATCGAGAGCGAGGACACAATCAACTATGGAAAGACTATTTCATGGAAAATCCTACATACCCACCTGAAATGTTTAGGAGGCGTTTTCGAATGAACAAACCACTGTTCCTTCGCATTGTCGAGCGTCTAAGTAGTGAAGTTCCATACTTTTAGCAAACAAGAGATGCTGCGGGAAGGTACGAGCTTTCTCCCCTTCAAAAGTGTACGGCAGCTATACGTATGCTCGCATATGGTCAGTCGGGAGATACATATGACGAATATCTCCGACTTGGTGACAGTACATCACGTTTATGTTTGGCAAATTTCACTGATGCAATAATACAGTTTTTTGGAGATGAGTATCTACGAAGACCTACACCCGAGGATCTTCAACGATTACTCGATGTTGGAGAGGTACGGGGGTTTCCGGGGATGATAGGCAGCATCGATTGTATGCACTGGGAGTGGAAAAACTGCCCAACGGCTTGGAAAGGTCAGTTCACACGTGGTTCAGGAAAGCAGACAATTATCTTAGAAGCTGTTGCATCACAAGATCTTTGGATATGGCACGCATTTTTCGGCTTACCAGGTACCCTCAACGATATCAATGTTCTAGAACGGTCACATGTTTTTGATGACATCTTACATGGTCGAGCACCTAAAGTTAAGTTCAAGGTCAACAACCACACTTATCGTATGGCCTACTATCTTACTGACGGAATTTATCCAAATTGAGCAACATTTATCCAATCCATCCCACTTCCTCAAGGTCGTAAAGCCGAGAAATTTGCTGAAAAGCAAGAATCCGCCAGAAAAGATGTCGAACGGGCTTTTGGAGTATTGCAATCGAGGTTTGCAATTGTTAAAAACCAAGCTCTACAATGAGACAAGGCAAAGATAGGAAAGATAATGAAAACTTGTGTCATATTGCACAATATGATAGTAGAGAACGAACGACACGGATACGCTCAAATTAATACATATGAGTTTGAGTCAGGAGAGTCCAGCAGAAGTTCAAGGGTGAGAAGCAGAGATAGTATTCATGTCGGTGATATGTTAGGCATCCGCAGAGAAGTTCGAGATTTAGAGAAGCATGCTCGATTGAAAGCTGATTTAGTGAAAAATATTTGGCAAAAGTTTGGTGATGAAGATGAATAAGCTTTGTATGTTTTTGAATTTCTCTATTTATGTAATCTACTCTTAATGTATTGAATAAAAAAAATTCAAAATTTTATAATATATTTTAATATTTTATTCATGTATTCTGAATTATTTCTAATTTTTTTTTAATTTATATTATTATTTTATTCCTATGAACTCCTTCTTCGGATTCACTAATACAGAAAATAACAAATACAGGTTGATAACTATTTATGGCCCCACCAAAAAATATTAAAAAAATTGGGTACCAATGCTCATGCTCTTATGACCGAGAAAACTAAATAAAAAAAAACAGAAACAAAACACCACAAAAGGGAGAAGAAGTAAATGGAGAGCATAACGGAAGAGAGAGAGATAGAGGCGACAAAGGTGGGGTTTGATGAGAAAGAAGTGTCAACTCCGCATAACCAGTTAATTTCTACGATCACAAATTTCAAACTACAACCAAACACACGAAAATTACAAAACAAAACAAAAAGAACAAATCTCCAAAGAAAAAAAAGACAAAAATAGCACTAAATCAAGTTTTTGTTCCCAAACTAGTACTCAAGTTCAAAAGTCACAAAAATAGCACTTAATGTTTTATCAAAAGTTACAAACTTAAGGTTTAGAGTTAAAGGGTGGGGTTTAGGATTTAGGGTTTAGAGTTTAGGGTTTAGATTTTAGGGTTTAGGGTTTAGGGTTTAGGGTTTAAAGTTTAGGGTTTAGGGTTTAAAGTTTAGGGGTTAGAGTTTAGGGTTTAGGGTTTAGAGTTTAGGGTTTAGGGTTTAGAGTTGAGAAATGAGGATTTGGGGATAAGATTTCAAATTTTGAAAAATAAAAAAATTAAAATTTTCAAAGGATAAACTTAGAAAGGTGCTATTTTGGTTATTTTAGTTTTTGAGTGCTATTTTTGTGATACAAACTTAGAAATGTGCTATTTTGGAGATTTGCCCATCTCCAAAATAGCAACTTTCTAAGTTTATATCACAAAAATAGCACTCAAAAACTAAAATGACCAAAATAACATTTTATCTTGAGAAAAAGACAAAAATAGCACTAAATCAAGTTTTTGTTCCCAAACTAGCATTCAAGGTTAAAAGTCACAAAAATAGCACTTAATGTTTTATCAAAAGTCACAAACTTAGGGTTTAGAATTAAAGGGTGGGGTTTGGGGTTTAGGGTTTAGGGTTTAGAGTTTAGGGTTTAGAGTTTAGGGTTTAGAGTTTAGGGTTTAGAGTTTAGAGTTTAGGGTTTAGGGTTTATAGTTTAGGGTTTAGGGTTTAGGGTTTAGAGTTGAGAAATGAAGTTTTGAGGATAAGATTTCAAATTTTGAAAAATAAAAAAATTAAAATTTTCAAAAGATAAAAGGAAAAATCTCCTAAATAGCACTTTTCTAAGTTTATATCACAAAAATAGCACTCAAAAACTAAAATGACCAAAATAGCATCTTTCTAAGTTTATCCTTTGAAAATTTTAATTTTTTTATTTTTCAAAATTTGAAATCTTATCCCCAAAACCTCTTTTCTCAACTCTAAACCCTAAACTCTAAACTCTAAACCCTAAACCCTAAACCCTAAACCCTAAACCCTAAACCCTAAACTCTAAACTCTAAACCCTAAACTCTAAACTCTAAACCCTAAACCCTAAACCCTAAACCCTAAACTCTAAACCCTAAACCCTAAATTCTAAACTCCACCCTTTAACTCTAAACCCTAAGTTTGTGACTTTTGATAAAACATTAAGTGCTATTTTTGTGACTTTTGACTTTGAGTGCTAGTTTGAGAACAAAAACTTGATTTAGTGCTATTTTTGTCTTTTTTTCAAACAAAAAACTGGAAGGGAAAATAATAATAATCAACACACGTGTGAAATAAATCTCGGAACAACAACGACAACAAACACCAAAACAAAACCGACAAAGAGGGAAAAAAATTAATCGAGTTTGCAAACGTACCGGATAGATGTAGGAAGCGGGAGCAGCCACAAAGGCTTGTTCATAAGATAAAGAGATTAGGTTTTGTATCGTTTCTGTAAAAGAGGAGTGGTAGTGAATACAAAAGACACGAGTCTCATTAATAAAAAGTGAACAACGTCATTTCCAATCCATTGTCCCTTTTTTAAGAAGAAAATGACTGTAATGTGACTGTCGGACCCCTATATTACTAATTTTTACTATATTATTTTGTTTTAAGTTTACAAAAAAAAATATTATTTTGTTTTAACACTACAAAGTTCAGCTTATGCATGTATGGTTGACATCAACATCTCTATTACGGTCACGCTGCACGCAGCACCCATGATCTGATGATCCACCACCACAACGTAGGCACCCAACCCAAGTTTGAATTTTAGCATTCCCTCAAAGCTCTGTCTCTGATAACGTGGGAGTTCAAAACAGAGTCAACAACAAGTTTCATATTCAACTTGCACCATATATATCTGCTTCCTCTTGCGCTTTATTGATTTTATTTTGTTTAGCAAATAACACTGACATGATGATGATACCAAAAAAAAACAAATGTCTTTGTATAAATTTAATCCACGTAGTACCTGAAATTTATTACTAGTCTCGAATCAGATACCGTATCAGTAGATATTTGTAGCAATAGACAACACTAGCCGCCGTTTGAGTCCGGCCAACGTCCGGTGGCTTTCGAGCCTCAGCGTTGTGCCTCTTAGTGGCTTTTTGTCTTTTGGTCTCATCTCTCGTCTCGGTTTGGTCCGTTAAGCATCGGCGGGTCGTGTGTGCGAGCTACCTGTGTTTCGTCTCGATCCTTTAGCGGAGGTCCAGATCCGGGGGAGTGAAGCCACGGAGGAGCCTCTATGCTTCTCCTGCTCTTATTTTTAGCCTCGTTTGTGTAGATCGGTAAAACCCGCGGAAGAGCTTGAGGCGCGTGCGGGTTTACTCTCGCCGTTTTCATAAGCATAAAAGGTTCTCTGCGTAATGTGTCTGGGCTTATTCTTATGAGAGGTCTCAGTTTAGTTGTATCTTGACTTGTATGGAGATGTGTGGAAGTGTTTCTTGATGTGAACATTTGATTCTATGGTGTTGCTCTGTTTCTTTTTGAGTTAGTTTGAGATGTCTTTCTCTCATGTGTCCCTTTTTGTAATAGGGCTTAGACTCCGGGGAAGCTTGTTTCCTCCGGCTCAGGTTTTCCGGTATCCTTTCCGGCTTTGTATCCATCTATGTTTCAATCAATGTGTTTCAAAGTGGAAAAAAAATAAGATATTTGTAGTAGTATTATTCTGTACTACAAAATTATTCTTTGTTTATTTGGTCAACCTCACTATCGCATCACGACAGTACCTTCGCAATAAAATAGGTAAAATAGAAAAAGACTCATGACTAAAATGCCTATGTGACAACCCAAAGAAAAACTAGTAAAAAAATGGCAAACTGAAAAAAACAAAGACCAGAGCCATGGTGTTAAAACTCCACCTGCTAGACTTCTCTTTCTCAGATCATTCACAAACCAGAAAACTACTCTGCACACTGTTCATCGCTTTCATATACTCAGATCCTCAGATGATGATGACTGGAGCAAGCCATGAGATTGCACCTGATGAGTTTCATCAGATTCCTCGTGTTATCACTCCTTTTCCTGCTCCTAAACTCTCCCACTTACCTATGGTATTATTATACTCTCCATTTCTCATTTGCTTTACTACTTCTCTTCTTGTTTTCTAGTAGCTGAAACTGGGAGCTTCTTGTTTCCAAGTTTCAAGGTGATCATAAAGAAAGCTTGTATTGGGGAACTTATCGTCCACAGGTCTATTTTGGAGTTCGTGCCAGGTAATTAATTACTTGGAGAAGCTTCCTTGTTGCTGTAATCTTCTTATTACACCAAAAGGACTAGTCTTTTTGTTTTGTCTATCTTCTTAGTCCGAGATGATCTTGTATGTGAAAAATGTGGAATAGGAAAACAACATTAGAATCTTACGATCTATAAGCCAAAGGGAAGCTAATCATTCCCCATATCATGTGAAACTGTGTTCCTTTATTGTACAAGCTTCTAAGTTTGTATATGGCATTAAATAATGCAGAACTCCTCAGTCTCTTGTTGCTGGCTTGATGTGGCTCGGTGATGAGAAAGATGATGATGGGAAGCATGTGATGAGACATTTCTGTGAAAACTCTCAAGATCTCAAGTCATTTGGCTGGAGAGAACACAATGGGGTAGATTTTGGGAGGCAAGAGCTTCTTGATCAAGATATGATATTGGAGACAAGTTTTGTCAAGTCTAAAGAGGGAAGCCTTGGTTATGGAGGGGATTGGTCTGTTCGAATCAATCGTATAAACAAAGGGTAAGTAACTACTTGATAAGCAACTAATAGTACTCTTATTTTTCAGTTAACTGTCTCTCTGCTTTCTTCATAGGTTGAATGATGAAGTAAAGAGAACCGTACATCTCTTCTTCTATCTAACTGATGAAGGTGGCAATGTTCTAAATTTAGGAAAAAATGTATTGGATCTTAAAGAGAGTTCTGTCTTGGCTTCTGGTTCACGTGCAGACGTAGGAAACTGGCAGATGCACTTAAAATCAGAGGTAACTTTTGATTTGCAGTGCTTTTTATTGATCAGTAGGATCTTCAGTTGTTCTATCAATATAACCGCTGCTCTTTCGTTTGAAGGCTCATATTGATGCACATTATTGCGGTTTCAAGACGCCTGACATTGTCAATCTTTCTGATGCTGTTCAGAAAAATCTCGCTGTACAGGTTATATCTCAACTTTGGGTCAAGTTAGTGTATCTTTTTTATTTTTCTTTATGAAGATCACAGTGCTCATATGTAGCCCTCCTGGCTTGTATATTTTAGGAAAACAAATCTGGAAGACTTCAGCTCTCTGACACATCAGAGGATTCTTCCAGCATTTATGTTTTTCAGGTAATCAATATTTGATTCAATGATATGTTTTCAGTGTTATTCTTCATCTCTAATCACCATCTAATTTCGTCGTGCAGATTTCAACAACGACTCAGTCTACTATTGATATTGCCTTTGTCTCTGGGATAAGAGGAGAAAGTTCTCACGTGGAACAGCGTATAATGAGTCTTACAGGTTTTTATAATCCTTCTGGTTATTTCCAAGCATGGATGCATATCAGATTACACTTGCTGAACATTAATAAAACTTCCGCATAATCATTTTTAGTTTTGATTAGCTTGTAACGAGTTTATCATGTCTACTTCTATGTCTTTGAGCTATGTTCACATTTTTCAACCTGTGTAGGTTCACCACTCTCTAGTCTACTTGAAGAGAAACATATAGCTTTTGATGCAAAGTTCAAGGAATGCTTCCACCTTTCTGAAAAGGTGGGACTCTTTTCTTTTTATTAATTTGAAACTTCAGATACCAATGTAAGACTATGTACACTGGTTTAGTTTTTTCAACACCCTATTTTACACTTTTACTTTAACACATCGGATCTGACTGGTGACCATTCGGAAAATAAGAAGAACAAACAGAAAAAGAATATACGGGAAAAAAATAGCAGGAATAAAAAGGAATGGTTGTTCCTTCTCAAATTTAACAAGGAATAATTTTATCCTTTAATTCTCTACAAAAACAGGAACGAGAGAGAATGAGAAGGAATTATTATTCCTTGCGAATGGTGATTTTTTATAGGAACGTTAGGGAATGCATTATTCCCCATCATTCCCCGGTCACCATTCATACCCATCATCTTCTTTCTCTTCCACATATATATCTAATACTTATATAATATAATAGTTTTATTAAAAAAATCAACACCTTATCTATTTATTTTTATTTCATATTTCATATTATGATTTTGTAACTAAATAATAACAGTTAAAACATAAACAATTTTTTTTTCAAAAATGATAATAATTATAAAATTAAATAAAAATAGTTAGAGTTGAAATTTTATGAAATATTTAATAAAAAACATATAATAGAATTTGATTGAAAATGTGTAAAACTTATGATAAAAGATTTTTTGTATATGTCCAAATCATATATAACTAGTCTCTATTTATAGATCATCAAAAATTATAAATTTTGATATAATGTAATAAAATAAATAAATTAATTTGTTGTGGAATAAATAACTTATAACAAAGAAGGTGAATATGAAAAATCTAATTAATATCAACAGCCAATAAGAAATCAACACAAACTGTTATGGACCCCACATTTTTTGTTTTCAACGTGTTGAAAAAATTCAAAAGCAAACAATCCTAATGTTTTTACTTTTTTCAACAGACCCACTGTAAGCATTCAATAGTTTAAAAAAATTATTCAACATGTCCATTGTAAGTAGTCTAATAGGTGATGTTTAGCACATCAAATGGTCTGGTTTAATGGATGATCTCTTTATAGTTAAGATCTTATTAATATCGATGTATACTTGACCGGAGACAGCTTACTATTAAGTCTTGCTTGTGAAAATTCATTCTTCATCCCACTTCCTCTGATCACAGCTTGATTCTGAAACTTTGATGGTTGGTAAAGCTGCAATTGGGAACATGCTTGGTGGAATTGGTTACTTCTATGGTCAATCCAAAATTAAGGCTCCCAAAAGTACTCAGGTGATTTTTAATTTTTCTTGCTTTTTGGCGCTTGGAATTACCAACCAAACCGAACCAAAATTTACAAGTACTAAGATGGATCCAAATGTCTACAGCTCGAAGGACCCGGACCCAATGAGAACTGACCTGAACCTGAACCCAATATCCAAACGCACATGCCTATTAATAACAAACAGATCATCGAGTTCAATGTTTTTCAGCTGCAGGCTAAAAGTGAGGATGAGTTCCTGCTATATTGGCCAGCTGAACTGTACACAGCAGTTCCAAGCCGGCCAGTATTTCCTAGAGGATTTTTGTGGGACGAAGGTTTTCATCAGTTGTTGGTCTGGTTAGTTGTTATGTTACTTATGTATCGATCATTCAATAGGCTGAACTTGATATGTTTCTGTAAAGGATTGTTCTTATGTGGGATATGGTTTCAGGCGCTGGGATTTCCGAATAACCTTGGAGATCCTTGGAAACTGGTTAGACTTGATGAACATAGATGGATGGATACCGCGTGAGCAAATCTTGGGAGATGAAGCTCTGAGGTTGTTATATATATACATACTCCTATTAACTTCAGTAGAATCTTTATCATTATATAATTTTTTGTTGTTGTATATCAATAAAGCGTTTTTGCTTGCTGCAGTAAGATTCCAAAGCAGTACGTTGTTCAGATCCCAAGTAATGGCAATCCACCTACACTACTTTTGGTGATACGCGGTAAGAAACTTGTCATCAAAAAGATTGATACATAGGACCTTAACCTTGATACATGCTTGAGAAAATGAGCCAATGTTGATATTTCTTGTATTTTATGCTTTTCCAGACCTGATAAATGGGATAAGGGCAGAGAAATTTAACAAGGAAGAAAGAGATGAAATCTTGTCATTCCTTGACCTTGCTTTTGTTCGGCTAGATGCATGGTTTCAATGGTTCAATACCTCCCAGAAAGGTAATTAATAACATGACTATGAGTATACTAGTACCGTAGTCTACTTACATGTACTATTGTGTGACTTTATCCTACGTTTAACTATTTGGTATATGATGTGTTACTTATGACTTGACTAAACACCAGGGAAGGAGATGGGAAGTTACTATTGGCATGGCAGAGACAGTTTAACAAATCGGGAACTAAACCCTCAGGTACTTTTTCTTGAATCTCAGTAGAAATGGTAACCAAAATATTATTCTTAGCCCTCACCAGTTTGGTAGGTACATCAAGAGACTTATACCTGATACTTTAGCTTTCACAATTTCTTGCAGTCTCTTTCCTCGGGTTTTGATGATTATCCTCGAGCTTCACACCCAACTGAAGATGAGAGGCATGTAGACCTGAGGTGCTGGATGTATCTTGCAGCAGATTGCATGAACTCCATCATAGAGTTTCTTGGGGGAAAAGGCAGACCTGTTACGGTTAGAAGAACATGACAAGAAAGTAAATTATACATTCTCTCTAATGTGTTCATCACATGTTTTTGGAACTGAATCATGCAGGTGGATTACAGCTCAACTGTCAAGCTGCTGTCAGATTTCAATCTCCTGAATCAGGTTTATATTCTTATAAAATGCCTACAAGGCTACACCTTTATCACTTTCATTAACAATTGAAGGTTGGATCTCCTTAATTTTACAGATGCACTATGACCATGATCTTGGGGCTTACCTCGACTTTGGTAACCATACAGAAGATGTAAGTAAATTCTAATGAATTAATCTCACAGATAAGACTGAATATTATCAACCTCTTGATAGAAAACTTTCTGGATTTTTGTTCTTTTTAGGTTCGTTTAGTCTGGAAAGAGGTAACTGGAGAGGATGGTCGTGTATCTCGAGAGCTGGTAAGGGAGACATTTGGGAAGCCAGAGCTAAGATTGGTTCCTCACATTGGTTACGTCAGCTTCTTTCCCTTCATGTTTAGAATCATCCCACCTGTGAGTAAATATATTTAGCATTAGTAGTATCTAAACACTTTGTAGGCAACTAAAACTAAACCTTCACATGTGTTTTGTTGCTTGATATGAAAGGCTTCTTCAATCCTCGAGAAACAACTGGATCTCATTTCAAACAAGAGCATTGTATGGAGTGACTATGGATTACTTTCACTTGGCAAAACTAGGTGAGTCTACATATACCTGAGAAATTTCATTCTTCCGTGAGAGTCCATGAGAACTCACTCATTTGTCATCATGCAGTTCTTTGTACATGAAGTATAACACAGAGCACGAAGCACCATATTGGAGAGGTGCAATATGGATGAACATGAACTACATGATTCTTTCTTCCCTCCACCATTATTCTATAGGTACATTTCTCACCCCCTCACTTCACAAACATTAAGATGTAAAACTTATATACATGGCCAATCAAAACTTCTGCAGTTGATGGACCGTACATGGACAAGGCAAGAACCATTTACGAGGAACTAAGGAGCAACCTGATAAGGTATGCATGTTTGGTAGAATTGGAGCTGAAGATATGTGGCCTTACCTATATTGTGTGGTTGATGCAGGAACGTGGTTAGAAACTATGATCAGACTGGATATATCTGGGAACATTACGACCAAACAAAAGGAACTGGAGAAGGTGGACGTGTCTTCACCGGCTGGTCTGCTCTTATCCTCTTAATCATGTCCGAAGAGTACCCTCTATTTTAGGAAATTTGATTTCCAACCTTTGTAACTTTGAGCTTCATATCTTACCACGCATGTTTGTGAAACAAAATAAGGATATCTCTTCCAAAGACTTTAATCAAAATAATTCACATGATTTTATTAATTATAGCTCAGATACTATTAGGTACATGTAGAGTAAAGCTAGCCTTGTTGTGCCTGTGCATAACAAAGTCTAAAGCTAGCCTTGTTGATTCATTTCTGTATCTTCGGACACCATATTTCTATATCTCTCATGTCTCGCTTCAATACGTTCCCAAGCCTTCCTATGGCTTCTATTATTAGGGATAAATGTTCCACAACGGATATCAGAAGGTATCCTTAGTAATATATAAGATGGATGAGCCACTCCACTTATCACCAATTGGTTTTAGGTTGGAAACTCATCTAGCTCAACATGGTATCAGAGCCCGATCGATGCAGTCCAATCCGATTCATGATCGATCTAGCCTAAATTCGGCCCATCGATCATTGCCCGAACATTCCGAGATTGACGCTCAAAAAGCCATCATCTCGAGGGTGCGTATTAGGGATAAATGTCTCACATCGATATTAGAAGGCATCCTTAGTAATATATAAGATGGATGAGCCACTCCACTTATCACCAGTTGGTTTTAGGTTGGAAATCCATCTAGCTCAACATCTATCTCCTGTTGCAATACTGTTTACGAAGTCCCAAACAGTTCATAGTTCTATAAATGTGTTGAAAAGGCCTCCCTCGTCCCATTCTTCATCATAAGATGAGGAATGGCTCGAACATATATGTCTGGCGCAGCTAACAAGACAGCGATTTCTTATAGTGAAATTGAAGGTGGTATCTTTTAGCTCACGGATCATATATGTTGGGAGACGGGAAACAGGAGCAGCAGTGGGAAACAGAGGGGTCGAGTTATCGTTTAGTGAGATGTTGAAGAAGAGTAGTAGCAACATGAAGAAAGTGGCAGCAGCAGAGTCATCTTCTGATCCAAGCGAGGGAAACAAAGGCGGTGGGAAGAAGAAAGGGAAGAAAGGGAGGCAGCTTGATCCAGCTCTTCTTGGTTTCAAAGTCACTGGCAATCGCATTATGGGCGAGATTCACTGCGCTATTGACTTTTAAAGACTCTTTTCTTCTTTTGTACAAAACCTTTGCATGTATAAAAGATAAAAGAGCTTCTTTGGCGTGTATAGATAGATCTTTTTCAGACACATTTCTTCCATCCTACATTAGAAGTTGAGAACACAGGAAATAGACAATAAATTGTTTAAAAAAAAATTATCTGTTAGTTATGTCTTATTTTATCTGTCAAGTCCAATAACCAACCATTGGCACTGGCACTAGGAATTCGAAGCTTGGCAAAATTTACATCACGAAAGACTTGGTTAACACCATTATAGGACTTATGCTCCTTCACAAGATCACACGCTGGGTCGTGGTGGTCCGACCAGGTCTGAGAAGTTGAAACAGGTGAACAATGTTTGGTTAGATGTAGAAATTGCTAGTCAAAATGTTGACCTAGAGTAGTTTCAGCTACAAGACATCTTGAAATGTTTTTGACATGGAGCATGATATTAGCAAAAGCAATGTGTTCCATTTTAAATAGATTAGCTTTTTTTCCAGAAATGCAAAACAAAACAGAGTTATAGTTAATAATAAAATCTATTTCTTATTAAAAGTGTGTTGATAAATCATTACCTTTTTACCTAATGCAGAACGAAACAGGGTTTGTTTAGTTAAGTGCAAAAAGTAGGCAAGGGCATTTTAACCTGCATCCGAATATCCGAACCGAAACCGACCCAAAAATATTCGATCCGGAACCGGACCAAAAATTTACAAGTATTTTTTGAGTCTAAATTTTTTTTACCCGAAATAACCGGAACCGAAAAGGAACCGACCCGAATAGATCCGGACCCGAAATGAACCGACCCGAATAGATCCGACCTGATAAGAACCGATTTGTACCCGACTTAAAAACATGTATATCTAAACTATGATGTTTTTGTGTTTTATTTTATATATATTATTTTATGATTTTGTTGAAATATCTTTTGTGAACAATATTTGTTATTATTTTTTAATATTTTTTAAGTAATATAAAGTTTTAAAATGTAAAATTTAGAGTTTTAAAATGTTTTATTTTAATTATTAATAGTTTCTGTTTTGTAAAATTTTAGATATATATGACAAATATTCAAAGTTGATGGAATTGGGTATATCATGTCCTTTTCAGATCCTAAATATCCGAACATGACCCGGACCCGATATGGACCCGAAAAATTACAGATATTTTATGGGTATTTTAATTATAGACCCGAACCGACCTGGATCCGAAAAAAACCGACCCGAACCCGAACCGAAAATTTCTAAGTACCTATTGAATCTAAATATTTAGGATCTGAAAAGATTCGGATCCGAAAAAAACCGGTCCAAAACCCGATCCGAAGACCCGAACCCCCAGACCCAGCAAAAAGTACTCAAATGCTCAACACAGATCTGCTGTTTTGGACTGTACTAGCATAGAAGATGGAGCAACTAGTAAGCATGGGTTTCTCCAGCGACTTAGCCGGCGAAGCTTTAACCGCCACCGGCGGAGACTCCATCCAAAAAGCCACCGACTGGATCCTCTCCCACCGTCCTCCCCACCAAACCACCACCGCCACGTCACAGCCCAAACTCGACCGCTTCCTCCGCCCCAATTCCAAAACCCTAACCCCCGTCGGCGATTCCAACAAACGCCCCAAGCTCTCACCACCACCCTCCACCCACCGCCACCGCCACCGCCACCGCCAACACCAGCCTCTATCTGAGCGTATGCGTCCTCGCACTCTCGACGACGTCGTAGGCCAAGACCACCTCCTCTCTCCCTCTTCCCTCCTCCGCTCCGCCGTCGAATCCAACCGTCTCCCTTCCATCATCTTCTGGGGCCCACCTGGCACCGGCAAAACCTCAATCGCCAAATCTCTCATCAACTCCTGCAAGGACCCTTCTCAGTACCGCTTCGTCTCCCTTTCCGCAGTTACTAGCGGCGTCAAGGACGTGAGAGACGCCGTTGAAAGTGCCAAGAAGCTTAACCTAGAAGGTAAGAAGAGGACTGTGTTGTTTATGGATGAAGTTCATCGCTTTAACAAGTCGCAGCAAGACTCCTTCCTGCCTGTTATTGAAGATGGTAGCATCCTCTTCATTGGCGCCACTACTGAGAACCCGTCTTTTCATTTGATCACTCCTTTGCTCTCTCGTTGTAGAGTTCTCACTCTCAATCCATTGAAACCTAATCATGTTGAGACTCTTCTTAAACGAGCTGCAGATGATGATTCCGGTAGAGGACTCTCTAGTAACGTTGAGGTTGATGATTCTGTTATTGAGTTCTTGGCTAATAACTGCGATGGTGATGCACGTGTCGCGTTAAATGCCTTGGAAATCTCAGCTACCATGGCTACTGCTCGAGCCGGATCTGGTGAGGGAGATGTTGTTGGTGTTGCTGCTGTTGTGGCTCTTGATGATGCTAAAGAGGCTCTTCAGAGCAAGCATTTGGCGTATGACAAGGCAGGGGATCAACATTACAATCTCATAAGCGCGCTGCACAAGTCTATGCGAGGAGGAGATGCTAACGCTGCAATCTACTGGCTAGCTAGAATGCTTGAAGGTGGCGAAGAGCCGCTTTACATTGCGAGGAGGCTTATAAGGTTTGCAAGCGAGGACGTTGGGCTTGCCGATCCTTCAGCTCTTACTCAGGCGGTTGCTTGCTATCAAGCTTCGCATTTCTTGGGTATGCCTGAGTGCAATGTGATTCTTGCTCAGTGCGCTGCTTACTTGGCGCTGGCTCCTAAATCAATTGCTGTTTACAGAGCAATAGAAACAGCAAGGAAGGTGGTGAAGGACTCGGTTGGTCATAATGAAGGGGTGCCTCTACACCTGAGGAACGCGCCGACTAAGTTAATGAAGGAACTTGGGTATGGGAAAGAGTATATATATCCTCCTGATGACCCTTCTTCTGCAGCAGCTCAGACATATCTACCTTCGTCTCTTCTGCATTATAAGTTCCTGGATTGGCCCGAAGGTGCTTCAGGTGATGGCCAAGAGCAAGAATAACTACTGCTATTATTTCTTTCTTGTTGTTCCTCAAGTCTTAGTAGAGGCTACTGTATATTTTGTGGTCTATTGCTTTCGTTTACTGCTCATAACGCTTGTAAACTTGGTATTGGTGGAAACATAAGGGTAGAAAAAGAGGAACCATTACTTATTATTCAAGAAAATTTGCATTGTTCCCAACAACATAATCAATGAGAATCCTTAGACGTGGATCTATGGAACAAAGAAAAGGGTTGATTAATGACTCTTCCACACTTTCACTGGTCGAGACTAAGGTCTCCCCATTGGACATTATGTTTTGCAGCTAAATAATGAGCACCAACTGGACCACGACTGCCGTGAGGATAGAACTCTGGTATTGTCTTCTTTTCTTCAATCTCTTTGAGCAGTGGAGTGAAAAGCGCCCAAGCAGCGTCAAGTTCATCGCTTCTTATGAACAACCTTCGTTCCCCTTCGATTGCATCCAGCAACAGCCTCTCATATGCATCTGGGATCTCCTTTGAATACCTTCAACAGCAAAACAAAAAAGGGTAAATGAAACAATATAGAACAGGCAAACAGAGTTGCTGATTCCTTTT
Source organism: Brassica napus (assembly GCF_020379485.1). Lineage (NCBI taxonomy): Eukaryota > Viridiplantae > Streptophyta > Magnoliopsida > Brassicales > Brassicaceae > Brassica > Brassica napus. The sequence continues at coordinate 22,701,187 of NC_063450.1, read as the reverse complement.
TGTGTTGTCTCCACTCACCTTGCTGAATAGAGAAGATTCAAGTGACTCTGATCTAATCTCATTCCTAAACCAGGGACCTTGTTGTTGATTTTCAAATAGATGCCTTCATCTGGTTGGACACGGATGACAAGCTCATTTGTGGTCCGGTCAAGATTAGTACCACCAGAGTTCCGGTTATATAAATTTCCAGGCACATGCCTGAACTGCACTCTTATCTCCGCACTGTAACAATAAGTGTGTTAGTATACTAACGTGTTGAAGAAAATAAAAAAAACTTCCAAAAATGTTTTGGTTACCTCCGGGTGTGTAGTGCTTTCCCAGCTTTCATCAGAAAAGGAACACCGTCCCATCTAGCATTGTCGATGAAGAGTGCAGCAGCTGCAAACGTCGGTGTCAGGCTATCTTTTGGGACAGTTTTATCATCAGTATAGCCTGGATAAGTGACTCCTCCTTTGGTGGTGCTCTTGTACTGTCCTATCACCACATCTTCAAGTTGTATTGGCCTCATTGAACGTAGAACCTTTACCTTTTCATTTCTTATATCCTCTGCATCCAAACTAACAGGTGTTTCCATGGCGAAAAGAGCTAATATCTGAAGCAGATGATTCTGCATTATATCTCTTATTATTCCGTAATGATCAAAGTACCTGAAGATACAGTGTCAAAACATAAGGCTTCAACAACTAAGAGAGATTAAAAGTGAGACAGAGGACAAGAAAAATCACCCTCCACGTCCTTCAGTGCCGAAATCTTCAGAGAATATGAACTGCACGTTCTGTATGTACTGCCTTGACCATAACGGTTCAAATATGAGATTTGAGAATCGAAGAACGGACAAGTTCTCAACTAGTTCCTTTCCTAAGTAATGGTCTATCCTGTAAACATCAACTTTTCCACATTAGCTAGCTGTCTCCAAAACCATCATGACAGATTCACAATAACTTGAGTACAATATCTCCACCTAAATATTTGGTCTTCCTCAAGGTACTGCTTAAGGGACTTTGTTAAAGCAGCGGAGGTTTTGGAATCTCGGCCAAAAGGTTTCTCGACAATGACCCTAGTCCATCCACTGGAAGATGAAGCAGAAGAGCTTGCACACTTCACAGCGTCGACAAAGATATTTGGAGGGATTGAAAGATAGAAAAGGCGGTTCGAGAGTCTTCCACCCTGTAAATAATTATGTGATATTGTGATGGATAAGTAGACCTATGATAAAGATGTAAGAATACCAAATTTCTCTAGTTTTTAGTTATCTCACAGAAACAATAATACTTTTCCACTTCAATGTACAGGTCTCATAATCTACACCATATCACCTACCTAAGTAATGCCTATAACCTGCCTAGTCTTCAGAAAATAATGATGCAATCTAGTTGCAAGGGAATCATGAAGAAGTTAATCAGTGGAGGATAAACATCAAGTACCTCATGCTCCTTGAGCTTCTTGTCCAATGCAACAAAATGTTCCTGAGAATCATACTGACCCGTATGGTAAAAACATCTCTTGAGAAACTCTTCCATCTTCTCACCGCAGTTTTCCCTGAAAATATCAGATGAAAGGATGCAGCTTAAACAAACCATCTCTGGCAAAGCACCAAAGTAAAAAAAAAAAAAAGAACCCTAAAGACCAATGTCTTGGTAGAATCATTCACCTCTTATCAATTCTACAAGTCAGTGTTTTGCTGACCATGTCTCTAAGTTCAGCATCTGTCATCTTACTCCTTGCATACCCGTATATCGTAAAATGCTGCAACGAAAGCAAGAAAATCAAATGGTCTGCACTTACCACATTCAAACAATATAAAGGAATCATCAGAACGAAAGGAAGTTTCTTTGTATACCTCAGGAAGACAGCCTTCATAGTAGAGTGCGAAGAGAGCTGGAAATATCTTCTTCTTGGCAAGATCACCAGAAGCTCCCACCACGGTGATACTAACCGTCGAATGCTCTTTGCCGCCGTTAGACTCTATCACAAGCTTGTCTTCTGCTTCTTGTGACGGAATCGATAAAGGTCCGCCTTTTAACTCAGGCGAGCTTGACTTGGTGATAACTGCGCCTAAAACCAATGGTAATCGCATCAAGAAGAGTCGGAGAATAGTACAGAAACCAAAGCCTATATATAGAGTCAAAGTTTCAAGCTTTATGCTATACCCGCAAATCAAATGCAAACCCGATAGAGGAAAAGTAAAGGGCACGCAGAGAATCAAATCAAATCAAACTTACCATCTCCCACTGCAACAGAGCTCTGGACGAGCTTCCTCTTAGATCTAACGCAGAGGTCATCTAGGTTTATCCCCTGAGGGAATGAGAGTGAGCGTCGTGATGGGTCGCTGTTGATGAGGGAAGAATGATTTGATAAGAAAGGGGACGAGGAGGAGGTGCGGGAGGAGAGAGACGTTGAAAACGATGACATGTTCGAATTGAGTTAACAAAACGAAAATTGTAAATCTCGCGATTGATGCGATTACGAGAGACGCGAGGGACGAAGAGTTTTAAGGACAGTTGTTCCGAAAGGGTTGAGCCTTTTGATGTCTCCCAAAGGTTGCGTCTTTGGGCAAATCGGTGATTGTTTTGTGTTGGTATGGTCAAGCGAAAGGCTACTCTGGCAATTGTATTTTTGATTATTCAATTCAACGAAATCACAAGTGGACTTAGCTTTCTATTTTATTTTAATGTCTAATGGTTTGCAACTATTTGACTCCCCTTTTTAACCTAATCATCTGATGCGATTACTTGATGGCATATCAATTTCTGTTGATGGTAATATAAAGGATACTATTCTTGTTACGTGAATAATATGTCCTAATAATATGGTATTAATTAGGTGTTAGCAAGGTTTATACACAGTGTTCCAGAATATAATGGAATAAGTTAATGGTTTGAAGAGTAAGATGAAATAAGTTGTAGAGAAGTCATGCTGTAATATGAGTGGTAAATGTTGCCATGTTTTTTTTTTAATGTTGCCATGTTGGATGTGGCTATTGGAGAAGACGAATCACTCGACACCACAAATTAAAGGGACATCCGGAGAAACGAGCATCTTGCAATATCTCTCGAATACCAACTCCATGACTGAAACACACTTTGATCCTTATAGCTTTCACTATCAGTTAAGGCATGCATGAATATAGTAATTAATGAATACGAGAGTCCAGGCTGAGTGCAAACTAAAACTAAATGCTATCGTGCAAAAATGCATCACTTGCCACCACACCATTCTAACATGTAGAAAATGACTTGTTTCCCCGGCCAAAGTTAGCGCTGTACATTTGCATCTAGTTACCAAACCATCACTCAGAATTGTGGGTAGCTCGACCCTCTTTGTGTTTTAAACTAGACCGGAAGCTAAACAGAATAATTATTTAAATAACGATTCAAAATTATTCAAAATATTATTATATAGTGTGGTAAATAATAAAATTATGAATAAATATGAAATATAAAGCATTGAAAATATTAAATATTTTTTATTTATCTAATTTATGAATTTTGATTTAATGATTTTTGTTTGGTTCAATAGTTTCAAGATCAAATTTGACTACATGATTGTTGACTGTTTCACGATCGAACGCGGTCTTGGTTTTAAAAAGGAAAAATTCCAGTTTAATACACAACTTTAATTATTATTTCCAACTTAATACACAACTTTTAAAAGTGCCCATTAAAAAACACAAACTAATTTTTTTTTTGCTCTTTTAATAATTCTACTAAAGCCCATGTATCCATGTTACTTTGGTTCCTTAACGCAATCATCAAAACTGTTAACACCGTAACATACTCTTTAATTTCTGCTGTTTAGCACTAACCATGGTTAATAAACTAACCTTAAGCTTAAATGATGTCGATTTGTTTACCCTTTTATTCTCTCAAATTGAAAACCCTAACTTCCTCAAAATTTCTCATTGATTTTCACCAAACAAATCATCGATTGCCTGTCGGAATGTTCGTCGCATCCCCGTCCCGGGATCTTGACATAGGACCTAGACGTTTCGATAGAAACCAGACTGCATTTGTTCAGATCAAGAGAATTGATCGTGAACAAGGTGGGATGAGTGAAATGATCAGAATGGATCATGGGTCTATGTCAATAAATGGATAAAAGGACTTAAACGGATTGAATAGGATGAAGAGAACAAGTTGGGAGAGTTGTACAATAGCTGGGTGATGTAGACGAGTAGCTCGATCCAGTGCAGTATAGCTCGGTCCAAGTTATGTCAGCTCAACTAGCTGAGCTACTAGCTCACTCAGCTGGGTCAGCTGGGAGTCAGCTCAACTCAGCTAGACTGAGTGTTCGGGTCTCGGGCAGTTGGGCCGGGTCCGGACTATGGTCGGGCCATATGGTCGAGCCATATGGTCGACCCAAGGTGGCTACGGGCCGGTGGGCTCTTGTGGTCGGGCCATGGGCTTGGGATATCAGTTTGGGCTTGGGTTTGACATGCCTAGATGTTGTTGGACGTGCCTAGATGTATCTGGAAACCTCCAAGATCCATTAGGTGCAATCTGGACCGTTGATTGTAATCGATGGCCAAGATCTGTTCCGAAAGGATGCTTGGAAGGGATGTGTTCCTTCGCACATACCCTTTGGTTTTCTATATAAAGGGAGGACGTCCAGGGATAAATTCATTCATTCTCATTCAGTCTCATTCTGTCTGAGACAAAGGACACACGTCCTAAACAAAGGGATCCCCCAATGAGAACCGAGGATCCAAGCCGGAAGGGCGGGATCCGGGATCAAAGCCATAAGGGCACGATCCGGTTCATAGTGAGTATGGCTTTAGCCATATGAGGCTGTGGCTTATAGAAGCCACTAAGGCCAATAGGAAGACCTATTCCTGGAGGGAAATAGGCGCAAAGGACCAAGGGTCCAAGGGCGGTTAGTCGGGAGACTGACTAACCGATCGGTAAGGGCTATAGCCGTTGTGAGTGGTTCTATCTCTGTTTCTTCATATTATTATGTCTATATGATATATATATATATGGAACATGATAGTTAACCATGTTACCACGTCATAGACCCTAGTGTCATGGTTGGTTACGTTGATCGCTAACCATAGCCGAGAGGTTGGATCAAAAGGGTACTAGTCGCCAAAGGTTGCGTGTTGCCAAGGGTCATGAGTTACCAAAGGTTGTGAGATACCAAGGGATGCAAGTAACCAAAAGGTACGAGATACCAAGGGTTGCAAATATCAAAAGGTACGAGGACCAAAAGGTACCAATGACCAAAGGGTGCATCGTGATCCCAAGGATGCAATGTATCGTGATCCAAGATCTGCGATCATGTCGTGATCCAAGAGGTACAAACGTGTCATGATCCAAGAGGTATGAATGTGTCGTGATCCAAGAGGTACAAACGTATCATGATCCATGGGATGTGAACAGGTTGTGACCGAAAGGGTACGAACGGATCGGGACCGAAAAGGGTACGAGTGATTTGATGGTTAAAAGAACACCACATGCATTATGTTGGGCATGGACCACATGATGGCAATGGGTTGTCAGTTAGGTCAATACATGAGTGTAAGGAAATAGCAAAGGCCTTAAGGGCTACTGCAATCCGTACAACATGATTGATGTATGAACCATAATCCATGGTTAGTGGTTGGATGGTTCTAGCCGCAAAGGCTAAGTAGGATATCTTACAATCAACTTCGGGTTGTTGAGTAGGATAGGCGCCATATGCCTTATGTAGGGCGTGGACCCACATGATGGCAATGGAAGGCCGGTTATGTCAATACCTGCTAAGTAGACGATGGCTTATCAAGTCTAGTGGTCGGATCATGTTTCATGACGATGGTTCGATGGCCGAGCACTAGTATGGATAGTCATGTTGCTGGAGTAAGAGTATTGATGTGATGCTTCTAGATATCAACCTTGGTGTTGATAACTTCGAGATTGGCTAAGAGTCATGACGAAGTATATGGCTAGTACTATGTGTCGTAGACCAAAAGTATTGAGCCTAAGTATGATTGTTCAACGAAGACCATGTAAGATCTGATCATGGTTGAGTATGGACGACCTGACCTCTGGATGATGGTTCAAGGTGTCAGAACTAACCTGATTAATGAATGCATCGGTTGGTATGAACACATCATATCTGTTGTCTGGGTTAAGTCCCAAGGCCGGTCAGGCCAGATGATCACTCATCAGTTCCAAGTCATGTGAGGATGGTTGGTTGATTGACTTAGGATCTAATGAGCTTTGTTAGTCCAGAAGATGGACTTGGTACTATTGCCTATGAGGCAAAAGGATTTCGGATTGTGCATGAGCCAAGAAAGGCCAGATGTATATCCTTATCCTTTCAAAGACTTCTCAAAGGTTACTTATGTCTGTGGGGATGGTTGGTTGAATGACTAAGTACCTAGGGAAGCTGTTTGGTGCAGGAGTCAAGATAAGGACCTTAAGTAAGATCATTGAGTGATCGTGGTCCAGCTGTCAAGCAAGAGCAATTCGAGTCAATGGAGGACCGATGAGCTAATAAGCTCTGTAGATGTGACAAAGGTATGATCTAGCATTTACTTATGTAGATCTAGATAGAATGGTTTTGGGGAATGGAACCTCAAGATCGTATGACTTGGTTTGGTTTTGGGATTGACCTTTAAGCTAATCGGTAGTTGTGTAAACTGACCAAAGCTAAGGTGATTCGACCAGACAAGTGTTAGATTGGTTTTAGACCAATGGTTAATTAGAGAATAATCCGTTGCGTATCTGTTGAAAGGATCTAGGCTATAAAGGACTGAGAAAGTCTTTAGCTAAGATCTAAGTAGCCCTCGCCTTTAAGCGATATTATAATTAAAGAGCGAAAATTAAGAAGTTTGGCCAGGAAGTGGACCGAGCGACGTAAGGCTTCGACCGCGGCCTAGTCGGTCGGATCGGGGTGTTACAATTTTCGTCATTATCGTGTAGACTCAGCGAGAAAGTGACTTACTAATACAAAGATGAGGTAAGAGTTAGAAGCAAACGTGATCACCTTTTCTTTTTACAATTGTTATTCTTTCTGAGAATCACTCATAGTTGCTGTTTTGTTTTTACAGTGTCATTGATGGTGCTTTGAAGATGAACATTCGCTATGGCGGTTCTATGTCATACGTAAAAGAGAAGTTCTCTTACAGTGGTGGAGTTTGTGTTAGAGATTTGTTTGTTGACCCGGATCTCTTGACGTGGTCAGTTTTCGAGGAGTTCATATCAGACAGAGGAATCAAAAGTAAGGTAGAGCAGGTTTGGTATAAGGTAGTGAAAGAAAATATCTCTTCGGCTAGATCGATATACACAGACAAAGATACCGAGATTAGGAAGTTGTGTAAAGAAACTGAAGCTGTTGGTGAAGTTGATTTGTACATTGTCTATGGTCAGAATGCGGATGAAGAGAAGAGTGAGGATGAGAAGAGTGAGGATGAAAATAGAGAGGAGATCAGTGATGAAGAAGAAATGAATGAGAATGAAATTATAGAAAAACAGGAAAAAGCTGCAAGTGGTCATCAATGGGAGGATGAAGTTGTCTTTGGTTATTTATCAAGTTATTAAGCTTTTTAAAGCTTTTGTCTGCTTATATAAACACAAAACAATATAAAATCTTGAGAGAAACAATAAGACTAATTAACCACACAGACAATACCACAATCAGACATGACTAACAAGACAAGCACATAAGAACAACAACTAATTACTTTAAGCCATGGAAAATCACAGAAACAACTCCATTGTCACAAATGCTGTTAGAAGATATTGTTTCTTCTTGAACAAGACACACAAAGCTCTGTTTTTATGAAAGAAAACAGTATTACAAAAACTGATTTTTATTGAATATGAAAAACAACTTGTAGTTTTTACATTACGGCAACAACGTTTTAAATTCTTTCATGGTCACAAGTTCAGTTTTCTTTAGACCTACATCCCGAGTTTTGGCTTTGATCATCTCTCTCTGTATCTCTTTCCCTCTCTCTCTGAATCTCTTTCCTCTCTCTATTAATCGATGAAGATAAATTAGGGTTTCATTTGAGAATAATAAGCTTAAGGTTAGTTAGTTTATTAACCATGGGTTAGTGCTAAACAGCAGAAATTAACGAGTATGTTACGGTGTTAACCGTCTTGATAATGGCGTTAACGAGCCAATGTAATATGGATACACGGGATTTAGTAGAAGTATTAAAAGAGCAAAAAAAATAGTTTGTGTTTTGTTCCGGTCATTCTTAAAAGTTGTGTATTAAGTTGGAAATAGTAATTAAAGTTGTGTATTAATATGGAATTTTCCCTTTTAAAAACACTGTTTTTTATTATGGAACCGGAACCAAACTTAAAACATAAACATATAAAGCAGCTTAATATTTTACTAAAAAAAATATACCCACAAAAATACATACATGAAGGAGGCTGTTATTTGTGTTACGATATGGCTGGAGCCAATGGAAGTACCGACTTAACGTCGTGTGAGCTTTGAGGTCTGCCAAATTGGTTCTTTGATTCTTTGGATAGAAAAATTCTTCAAGTCCACAAACAAGCTACCTTGACTTGTTTCTATCCGTTGTTTGAAGATCGGTGCACTCCTTCCCAGTGGCTGCTATCATCAGGACATATGCTTCGGTTTCTTCAACGAGATTTTTGGCTTAAATTTTAGTTTTCCATCTTCTCATTTTTTTATATCATTTGGCTCCGTGATCTTTGCCGGCTATTTGTGCAAAAATTCTCATGTTTTCAAATTAATCCAATGAATGATAAAAATGAGAGGCTGATACGACTTTTCCAGCCAAATAAAATATAATAATCTACTAATAATAGTAATCTCAATTAATTTCAAAGGTTGTGAATCTCAATGTTGAAAGGTTGTGTCTTTGCATAAAAACTAAGATTAGTTTTGTTTTTCCAATATGTAACTTTTGGATTATTTTTTTTTAAATAGTTAAAATATCTTATTAGTGTCTTTTTACAATTATTAGGTTAGAAAGTTGTGTCTTCTCAATATAAAAATATTGATGCAAAAAGATGGTTTCAATTTAGCTTGAAAATATGTAATATTTATCTACGAATGATTAAAATTATGGTCAGATAATAAAAGCCCTAAAATTATGTGTTATCCAAAAGCTGCTACAAAGCAACCGTTCTAAATGTGATGAACAGTTGCATCCCTTTCAGAGACAATTACAATGCTTCAGAAAATATATAAGTGACTAACTCTGCTCTTTTAAATGTGACCCACCTGGCGCTGACGTGGCGCGCTGAGGAGTGAATAAAGTGTCTCATTATAATGTAGATTTACTCCGTGAGTAGTCTGGAAACTGTAAATGTTTTTTTTTTTTCACAATTGAATTTGAGCAAACAGAGTTGAATTTATGGACTGCATTGAATCCAACGTCGCTACAAAGTTTGTGCATATTTTCTTCTGAAAATCAGTGAATCCTTCCTTCTCTTATCGGGTCATGACTACAACCGCATTGTACCTTCCAAGATTAGTTTTTGGGCGGTCGAACACTTTACTGCAGGTAAAAAGGTAAAATTGCGGTGAAACAACAAATAAAAAACTAGACCCTTTTTTATTTATTTTTTAAATCTTTTATCCAATTAATTATAAAAATAATCATTGATTCCCTCTGCCAAATAAACCCTAGGTCACAATCCTCATCAGTTTGACGGAGACGGCAGCTCTTCAACGGCAATATCTTCCACCGGCGGCATCTAATCCCACATCTCTCAAGCTCTGTAACACAATGTACGCTTGTTTTCTCTTTCATGGTTTTAGTCGCCCCTGTAGTTTTACGAGCGCTGCTTTTCTCTGTGCTTATTGGCGATTTTGTTTCTTTTTCTCCCCTTTTCTATTGATTTTACTTATCGCATATTTCCTCTGATTGTCTGTGATTTTGTTTTGGTTTCTCACATTTGTCAAATCTAAACCTCCAATTTCCAGCTATACTTGTGCTTAAATGGATATCAACATGGATTACCCGCCTACAAATCTTAACTACATTCATCATCTTCCGGAGTTTAATTGGTTAGAACTGAGGGAACAATCTTTTACAGCATTCGATTGGGATATCGTTGAGCTTTATATAGGTCATGAGGTATTGGATGCAACAGTTTCTACTAATCCAAATTTTTGGTTATGTCTATCCTGTGATGGATGCGTAGGTGCTCTCTCACCTGGGAGACATCACCTCCTCAAACTGAAGAAGAAATGATGAAGTGGATGAATGAACCTCAGGCTATAGTTGGTCTCGTAAGAAATCAGTTAAGTCATGTTCTTTGCTGCTGTTTTGTGTCGACTGATATGCTAAGCTCATGGTGTATACTTCACGGCTGGGAAGATCAATACTGCGCTTTTTCTCCCTGACATTTGTATGTCAGCTGTAATCCCACTCTTATTGGATCCAACAAGAAGGATAAGAAGGGTCATGGGGTATTGGATACAGCAGTTTCTACTAATCCAATTTCTCGGTTATGTCTATCATGCGATGGATGCGTAGGTGCTCTCACCTGGGAGACATCACCTCCTCAAACTGAAGAAGCAATGATGAAGTGGATGAATGAACTTCAGGCTTTAGTTGGTCTCGTACGAAATCAGTTCAGTCATGTTCTTTGCTGCTGTTTTGTGTCGACTGATATGCTAAGCTCATGGTGTATACTTCACGGCTGGGAAGATCAATACTGCGCTTTTTCTCCCTGACATTTGTATGTCAGCTGTAATCCCACTCTTATTGGATCCAACAAGAAGGATAAGAAGGGTCATGGGGTATTGGATACAGCAGTTTCTACTAATCCAATTTCTCGGTTATGTCTATCATGCGATGGATGCGTAGGTGCTCTCACCTGGGAGACATCACCTCCTCAAACTGAAGAAGCAATGATGAAGTGGATGAATGAACTTCAGGCTTTAGTTGGCCTCGTACGAAATCAGTTCAGTCATGTTCTTTGCTGGTGTTTTGTGTCGACTGATATGCAAAGCCCATGGTTAATACTTCACGGCTGGGAAGATCAATACTGCATTTTTTCTCCCTGGCATTTGTATGTCAGCTGTAATCTCACTCTTATTGGATCCAACAAGAAGGCTAAGAATGGTCATGAGGTATTGGATGCAGCAGTTTCTACTAATCCAAATTCTCGGTTATGTCTATCCTGCGATGGATGCGTAGGTGATCTCACCTGGGAGACATCACCTCCTCAAACTGAAGAAGCAATGATGAAGTGGATGAATGAACTTCAGGCTATAGTTGGTCTCGTAAGAAATCAGTTCAGTCATGTTCTTTTCTGGTGTTTTGTGTCGACTGATATGCTAAGCTCATGGTGAATACTTCACGGTTGGGAAGATCAATACTGCGCCTTTTTTCCCTGACATTTGTATGTCAGCTGTAATCCTACTCTTATTGGATCCAACAAACACTACAAGAAATATGAGTATTGGTAGCAGTACGTGGTAGCACGAATTCACGAACTGCTACCAAAAATACCAAAATCAGATCACAACTTAATCGTCGCCTTAAATTCTCGCAATGAAAATTTTTATTAAGTTAAAACAAAAAAAAATCAGTTTTGTAGCTGAAATGTTATTTTGGAGGGCAAAACATTTAACGAAATTTCACATTCCCACCAAAAATTTATGTTTTCGTAGAAATTGTTATTTTTTTTGCCCAAGTCGTTTTCATTTTACAAAGAAAAAAAAACAAATTCATTTTCTCTATCATCGTCTTCATTGTTTATTTGAATCAATATATATATATATATATCCATTCTGATCGAAGAAACACATATGGATTGGTCTTGTTCAAATTCGAACTCAGGAACCCTAATCTGTCAAGCCGCTGGACTCTTCTTCTTCGTCATACCCAAACTCCCCCATACACGGCGAATTGGCTCCTTCACCTTCCTCCGCTGCTTTTCACCACCATCACATTTGCCGCTTCTTCTTCATATTCCCTTTGTTTTATCAATCTCAATCGCACATAAGTCAAAACTCTAGAGGTCATCGACCTATATCCTTGGACAAGGTATGGCTCAGCGTGAAGACGTTTATGACCTAGATAGCCACTAGATTCCAGGTTTTCTTCTACTCCAAAGCTCCAGTTTCAATTGGGTCTATAAAAATCTCCCTTTTTTGTTGTTCATTTTTCACGAGTTTCTTTTGTTCGATTTTGCTGACAAAACCCCCTTGCTTTTGTTCAATCGATTTCGGCATTACTGTTTATGTTCATTTCTATTAAAAATCTCTCCTTTCTGCTGTTTCCTCTTGACAAAACTCCACCTTGATTTTGTTCACTTACTTTTGTATTTGTTTACGGTATGACCAGAACTGGATTGTTTATGTTGGATTAGCAGAAAAAAGTTTGGCTTTTTGGTGTGTGATTCTGATTGTTTCTCTTTTATTGATTTATGCAACTAGGAACTTAGTTCTTATATGAATTTTCTGTGAAAAGTTTTACTATTTTAATGATGCCTCAAAGAGTTGTACCAGTTCAGGGATGGACCCCTACCCCTTAAGTTGTGTCATAAGGGTCGGCTCGGCTCAGTTTCTCCTTCAGGTACCGGAACTGATCACAACAACTACAGAAACTTGCAGCAAAACGAGTCAGGCTAATCTGTCCTCTTGGCGGGATCTATGCATTGTTCTTCCTTGAAGGTTTGAAAGTAGGTTGAAGTTTGTTTGTTATGAATATATAAGTTTAAAGTTTGAGTCTTGGTTGCTTATTAATCCCTCTAAGTAGTCTCCAAAGTCATAACTCGTGTACATATTCTAGCTTATGTGACATTATCAGCTGAGAGTTGAGGCTTAGCTGTAAAAATGCTATTACATAACTCGTGTACATATTCTATTTTGTCTCAGGTTATGATGAATTAGACATTGCTCTGTTTCTCTCTGTGAGGTTCTGAGAACTATTGTTTAGTGAAACAGTCTTATTCAAAGACGCCTTGTTACAAGTATCGTTTACCCTTTTTGCAGGTCATCACACGAGAAGATGAGAACGGAAACGTCAAACTTGAGTGTCCCGCCATTTGTAAACAACAGTTTGCAGCTGGGAGATTTCACATTGACTCACGGATGACAGCTACTAAAGATGCTGATCGCATTGCTAGGCTTGATGTTATTCGTATTATCTATCAATGAGCCTACTGCTACTTCTGTGGTTTATGCTTTTGAAAGGAAAAGCAATTAAATAATTCTTGTCTTTGATCTTGGTGGTGGTACCTTTGATGTCTCTGGTACTCAATTGCAATGTATCTCAAATGGTGACAAAAAGAAAAAGAAAAAATATCTAATTTGGGGTATATGATTAAATTGCAATGTATAAATGATAATTAAACTTTTAGATTAAATTTAATATTTGAAATTAAATAACGAACAATAGAGTTTTAAGATTCTTAGTTAGCTTTGGGTATGATTAATTTGGGGTTTAAACCCTTACCCTAAACATAAACATTAAAATTTCAATATTTTCATAATATAATTTCAATCTTAAATTTAAATTTAAAATTTAATAATTTTAAAAATAGAATCCCAAATTTAAATTCTAAACCTCAAACATTAAATCTTAAATCTATACCCTAAATATAATACCCTAAATCCCAAACTTAAATCTTACATACAAAGTCGTAAATCTATTTTTTAATTTATAATATAAACTTTAAACTTATATTCCAAATATATTCTAAAACTCAAATCATATACTTAATTATAAATCTTAACCCTAAACCCTAAACCCTAAACCACATACTTCATATTAACCTACATCATAAATCCTAATTTAAAATTTTCAAAAATTTAAATTGTACTCTAAATTCTAACATATACACTATAACTGTGAACTCTAAATACAAAATCTAAATTTTAAATTTAATCAAACACATACACTATAAATGCCAAACACCAAACCCTACATCAAACCCTATTCTTCAAATTTATACTCAAACTCTTAATCATTTTATAATAATTCTTAATTCTTTTTAAAGAAAATCATAATTATATATCATAATTGATATTTCTGCAATTACTACTTGTAATTACTGAAATTAAACATCACTTAATCTTCAAACATTAGTCTTTGTAAACATATAAAATGATATGTCAAACTTAATAAGATTAAATAAAATAAAATAAAAAAGAAAGAATTGTGTGGTATAATCTCTATCTCACCTCCTTTTACGTTATTCTTCTTTTTTTAATAGCAATCCTAGTGATTCTTTTCTATTGGCTAATACAAGAAAGTGGGGATAGCTTCATTTTTAACCTTAACCGTTGATGAATTTAATCTAAGGGACATAAATATTTGCTTCTTTTTTTAATGATTTTCTCTCTTTCTCGATCTCTGTTTTTTTTTTTTTGATCAACAATCTTTGCTCCTCTCCTCTTCTACCGTCGTAAACCTGAAAAAAAAATGAAAGCTCCATCTTTTCTTCTTCTCTGGAATAAACCCTAAGAAAACCCAGAAAAATTCTCCATCTTTTACGAAGGACTCCACTTCTCACCTCGTTGGCAGCTCAAACGAAATCTCTCCTTTATTTCTGAATTCGTGTAAGTTGTTTTCGTTTGGACTCTCCTTAGATTTGTTGATAAGATTCATTTTCTATTTGTCTACATACTGATTTGCTGTTTTGGAATGTGGAGGAGACATGAGATTTTACGGTGGAGACAGAAGATTTGGCAGAGGAGAAGGAGGCGCCACCACCTCCATCTGTTGATTCTATCCTTAGATCTGTTGATGAAATTCATTTTGTATGTGTTTACATACTGCTTTGTTTTTTTAGAATGCGGAGGACATGAGATTTTATGGAGGAGACAGAAGATTTGGCAGAGGAAAAGGAGGCGCGACAAGCAGATCGAACGGTGGCTCCAACACCCTATTGAATCCTTTCTTCAGCCATAGCATCCAGAGCCAGTTGAGGCGTCGGTGTAGAAGAAGTGGTATGTGACTGAAAGATGGTGACGCTGAAGCGCTGTGGCGACCGAGACGAAGGCGCAGCTGATATGTGGGGCTTAGGTTTAGGTTTTGTTAGTTAGGTTTTGGTTAATTAGGTTTGGTTTAATGTGTTTTAATTAGTTTTGGTTTGATGTGTTCTGGTGTATTTATTTTTTTAATTCTGGTTTAGTGTTACATTTTTTTGTAATTTAATTTTAATTAATAAATAAAATTTTATTTTTAATTAAGAATTAATTTTTGCATTTAATTTTAAATTTTTTTTTTAAAGTAATCAAATTTAATTAATTAATCAGTATTAATTAATTAAATTTAAGTATTTTATTTTAAATTATAGCATTATATTTATGTCATTATAAAATATTTTACAATACTAAGAAAAAGCCATAGAAAACTACATAATATCACAAATCAAATGCTATAAATGACTATCGTATAACTCATGATTAACGCTATAACATCTCTATTTAAGATAGCACACGAAAAAACGCTATGATAGGGAGGGGGTCTATTATAGCTGCGGCTGTCACGACGTTCTTCGAAACGCTACGAAAACGATATACGATATAGTAGCACATTTTCAACGCTACTAGTGCCGATATTTCTTGTAGTGAAAAGGCTAAGAAGGATCATTAGGTATTTGTTGCAGCAGTGTATACTAATCCAAATTCTCGGTTATGTCTATCCTACGATGGTCATCTCCAAGATGACCCCTGAAGAGCTTTCCATGTTGCCTTCAGTATCGCAAATGTAATGGACAAAGATCCATACATGTGTTCTAGTAGTTTAGAACGTGTTTTGGCTTTGTCCTACATGATTAAACACGCCTTTGAGTTCAATAATTGTTTTTATTAAACAATGAATATTTGATATCAAGATGCAAGAAAGGTTGTATTATAAGATATTTACAGTTCTCTTCTGTCTTTACTCTATACTCTTGCAGACCCGACTTCACAATTCATATTATCGTATAAAACAAACACAAACTTAATAGAGATTATGATGATGTTTCACATGGATTGAAGAAATATATCTTAGATATCGTAAATCACTACATCAGTGCCAACATGTTTAATAAATATGTCAAAGTGGACCACAACCCGCAGGTTATGTCCAAGTAGCTTAATAGTGGGATGGCTCTAGACATATATATACAAACCGCAATCTGCAGCGGGCCGATAATATATCGGATGATAAATAGATGTCTTAATCACTACATTAGTGCAACATGTTTAATTCACGAAATAATAGTGTTTCTTTCTGAAATTTAATAGTAAACTAGATTTTAATCCGCACATCCGTGCGGATATTTTTATAAATGTATCTGATATTATTACAAATATTTTAAATATATAATTTTCATTTTAGTATTATATATTGTATAACTTTTTAGTATTATTGTTTATATTTCTTATTCGGCAATATTAATATGTAGTGATTTGTTTAATACATTTTACTTTGTTATAAATTTTTATTACTTAATAATATACTTTCGAGTTAGGTATAATAAAATAACAATATAAAATAATCAAATAGATAACCTATTTCAAAAAATTATTTATTTATATTATAGAAAATAAATATTTTAAAGATAATTTATATTTAGATGTTGTATTTAATAAATATACTTTAACATATATCATTTTATTATTTTACAGAATTTATAAATAAAAACACTATTTTGTTTAAATAATATAGCCATATTATTTTAGTATATTTTATACATAGTATCATCCATCATATTCTTCTTGAAAATTTTATTGATATAGGACAATTTTTTTGGATGTTATGATATTAAGTTTTACTTTTTATTTTTAATTAATATTTTAAAATATTAGATTGCTTTAATTTTTACAACAGATATAGTTTGTTTTTTCGTGGTGCATTTCAAAAAGTTTTACTTTATTATCTATGATTTTATCTTTTTTAAAATTTGAAATATTATCATTTTGAGTTTGAATATTTATTTTAAAATTTTATATTTTGTCAAGAAAACTTTGAAAAATTACACAACTATTTTTGAGTTTGGAAGATTACATGAATTTTGAATATGTTTTTGTTACTACATTAATACATTATTGTATAAAAAAATATTTGAATAATTGGTAGTATTTTCTAAACTTTTCTCAACAGATTTTGTTATAATTAAAATAAACAAATAAATTTATAATTAAAATTTGATTTGTCATTAATATTTTAACGGAGAATTTTCATGTTTACCACTTTTTGGTACATTTATTCATGTTTACTACCACTAAAGAGACATCTTCAAAAGGGAAGTTGCCACAAATACCACATTCATAGTAGCATTTTTCATGTTTTTCATAGTAACACTTTTCATGTTTACACTAATCATTTTTACTCTTATTTTTAATGAAAGGTAAAAGACATTTATACCCCTAGGGTTAAATAATCTAGATTTAGGGTTTATAGTTGAGGGATGAGGCAGGGTTTTTGGAAATATGAAATTTATGATTCTAATAAATATATAAATAAGTTTTTTTTATTAGAATTCTAAAAATTATTAGTGTAAATATGAAAAGTATTACTATGAAAAACATGAAAAGTGCTACTATGAATGTTTTTTTTTTATTAGAATTCTAAAATTTACATTACAAAAACCCTACCCCACAGCCGCCGGAGAGCAAGGGGCCTTCAAACCCGAAGTCGACGCATCTCAAGTTTTAAGGTTATGAATCAAGATTTACTTAAAGCGAGTTTAAGCAAGAGGGAATTGGTTTGTGGGGGTGTTCTTTTAATTATTCAAATATATTGTCTTATTTATGGAGCTTTCGTCGGGGTGATGAGGGTGGGGAAAGATGGAATTGTGATGCTTATTGTGCTTTTTATTAAGATTTGGAATAAAACTGGAATTTTGAGTTTGTGGTGCTTTCTTGATGTATACGCAAACGTTTTACTCTGCGGAGTGGGTTTGGCCTCTTTGGCGTGGAGGCATGGCTGTGGGTGGTGGCCTATCACGGGTTTATTATGCATAGTATTGGCTTTGTTTTGTTATGGAACTATGGATGCTTTTGGATCATTGGTAAAGATATATTTGGGAATCATGGTGCATATACGTTTGCGATCAAGGAGATGGGATATGCGAGGTATATTAGGGAATAACGAAGACGTATTTGAATTCCTTTCTTTCGGGGTTACATGTCGTTCCTCACAACAATTAAAGGGCTTTATATAGCGCTGTTTATTCATTGTGGATTATATGTATTGATGGATGTGATGTCTTTTGCGCATAAGTGTAGTATCATACTCATCTTTCCTCATGCATATTTGAGATGGGATTGTTGGCAAGTCATGGGTTTTGGATTATATGGTATCAGTGATCCTTTGGTATGCTTAGGTTCTAGAGATGAATCAAGATGGTCTTATGGTCTTAGAGAAAATCTGGTTTGCAATGATCTTAGAGATAAACCGAGACGGTCTTACGGTTTTAATGGTACATATTATAAAGATAGCTGGTATGCTAAGGTGTTGAAAATCTTCTTACATTTATATGAACCCTATGCATATCATAGAGAGAACCGTAAGGGTTTAGATATAACATAATATGTATCTTGCTCTGATGGGCTTTTTGAATGGCGGTAATGTGTCATCGGTAAATTGGAAGAATGGGTTTCTATGGTGTGATAATGCTCCTCATGGGGTCCGTTGTGGACTTAATGGGCTTGAGTACAGTTTTTATGGGCTACAGGACCTTGGGATCATAAGATTGTTGGGTATCATTAAACTCCAATCTTCCGGCTCGAAAGGGCAAAACCAGTATATTTATATATGAAAATATTAAGTTAGCATTGCAGAAGTTTTGGAAATCACTGGACAAAAAGTTATCTTTGGGAAATATGGCATTAACAGAAATTAGATTTTTTTGTTTTTATCGGAAGCGAAACAAGATTTTGGATTAGTACAAGGATTTCAATCACACTTTGGTTTTGATAGTCTGGTTACGGTGGATCCAATTGGGAGAAGTGGCGGTTTAGCTCTTTATTATAACAATGAGTACCAAGTTAAAATCTTATATTCTAGCAATAGAATGATAAATGTTGAGGCGGTGGTCAATGGGAAACAAGCTTTCCTTACCTTTGTATATGGAGAACCGGATCAGAAACTAAGGGAACATGTTTGGGAGAGATTAACCCAGTATGGTTTATCCAGATCGGAGCCTTCGTTTATTATAGGAGATCTAAATGAGATTACTGGGAATCATGAAAAGGATGGGGGTTCTCTAAGATGTGCGACATCATTTATTCCTTTTAACAATATGATACGAAATAGTGGGCTATTGGAATATCTGGCTCGTGGTAATAAAATGTCATGGCAAGGTCGAAGAGGTAAAGGGAAAAGGAGCGGTGATGGTCAGATGCAGACTGGATAGAGCTTTGGCTAATGAGGAATGGCACACACTGTTTCCATGTTCTTATACAGAATACTTGAGGATGGTGGGATCGAATCATCGTCATGTGATTGCTTTTTTGGAAGATAAACCATCAAAGAGAAGAAGGAGACAATTTAGGTTTGATAAGAGGTGAATACGCCAAGAGGGGCTTATGGAATCAATTGTGTCGGGTTGGACAAAATCTCGGACATGCCAATTAGAGGATTTTATCACTAAAATTAATAATTGTCGTCATGAGATATCTTCTTGGCGGAAAGAGAATCAACCATATGGGAAGGAAAATATTCAGAATCTTCAACAAGCTTTGGAAGATGTACAAACAGATAACAATAGATCACAAGAGGATATTATTGAGATTTCCAGGAAATTACAAGAGGCCTATAAGGATGAGGAGGAGTATTGGCATCAGAAGAGTTAGAATATGTGACATTTATCTGGGGATCTTAATACAAACTGTTATCATGCTTTAACAAAGCAACGCCGAATCCGAAATAAAATAGTGGGTCTCCATGATGATACGGGTAACTGGATCACAGATGAGAATGGTGTTGAAAAGGTGGCGGTAGATTATTTTGAGGGTTTGTTTGATTCTACCAATCCTACTGAGTTTGATAGCTTTCTGAATGAGATAGGACCAACAATTTCTCCACAGATGAATCAAATGCTACTGCGGTTAGCAACAGAGGAAGAAGTCAGACAAGCACTATTCATGATGCATCCGGAGAAAGCTCCAGGACCGGATGGGATGATAGCTCTCTTTTTTCAACATTCTTGGCATGTTATTAAAATGGATGTTGTGGAGCTGGTGAATATTTTTTTGGTTACATGCGATTTGGACCCAAGGCTAAATTTAACTAATATTTGTATGATACCAAAAGTGGAGTGACCGACAAAGATGACGGAACTAAGGCCGATAAGTCTTTGTAATGTCGGATACAAGATAATATCGAAAGTTTTGTGTCAAAGATTGAAAAGTTGTCTTCCCAGATTAATCTCGGAAACACAATCGGCTTTTGTGGCAGGAAGGTTAATTTCGGATAATATTGTTATCGCGCAGGAAATGTTTCATGCCAGAGTAAGTTTATGGCAATAAAAACAGATATGAGCAAGGCATATGATCGGATAGAGTGGAATTTTGTTGAGGCTCTCCTTCACAAAATGGGTTTTGATTCTCATTGGATCAAATTAATGCGAGAGTGTGTTTCCTCAGTCCAATATAGGGTACTTCTCAATGGGCAACCTCGGGGTCTTATAACCTCTCAGCGAGGTTTACGGCAAGGGGATCCCTTATCCCCTTATTTATTTATTATGTGTACGGAGGCATTAATTTCAAATATTAAAAAGGTGGGGCGGGTGAAACAATTAACTGGTATGAAAGTGGCAAGAGCTTGCCCTACAATCTCTCATCTGTTATTTGCAGATGATAGCTTGTTTTTCTGTAAGGCAAACAAGGAAGAGTGTCAGACTATTCTCAGGATTCTAAAGGAATACGAGACTGTCTCAAGGCAACAGATTAATTTCCAGAAATCCTCAATTCAATTTGGACATAAGATTGAGGAAGCTAGTCATCAAGAGTTGAGAGATATTTTGGGAATTCAGAATCTAGGTGGAATGAGATCTTATTTAGGTCTGCCGGAAAGCCTAGGTGGCTCTAAGGTGCAAGTGTTTGGCTTCGTACAAGAGCGGCTGAATAATAGGGTTAATGGATGGACCTTTCGATTTTTTACCAAGGGTGGAAAGGAGGTGATTATTAAATCAGTGATTACGGCTTTGCCAAACCATGTGATGTCTGTGTATCGGTTGCCGAAAGCTACAGTGAAGAAGCTAACGGGCGCAGTAGCCCAATTTTGGTGGAGTCCAGGAGGCAGTACAAGAGGTATGCATTGGAAATCATGGGATAAATTGTGTGCCTATAAGGACAATGGTGGGCTGAGTTTTAAGGACTTGACTGATTTTAATACGGCAATGCTTGGGAAGCAGTTGTGGCGGCTGATTGAGAAGCCAAATTCTCTTTTTTCTCGAGTTTTCAAAGGGCGGTATTACAGGAATGCTTCACCCCTGGAACCGATTTGCTCATATTCCCCGTCATATGGCTGGGGGAGTATTATTTCTGCTAATCTCTGGTTTGTAAATGACTAATTAAAAGGGTTGGATCAGGGTCATCTATTTCAGTATGGAATGATCCCTGGCCCCCATCCACTCGCCCGAGACCAGCTAACAAAAACCTTCATAATAGTTACCCGGACCTCACAGTGGATTCTCTCATTAATTCGGAATCCCGCACATGGAATTTACAAGCAATTAGGAACTTGGTGGATCCACAAGATGCAAAAATAATAGAGAGTATACCATTGAGTAGAAATCAGTTGGCAGATAGAAATGGATGGAACTTTCCCAAGAACGAGAAATATACGGTACAATCAGGGTATTAGGTAGAAAGGATCTATCCTAATAAGGAGAAACCACCTGAATTTTATGATCCCTATGTAGATATCCTCAAAGCATTCTGCTGGAAAGTGAGATGTCCCCCGAAGCTAAAGCATTTTTTATGGCAGTTGTTGTCCGGTTGTATAGCGGTAACGAAAAACCTGAAAGCGAGAGGGATAGAAGGAGATACCTGCTGTGCCAGGTGTGGAGACCCGGAGGAATCAATAAACCATGTGTTCTTCGAATGTTCTCCAGCACGTCAAGTGTGGGCACTATCTAAGATCCCATCAAATCCAAACATTTTCCCAATTGGCTCTCTTTTTGCTAATATGGACCATCTATTTTGGAGAGTTAACCCAAAAATGGAGGATCATCAGTTTACATGGATATTATGGTATATTTGGAAGGGCCGGAACAACAAAGTGTTCAGTAACCTTGACATTGACCCAAGGGAAACGCTTCGACTGGCAGAAGTTGAATCAACACCGTGAGCTGAGGCACTGGTTATTAATAATCATAGGTTGGCACATGAAGTACATGTAAGGCCTGATTTAGGGACCACGGGAAGATGGTGTTTCACGGACGGTTCTTGGAAAGATAAGGATCTATTTTCAGGACAAGGATGGCTCAGTACGTTACCAGAGTTTGATGGCTTATTGGGGGCAAGGAATGTAAGGCCATGCCTCTCACCTCTTCATTCGGAGATGGAGGCATTAATTCGGGCAATGGAATGTATGCGAAATTTAAGGCAGCTTCAAGTTACGTTTGCAACGTATTGTTTTCAATTGGTGAAGATGGTTTCGGAACCAGAGG
The DNA here is from genome assembly GCF_020379485.1 of Brassica napus. Classification (NCBI taxonomy): domain Eukaryota; kingdom Viridiplantae; phylum Streptophyta; class Magnoliopsida; order Brassicales; family Brassicaceae; genus Brassica; species Brassica napus. The sequence continues at coordinate 22,678,646 of NC_063450.1, read as the reverse complement.
AATGTCCAGCATTTAAAAGCTACCTGGAAGATATTAAGCTTTTGCGACAAAGTTTTGTCAACTCAGATATCGTTCATGTTCCTAGGACGGAGAACACAAGGGCGGATAGCTTGGCACGTAGTGCTCGGAAACAACCGTCTTTCGTCGTGCACATGGATGCAGATTTACCACCTTGGTTTACAGAGTCTACATGAGTCTGTAAATGTTTGCTGTCAAAAAAAAAAAACCCTACCCCACTCATCAACTCTAAACCATAAGTCTAGATTAGTTAATCCTACGGGTATAAATGTCTTTTACCATTCATTAAAAGTGAAGGTAAATGTGGTTAGTGTAAACATGAAAAATAATACTATGAATGTGGTATTTGTGGTAATTTCCCATGTTTTATATTGTTTTGAAAAAATTAATTATTGTGTTGTTTTGAAACATATATAATAGTATAATATTGTTTTCATAATTACTCTATAATAATAGAGTGGAGTATTTAATTTAAAATCCTACAAAAAAATCCAAGGGAATGTTCATGTTTTAATAAGAGAGAAGTTTTATTAGATTTAAATGAATGTATTTTTTAATAAAAATGTAAATAAAAATATAAATAAAATAATCCCGTAATTTATACTTATTTTTTATTTCTTCATAAATTATTTAAATGATTTAGTCAATTATTTTATTTATCAAATAATTATTGAAAGAAAATTGATAAATACTTACTAAAAAGATGATATCTAATTTTTTATATTTTTCAGACTAATTGAATAATCCCACAAGATTAATTATTTTTTTGCTTGGAAACATGGATAGTAATATAATTTTTTTTCCATAATTACTTTATAATAATAGAGGGGTATATCCCTTACTTATTAATAGAGATACATTTTTAGAGAATAACTTTTCTTTTTTATTTTTTTACAAGTATGCAATTATGAATGAGGTGTCATCACCATAGCCTTTCTCAGCTTCCATTCTTAATGACCCTTTAATTACTAGAGAAATTACTATATATGCATTTGGTACTCATATAACATAATTTGCTTAATAAAAAGATTACACATATTTTTTTTTCTCTTTATCCGATCATACCAATTTAATAAGATGAGTTTTTGTTATTTTGTGAGATTAGGTCGGCAATGATGTCTGGTAACTCGCCGGATATCCGAGGAATTGCAAAGGGAGAATGAGAGAGGAGAGTAAGAGAGAAGAAAATAAGAAGAGAATGGGAAGAGGGAAAGTAGAATTGAAGATGATAGAGAACAAGATCAATAGGCAGGTGACGTTTGCAAAGAGAAGGAAGGGTCTTTTGAAGAAAGCACACGAGCTTTCCGTTCTTTGTGATGCAGAGGTTGCTCTCATCATCTTTTCTAATAGAGGAAAACCGTACGAGTTTTGCAGTAGTTCGAGGTATTCTTATATCCAGTTTTATCTATATATGTTTTGATATGAATTTTATAAGTGTTGTTGAAGAGTTGTGTTGACTGAGCTTTATAAGCTGACAGAAGAGATCATCAAAGAGATGCTGGAATACAAGAACATGTTGATGTGGAGTTGCTAAGATAAAGAGATCATTCGTTGAGTTATGTGTGCAACACAAGATACGTTGACTTATGGGTGCGACCAAATGAAGAACATATGGTATTGTCTGTTGATAAGAATTACTAAGATATGATATTGTGTGTGGAACACATTAATGACACGAGAATTGTCATTAACGGGATGCTGATGTGGGCTTGATAAGAGAATTGGTTGAATGGGCTTTGAGAAGTAAGGTCCAACTTCATTAGAAGACTTGAAGTTGATGTGGGCCTAATGAAATTAAGGTTTTACTCGGTTAGAATATAAAGAGAATGAGACGGTGACAAAAAACGGTTACGCGTATAGGGTTTATTGAAGATGTACATGGATGTGCGTGACGTCGTCCTACCGACAGTTGAGATCTGTCGGTAGTTTTGTTATAGAGAACTATACTCGCAAAAAAAAACAATAATTAGTAGTTGTTCTTCATTGTAAATTTAGATAATAGTGGTGGATGCCATATAGCAGCCGTAGATTGCGGTTTTTTTCTAGTAAATGAGTTCTGGACGTGGTCCCGGGAATGTAAGAAACGATCCTCATTAACAAATTCTATGTGTTCTTTACTTTATATTCATATATACTTGCATACGAACACACACGAACATTTAGATCTAGACACATATATTGTTTTAACAGTTGTATGGGTAATCATCTGATGTGGTGTGTCGTACGTATACCCATTTCAGATCATTTTAAATATTAATAAATACATTTTTGTATATATTTTTGAGTTTCTGATGATTTATTTGATACCTTGAGTTTTAGATGTATCTCAGAAGAAGCATTTGATCTTATATGAAATTAGGGTTGATTTTTATGGTAGTGATATTAGTTAATAAGGGTTTAATTTTTTTTTTAATTTCTCTTTAATAATTTCTTCACGGATAAAAGAGTTTCCACCTTATGATTCTCCAATTAATCCGATCAAATCATTAATTGTTATGAAAATAAGAGGAAAGTCTATATCTTTATTAGACAATAAGGAGCCATTTATATAGGGAATTACATAAGTATGAAACCCTAATATAATATGGGCTAGGAAATACAAAGACATAAGAATATGAGCCTTCGAATATGGGTTTCCACTAGACCTTGGTTTATAACACTCTCCCTTGGAAGACCATCTTCGAAGTGGTTTGTAATACGCTTTGGATGTTGACTCATTAAAACCTTACCAGGAAAACCCAATGGGATAAAACCATGGTGAAGGAAAAAAAATACAACACGTATTACTCCCCCTGTTGAGTACATCTCTGGATGTCAGTAACGCCTTAGTAATTAGATTCACCAAATCCTCGCTTGAGTGAACTTGGACGGACAAACAACCTGTATCACCAAAATAATCTATCCTTCTTTGGGTAGGTTAGTATCAAATGGACCCAAGTCTTTAGTTCCCTGTAGGTAACAAAAATATGTATAATCCCGTTCTAGTGTCTTTGGGTCAATCATGAGCTATATCTAGCTAATAGATTACGGCAAATTATTTATCTAGCCTTGTATGGCTCGCCAAATCCGTCAAAACTTTATGGCACTTAGACATGGCATTTTGGGACCAAAGATCTCTTCATCTTCTTGATTAGGGACGGAATTATCTTTTCTAAACTGAGAAACCTTATAATTATGGGACTTGTCAATTCGTAAGCTTAGTCCATATCAAACTTCTTGAGCATGTTATCTATGTATGTCATTTGATGCATAAGGATTTTCTTTTCAAGGTGCTCAATGTATAATCCAATATATAATCTTGTTTTCCCAAAACCTTTCATGTTGAATTCGAATTCTTTCTTGATCTGTTCTATCTTTGGGAAATTTCTCTAGAGGTTCCTAGGATATTCAAGTCGTTTACATAAAGATATTCAATATTGTTCTCGAGAACTTGATGTGTTCGGTAGTTCGATACCCTCTGGAACTTTCACATAAATTTTGTTATCCAGTGGACCGTATAGATATGTATTTTATTTGCCAGACGTATAAGGAATCAGAATGTCGTTGCATCCACCACATAGGAGTATGTCTCCTTTATAATTGATTCTAGGTCTTTGTGAGAACTTTATGCAATTTCAACATTCTTATTATGTTTTCTCACCAAAGACTTACTTATGTCCAACTGGTTTGACTACATCTCTTCTCTTAAGAGATTTCATATACCACGTCTTATAGCATTATAATTTTGCTTAATCAATTTCTTTGAGTAATTTCTCTGAGTGCACTCTATGATAGACCTTGGTTTCATGATCCTCGCTTTTGTCAAGCGCTTTTGTATTCAAATATTATATCATCATCGACGTCCATATTATTTTACCGGTTCCATTTATAATCCAGACATGACATAATGCATTTAGATCATATTATTTTCAGGTACCTGATCTTTATTCATGGTCATGTCTAAAGTTTCCTTTGGACAACCTTAATTTCGGATCTGCCATTTCAATTTTATGCTCTTCTTATTTTCGAGTAATACATGTATGGAACCATCTTATCTTAACTAAGTCCAATATCAATTTTATTAGAGCATAACCCGCTGGTATATTTCAGTTTGAGTCATTAAACATGTCTGGCAATTGACTTGTTTAAGTTCTGAGAATGATTCATTCTTTGGACTCTTATTCTATATTCATATTTGAGGATCATTATTCATTTTCGAAATCGTTTACCAGCTTATTATTTCTCTCCCTGATGTTGGATATACGGATTTATCTAATCCATGGCTTAGCCTTAATCATATCTCTCGTGGCCTTATGTATTCTTATGGAGATTTATATCCAACGTATACACTTAATTCAATTTCAGATCCCATCTTATAACTTTGTGGTGGAGCAACTTATTTAAGTTCTCTATATGGGAACATTTATTCTTGACCCTTTATCAAATTCATGGGAGAGTCTCTATTTGTTCTTTGGCATTATGCGAGCAAATTTTGCTGCAACTTATAAGGATTCATAAATCCACCGGTATCACCAATTACTCCTGCAAACTTATTGTAGATTTTGACAAGGATATGTACAACCATATGTCGTCACATATGATGGATGATCAGTCCATCTGTGGGTGATCAAGCCCACAAATTTTTTTGCTTATTTTCGAAATATCATGGTGAATACTCTTATTATCAATTCTCTTATTCAAAGGGGCAGCATATCTTAAACCATTCAATAGAATGTCGCATACTTAACCGGAATGGCATGACCGATTTGTCAATCATTAATCTCCATATAATCTTTATGTTGTGCAATTTCATTTTCAGATTTGATTTTGGCCGAGTTCTATTTGGGCTATTGTTGTCGTGGATGCTTAACTTATTTAGGGATTTTGGGATTCTCTGATTCTCCCCCTCGAGATAATAACACTTAATGTTCATTTATCTCGTATTGAATCCCAAACTTAGGTAATTTAATATCAAATTTTGTTCTCTTAGACAATAATTTTGAAATCATCATGCATTAAATAAATCAAAGTGTGCAACAAATAGCCAGAAATAAATTAAGTCTGATTAGATTAATAGAGATTTAAATTCGGCCAAGATAGATTATTCAAAAGACTTTGGCCAAGGAATTTTGGCCAAGAGGATTCGGCCAAGATGATTTTACCAAAATGCTTTGGCCAAAGAGATTCTATTAGTTTGACTAGATTTCATATTTGGCCAATAGAAATTTCAATTTGGCCAAGCTTTTGCCTTCGGTCAAGGTCTTTTAAAGGTTGGCCAAGAGAATTTAGACTTTGCATTTGATCAAGATTTAAGCTAGGCCAAGCTTCTACATTTGGCCAAGACTTTAAAGATCATGCGATTGTTCATTAGGCCAAACATAATTTTCGGCCAGGCCAAATCCGAATGGTTCTAGGATTCTTATAGATTTCGGCCAAGGAGTAATTTTATGATCAGATTTTAAGTTTTAAACAATTGATCATGTCTTAAAATTTGGCTAAGATTTCATTTGGCCAAGGCTTTGAGAAACGTTCCTACAAATGTTCATATGAACATGTATAGTTTTGGCCAAGCCAAATCCAAACAGTTTTAGGATTTGGTTATGTGTTTCGGATTAGCATATGATTCAAGGTTTAAAAACACATATAGACCAGGCAATGTAATCGAATCAAGTTTAGCATATGATGAAGTTTTGATCCTACGGCCAAGCTTTTAATCATGCAGATAGGATTTCATGCAATCTCTAAGTTTTAAACAAGCAAGCCATCATTTTCAATCAAGTAATCATCTAGCAAATCAGATTTGGATCATGTGAGCATGTGACTGAGCAAATTAAATCTAGGTTCCAAGCTGCATGCAATCGGATTTTATCTTTAACAATCAATCTAGATTTTAATTTCTTAGCATGCGAGCTAGGTAGGCGATCAAACAAATCAGATTTTGGGTTTGAAGCATGCGAATCAGATTTTGTTAAGACATACGATTCAGATTTTAAACATATCATGTGATCAAGCAACCAAATTAGATTTCAATCAATAGCATGTGATCAAGGCAATTTCTATTTATAATTGGATTTAATCATGTGATTTCAATTTCCTAGGTTTAATCGATTTTTAATCAATTAGCATATGAATAATTTCAATCTAATCATGAAATTTTATCCCTAGGTTTCATATGATCAAATTATAGAATTCTAATTTAAATTTATTAAGTTTTAAATTTTTAGGAAAAACCAATAATCATGCGATCAGATTTTAGGTTAAATTTCAAATCCTAATTCTAATAGGATTTAGACACAGGAACATGTAATTATTCTTAGTCTAATTATGCAACCTCAAACATGTAATTATTCTTAGTCTAATTATGCAACCTCAAACATATAATTATGCATGAAAAAAATATCAAGTTATACAAGCATAAAATCGGCCAAGACAAAAACCCTAACAACTTTATAACAACCTTGTAACAACCTTCATATTTTTAAGGGTTCTAGGTTTTAGCATGCAATTTCAGTTTTAATGTTTATGTTTCTATTTCTAACATTAAAACATGTAATTTCTATTAACAAACAGATCATACAATCAAGTTTTAATAATCCTAGCATGTGATTAGGTGATCAAACAAATCAAATTTCAATTAAGCATGTGATTTGCAATTTTATGCCTAGCATGCGATTTCTAATTTTAATGTTTAGCATATGATTTGCAAACCTAAAACATGCAATTTCTATTAACAAACAGATCATACAATCAAGTTTTAATAATCCTAGCATGTGATTAGGTGGTTTCTATCAGTTCATACGAAATATGCATGATGCAATCAATACAGTAATGCACAAACAAATCTCTCGGCCAAGTCAAAGATCAAGCCACACGGCTACTTGATGGAATCAAGTCATTACCATCCTAGCATAAGATTCTAAGTGTAATTGCAATCAATCAATATGATCAAATTAGGTTATGTATGTATGATGCAACAAGCCGCACGACCACAAGGTATGATCAAGTCTAGAACAATTAACCTAGCATGTAGTTTCAGTTTCAACCGGATTATACAGTTTCAAATTCAAGTATTCGATATCAAACAATCAAGACTATGTTATATGGAAACACTTATCCTAACAGGCTGTTTCAATTAAGGTTTCAATCTTGAATCATTCAATCAATTAATCAATTTCAGTTATGAATCAATACTAGCAACAGTTCTATGTGATCAAATTCAAATTTCGATTACAAAATTAGGGTTTTGGATTTCAATCTATCAAAGCTAGTAATTTCGATTTCAATATGATCAAATTCAATCTCAATCAACATTCAATTAGTTTTAATCAATCAATCAGATTTCGAATTAGGGTTTATGCAAAAATCGAATGTGTTTTAGAGTTTTAGGTTTTCGAGTTTGATCTTAGATTAATGGGATTCGATTTGAGATTCAAAACCATTAAAGATTTCGATTTTAATTGATCAAGTGATCAATCTCGATTAGGGTTTGGGGTATCGAACTTTTGAGCTTCGATTTTACTCTTTGGGATTTTGATCTATTACCCTATGGTTTTTGATTCATAAAAGATTAGGGTTTTATGGTTTTAATTCTTTATCAAACAATCCATATTCGATTATGGGTTCTTAGGTTTTGAATTACCTTTAATCTTAGATGTTTGTTGAACGGACCACCAAAGGAATGAACCGCAAACTGGAACACGAACGGGACGTGAGCTGGCTGCTATCGGATCGCGAACGGATTGAGGCTGAGGTCGCGAGCTGTCTGTGAGCTGGAGTTGTCGCGAACGGGATGCTTGCTGTCGGGAACGCGAGCTGTCCGGGATGCGAGCTGAGGCTGAGTTTGTCTGAGCTAGGATCGGACTGAGATCGTCTGTAGGCTGAGCTGAGACGGATCGGGAACGCCTATGAACTCTTTTTGATCTGAATGGAAAAGAGAGTTTGATCGTACGGGCAGCAACTCCTCTCGGCTTGAACTTCTTGTTGATATTAGATTTTAATTCCCTCGGCTCATGAAACAACACGAGGATCATTAGATAACATGAACGCCATAAGTTAACAAGATAACATGAATCAACTAAGGTATGATAAACTTATCTTGCACAGGAGTTGAGTTCAGCGAGAAAATCCTTGTTGGAATCGGATTTGGTTTCCAAAGCAAATCGGCGCGCACTGTATCTATGCGTGAGGACGCGTCGATGGTCAGATCGATAAGCGGTTTGCACAGACTGATTCGTCTCGGCAAGGGCTTCATTTTGATATCTTGATCGTTTTCTTGGTCCTCACGGTTTGGGAGAACGGCCTCTTTGAAGTTCCGAGACTGATTCTTTTTCGTTTAGGGTTTGATGATTTTCGGCTGAGTTGAAGAATATTTCGTGGAGGCTTAGGGCTATAGGCTATCGTGCTGATAACGTGTTATGAAAATAAGAGGAAAGTCTATATCTTTATTAGACAATAAAGAGTCCTTTATATAGGGAATTACATAAGTATGAAACTCTAATACAATATGGGCTAGGAAATACAAACACATAAGTTATGTCAAATTTGCAGTCAGATTCAAGAACTTCTTGGAGGTGATTCAACTAGCTATGTCAAATTCTTCTTCTTATATCTATTTGATCTTTACTTCAGATCCATCCCTCTTTAAGTTGGTTCTTTAGATCTTCTCTGAAATGTCCCAGATTTTTCTGTGAACCCTAGGAAACACCCCCAATTTTCGTCCATTGATTTTTAATCTGATTATTTTCAGACTACAGAAGTTAAATTTGATACTTGAGTAACTAATAATGACAATTTTGATGTGATGCAGCATGATTCGGACACTTGAGAGGTACCAAAAGTGCAAATATGGACCTCAAGAGCCCAATGTGCCTTCAAGAGATGAGGCCTTAGCAGTTGTACCCCTTCCTTTTCTTTCTTTTTTTTTTTCTGCTTAATCAAAAACATGAATTGGTTTGGTTAAATCAAATCCAATAATGGTAAACTTTTTTTGGCGAGTAGGAACTTAGTAGCCGACAGGAGTATCTCAAGCTTAAGGAGCGTTACGACGCCTTGCTGAGAACCCAAAGGTAGATTAATCGGTTCATTTTAAGCTACTGCTTCTTTTAAAAATATATGAAGACTTTTGTCTTGAAATATTATAGGAATCTATTGGGAGAAGATCTTGGACCTCTGAGTACAAAGGAGCTTGAGTCACTTGAGAGACGGCTTGATTCTTCTTTGAAGAAGATCAGAGCTCTCCGGGTACTACGTCTTCCATTTCTCTCATCATATACGAAACTGTCTACTCACTATGCTCGACCAGATCAATGATCTCCAGAGTAAGGTAACATAAAAAAGGAATGCGAGCCCATTCTTCAAATCGGGTAACTAACTATTACTTTATATGATTAATTTTGATCTCTACGTACGTATAAGTTATTTTTAGCCTATATTAAGTAAAACTTTACCATGGAGCTGCAGGTACCAGGGGCAGCAAGATCATGGAATGAAAGCAGGACCAAGTGTGAATAATTTACATGTGGGATTTGTTACCATATGACGCCAACTCTATTTGATATTTCTACAAGTTTTTTTAACTTTTTATATTAAAACTTTCTCTTCCCCTCTTAGACTACATGATATGAGTACCTCTCTCTCTCTTTCTAAATCTATGCCTTGAGTGCATTCGTTTGTGTGTATTGTTTATTATGCCCTTTTATAATTCAATGATATTTTGAACAAAATTTTATTCGCCTTATCTCCGAAACTGTCACACTAAATCTCTAGTACATCTAGATATATACATATTCCCTTCTGAGCTTCTATATTTGCAGTTTCTGTTAAGTACAGTATACACGCTTCCAGCTCCAAAATCTTTTTGACTCCCGTTTTGTGTTATGTAGTAAGGGTACGAGACTTTTGTGTGAATATATAATTTAACAATGAACATTAGTGTATAGCGGATAGAAAATATAACTCACACCAGTTTTTCCAGATGTCTAGCAAACTAACAAAAAAGAAGAAGTTATCGTGTATTACAAAAAGTTTGTCATCGCTGATGTCTGTGGCCAGCGAACTGTATGCAGTCGGAAGTGAAAAAATGACCTCCTAGAGTTGGTTCAATTCCAGTAAAATGAAAACGGTGGTGAGACTGAATCAACTGAACACCTATAGAAGCTTGATGTAAGTGAATGCCCCTGGAGAGTAAAAGAATTTATCTGCCACACAGAAGGCATGTACTTACTTTTAGGCTCTGAGACAATTAACAAGTACTGCAGCTGCTGTTGTAATCTGAGATATGAGAACAGACCAAAAAAAGCATTTGTCACTCTAGAAAAAAGGGTTGGAAAGATATCTAAACCAATCCAAGGTGGAATCTACGAAAGCGTTTTGCCAAGAACTGAAACGATCAGCTGAAAAATCTCAAAGGTGAAGAAAAGAGAAATGACATGAAAAAAAGATGTGGAACTTTCTTATAATAAATTGTTGGTGCAAGAGAAAGGTGTTGGAACCAATTCTTATATAAGCCAAATGGACTGAGTAAGAAATTGAATAAGCGTGAATATAACTTTTATAAGTCCATTGACTTGGATTAAATTTTGATTCCATATGAAAAGAAGTGAAGATTGTTGGACCAGTACCTTCTTCTCATTCATGGCTATCTGTTAAGGAAGGGTCTAGATGGTTCTAGACCGACGTACGTAAATGTATATTGGATAAGTTATGTTGTAAAGATAAGGGTAAATAGAGATCGGTAGATTCTGTTATGATTCAGTGTTATCATGTAATGTGTATATAAGTCACGATTGTGACAGAGAAGAAAACAAGATCTTTTCACCATATCTCTTGTTTACATGGTATCAGAGCCAGTCGAAGGACAAGATCAGTATTTTTAACGAGAGATAGAAGATGAGTGAAGAGAAGACAGCAATCGTGAGTTCATCGAAGTCTGTGACTGAAGGGACGACGTCTCCTTATTATCTCGCCCCCGCCGATAATCCAGGAACGTGTATTACTCCTGTGATCTTGACGGGAGAGAACTATTCTGAGTGGTCTTCAGAGTTGGAGAACGCACTTAGAGCCAAACGAAAGTTCAGGTTCATCAATGGTAGTTTGAAGATTCCTGACGAGAAGGAGAATCCGGTGGAGATAGAGATGTGGAGAACAACAAACTCGATGATAGTAGGGTGGATAAGGGCGTCCATCTCACCTACCATACGATCAACAATGCCCTTCTCCCCTGATGCATGCAAGATGTGGAACGAGCTTAAGAAGCGCCTCTCGGTGGGAAGTGGAGTTCGTGTTCATCAACTCAAGTCTGAGTTGGCTGCGTGTAAGCAGGAAGGTTCGAGTGTGATGGAGTATTTTGGGAGGTTATCTAAGAAGTGGGAAGAGCTGTTGTGTTGTAAACCTCTCCCATTGTGTACTTGTGCAGCATTAGAGGTGTATGCCAAGGAGTATGAAGAAGAGAAGGTACACCAGTTTCTTATGGGGTTGGATGAAGCGAGATACGATAATGTTGTTACGACACTTATCGGATCAGAGATGTTGCCTGATCTCAATACGGTGTATCAACGTGTAGTACGTGAGGAGAATAGGATTGGTGTGTCTCACGTTGAGTCAAAAGAAGCACCAGTCGGGTTCAATGTGAAGGTAGGAGGTGAGGAGTCTTCGCCAGGAGGTATCATGGCTGTTGTTGCACGAGGACGTAGTGGTGTTGTGTGTGATCACTGCGGGAGATCTGGTCATGAGAAGAAGGAGTGTTGGCAGCTCATTGGTTTCCCATAATGGTTTAACGAGCGCAATCAGTCAGGTGGGAGAGGTAGCAGAGGCAGAGGCAGAGGAAGAACTAACAGCTCCAGAGCCAATGCAATGCAAGTGTCCGCAGCTTCTACAAATGCGAACAGTCAGACCTCAGGTTTTCCACCGCTAAGTGCTGAGCAACGGGCGTCACTTGCCTCATTTCTGGAGCGCCAGAAGCAGTCCCCAATACCCGACAAGTTGAATGGTAATGTGCAAACGGGTAAAGTTATTATAGATACTGGAGCATCGCATCAAATGACAGGAGATATCACTTTACTTAGTGAGGTTCACAGTGTGATACCTCGTCCTGTGAGTTTTGCGGATGGTAGTCATACTATGGCAACAAAGTGTGGTAGCTTAAAGTTGTCAGAGAAACTCACGTTGTTGAATGTTCTCTATGTTCAAAATTTGAATTGTACTTTACTTTCGGTTGCGAAGTTGTTTCGGCAAACTGGATGTCTTGCAGTGTTTTCTGATACTCTATGTGTATTACAGGACCGTTTTACGAAGACTCTGATTGGAGCCGGTGAAGTGAAAGATGGTGTTTATATTTATCGTGATGTGACAGTCACGAGAGGTCATCGAGTCAAGGCATCGGAAGATCAGACTTTGTGGCATCGTCGGCTGGGACATCCCACATTTGGTGTTTTGAGTTATTTGCCTCTTATTTCTGGTGTTAAAGACGTCTCAACCAAATTTGGTGGATACGATATTTGTTTTCAGTCTAAACAGACTAGAGAGTTGTTTTCATAAAGTTCTAATAAAAGTTTGGGTTCATTTGATTTGATACACATTGATCTATGGGGTCCATATCGTGTTCCGTATTTGTGTGGCGCGGTTTATTTTCCCACTATTGTTGACGACTACTCAAGGGCTGTATGGATACATCTCCTTCTTGAGAAGAGTGAGGTGAAAACAGTTCTCCCAAACTTCATTTCTCTTACTAGTCGACAATTTGGTAGAAATGTGAAAACAGTGAGAAGTGATAATGGAACATAGTTTATGTGTCTGACGAGATACTTTGCGGAGCAGGGGATTCTCCATCAGACATCTTGCGTAAACACGCCACACCAAAATGGCAGAGAGGAAAGGAAGCATCGCCATATCTTGAACGTTGCGAGGTCACTATTGTTTCAGGCGAATCTACCTGTCAGTTTCTGGGGAGAGAGTGTGTTGGCTGCTGCTCACCTTATTAACAGGACTCCATCAAAGTTACTTGAGGGAAAGATGCCATACGAGTGTTTGTATGGTAAGAGACCTGAGTATAATAATATTAAGTTGTTTGGTTGTCTGAGTTTTGCTCATCAAGCAAGGAGGGACAAAGATAAGTTTGGAGCAAGAAGTAGGAAGTGTATCTTTGTAGGATACCCATTTGGAAAGAAGGGTTGGAAGTTGTTCGATATGGATAAAAACGAGTTATTTGTCTCTAGAGACGTGGTGTTTGATGAGACAGTGTTCCCGTATACAGCAAAGAGAGATGAGACAGTTCATGTTCCGGTTGCGATGGAATTTGGAACGTATGATGAGATACCCCAGACTGAGATTGTGCTCGACAGGGGGAGTGTTGAACATGTCAAGAGCGTTGTGGAGTCTGTGACAGAGCAACACTCAGAAGCAGAGCATTGTGATAAAGAACCGAGTACTAGCGGAGAAGTGTTGAGTGAAGATGTGGTGCACAAGGAAGCTTTGGGGCGTGGACACAAAAGTTCACAACCACCGGCTAAGCTACGAGATTATGTGCTCTACAACACGCAAAGTTCTCTTGATAAACATAACACCATCACTCGCGCCGATCCTCCAACAGAGTCATCAACAACGGTTCCAGGTAAAACACCTTACCCCATTACTGATTATGTGAATGATGCCCAGTTTTCATTTGCCCATCAGGCTTTCCTTGCGGCTGTGAGTGTCGGGTTGATACCAAAGAACTATAAGGAAGCTTTCAAGGATCAAAAGTGGAAGAAGGCAGTGAAGGTTGAAGTAGATGCACTTGAGCTTAGTAGAACATGGGATGTAGTTGACCTACCACCAGGGAAGAAAGCCATTGGTAGCAAGTGGGTGTTCACTATTAAGTATAATGCAGATGGGACTATACAGAGGTTCAAAGCTAGACTTGTCTGTTGTGGAAACCATCAAGTAGAGGGTGAATATTATGAAGAAACATTCGCACCTGTGGCCAAGATGAACACGGTTTGAACTCTTTTACAAGTTTATGTAGCAAAGAATTGGGAAGTGCACCAGATGGATGTCAATAATGCATTTCTACATGGAGATTTGGAAGAAGAAGTGTACATGAGACTTCCCCCAGGGTTTCAATCGGATAATCCAAACAAAGTGTGCAAGCTGCGTAAATCTTTGTATGGGTTGAAACAAGCTCCCAGGTGTTGGTTTGAGAAACTGAGAAAAGCTCTTACAGGATTCGGGTTTGTGCAATCATATGAGGATTATTCGTTGTTTACTTATATCAAGGGAGATAAGAGTGTGTGAGTTCTCATATACGTAGATGACTTGATCGTCACGGGTGATGATCTGGATATGATGGTAAAGTTCAAAAAGTACTTGAGTGACTGTTTTCACATGAAAGTTTGGGGAAGGCCAAGTACTTTCTTGGTATAGAGATCGCGAGAAGTCCTCAGAGAATGTTTTTATCACAGCGTAAGTATGCGCTAGACATCGTAGATGAGGTTGGGATGCTTGGGAGCAAACCGGCAACTACACCAATGGAGATGAACCATCGGTTGCTTGCGGATAAGAGTCCGTTGTGTGTTAATCCTGTGAAGTTCAGGAGAGTAGTGGGTCGTCTGGTGTATTTGACTATAACGAGGCCGGATTTGTCGTATGCAGTTCACTTGCTGTCTCAGGTGATGCATGAGCCAAGAGAGGCACACTGGGAGGCAGTGATGAGAGTTCTACGATACTTGAAGGGGAGTCCAGGTCAAGGTATTATGCTGAGGTCTGACAGTGATTTGAAGATACGAGCATACTGCGACTCTGATTACAACTCATGCCCGCTCACGAAAAGATCATCGTCAGCGTATATGGTGTTACTTGGCAACTCACCTGTCGCATGGAAAACTAAGAAGCAAGACACAGTGTCACACTCGTCTGCAGAGGCCGAGTATCGTGCTATGTCAGATGCATTAAAAGAGCTGAAGTGGATGAAGAGACTTCTGGAGGATCTTGGAGTTAAGCATGAGACACAGATGGAGTTGTTTTGTGATAGTAAAGCTGCCATCTACATCGCAGCGAATCTTGTGTTCCATGAACGGACGAAACACATAGAGAAAGACTGTCACAGTGTGAGAGACGCGGTAAAAGACAAGCTCATCTCTACCGTTCATGTTCGGACTAATGAGCAACTCGAAGATATATTGACAAAGGCTTTGGGAGCTTCACCATTTTGTTGCTTGTTGTCCAAGTTTGGAGTGTGTGACTTGCACGTTCCAACTTGAGGGGGAGTGTTAAGGAAGGGTCTAGATGGTTTTAGACCGACGTACGTAAATGTATATTGGATAAGTTCTGTTGTAAAGATAAGGGTAGATAGAGATCGGTAGATTCTATTATGATTTGGTGTTATCATGTAATGTGTATATAAGTCACGATTGTGACAGAGAAGAAAACAAGATCTTTTCACCATATCTCTCGTTTACACTATCCAAAGGTAACCCCTAAAGAGCTTTCCATGTTGCCTTCCGTATCAAAAATGTAATGTCAAAGAGTCAAAGATCCATACATCTGTTCCACTAGTTTAGAACGTGTTTTGGCTCTAGTCTTGTAGGATCAAGCACTTGGAGTTCATAAACTGCTTTTATAAACAATCATCAATTGATATCGAGAATGCAGGCAAGGTTGTTTTATTAAAGGTATTTACAATTCTCAGTTCACATTTCTCATTCTCTGTCTTTACTCTTGCATTCAGACTTGACTTCACACTGTAAAACATACACAAACTTATGGAGACTCATGATGACGTTTCACATGGATTGACGAATTACATCTTCGATGTCTTAAATCTCTACGTTAGTATAGTACAAAGAGTCAAAAGATCCATACATCTGTTTGTTTCTGAAATCTAAAAGTAAATGTAAGTAACACAACAATTCTCCGTTTGTAAAAAAAAATTCGTTAATTAGTAATGTTGTTAAAACCAAATCAAGTTTAGTTACACACGTTTGAACATTTTAATTTCTTGGAAGCTGAAACCTTTTATTTTATACATAATGACGATGAGTCCGAGACTATAGTCACTTACTATACAAAAGACTGGTCCCCAAAAACTTTTAAAAACCCACTCAGTAAACCCAAGAACCAGTGGCGGATGTAGACAATTTTTTGGATGGGGGCAAATTACATATAAACACAGAAATTGAAGATATAATATGATTTTAGTAAGGGGAAATGACTAAAAAAATAAGTAACATCAAACAGAATTTAAATTTTTCATGGGTGCAAGTGCTACCTCCTTGGCCTACCTATATCCGCCACTGCCAAGAACTATTTGAATATAACCCCATCTTTCTGTTTTTGACAATGAGGTCCCATTCTAATTACGTCTTGACATGGACCATGTCTGTCTATTTTTAGAAGCTTAATCAGACGGTTCTTATTCCCCTCCATGACACACCGTCTTATAACCGTCCGATTCAACCTAACGCCTAATGGACCACATCACTAATAGTACTTCGCAACTTAGCTGTCGTGTAGGGTTTCACGTGGCATTTATTTGTTCTACAGTTTGCATCGCAAATTTGCAAGTTGATGTCTGGTCCCCATCGATCATCACCGTTTCTTTAGCATCATCGAAGAAAATAGCATTTTTGATTCTGAGAACTCATTATAACCGTTGGATCTCATCGATGTATATCTATCCTTGTTGGGTCATGTGTGTGCTCCAGGGCATAGGACCCCAAAGCAATAAAGAGTATTCCAAGTGCTTCTCTCTTACATATTGACCATTTTTTTATTATAATGTTTTTTTTTTTTTTGGTCAAACTTTTATTATAATGTATATGCTTTAGAGTTTAGACGTAGAAATCTATTATGCGATACGATACGTACGAGATTATATAACTTACAAGACCTCACGTCCTATCATTAAATTATAGTATGCCTTCAAGGTTTTCTGTTTTCCTCCGTATAAAAATACCTTAAAGAGACTTCAAGAATGATGACTTTATTTTCTTGAAATGTATTTTTTTTTTTAAATAGTACCACTGACATCAGTAAATAATTAGATAGTTGAATGTACTTTAGTTTCTCTGGTTTAGTGCACAACATCTTTATCAGTTGTCGTCATCTTACATTGAAATGTATGACCAGATCTGATAAGAAGTGAATACGTACTTGGCTTACTCTCTTGTCCTCTAGATACCCTTTTCTAACCAATTTTGATTGTCGTAAGTTAACCAGTAAATTCTTTATTTTACCGAAATTGAAGCAAAACAAACTATCAGAATCTGGAGCCCTACCCGGACAAACTAGCTCAACTGGTAACACCTCAGACTCCGGTTTGAGAGATCACGAGTTCGAGTCTCGGGCGGGGAGGAGTGTCCAGGGCCGTAATGGTACAGCCGAAAGCCCGAACCCCGTCTGGTTAAACAAAAAAAAAAAAAAAAAAAAAAAATCTGGAGCCCTGTTTAATAAGGGCTAATGGAACACTTACAAAATTGCTTGTAATGCTTCTAGAATCAAACTAGTGATGATTAAACTTGCAAATCAGAGAAAGGAAGCTTTTATAACCAAACAGAATAATAATGCTATGTTTAGTTTTCTAATTGAATCATACCTTTGTCTCCAACACCTACTTACCAGCCAAAATAAAGCTATTACGTTTGCAAACAAAAAGGACTAAAAGTTTTAGTCAGACATGAACTCTTACATCGGACGAACCCTAAGATGACCAAAATATACTATAACCTATATTCAAAACTATGTTTATTTTATCCATTAATGTTTTCTTCAAAACTCTTTTTATACCAAACTAAAGTTATCAACATAGTAGTGTTTGGCAAACTCAAACAACAAACATTAAATTATGAGAATGTTATCATTTTTTATAATATCAAAAATACATAGGACTATAAATGAGGAAAAAGATAACAAATCTAACAGTAAGAATTTAGATATGGGAAATTGGACTGTATGACATGAAAAAAAAGTTAATTCACAAACTAGCCAATTTCCCTATCATTCTTATATACACTATTACATTTATATAATAATATTGTATTAGCCCTCTTTTTCACCGGCTCAACCTTCAAAGAAAAAAATTTAATTAATGATTATTAATTGTGAAAGATAAAACATGGTTCTTTGTTGCCCACACACACTCACAAAATAAGTTTTTTATTGCTGATATTTGGAAAAGTGAATAGATTTCTCCAAAATAGATTTGAGCGATGAAGATGTTACAGACTACGTTCCCGAAAAGTTTTGTGGAGGAAGAAACCGGTTTAGGAGGCTTTGTCGGTGACGAAAAGGAGATGCTTCTCAGATTCCAAAAGCGACTGTAGCAAGACACCTGAACATGTATGTATCTGAATTTACAGGAAATCTATGTTGTATGTGGGAGAAGATGAACAATTTTTATTATTGTATTCTATTCTATGCATATAAAATATTCTATGCATATAAAATATTCTATGCATATAAAATAGAAATGTATATTTTGTTATGCATTATATTTTGTTTTTATACTATTTTATCATGCTCCATTTCATTTGTTGGTTAATAAAAAGTGTTGAATTTTGTTTAGAAATATAGTTTGTAATTTTCTTAAATTCTAACTATCTTTACATGTGTCTGTAAAAATTGTATTGTGATTTATATTGTATAGTTTAATATTACATAATATAATTTAATATTATATAATATTATGTATTTTTTAGATTTTGATATTTGAATTTATGGTTCATATTTGGGTTAGAGTTTAATGATTAGAGAATAGGGTTTAGTATTTAGAAGATGAAAGGGTATGACTGGGGTTAGTATTAACTTCTTACATGCAATCACATACATTTCATAATTTCACCAATATGTACTATGTTATTTATTTTGTTTCATTCTATTTGGGTTTAGAGTTTATATTTGGGTTTAGGGTTTATATTTGGGTTTAAGGTTTAGACTTGGGTTTAGGGTTTACTGATTAGAGCTTAGGGTGTAATATTTAGGGGTTGTGGTGGGATTAGGGATAACTAAAGTTGAGATATGTTTAATATTTAAAAGTTGTAGGTGGAGTTATATTCTTATACTATTTCGGTGATATGGAATAAAGTACTCGGTGCATATATATGTGGTTTATAAATGTATACGTGGATGATTCCACTAAGAGAAAGACGTCACCTACTTTTTCACTTGCAACTGGAAACCTTTTAATCCACCGAGCAGAACCGGATAAAATAATACTACAAAAAAACACACCGAATTCCGACGGAGGTTCCGACGGACACCAAGGTCGTCGGACATTTGTGACGGAATACTGACAAATTTCCGACCAAATCCAAAAAAATTAAGTCGTCGGAATTCCATCGGCTATTTCTGACGAAATATGGTTCGTCGGAATTTTCCGACGACTTTTCGACGACATTCCGATAAAAAATGTAACCGTTGTAGTCGTCGGAAGTTCGTCGGTATATTCCGACAAATTTCCGACGACATTCCGACGAACCATGTGACCGTTCCCGACAAATATATATGACCGTTATATAGCCGTTTGAGATTGGACAATACCGACGGAATTCCGACGGACTGCTTTACATCGGTCGGAATTTCGTCGGAAAGTCGTCGGAGGTCCGTAACCAATTTCCTATAAATACAACACCTCCTCATTCAACTCATTCACACTTCATTCTCTCTTCATTCTCTTTAGTCATAACAATTCCGTGAAAATCATGTCTTCAGAAGTTTATTATCGTTCGTGGATGGATAAACCTCATTTGGATCCGAACACCAATTTGCTTACGGAAGAATACGTTCAAGGGATTGGAGAATTCATGAGGCTTGTTCAACAGCAACCGGATGCAAAAAGTGGTATGTTAAGATGTCCCTGCTCTTCTTGCAATAATAATAAGGTTATAAAAGAATTTGATGTTTGGACTCATTTGTATATGAAAGGGTTTTCACGTAATTATAAAGTTTGGTACCTTCATGGGGAAACTGGTTATGAATATGGTAGTACTAGCGAACCTCAGCCTGTTAGTGAACCTCATCCTGATATTAGGTTAGAAGAATCTAGAACGGATATAGATTATGATGTAGGTACTGAGCAGATGGTACATGATCATTATAGAAGGGAAGAACCAAACCCCGAATCTAGGAGATTTTTTGACATGTTGGATGCAGGAAAACAACCTTTGTATCAAAATTGTAGAGATGGTCATTCAGTCTTATCATCTGCAACTAGATTAATGGGTATTAAGACAGACTATAATTTGGCTGAAGAATGTATGGATGCGATTACTGATTTTGTCAAAGGTATTCTACCTAAGGATAACCTTGCACCGGGTTCATACTACGAGGTTCAGAAACTTGTTGCAGGTCTTCAACTACCGTATGAAGTGATAGATGTATGTATTGACAACTGCATGATCTACTGGAGAGCGGATGAGACACGGAATGTATGCAAATTTTGTGGGAAACCTCGTTATCAGGAGACGAGGGGAAGAGTTCCGATCCCATTCAAAAGAATGTGGTATTTGCCTTTGACGGAAAGATTGAAGAGGTTGTATCAGTGTGAGCGCACAGCAAAAGCAATGAGATGGCATGCAGAGCATTCCACAAATGGTGAGATTAGACATCCTTCAGATGCAAAGGCTTGGAAACATTTCCAGTCAACATATCCAGAATTTGCGGAAGAGAGAAGAAATATTTATCTTGGATTATCTACTGATGGTTTCAGCCCATTTGGAAAGCATGGAAGGCAGTATTCTCTATGGCCAGTTATTGTGACACCGTACAACTTACGGCCGAGCTTGTGCATGCGACGAGAGTTTTTGTTTCTCTCAATTCTTGTCCCCGGGCCAGATCATCCTAAAAGATCACTAGATGTGTTTCTTCAACCACTAATATATGAGTTGCAACAACTATGGGCGCATGGTTTTGAGACATACGATGTTTCGCGCAAAGAAAACTTTCAGATGCGGGCAGTACTTATGTGGACAATAAGTGACTTTCCAGCATATGGTATGTTATCTGGATGGACAACACATGGGAAGCTATCATGTCCATATTGTCAAGATGACACAGATGCTTTCCAACTAAAGAACGGAAGGAAAACGTGTTGGTTTGACTGTCACAGACGATTTCTACCACCTGATCATCCATACCGCAGGAGTAAGACTTCGTTTACGAAGAACAAGCAGGTGTTTGATGGTCCACCTGAGGAAGTTAGTGGGAAAGATTTGTTGAAGCAGTTTAGGTATTTTGATGCAGAAAGGACGCCAGATGTAGGTGGACATGAAAACATTCGAGTCAATGCGGTTGGAGAGCTACATAACTGGCACAAAAAGAGTATTTTCTGGGATCTGCCATATTGGGAGAGTCATCTATTGCGGCATAATTTAGATGTCATGCATATTGAGAAGAACTTCTTCGATAATCTGATGAACACAGTCCTTAACATCCAAGGTAAAACGAAGGATAATTTGAAGTCAAGGTTGGATTTAGTCGATATTTGTGATCGTTCTGAACTTCACGTTGATGAGAACGGTACGGCCCCTTTTCCCATTTATCGGCTAGATGGTGCTAGAAAAGAAGAGTTCTTTGATTGGATTACAGATAAAGTGAAATTTCCTGACGGATATGCATCAAATTTGGGGAACTGCGTTGATAGAAGCGAAGGAAAGTTTACTGGCTTGAAGAGTCATGATTGTCATGTAATTATGCAGCGCCTCCTTCCGTTTGCTTTTTCAGCATTATTGCCACGTAATGTTCATGAAGCAAATTGCAGGTATATTATATTTTTACAATTTAATTTATTTTTATATTTAACAATTATGCTTATAAAAACTTAATACTTACGAAAATTATGTCTTTTATCTATGTATGGATTAGTGTTTTCTTCTGCGACTTATGCAGCAAAGTAGTGACTGAAGAGGGTATTAATAATTTGAAGACAAACGCACCATTCAGCATGTGCAACCTTGAGAAGATATTTCCTCCATCATTCTTTGATGTAATGGAACATCTTGCTATTCATCTCGCAAGAGAATTGGAACTTGGTGGTCCTGTGCAGTACAGATGGATGTATATTTTTGAGCGTTATATGCATCATCTGAAGAAGATGGTCAAAAATCAAAGCAGGGTGGAAGGATCTATAGTGGCACAGGTGATCAATGAAGAAACTGCAATCTTTGCTGAAAATTATTTTCTACCAGAAGTGCATACAAAACACCGAAGACCTGCTCGGCATGATGATAAAGGGGAGAGAGCAACATGTCATGTTACTATCCCAAGCATGTTCAAGGAAATAGGACGACTTAGTGGAAAATTCACGAAGCGGAGACTTACGAACACTGAGCACGCTCATTTGCAAACATATTTGCTCACCAACTGTGAAGATGTTCTACAATATGAGAGGTAAAAATATTTATTCATTTATTGTTAGATTAATATTCAATAAATTTATTTCATATTGATAATATTTTTGTATATAGTGTATATATGGCGGAGTTGCGTATGACTCACAGGCATGCAACGGAAGATGAGCTTCGACAACTTAGAGATAACGGATTTGCTGTGTGGCTTCGTAGTTATGTGAGTCATATATCATATTACCCTATGCAAATGATTAGTTTAAATTTAATATATATAAACTAATTAATTTTGAAATCATATATGTTTTTTTTTATAGGTGAATGATGGTTTGGCCAGAGGTCTTGTATTCGATGATTGGATACGCGAATTTGTGCAGGGACCAAACTATGTGGTCAAATCATATCCTAAATTTTGTACGCGAGGATATGCATTCACAAGGAAATGTCATTCTAAGACAACATATGATGCTGGTGTTTCATCTTCTTCTGGTGACGATGTCTACTACGGCAACATAAAAGAAATATTGGAAATCCAATTTCCTGGAATGGTTGGATTGCGTTGTGTAGTATTCTATTGTGATTGGTATGACACCACCCTAGATAGAGGAGTGAAGATTGATGCGTTTGGTGTTACATCAGTTCATTCGCGGCGGAAACTTCAATATTATGATCCCTTCATTCTTGGTTCGCAAGCTGATCAGGTATGTCAATCTATTCATAATTTTTTACCAATATAATTAATTAATGTTATATATTTTACTAATACTTGTATAATTGATATGTATAGGTGTGCTACATCAGTTACCCTCGGGTGACGTACAGAGACGATCCATGGGTTACTGTAACGCAAATCAACCCAAGAGGACGAGTGGATGGAACTTCTGATGATGATGAACCATTGCAACCAGAGTCTACCAGCAACGCCCAGGCAGTTGAAGATTTGGAAAATGTTCAACTCGTTGAGAATTTGACTGTGTTTGGACATGATGCTGTCGTACATTCAGAGCCGGAAGCCGAGGTTGGGGAGTTTGATGAAGATTCAGAAGATTCTGATTAGTTTTTTTTTTTTTTTTTTTTTTTTTTTTAATGGTCCGTCGGAAATCCCTCGCAATATACCGATGACATAGCGACGACAATGAGTTTCATTGAAAATTGGAAAGGTCGTCGGTATTTCGTCGGAAAATACCGACGACATGTGTTTCTATAAAGTTTCAATCATAAAAATCTATAAATTTAGATGCCAAAACTATGAAAATAACACATAATAAGTGTTTAGTATAGTATTAGATCGCAACCGTTCAAATATAACAACTCATTAAAATATTTATGTATGCATATCATTGTTTTCATAACATCTCATCTTAACATTATATACTTATACAATCATATTTATATAAGCTTACACAACAAAAAATGTTATTGTGTAAAATCGTGTTATAAAACATTTTTATTGTTAAATCTTTATGCAAAATACTATATATATTATCAAAGATTTGGATTTTGCATTTAGAAACTTGAAATCAACACCCTAAACACTAAGTCGTCGGAATTCCGTCGGAATATACTGACGGAATGTGTCCGTCGGAATATACTGACGGACACATTCCGTCGGAATTTAAATTTGCCCGGGAGAACCAAACCGCTTGAAAATTTTCGCGAATTGGCATTTGGTATATTTTAATTATACCGACGGAATACCGACGAACCCGTGTCCTTCGGAATAGTCTGATATAATAACCCTCCTCCTTCTTCTTTCTTCGTTATCTCCGCATCTCTCTCTCTCTAAATTCCTCTCTCCACCGGCGATTCCTCTCTCTACACCGGCGATTCATCCCTCTACACCGGCGATTCCTCCCCCAAACCCTAAATCATGTAAGAATCATCCCAAACCTTCTTTAATCTCAATTGTTTAGGGTTTTGGATGTTAGATCTCGGATTTTAGGTTGTTTGATTGATAGTTTAGGATATATAAGTTAGGATTGTTGTTTGGATTGTTGTTTTAGTTTATTTTTGGAACATTTTTTTATTTTTAAAAACGTTTTTTGATTTTTAAAACCGTTTTTTGATTTTTTTAAAACGTCTTTTTCATTTTTAAAAACGTTTTTCAAGTTTCCAGTGATGAAATCTATATAATAAAACGTTTTTAAAATTTTTTAAAAATATTTAACAACATTTTTCTATATTTATAATTTTTTTATAATTTTGTATACATATATATATATGTAAATCATGTATAATAAAAATTTTAAATTTTTTTATAATTTTTTATAAGTTTCCACTAATAAACTATGTATAATAAAACGTTTTTTTAAAAAAAATATAAATATTTAACAACATTTTTCTTCATTTATAAATTTTTAACAACATTTTTCTATATTTATAAATTTTTTATAATTTTGTATACATATATATATATATATAAAAGGTTTAATAGTTTTTTTTAAAACGTTTATAAAATCTTTTGTAAATATATAAATGAAAACATTAAAAATAGAAATGATTTGAAAATATGTTTGATGTATTAATTTTTTTTTTTTAGGGCCGAGGATGAAGCCTGCCCCGCAGCCCGTCTTCGACGTAGTTCGGTGAGCAGTTCCCGTGCGTCGGGATCGTCTCATGACTCGGTTCCCGCATATATTCCCGCTCCAGCTCCCTCTGCCCCTCACGCTGCCCCTCACGCTGTTGCTCAACAGGATCCGGGGGTCATGCCGGTTCATCTATTGGTTCAACAACCAGGTCGAGAGCATCTCCCGTTTCTCCAACCCAACCCACGACGAGGCCATAGCACTTGGTTAGTATTTTTTTTATTTGTACCGTTATATTTTTCCTTTAATTGACTTGCTAACTTGTATTTTTTTTTACAGGTTCACCAAGTCGAAAAATGGCATTAGCCGGAGCATCAACCAGATGATGTACTCCATGCTCCGTTTTGGATATCCAAAGTGGTGTGTGATCCCTAACGACGAACGAGAGTTGTGGTTTCATCAGTTTGCGGTATAGTAACTCTTCATTTTTTTAAAGTTTTTACATTTTTTTAAATATATTTACTTATTAAATTGTGTTTGTTTTGTAGCAAGAGTTCAACTGGCACTCCGATCTTACGGAAACAGTCCGTAAGAAATTCAACGAAAAGGCCATGGACTCTTACACAAAGCAGATAAACGCGTGGAAGACAGTTTGGCAGAAGAACAAGAAGCCACGGTTCATCAACGGGGCGGTGTGGGAGCAGTTGATAGCTCATTGGGAGAAGGACGAAACTGCAGAGACGTCTTCTAGGAACTCCAGGAACCGGAAGAGCGATCGTGGCGGGAAAGGTATGTATGTGCACAACCTCGGCGCTTGCTCTATGTCTACTAAGGAGGATGAACTTGTAAGTTTTTTATTATTATTTATCTTTATATTTTTTAAATAAATATTTTATATATTTCTTGGCTAATAATGGCGGTTTTTTTAGATCGAAGCAAATGACGGTAATCCCGTTGATCGTCTCCAACTCATTAAGGTGGCTCACACTAACAAGACGACGGGTCAAATTCAGGACCCCGTGATCAAAGGTGTAGTTGATTTGGTGGAAGCTGAAATAGTTTCCCAATCTCAGCCTCTCTCTGATGACGGCGACTCCACGGGAGCTTCAACCAACCTGTCTCTATT
This sequence comes from Brassica napus, assembly GCF_020379485.1. Taxonomy (NCBI): domain Eukaryota; kingdom Viridiplantae; phylum Streptophyta; class Magnoliopsida; order Brassicales; family Brassicaceae; genus Brassica; species Brassica napus. The sequence goes on along the minus strand of NC_063450.1, from coordinate 22,652,685 downwards.
GCAAATAAATGAGATGGTTGAAAAGGTAATTTTTTTATTAATATATTTTTTTTATAATGTCGATTACTTACTTGTCCCTATTTACTTACTTTAAATATTTTTGTAGGCGGTTCCTAAAAGGAAAGGAGGCCGTTTAGTTGGGTTGGCCCGTCGTGCTTCTTCGTATCCGGCATCTTCTTCGCAAGCTCCGTATGCCGATCCCATGATTCTCGAGGAGCTACATGACAAAGATGAACGGATTGGGGCATTGGAGGAGCAGAACACCACTATCCTTTCGGAGAATGCCACTATCCGTTCGGAGAATGCCACTATCCTTGCTGAGTTGGCATCCCAGAAGAAGTTCAACACCGAGATTATGCAGAAGCTAGATCGTTTGATGTCTTCGAGTTCATCTTAGTTTATTTCGGCTTTTTAAAACTTTCGGAATGTTTTTTTTTCTATTTCGGTTTGTATGAATTTTAAACTTTATGAATGTTTTTTTCCTATTTCGGTTTTTATGAATTTAAATTTTATAATATTATTAGTTTTAAATTTCTGATTTTTTAAATTTATTAATATCAAAAAATATATTAAAATGCAAAATTAATTTGTAAAAAAAAATGGGTATATACTGACGGACAATGGTCGTCGGAATATACCGACGGACAATGGTCGTCGGAATATACCGACGGACATATATCCGTCGGAATTTACCGACAAACCACATTTCCGTCGGAATATACCGACGAACGAGGTTCGTCGGTATATTCCGACGACCGTTGTCCGTCGGTAAATTTCGACGCCCAAAGTTCGTCGGAATACACCGAGGAACACTCTACGTCGGAACTGTCCGACGAACGTTCTCCGTCGGTACGTAGTTTTTCAGATGAACTCTGGTCTCGTGTATCCGCATCGTAATATCGTCGGAAGTTCGTCAGAATGACGTTTCTCGGTATTCGTCAGAAAGTCGTCGGAAGTTCTGACGAAATTCCGACGAATTTTTTTTTCCGACGAAACAGTACCGACGGACGGGTTCGTCGGAAATTCGTCGGAATCAGTCTATTCCGACGAATTTCCGACGATTTCGGCCATCAGAATCCCCCTATTTTTTTGTAGCATAAGATACAAATGTTTGACATTGAATTATGTCAAAATCAATGTTACTTCACTCAGTCTATCTCTCTGGCTATTACAAGAATAAGCCCATTAAATATCATCACACCATTAACGAAACATAAAAAGGGTATGTTTTACTCTACATTTTTCACCAATCACAATTCACAGGGGTAATTCAGTAAGTTGAGAAAATCGTACAGGGCTTCACCTAGTTAAGGTTAGGTCACATGATTCAATGAACTCGATTAGAAAAGTAAAACAATTAAAATAAATAAAAATCAGGTGGATTTATCAAAGCTTACCATCCAGAGATTGACACGTGTTGAATATCATCCATTGTCCTACACTATCAGTTTAGGGTTGCCATCAACTCATATCCCACGCGCTATCTCTCCTCTCATCATTGATTTCCAACCGTTGATTTAATCTCTCATCTAATTAAATATCTCCGTCTCTCGAGAACATACTCCTTCCGTTTTTAAAAGATAAAATTTTTAGTATTTTCACACATATTAAGAAAACACATTAAACTACCATAATAAATATATCATTTTCTATAATTTTCAATTTTCAATAACTTTTAACCAATAGTAATTCAATAAAGTCAATTAATTTTCTTAAAATTTACAATTTTTTCATAGAAAACACAAAAAATACATCTTTATGAAACAAGCGTTTTTTTAGAAAGTCTATCATTAAGAAACGGAGGGAATATTAATTAAAGCTTTAATTTAATGGTTTTTAAATGTTAGGGTTTTTATGTAGGAATTTTAGTTAAACCTTAATAACTCGTGATCGAAGTAAAAAAAAAAAGAATGCAACTTTCTTTAACAGGGCCAAAATCACTTTTTCTAAACTAAATATTTAAACTGAAACCACAACTAGTGTTTGAGGAGATAAGTGGAACACTTTCTCTTACCATTTATGTATAGACAAACAAAGAAAAGTCCCGATATTCTCCAAAGTTTGAAAAAATATCTAAGCGGTGATAGAGTAATTAACATTCCATGTTTTGCAAGATTTTCATAAATCCTATGTGGTGTTTTGTAAATTGTGAGTAGTAGCAGGGGCGAAGCTAGTAAGGAGAGAGGGTATGCACATGCTAGTAAGGAGAGAGGGTATGCACATGCGCCCATAACATTTTAAAAAATAGTGTGTTTCTTAGCCTAATTTTATATAAACAGATATTATTATTCGTAAATTTATACTGTGTACGTGCACCCACTCAGAAATCAGTTTGGATTCGTTACTGAGTAGTAGTACAATAATTGAGGGGGTATAGATAAAGAGAATATAGTTAAAAGATTCAACTAGTCAAGCTGACGAAATGTTAATGTACTTAGAGATATATAGATACATTTTTACAAAGATATACATGTACACATTTAAAAAGTTAGAAAATAAAAGAAAAAATAGAAAGCAAATAAGAAAAAAAGAAGGAGAGAGAAGCTCATTCATATATATATATGAGGAATTGCAAAGTAAAAGAGAAGAAGAAGAGAGAAGGAAAGAAGAGGAGAATGGGAAGAGGGAGAGTAGAATTGAAGAGGATAGAGAACAAGATAAATAGGCAAGTGACGTTTGCAAAGAGAAGAAATGGCCTTTTGAAGAAAGCATACGAGCTTTCGGTTCTATGTGATGCAGAGGTTGCTCTCATCATCTTCTCTAATCGAGGAAAACTGTACGAGTTTTGCAGTAGTTCCAGGTATTGTTTATATATCCATTTTTATCTATTGGTTTGATTTTTTATAAGTAAACAAAAGAAGTTACATATGTTGTAGTGTCATTTGATGTGTTGTTGTGTCGCACGTTTTCTTTCATCTTTTAAAAGAAAAGCAAAGAGGAAATGAATACCCATTTCTGATCATTTTACTAGATTAATTAAATAGCTTTGATATATATATATTTAGATTCTCTGTATTATTTGATACATTGAGTTTTAGATTTATCACAGAAGAGGCATTTGATAATCTTATAGGAAATTAGGGTTAATTTCTCTGGTGGTGATATTAGTTAATAACGGTTTTCTAATTAATATTTTCTTCACTTCTAAAAGAGTTCTGCTACATTATGAAATCAAATCATTCATCAATTTTGCAGTCAAATTCAGAAAGTTTTGGGGGTGATTCAAGTAGCTAGCTAGGGCTACCCGTTTTTGTAAGCCTTAGGGATTACAATGTCAAATTCATCTTATCCATTGGATCTTTACTTCAGATAGATTCATCCCTGGGTTCTTAATTGAGATAGATCTTCTCTGAAATTACTCCCAGATATTCTTTCTAAAAGTTGATTTTGATAAATGACTAATTAGTTAATGGTGTGATGCAGCATGATCCGGACACTGGAGAGATACCAAAAGTGCAACTATGGACCTCCAGAGCCCAATGTACCTTCAAGAGAGGCCTTAGCAGTTGTACCGTCCCCTCCTTCTCTTCCTTACCTTTTTATGCTTAGACAAAGTCATGAATTCCTTTGGTTAATTCAAATCCAGTAATGGTAACTTTTTGGTAAGCAGGAACTTAGTAGCCAACAGGAGTATCTTAAGCTTAAGGAGCGTTACGAAGCCTTACAAAGAACCCAAAGGTACAACTAATCAACTCCTTAAGCTACTGCTAGAGTTTGTTTTTTCCTTACGGATTTGTGATGACTTCTGTCTTGAAATAATAGGAATCTATTGGGAGAAGATCTTGGACCTCTTAGTACAAAGGAGCTTGAGTTACTTGAGAGACAGCTTGACTCTTCTTTGAAGCAGATCAGAGCTCTCCGGGTACTACTTTCATTTCTCTCATCATATACCACTATGAAGTCTATATTAATTAAGACCCTATATCAAATTTGCAGACACAGTTCATGCTCGACCAGCTCAATGATCTCCAGAGTAAGGTAATAAAAGAAAAAAAAGAATAGAATGATGAAACAAATGACATATACTCTAAAAATACTAGCTAGCTCACTCTCTTATATATGAATATTTGGAGCAGGAACGCATGTTAAATGAGACAAATAAAACTCTCAGGCTAAGGGTAATGTCCTAATCATTCACAATAATTCAAGAATGTTTATTGATTTGGTAATTACTAAGTATTTAATTAATCCGCTAATTTGTTCAAAAAAAATAATTATTCCGCTAACAAGTACATGTACGTGACAGTTAGCTGATGGATATCAAATGCCACTTCAACTCAACCCGAGTCAAGAAGATCGTCATGTTGACTATGGTCGTCATGATCAACAGCAACACTCTCATCATGCTTTCTTCCAGCCTTTGGAATGCGAACCCATTCTTCAAATGGGGTAACTAACTCACTCTTTATGTGATTAATCAATTTTTTTATCTCTAGCTAGTTTGTGCTGTGTACGTAAAATATTTTCTTTTTAGCATATCTTAAGTAAAACTTTCCGTAACGGTGTAGCAGGTATCAGGGGCATCAAAATCATGGAATGGAAGCAGGACCAAGTGCAATTAATTACATGTTGGGTTGGTTACCTTATGACACTAGCTCTATTTGAATCTTTCTTCAATTTTTGACATTTTATATGAAAACTCTCTTCCCCTCTTAGCTACATGATGATTGCCTCGCTCTATATATCTCTGTCTTGTATGCATTTGTGTGTGTGTAATGTTTATTATGCCCTTCTACAATTAAATAATTTTTTTGGACACATTACTCCCAATGCTCCAACACCGTCACACTAAAATCTTGAGTACATGTATACATATTCCCTTATGGCTTCTATAGATAAATTTGTGTTAAGTAGAGAGTATATGCTTCCAGCTCCAAAATCTTTCTAATTCCCATTTTGTGTTATGTAGTAAGGGTAAGACTTTTGTTTAAATATATATTTTAACAATGAGCTATAATGTATAGTGGACAGAGAGTATAACTCACACTAGCTTATCCAGAGGCTCTTGTATGTATGAAAATCAACATGAAGTTGTTAACTGCCTGTTAAGGAGAAACCCATTGGTTAATTTATCTATATATAGGCCCACACCTGATATTATCTGGGCTACTTCTTATGCAAGGCCGAAGGAGGACTCATCTTCCACGAACTTGCCAAAAATTTGAGTAGACCGACCTTAGCCAAACCAAAATCAGAAAAATAAAAAAAATTGATTACAAGAAGAGAGCTAACTGCTAAGAGAATTTAGAAGTATATATATTACAGTAAATGAAGTATCTGATTCTTAGAGTGTACGTACAGTTAGGTCTTGATAGTAGAGCATTATCATTAGCATCATGATCTATATTCTCCGATCAATAATTGTTAGAAAAGCATACAGCTCCCGCAGTATATACTAATTTTTATAATAATTTTAAATAGCATATTCATATTGTTTTACCAATCATCCTATTAAATTGTTTAACAAAAGCATACAACTCCTGCAACATATTACTTCTATAGCATACTGCTAGCTAATGCTCTACCAATCAAAATCTTAGTAAAACTGATCATGACTAATAAAAATTTCAAAGATTTTGCAATATATATTACTTCTCTATAATGAACCTTTCAATAATTGTCATTAAAATATTTGTTAACTATCAACAAATTGTCAGGAAAATTGTTAATCCCCTTAATTAATTTCACTATTACAAATTTGTTGTTTTTCAACCCTAAGAGCTGGATTGAATAGACAAGTCTGTAAAGTGCAGATGCATTATTAACTTTTCTTATTTGGTGTAACAATTTGGAGGCACAACATGTTTTCTTCTTTTAAAACTCGTGTTATATGATTTCAAACTAGCCGTAAAAGTCAAATAGCCAAAAAAAAAAAAAAAATGAAGAAAACGACTTCTCTGGCATGATTGAAACAAAAATTAAGAAAAGAGAGTTATATAAGATTATGTGGTGGAAGATAAGGCACTACACGTCATTAAAGGGACCCACACTCCCCCCCCCCCCCCCCCTCTCAAATTGTCTTCCACCTCCATTCTTCTGAAACAAACATCCCACAAACTCGCCTCACCGCCGCGTATTCTTCACACGCGCGCCTTCTTTATTGTTTATTCATTTTCCGTTGCTTTTCTCGTTATCCAAACACAAGAAATCTGCTTTTTTTCAGAGATTTTAATAAAAAAAATAATATAAAAAAGTGATCCTTTTGCAGAGAAGATTCAATTCCCTTGTCTCTAGGGGAACCGCATTATTGTCTCCATTACTCCTAAAACCTTTCTTTCTCCCAGACCATCGGCGTATCTATTATCCCGACTTTCACCTACATGATGAGAAGACAAAGAGATGAAGAGTCTAGTAGGGCTTTCTACGACCTATCTGCCCTTGTTCTGTCTCTCCTCCGTTCTCCTCCGATGCCCATTTCTCTCCCGGACCACTTCCCCGATTCACCGGTGGTGAGAAGTCGTCGGCCTCGGTTTTCGTCGTCGCTTTCCATGGCTCACATATCTCCGTCGGGATTCGCGTGGCTGCTTCTCGGCGTATCTGTTGCCCTTATGCTCTGTGGATCTGTGACTTTCTTCATCGGCTTCCTCCTGTTGCCCTGGGTTCTGGCTCTGATCGTGGTTTTCTATGTCGTCGGGATCGTTTCCGCCATTTCCATGGCCGGGAGGTCAATCCTCTGCTACGTCTTGGCGCCACCGTCTCCCCCCAGAAAGGAGGTTTCTGGTAAATTTCGTTTGAGTCTATCCAGATCTTCTTGTTATTATTGAATTTGGGGCTTTTAGAGAATCAGGATCAAACGTAACTCTGACCGCTTTATTTGAAATTCAACAAACGCTAAATCATATATTAGTCGTTGTGTGCCGTAATACATTTTTCCCGAAATTAAAGCTAGCCGATTCATGTTCATGCCTAGTTACAATGTTTGTTTTGGATATAATTCATTTGTAGAATGGAAGCTGTTGTGAAGTGATGCTATCATCATCCCTCATGCAGAGGACCAAAAAAGAATCCAGATTTAGAGTTTTTATATCCTCTTTTATCTGTGTGTTTTGGTTGGGGAAAACCATGTGGATATTGTTTTTTTTACTTTCAAAAAGATTTGTCTGTTAGATAGATAGTAGAGAGAACCTTTCTTATTTGTGCTTTTTTTCATGGATGGTTCTATTATTATTATGTAACATGAGTTTCTTATAAAAAGCATACAAAAAGTACATTTGTCTTCGCTTTTGTTTCTTTTATCCAATTTAGCCGTAAAATATTTGTTTGTAGTTTGATAAAAGTTGTCAGGTCCCGATCATAACCTCGAAATGTAAAGCTTCATTTGTTAGCTTGGATTTTACAGAATTAAACCGTATGAATTCACGACTGGTTTTGGTTCATAAGAATCGAAATAACAAAACCAAATCACATTAAAACAAATTTGGATTGTACCCGTCTCGATCAAATTTCTCGGATAGACAAAAGAAGAATAAATGGCTGGAGGTGCCGTGAGTTATTCAAGAAGCAGTCAATAGATGTTACGTGTCCGCTTACATAAAAAAAAAAAAAAAAAAGAGAAGTGTAAGCAACAAACATCTTTCCAAGGGAGATGGTGGATACATAGAGAGAGGGCGGTGGAGAGGTTATAGAAGCAAAAGTTTTTGGGTATGGAGTCGAGTGAGGATGTGGAGGTTCTGAGCAGAGCCATCGAAAAACTTCTTGATGAGAAGAAGAATAGAGAAATTGCTGGTGAATCCTTTATTGAAGACGATGACGATCAGCTTTTGCTCTCTAGGATTATCTCTCAGGTACCCTTTTCCCCCATCCGTTTTATTTTCATTTAAATCGATTAATCTGATGTTTGCCCAGCGATCAACTTTTGTGAGCACCAGATTGAATATGATGTATGTTTCAATCATTGACTTTTCTGACCAAAAAAAAAAAAAAAACTAAACGAGTCAGTGTAATAATTGTTCTGCTGTGATGCGTGCTTTCATCACAAAGTTTTGTTTGCAAACCAAAAGCTCCAACTCGCTGTGGTTGGATCATTAACAAAAAGTAGATGAACATATCTTTGTTAGCGTCTCCTTATTCTTACTTGAACAACTGGTTGTTTTGGGATGTAACCGTGGGCTTATCTTTCTCAATGAACAAAAAATGACCATTCTCATAAAGTAAAGTTTGTGTTTTGTCAAGTTGCTTTTTGATGGCCAGAAGAACATTCTCTGTACTGGCATGTCTTGATGACCTGTTCCAGTTTCGGGGCTGATGCTAAATTTTTTTATATATAAACTCAGTTGGAATCACCAAATCCGTTCCCAAAAGCAGTTGAGACTACCAGGGAAGAAGCAGAATCATCTTTAACATCTAAAGGAAGAGCAGAGGGTGAGAGACAACTGGAAGAGAGCATAGAAGAAATAGCCAAGGACATCAAGGAGGTGAAGAGGCAGAACAAAGTAACCCACATTCTGCTCTCTGCTTTGATCATCCTGACGTTGACTTGGCAGCTCTCTGAGTACTCAATGATTTACATGATGAAAGAGAGATTAACCCACCCAATCCGATCCATCGGAGGTATGTTTTCCGGGATGTTCAAAGGTAAGATCCGTCCTATCAAGAACAAACTCTCCAACGCCAGGGACGAAGACAATCATCACAATGGGAATGGAACAAACACTGGAGTTCATATCCAAGTGCCCGAGCTGTTGCGAGACTTGGGTTTCGACGACGATGATGAATAATAATAGCTTTCTTTTGTGAGCTGTTTGTGTTATACATTTGCAATCTGGAAACAGTGGTCACACTCTCAATATTTGCTACTGTTTGTAAAAAAAATGCACAGTATGAAAAAGAGTTCCAACAGAGAACTACATTTCTTTCAAACAAACCTTTTGTTTTATCCTTAATAAGCAGTTACTGAATCATGGATCAGTGCCCGAAAACAAAAGGAGTCATTTCAATCAAAGTAACAAGAGAGCTCCATTGATTTAACGTAAAAGCTTCAGTTCCCAAAACATGAATCTAAACCCCCAAACTTTCCATCAGTCTCTTTTGACTTGAAACAATGGTCCATATACCCATGCCACCACATTCCTCAGGCATAGTTCAACCTGAATATGTCGTTGAACACGTAGTAGTTTCCCTGATTCGACACCAAATGGAACATCTGGGGCACAGAAGGAAGTACAATTATGAAACAGTCAAAATCCAAACAACGTGCAGTGCTGATCTCTATGTTAACTCTTATGTAGGGAAAGAAACCAATATCCACGATTCAGAACACAAGAGATGAAAAATGTAGCCTCACTACGAGTAGGTCAGATTGACATGATACATATCTACCATTTACATTATAGTAGCCTGACTGAAGTTCGTACAACACTGATAACAAAGACACAAGTAGCACTAAGAGTTGAATGATGCAGGCATCACTCCACAAACCTAGTTAAGAGTCTTCACCATTAAAAAGAGAAACAAAGTTTCTAGTAGCAGATGATAGATACACAGAGTGTCTAGCAGCAGAGAGATACACACATCACAGAGCAGCAGATGATACACACACTACAGAGTTGAATTACATCTAACGCAATCAATTGGGGAAAAAACTCTTGACCTCAGACCTAATCACAGAGCTATTACTCAATGCATCGCTGAGAATATGAAACATCGTGTCAATTGCAGATCAATCAAGCTTCTAGTGCCCTAATAGCATACCAATCTAAAACCCTAGAGACCCCATCGTAACACAATCGACAACCAGGATTACGAGAAAACACTCAAATCGAAGTTACATAGATCGAGGGGGGAAGGAGATTTCTGGGAAAACAACCTGGCTGAACTTGAGAGCGTGCTGTTCTCCAGCGAGCTGAAGATTCCCGGAGACGAAGACGAGCATGCCGTTGGCGGGACCAGAGGGCTGGCAATCGACGGTGGTGATGTTGTGCTTGCACTGCTGGAAAGGAAGGCTGGTGAGCTTGGCGACGATGTTCTGAGAGCCCTGGATCTTCTGCCCTTCGAAGGTCAACATGGATCCTTCCTGGTAGAGAGAGACCAACCCCGCGCGATTCGAATCGAAGGTCGTGTAGTAGTGCTCGACGAAGGCCTTGGCAACTGCGTCTGGATCCATCTCTCTCTCTCTCTATCGTCTTCCTCTTCTGATCCTTTTCTCTCTCTCTCTCTCTCTCTCTCTCTCTCTCTCTCTCTCTCTGCGTCGTGCTTTCAAAGATTATAGAGAGAGAAGCAAAGAATGAAACTGAGATAAAACCGAAAATTTCCCAATACATCAGATCGATCGAAGACGAGATACTGAATGAAAGAGGCTCTCAAGATACCTTTTAGTGGGCTTTTAACCTCATAATTTTGGGCCCAATATTTATCAATAAGTGATGGAGAGGAGAGTTTCAAGACGCGTGTTGATCGAACCGGTAAAACCATGATCCTCCGGGTCGGTTGTTATAAACACCCAATAACGAATACGTATCAGTGGAAGGTGGTAACGTGTGAAAAAAACAATGGGAATGCTTCTCTCTCTGTTTAGTTTTGGCTATTTGTTTTTATTTATTAAAGCAGGTGTATATTGAATAAGAATAAACGGGGTTATATGTAATTTGACTAACAGCTTGAGCTTTGGCCTTTGGGTTATTTTCGAAGCGTGTATTATAGTTTTGATACTGGCCAAACATTTGTTGTCACTTTACCAACTACTGCACCCCTCGTCTCATAACACGCCTTTTGTATTTTATGTAATTTAATTAATTTTCTCTTATTGAAGGGTGAGAAGTGAGACCACATAATGCGTTTGTTCCTCCTCTTTGTGGGCCCCACTTAACTTTTTTTTTTTTTCCTTCTTATTTTTTTTTGCTGCAGCCGTTTATTTATTTAATAACATCGGATAAGTTATTTTACCAATCATTTGAAATGATGTGTATATTAAACAATTAAAGTGCTAATTAATTCAAAAAAAAAAACAGGTTAAGAGATTTTAAACAGAGCCAACAAATCTCAGTTTGCTATAGAATCGAGTTTTTAACAGTACCACGGAATTTCAGGAATGAATTTTAAAAATTATTCGTTTATTCGTAATTAGTACATATGCTTGAGATTATTATAATAATATAGAAGTAAGAAAAAAAAGAAAGAAAGATAATGAACAGAAGAGAGGAAGCCGACATTTGTCTTCCACCATATTCATCTCATCTTTCCCAATGGTAGATTCTTCTTCTGCTTCTCCTCCTAATTCTTAGTTCCTCCCTCCATTAGATATCAACTCAAGCTCCCTTTTCACCTTTATTGTCTCTATATACTTCTTGCTCTCATCATCACACTCACAATTTCTGTTGTATTGGAGGACCATACTCTAGTCAATTCACGTACACAATATATGTTTACTGTTTTGGATTTGGAGGAATCTCACTTTGGAACCTCTTAAGTTCCTGTTTCAGCCTTTTATTTTTGGTTTTGGCTATTTCCTCTCTTTATCTGTCGTTATCTTTGATTTAAGTAAAAGGGCGCCTTTGGTTAGTCTAATCTGACACGTTCTCCTCTGTCTTTGGTTTCCTTTTTTTTTTCCTCTTTTTTTTGGTTGTGGGAGAGACAACAAGGATCTGTGATTCTTCTCTGGTTCTGGGGTTTGATCGTGTGTGTGTTTTCAAGTGGTGGATGAGTCTGTTCCACGTGCTAGGGTTTTGTCTGAAGATTGGGCAGCTCTTCTGGATGCTATGCTGCTGGTTCCTTTCCTGGTTCGTTGATGCCGACAAGTTTCCTCTTCCCGTCGGCTCTGTCGGTGATCCTGACAAGACTAAGATGAAGAATCATAACATGTGCTTCTTCTGGAACAAGATCTCCACAAGCGGACTCAAGATCCCGAGTTTCTCTCATCATCTCTTTGGCTCCGTTAGATTCGGCAAGACTTTTTGGAGGAAGGTGCTGGTTGCTTGGGTCGTCTCCTGGGTTTTGATTTCATTCTGGACTTTCTGGTGCCTTAGCTCTCAAGCTATGGACAAGAGGAAAGAGACGCTTGCTAGTATGTGCGATGAGAGAGCTAGTATGCTCCAGGATCAGTTCAACGTCAGCATGAATCATGTTCAAGCCATGTCTATCTTGATCTCCACCTTCCACCATGCCAAGTTTCCTTCTGCCATCGATCAGGTCTCTTTTGCTTCCTCTCCTTCTTTTTGTCTCCCAATCATTCACTTTATACTAACATGAAGAAGCTTTTTTTTTTTTTTGTAGAGGACGTTCTCGGAGTACACTGATAGAACTTCCTTTGAGAGGCCTCTCACGAGCGGGGTCGCATACGCTGTGAGAGTGCTCCACTCAGAGAGGCAAGAGTTTGAGAGGCAGCAAGGTTGGACTATTAGGAGGATGGATTCACTTGAACAGAACCCTGTTCACAAGGATGACTACGACACAGAAGCTTTGGAACCATCCCCTGTTCAAGAGGAGTATGCTCCTGTCATCTTTGCTCAGGACACGGTTTCCCACGTTATTTCTCTCGATATGCTGTCCGGGAAAGTAAGACATGGCTTGTTCATATTCAATCTCTGCTTTATAGTTTGGAGCAATGCTCACTGAGTTTTTTTTATTGACAGGAAGATCGTGAAAACGTGTTGCGGGCCAGGAGATCAGGTAAAGGGGTTTTGACAGCTCCTTTCCCACTGATAAAGACGAATAGACTTGGGGTGATCTTGACGTTTGCTGTATACAAGAGAGATCTCCCTTCCAATGCGACGCCAAAAGAGAGAATCGAGGCTACTAACGGGTTTGTACCATAGACGTATAAAATAAATAAACGGAGTTTGAAATTTTTCACTTTTTCTCATTATTTGATCTCTTATTTGGATGTCCCTCAAGGTATCTTGGTGGAGTGTTTGACATTGAAACCTTGGTGGAAAACTTGCTTCAGCAGCTGGCTAGCAAGCAAACGATTCTTGTCAATGTATACGATACCACCAACCACTCTCAGCCCATTAGCATGTATGGTTCTGATGTGTCGGCTGATGTGTTGGAACATGTTAGTCAACTAAACTTTGGCGATCCATTTAGAAAGCATGAAATGCGTTGCAGGTACTTTGGCCAATTCAGCATGTCTTCTGTTTCTTCTTGTTTGAAAGAAGAACGGGTTGTGAGCTTTCTTCCTCTTTGCAGGTTTAAGCAGAAACCACCATGGCCAGTGCAATCGATGGTGACATCTTTTGGTATCCTTGTGATTGCGTTGCTTGTTGCACATATATTCCATGCAACCTTGAGTCGAATACGCAGAGCAGAAGAAGATTGTCATAAAATGGAGCTGCTCAAGAAAAAGGCTGAAGCAGCAGATGTCGCCAAGTCACAGGTACGTACATGCATCATCTAATAGAGGGATGGGTTGTAGTCTAACTTCTTGTATGCAGTTCCTCGCCACTGTATCACATGAAATCAGAACTCCAATGAATGGTGTTCTTGGTGAGTATCATCAAACTCCTTATCTCACCTCTCTTCCATGAATACTATTACTCAAGAAAAAAGCGGAACTAAATATCTTCCACTTGTGATCTCATGTTGACTTTGATTTGGGCTGTAGGAATGCTCCATATGCTTATGGACACAGAGTTAGATGTTACACAACAGGATTACGTTAGGACCGCACAGGCAAGTGGGAAAGCTTTAGTCTCGCTAATAAACGAGGTTCTGGATCAAGCAAAGATCGAATCTGGAAAGGTTGAGCTTGAGGAGGTGCGGTTTGATTTGAGAGGAATATTAGACGATGTCCTGTCACTCTTCTCTGGCAAGTCCCAAGAAAAAGGGCTAGAGGTAAACACACAAATGATCTTTAATGATTTGCAAAGCAAGATTTGTTTGTAACTTGTAAGTGTTGATGATGAACACAGTTGGCAGTATACATATCTGACCGTGTTCCAGAAATGTTAATTGGGGATCCTGGAAGGTTTCGACAAATACTCACAAATCTTATGGGTAATTCCATTAAGGTAAACGTGACATACTTTTTTTACCATTCCATGCACATCGTAGTTGATAGCTGATCAGTTATAAACATCCTGGCAGTTCACTGAGAAAGGACACATCTTCGTAACGGTTCATTTGGTGGAGGAGCTACTAGACTCTAGTGATGTAGAGGCATCAGAAAACACACTGAGCGGGCTTCCAGTTGCAGACCGGCAGAGAAGCTGGCAAAACTTCAAAGCTTTCAGCTCCAATGGACATAGGGGCTTAGCACCAGCACCATCTGAAATCAACCTAATCGTCTCAGTTGAGGATACTGGCGTAGGGATCCCTGTAGAAGCTCAGTCACGCATTTTTACACCGTTCATGCAAGTTGGACCATCTATATCCAGGACGCATGGGGGCACAGGGATCGGGCTCAGCATAAGCAAGTGTCTAGTAGGACTGATGAAGGGAGAAATTGGATTCTCGAGTACTCCCAAGGTTGGATCCACGTTCACATTTACTGCCGTGTTTGCTAATGGCGTGCATTCAACTGAAAGAAAGAGTGAACTGCATAACAATAATAAGCCCGAGTTTGAGGGAATGAAAGCTGTACTTGTGGACCATAGGCCTGCTAGAGCGCAAGTCTCGTGGTACCATTTTCAGCGACTAGGAATCCGAGTTGAGTTAGTTCCATCTGTTGATCAGGCTCTACGTTTCATGAAGACTTGCGCTACCACTGTGAATATGATACTCGTAGAGCAAGAAGTGTGGAATAAAGAAGCTGATGTGTTCGTTAAGGAACCTCTTGTCCATTCTCCTAAACTGTTTTTGTTAGCAAATTCAATAGACACCTCAGTATCAGATACTTTAAGCAACGTTATAGACCCTCCAGTGTTGATAGTGAAGCCATTAAGGGCGAGTATGCTGGCAGCAACTTTGCAGAGAGGGTTAGGTATTGGGAACAGGGAAACTCCTCAACGCAAGGGACCTCCTGCTTTGATTCTCAGGAATCTTCTCCTTGGCAGAAAAATACTAATTGTGGATGATAACAACGTGAACCTCAGAGTGGCAGCAGGAGCTTTGAAAAAGTATGGAGCTGATGTGGTATGCGCTGAGAGCGGGGTAAAGTCAATCTCATTGCTTAAGCCACCACACGAGTTTGATGCTTGCTTCATGGACATTCAGATGCCAGAAATGGATGGGTAATGTCTGACTGTTACAGCAAGGTTTGTAATAATGTTTGAAAATATGTAATAAATACTTGAGATGTCTTTCTGCAGGTTTGAGGCTACAAGGAGAATACGGGGTATGGAAGAGGAAATGAACAATGGGAAGGCTTTGACAGAAGAGGAAGTTAAGAGATCAAGATGGCATCTTCCGGTGTTAGCAATGACTGCTGATGTGATTCAAGCTACGCATGAGGAATGTCTAAAGTGTGGAATGGATGGGTATGTATCAAAACCCTTTGAAGCAGAGCAGTTGTACAGAGAAGTTTCTCGTTTTTTCAATTCACCTTCAGACACAGAATCATAAAGAGGGAATGGGATGGAAGAAGAGAAGGGTGAAGGAATATTAGAACTAGCGTCTCCTCTGCATCTTCTTGAAGTAGTAGTAACATACAATTCTCTAGCTTGCCCATCTCAGTTTCTAGTAATAATCCTTTCTGAACTTTCTTGTAGGAAACAAAACGATTCTACTGTAAAGTTTTTTATTTTCTTCTCTTCTCTGATCTGGGAGACCAAAACTGTGTAGATGAGTTGCAGCTAGAATCTATAGATTCTGACTTGCTTTGGACAGGAGGGAAGGGAGGCATAGAGTGTGTGTATGTGTGTGAATGATTTAGGATTCTTATGTTAGAAACAGTGCAGCTTCTTCATTATCAGCGACGTTTACTATATATATAGATACGGCTTGTGATATGAAGTTGAAGATAGCTTACTTTCTCTCCTCTGCTTTACACTGACTGGATCTGCCTCAAAATGGTTCTTACAAACCAACGAAACTCGTGTAGTCTCTTTTTGATTTCTGTCTATATAACAATTAACAAGCAAGTAAACACACTTCTTTCTTCGTTTTAGCAACTTGTTAAGAAAATGCTTTTAGACGAGAGTACTGTGCATGGCGAAGAGCATCTCAGGTTGTACGTTTTTCCTCAGAATAGAGGAATGCACTAGAAGTGAGTTTCTCCATTTTTGAGGAAAAAACATGCAACTGATTTAGAAATTGGCTAAAATCCCAATTGCCATTTCTCAATCAAAAGCCGTTTCCAAAATTTATAGATTTTCTTTAATCAATTTAAGAACCAAATGATCTATATACATATTGATCACTAAATTTTTGGGAGTCCAAAATAAAATTTTCTTTATGCTATGTCTACAAACCGGGCATGTTCCCAGTTTCTCTTTTGATTTGCATACATGCCTAAATTGTGCGTACCCAAATTTCGATGTTTTGATGAGGGTTATTGAAGAGATTCTGATTCTGATTATATTTCTTGATCCATAAAGAACCATTGCTATCTGTAGTCAGACAACAATGGGCAGCGTATATTAATGATTATTGACTCTTTAAGTTGATTTTAATAATTGAAGACAACTGCAGAGAGACTGGCAGACAGGAAGATAGAGAAATTTGACAAGAACATTACTACCAGAGGTTTTGTTCCTGAGACCACCACCAAGAAGGGAAAGGACTACCCTGTCGGACCCATTCTCCTCGGTTTCTTTGTATTCGTTGTCATTGGTTCATGTCAGTTTTACCAATCTCTTTTACCTTTATTTTTGGTTTAAGTTACTCTATGTTATGTTCAGGGCACCAAATAGCTACGTGCTCCTTGATTATTGTTGGCATCATCTTATGTGTATGTGTTTGTATTCATATATTTACTAACCTTCTTACATGCTTTCTTGCAGCTCTCTTCCAGATCATCAGGACTGCAACTAGCGGAGGCATGGCGTAAACCTAATCATCATTCAAGCTAGAAGATTCATTTTCAATATGAGAATCTCTCTTCTTCTGGCTTGTCTCTTTTTCCTTTATACTGTAGAATGTGTTTATCCTGTTTACTACTTGTTATGAAGAAATTTGATAGGTTTTTCTATAAAATATGCATCCTTTAATGTTGTCTTGAAGTTACTTTTGCCCATTGTTGTTTTATACTTTTGTATTTTTGTTGGCTTGTCTCATCCAAATACAGTTCCCTTCGAATCGGACCGGGTTGTGAACTTGTGATGACTCGGCCAAACAGTTCGGCGAACTGAAGATAAATTTTGAACCGGAGATAAAGTCTTCACACGAACAAGTTTTTTAAGTCAAAAGTTGTCCTGAACAATTCTAGTCAAGAGAAGCCAAGAATGCTTTTGAACAAAAGAAAAAAAAGCTTATTCATCATTCAAAGGTTGAATAGAAACAAACAAATGATGGGAAATAAATCATTGCTAATAATTTGTTTTTTACTGCTTTGTATCAATTCAATTGGACGGTATATACATTAGTAAGAATAGTTGGAGAAGAAAAAGAAAGCATTGAGAGGTTATCATGAGTTAGTTTCATCATTTTTTCTTATAATTAAATGGCAATTGCTATGGTTAAATGGAAGTGACATGATTGAGCAAAGCTTATTGATGGGATGGCAAAAATGAATCAACCTCCACGCTTTACGACTACTTTTACAAACCGTGTGGAATGGTTTTGAAAACTTAATTATTACACCAAAAAGAAAAAGACAACCCCAGGCAAATTAAGCACAAATTACACTCCATGCTCATTTTTTCTCGCACATTCAATCACTTTCGTATAGCATCAAATACAGTAGTATTTAGCAAAAAAAAAAAAAAAAAAACAAATACAGTAGTATAACCTTTGGAATCAAGTTTTTTGCAGTCTTCTTCTAACAATGGTATTACTGATATTCTTTTATTCTTACACAATACAGCACCTTCCCTTAATCATTTGCTCAACCAAAACAGTCATATGCAACATATCTATATTTCAACTCCACTCAGTGTTGCTGTAACCTATGTTGCACCGAGATACGGGGACAGATACGGATACGAAAACGGAGAAGGAGACGGGAAACGACAAAACTAAATATTTATGGATACGGATACGGGATATATATATCAACAAATATATGTATATATGTATATTTATATACCGAAAAATGAAAAAATATAATTGTAAATCTTGTCTAGTGAAAAGTTTATAAACTAAAACATTAGAAAGAAGGCTATAAATTCAAAATCTAGTTTAGACTTCTATTTCTTATTTTTTTATTTGGATGAAAAGAAAGGGAACAAGATTAAGAAATGAAAATATTAAAACAAACTATTCAGAAACATTCCATAATTAAATGTTTCCATCCCCGTGTCGTCCCCACAGTGTTCCCGTCCCGGAAACGTCTCCGGTACAGATGCTTGTAGTTTCATAACACATTTTGTACGTTATATTTTCTAATTACAGTTTCATAACACATTTTGTTGTTATAAGTTTTAACTATATGTAAAGTTTTTTTTTAATAATTTCCTCTTTATTTATTTTGCAAAAATGAATTACAAAATTTAAGACCTACTTTTACCAAAACTAAAAAAAAACTCAGAGACTTAACAATGCCCTTAGAAGATACTTAACCAAGTACCCAAGTAAGTGAGAGAAGAGCTGCTCGTGATTCTCATATTCCGAGATAAAGGATCAAGCCTCAATCTGATGGTCTGTTTAACCTCCTGAATGATGGCTTGAACAGGTCTGCTCACGCTTGAATGGAGACGACCATTTATCTCTTTCCAAACCATGTAAACAACAGCTTGGAGGATGAGCTTTACTATAAGGAGAATGTTTGGATCTGTGGAAGAAGTCTTTAGCCACCTCAGACATTCTTCAAACCCTATGAGAGGATTCACTTGGGTGCGAGAGCAAAAGTAAGACCAGATCTCAGAACTGTATACACAGTCAAAGACCAAGTGTTGTCTAGACTCATCACACCCTGAACAAAGGAGACAGCCCGGAGATACCTCAGGACCCCAAGCTCTAATCCTGTCCCGAGTTGCCAATCTGTTCCAGGCCACCAACCAAGAGATAAACGCATGCTTGGGAATTCTACCAGCAAACCAGACTTGAGAATGCCAAAAAACCAGAGGATTTGGAGGGTGAAGAGTAGACCACGTCTTAGCGGTAGAGAAAACATTTGAAAGGGAATCATTTCCCGTTCTCCATAGGTACTTATCATCACTTAATGAAAGCACAATCGGATCAGACGGTGGCAGACATTGCTTTAGCAAGGTGATTATGGCTGTGGTGGTACATTCCGGAGAATGGCCCAAGTTGGAGCGGTCTTTAGCTCCTGCTCCTGAAGATCCCCTTCTGCAGACCAGGGGTAAACTGAAAAAGCACAATGATCAACCTGCCAATATCCCATTTGTAATACCAACTCTCTAGTTTGAACTGATGGCACGTATATGAGACAGCTGGTTTCCGAGATTGTACGGACTGTAATGTTTCCAATTTTTTCCCATACCGGGTTTAAATCAGCAATGATTTTTTCCGGGTGAGGCCGTCGACCATGGAAGTGGGTCACGATGTGGTCTTTCCACAACTCAGAGGCTTGGAGAAGAACAACCGGGAGAGCTTGAACCACTGGTGTGCCGTCTTCGAGGTAAGTTGGATCTGAGATCTTTCGGAGATTTCTGAGAGACGCTTTGAATCTTTCAGCATACGTCGGAGCAGAAGAGGTCGGAATGGAAGAGAGCTGGAGTTTGGCGTCGATCTGAGAATCGAGCGCCTGAACTTCCTTATCCGAAACTGAGTGGGGGGAACGAGACATCAAAACAGCAGCTGCATAGGAGACCATTTTGTAAGAAGGGGGGGGGGGGGGAAAGAGAGAATTCTCGTCCTCAAGCGTGAGGTCCGGTGACAGCGGCGATGGAACGAAAACCCCTAATCGCATATTTTTTCGCAAGAGAGAGAAAAAACACTTTTTACCTATATATAAAGTTGTATACTATTATCGAAGACAAATGATTTTAGTTGTATAAAAACTTCATTTTGAAGTAAGTCAAGAGCATTTGTCTTGCATAATAGTATACAACTTTATATATTGTTAAAACTTATAACAACAAAATGTGTTATGAAACTGTAATTAGAAAATATAACATACAGAAGAATAAAGTTAGGGGGGGAAAAAGAAAAATTGGGAAGTATGGGGGTAAAAGAGGAAATAAGAGGAAAAGCTGGAATAATTGGGAAGAAATATAATGATGAGGGGGCCAACTGACATGGAAAAAGATGAAGCAAAAGAGAGAGAGAAGAGATAAAAAGACAAACAGAAGAAGATGGTTTTAAGAAGACAGAGAGAGAGATGCGGAGAGATGGTGAGAGGAGCTTCGTTTTTTTTCTAAAGAATGGCTGCTACTGCTCCTGACTTGTGCCATTGATTATTTTTTTCTCTCTTTTGACGCGGGGCATGGAAGAAGAGCTTGCCATGCTCAGACAGCTCATCGGACAGCTTCAAGAGCTCTTGCAAAACAGCTCTCCTCCTCCTCCTTCGCCTCCCTCCTCTTCGTCTTCTTCTCCCTCGTTTGTAGTTCTCCACAACCCTCAGCATCAGAACCGGTGAGCATCCCTCTCCCTCTCAGGCTAGATCTATGTACGGTGCTTTCAATCCTATTAGAGCGAATTCGAAACCTCATAGTAATGTGTTTCTT
The DNA here is from genome assembly GCF_020379485.1 of Brassica napus. Classification (NCBI taxonomy): domain Eukaryota; kingdom Viridiplantae; phylum Streptophyta; class Magnoliopsida; order Brassicales; family Brassicaceae; genus Brassica; species Brassica napus. The sequence goes on along the minus strand of NC_063450.1, from coordinate 22,632,085 downwards.
TTAGGGCTTATGCTTCAATTTCAATTGTTCCTCGGAATCATGCCATCTCTATGATTATTCCTGTTTTCTCTGTTATTTGCTTTTGAACAAGCTGAAAGATATGAAATTGATTTCTCAATTGATTCCAAATCTTCTTTTGCCCAATTTGAGCTTATATAAAAAAGCTCTCTATTTTTCATAGAAATATTTTGCTGCCTTTATTACAGCTGCTTTCTTTACTTCAATCTTCTTGTCTAAATGTTGGTTGGTCTCATTTGAAAAGCAAGCACCCACCCCCTGCTGATGAATGATTACTGTGAATCCCTTACTTGAGAGGCCTTCCCTTTGTATTTTGAAGAAGCTTCACTTCTTTAACCTTCTAAATACCTTTAGTGTTTCCAATGCTTAAACCGGAAAAAAATGTTAATTCTTTTAGCACTAGTGTACTTGATATTAGGACAAGTCTTTGTTTCCAGTGTAATGAATTCATTTCTAGAAACGAGGACAAAGGTGTCTTTTTTCCTGACAGATATTGTTCCTTTTTCTTCTTTTTCACCAGATGCTGTTTGCCCTTATTTGACGACACTTCTTCTGATGTTTCTTGTGATACTCTAATGGCTGCTGGAAAGAGGCCCCGGTACTTGAAGATGTTAGATACTGCCAAGCGATCTCGAAAACAAAAGAATCAAGTAAAATCCCGCACGGAAGCAGATGATGGCATCATGGATCAAGAACTCTGGCAAGAGTTTCCCCAAGATCTCTTTGAATCTGTTCTTTCCAGACTACCTATTGCTACGCTCTTCCAGTTCCGTGCTGTTTGCCACAAATGGAACGCTCTCATCGATTCAGATAGCTTCTCCAAATACTGCACCGACCTTCCTCAGACCATCCCGTGGTTCTACACCATAACCCACGAGAATGTCAACTCGGGACAAGTCTACGACCCTTGTTCCAAAAAATGGCGACATCCGGTCATCCCTGCCCTACCCAAGAAGACCATTGTCTTGCCAATGGCTTCTGCGGGAGGTCTAGTATGCTTCCTCGACATTGGTCATCGCAACTTCTACGTGAGCAACCCTCTGACCAAGTCTTTCAGAGAGTTGCCCGCTAGGTCGTTTAAGGTATGGTCTCGCGTTGTGGTAGGTATGACTCTTAACGGAAACTCCACAAGTGATGGGTATAAGGTCTTGTGGGTTGGGTGCGAAGGAGCGTATGAAGTCTATGACTCCTTGAGAAACGTATGGACCAAACGAGGGATCATCCCGTCCAACATTAAGCTCCCAGTACTGCTCAACTTCAAGTCACAGCCTGTGGCTATTAACAGCACGTTTTACTTCATGTTAACGGATCCGGAAGGGATACTGTCCTACGACATGGTCTCTGGGAGATGGAAGCAGTACATCATACCGTGTCCGCCGCACCTGAGCGATCACACGCTAGCCGAGTGCGGAGAGAGGCTGATGCTGGTGGGTCTTGTGAGTAAAAACGCAGCCACGTGCGTTTGCGTGTGGGAGCTGCAGAAGATGACGCTGCTGTGGAAGGAGGTTGACAGAATGCCAAACGTATGGTGCTTGGAGTTTTACGGAAAGCACGTTAGGATGAATTGTCTAGGCAACAAAGGTTGTCTGATTTTGTTGTCCTTGAGGTCCAGACAGATGAACCGTCTGATAACTTACAATGCTGTTACTGGGGAGTGGGCCAAGGTTCCTGGATGTACCGTTCCTCGTGGGAGAAAGAGACTTTGGATCGCTTGCGGAACAGCGTTTCAACCTTCCCCTACGGCTAGGGCTTGATCTTCTCTCCTCTCCTCTCTTCTCTTCTCTTGTTCAGTTTTACGTACGGTTCACACTCGGTTGGTTTGTTTGTTTTGATTAGTGGGACTGTAATTGTAATATACAAAAACATTTGGTATTGTAATGAGTAACTTGGGTTGTATTATAACCGCTTGGGAAGTGAAACTGTTTTTAACCCTTTTTGTATTTAGTATCAACTACATGAACCAAAAGTATAAGGGCATCTAAGTTTAAGAAAACATTTAACGTTGGATATATAATAACTTTAAAGAAAACATTCTGTTCTGCATAACATTAGTACTGTGGTAAAACAGAAAAACAGAAAGTTGACACATTGTACAGTACAAAGGGAAAAAGAGACAAGACAGAAGAAGAGAAATTCATAATGAAAACTGCTTCCTCTTAGCTTGAATGGTGATTCGGTTTATGCCATGCCTCCGCTGGTCGCAGTCCTGATGATCTGGAAGAGAGCTGTAACAAAGCATCATGTATGAAAGTTAGTAAATATATATATGAAGACAACACATGCACATGGGTATATAAGTGGTCATAACAATCAAGAAGCCAATATCTAGAAGAAAGCTCTTTGGGTGCCCTCATTCAACATAGATTAAGTTTTGGCAAAGTAAAGTGAATTAGATTGGGGAATAAAGAAGAGGAAATACACTCACAAGAGCCAATGACAACGAAGACAAAGAAACCGAGGAGGATGGGTCCGACAGGGTAGTCCTTGCCCTTCTTGGTGGTGGTCTCAGGAACAAAACCTCTTTTAGTAATGTTCTTGTCAAACTTCTCTATCTTCCTGTCCGCCAGTCTCTTTGAAGTTGTCTGCAATTATCAAAATCAATCAGTTTTCATACATTATCTCCAATTGGTAACGGTTCTTTCAGGATCAAACATATTCCAAATCGGAAACTCTTTCTTTAACATACAACAAAAAAAACATCCAATTTGGGTAAAGATTTGGCCATGCATCTAACAATCAAACAACAATAGTGCAGATATTAAAAAAAAACTTAGCTAATTCGAAAACGGATCAACGTATGTCTGTCATAATCGGGATTGATATTAGCTAATTGAATACGATTAACAGATTTAAGAGATCATTTTTTGTATATAGATTGATCATACAAAAGAGAGAGAGAGAGAGAGTAGATCCATTACATTATACCTCCTAACACAGTATACAACCTTAATTAGATCAGACGTAGAATAAAAATATAAATGCTAATCATATGAAAAAAAATGAATTCATATGCAAAGATCGAATGATACCATGATTACGCCGGAGAAGAAAACGCTGTGATCTCGATCGAGCTGAAGAGAGAAAAAAAAACACTTTTTTGTTTTGTTTTTGTTTTCCCAACTACTAATATATTTATTACTATTATATGTCTTGATCGTATTCAATTTCACCACCCACCTTAAAAAGGGATCAACTTTGCTATTCTCACAACGTACATCGTCACAGCCCATTTCTGATTGGATAGAAAGACGTGTCATATCTACGTGGTCGTAAATAAGTGGACGGTTTTCTAAAGCTCGAGACTCAAGACTCGTTGGACAGGTAGCAGACGTGTCATGTCAAGTACTGAAAATCTTGAGAACGCGTAGCATCAACATTTTCATTTTTTTCTAATAACAAATCTAATAATGTTATAAACCAAATGATGATAGACCATGGACCGGCCCGTACTGCATGCCCAATCCGGGACATGATAAAGACAACCAGAGACTATGTGTTTATCCAATATATATTCCATGTATATTTGTAACATAGTGTTTATCTTTATCCTTATTTTGTTAGGATAAACATGACCTTATGACGGTCTAATACCTTGTATATATATGGACCTTCTGGTCGACAGTAATGATAACAGAAGTATTTTCCCAACACTTCATTTACAACACGTTATCAGCACGACGTTGCTCTCATAAACCCTAACCCTAAAAACCAGAAATAAATTCGAGCAGTAAAAATCCTAATTCCTGACAAACTTCAAACAGCTCTATCCCTCAACTCCGGTGGATCCAGACGACGAGCCAGATACCAAATTAAAGCTCTTGACGAGACGAAGCCAACGCCGCTAACCCCGCATCAATCGGAGTTCGGACGCGCCCCCACGCTCAACTACAATACAGACGAAAAATTTGTTCCAGAAACCAAAATCTCTCTCAACCATATACCAGTCTCCTATTCCAACAAGCAGCAACAAAAACAATAATTCCGAGCAATCCATCAGCTAACCAGGAAGATCTCTAACTGATAGACCGATCAACCCATCAAAAGTTTTCAGGTATCATCGAAAACTCATCTAAAACCCATAAAGTATTAAATACCCCCATCCGCAGCCATGTAGCTATATTTAGCAACATGTCTCTGCAAATAAAATAAAACCAGAAACCATAAACTCTTTAAAATCTCGAACCTGAACTTTTTTTGAACATGTTCTTAATCTGAAACTGATTTTAAAATTGTTTAAAACTTTTCCTGATGATAGTTTCACATTAGAACTGTTTAGGATTGAAAGTTAAACAATTTTTTTAAAAAAATCTGACTGCTATATGTTGAAAGAAACCGACTGTTACTTGCTTAAACTTATCATTATTGTCCTGTTTAATGTTCTTATCTGATCTGAATCAACTAGAACTGTTAAGGACTGCATGTTACATAATTTTTTTTTGAAAATCTGATCATGGTTTCATAAATTAATCCGAGGTTTTACCTCATGTTCTTGTCTGAGAAATTTGTTTTCCTGATGATTGATAACGACTAGAACTTGATTAGGATTGAAAAAAAATATTTTTTAATATTTAAAATCGAAATATCAGAGATATATCTCAGAAAATATATTTATTTTTAAATCGAAAAGTATATAATAAATTGCTTGAATAAATCAAATCTTCCTGATTTATTTTTTTAAGTCACAATAATTTCTGATTTGATTATTTTTCGAAAAAATAATAATAAATATATGGTATATTTTTCGAAAACCCTAACCTGATTTCATGATTGAATTGGTTTGCTTGATTGCATATTGTTTGCATACTAATATTGCATACTGAACATGAAATCTCGACTGTTAGGGATATAGATCATTCATAGTTTTCAAGCAATCTGATCTGAACTGAAAAAAAAAATCATTATACTAAATGATCCGATCCAATGGGATGAAGAAAATATGGAACATTTTCCTGATCATCTAAGATAGAATCCCTAAAGGCCTTGAAACCTTGTGTTTGAAATAAGAGGACCTTAAATCTGAAAAATACATTGATCCACACCTTAAACCGTATGGTTTTAAGAAAATGCATCATTTAGAATTTTTTTTTCTTTTGGTCCGTGTGTGGCATTGATATGAAGCATGAAAAATTTCAAAAAGATTACTTGATTAAGACCTGTTTTGAATAATGATTTCAGATGTCGAGTTTCATACCCTCAGATTACAAAGCCCTTGATCTCTCTGGAGATAATTATCTTGATTGGGCTATAAACACTTCAGCCGTCTTGAAGTCTAGAGGACTTGGGAAGTGCATCAAGTATGGCAATGACACCCTTGCGTGTGAAAGACACAGAGCCATAATGATTATGCGACACCATCTCTGTGAGGACCTAAGAGACGAGTTTGGATATGTTAATGATCCTCATAATCTCTGGTCATTTTTGAATTCTAGATTCTGTGAGCCATTGTTGCACGAATCCAAGAAAAAATGGGAAGCTCTAAGGTTCCAGGATTATGAATCCGTGGACAATTATCACTCTGATCTTATGAGAATCACCTATAGTCTTAGACTATGTGGTGAATTGGTAACAAACGAGGATTTGTTAAACAAAACTCGTGACACATTCCATTCAGAGGAAGTGTTGTTATCACATCAGGCCAAAGGTTTCACCACCTATTATGACCTGTTCTCATATTTATTAGACATTGAGCAAAAGAAGCAGAAAAGGATGGATAACATCAGACGGTTTAATGACATCATGGAGATATATTATGAAGTACTAGACAGTGAGATGAAAATCCCTGAAGCTAATAAAGCCACATTTGATAAGAAGAGATCTGAGGAGGATTCCGAGTGGACACTCATGGACCATGAGGTCGGATTATACATTGAATAATTTTCCGACATTCTGATTTTATGTTTTCATATCTGATTTGATTTATTTGTTATTCATTTATGTTATTGAAATAATAAAAACGATTTTGTTTTTATATATTATCTTGCTTGGTCTTGCTTGATGATTCTTGATTAAATAACAAATAAAACCTTAATAAAAGGATAATCAGTCCACTGATAGTTGATTTCATGCATGGTTTAACTTTACCTTGATTGTATAGGTTTAACTTTACCTTCCTGCAATCACATAAAATCAATTGTTGGGTGTAGACTAATGAGTCAGTTCACTGATAGATTGATTTCTCGCATAGATTTAACTTCATCTTGATTGTATAGGTTCAACTTTACCTTCCTACAATCACTTGAAATCAATTAATTGGTACTGACAATGGCAAAAGACACGACATTATTCAGACCCATTGAGTTATAAAGATTTATAACATTCTACATTGAACCAGTGAGCAAAGAAAATACGATTCCTTTCAGATTTTTGAAAAATCGCCTAAAAGCATTATGAATGCCTATACCCATATTTTCTACTGATTTATTCTATGCTAAGGATCAGTATGAAAGAGGCATAAAGCCATGGTAACCAGTATGGTTCACCACGAAATAAACACTTATGGCATGACCAGATTAGCCATCTTGATCCAAAACATGATGAAAAATTAATTAAGGCACAAAAGTGATCCCATAAAATCTCACAATGTGTTATAAGTACACAAAAGGGAAAATCACTAAAATAATTAAGGCTCCACTGTCCTAAGCACTACGAAATTATGAGTATGTTCATGAGGGGGAGAGAGGACTAAAACCCACAGTCCATGATCATATCATAAATTCGGATTCCATGGTTTACAACCATAATATACACGGCTGGAAAGCTTTAAAGCCCTCACTAATGGTACATCACCCACGTCCAGCCTAAAGCTTAAGGACATTATGTATATAAATATTGATTTACATCAGGCCATACATGTAAGCATAGACATTCCCACCTCTGAATGATTAAGGGTCATAAACCAGACATATACACAAACCATCTTAAGAAAATACGAATATTCCACCACATATATGTGTGCCATTTAAGATGGAACCTCAGATGAGGATTGGGAATATATATTAGATAAATAAGACTTCCTCCACGAAACTATAATGTATCTTGTGCCAAACATGGATGATTTAATCAAGTGGCCAAGAACACAGATTACAAAAGATAGTAATCTGATTATCCAACTTTGAAAGGAGAAAGTTATCAGGCTGATAAAGAGTAAAGAGTAAAAGAGAAATATAATGGTATCAACCATAGTTGTCTTGGCAAGATCCTCAGACCAAAGATTATGATCTAGACGTTCTAAAAGAATATGATCAAAAGATATAAAAGCTAGCAGAAATATATGCCAGACACACTGACCCGAAAAGAAAAATGACTATGTCATACCAGCTTAAGCACCACGAATTAGATGTCTAAGAGACACAATCAAGTTGCTACAATGTCTATTAGAGATAGACAAATAAGTTCCAAATAATAAGGAACCTCGGAAAGTAATGAAAGGTGCTCAGAATCGTACAAATCCGAGTTCATAAGAGAAACCAGTTCAGACAGAGAAATAAGGTTGCGCAACCACACATCTAAGGTACCAGACCATGTAGTTTGGGACGCCAAACTGCAAGGTATAAAGGTCTTGGATAATAAGATCTCAAAATCTAATTAGATCATGTCTGGAACAGTATGAAACTAAAGATAAAGAGTGTTAACACCAAAGATGTATTTACATACATAAGAGCTCATAAAAGATTGTAGTACTTGGGATTTGAAGGATATAACCTGAGGATCATGAACCCACGTAGAGTACTCATAAAACCTATATAGGGACGTGGGGTGTTCAAAGAATTCAAAGTAATTATAAGACAGATGGGCGTAGTAACCATGTACATACAGAAAAGCCATCTAAGAAAGAAACCAGTGAATGGATCTTGTGAGATAAGAAATTCCGTGAGATTAAAGGACATGACCACATGGTATAGTGTGTCCATGTTCCTTCTAAATAACGTTCAAGTATAGCTTGATTACACAAGGATACTCACAAGGACCAAGGAACAATTTATAAAGAGATATGCTCCTATATGGTGGATGCTACTACAGAAAATCAAGTTTGATTTTGTCTGGATATTTACTAAAGAAATAATGGTGTAGTAAGCAGCAAATGGATCACTGGATAAAGGTATCAACGTACCATAGAAATATGAGAAAGAAATTCTCATAGAACAAGCTTTGTTCCTAAGTTGTTTATGGATTGTAATATACAGCAGCTGTAAGTAATATGAAAGACTAAGTATTTACTTAGTGCAGTCAGTCCATACAGAAAATATTATAATTCCTTGTGATCATAATAAAGACCAACTGAGAGAAAAAGGTTTAATGGTTCAAAGGTTCAATAATACAAGTTATCGATTGATTAAACATGCTATGTTTTACATATGGAAAGTCTGTAGAAAAATCATAGCCGTGTGTGTGTGTATATGATTAAGTCAGCACGTCTAAGTGAGAACCATAAACCAGGATAGTGACCAGAAGGATGTCTGGTCGTGGCTTAATGATTATAAGCATTGCTAAAGCAAGAAAAGATCGATAACCATGTATAAAGGACATGAGTGTATGACTGCGAATTCATTGTGTGATGAGTTTCATTGCAGCAAATAATTATTGATGGTATGACCTTAGACACTCATGATTATGAACGAATATAGACAAGGTCTATAGCTCAACATGGATCGACAAAAGAAAATAAAGAATGATTGGTTACAATGGATAAAGCCATTGGCACATACGAAGAGATATAAGTCCGAATGAACGAAAGATATGAAGTAAAGTTGTTCGTATGTGTTCTGGGTCTATGACTCAATATATATTGAATGTCCACGTTTTGGGAAAGCCATATAACCAAAGAGAATCCGTGGGACATGAAAAAGGACCTGCAAGTAAAGTTTTATTGCAGATTATAAAGTCCATCCGAGCACCGTTTGAAGCACCATCAGTTCAACCAAGACATGGAGTGATCAGCAGCAAAGATGTACATCCTGACCACATCTTAATGGAGTTCCAAAAGACATACCAACGTCCAAGACTTACAAGTTCATTCAAGGAGAATCCAGCTGATCATCTTCACCAAGTCATAGGCAACTTCAACGTTCAAGAAGACTCGGATACCAGATGGGAATGCGTCTACTACAGTGATGCATTCATCTGGGGGAGTTCATGTGTTGTACTCTTTTTCCTGTCCTTGGTTTCCCATTTTGCCACATTGGTTTTGGGGTTTTTCAGGAGAGGTTTTAATGAGGTAACATTAAGCATGCAACGAACCTGTACCGGATGTGTCGATCAAGGGGGAGTGTTATAAACCAAATGATGATCGACCATGGACCAGCCCGTACTGCAGGCCCAATCCGGGACATGATAAAGACAACCAGAGACTATGTGTTTATCTAGTATATATTTTCATGTATATCTGTAACATAGTGTTTATCCTTATCCTTATCTTGTTAGGATAAACATGACCTTATGACGGTCTAATACCTTATATATATATGGACATTCTGGTCGACAGTAATGATAAGATAAGTATTTTCCCACACTTCATTTACAACAAATAATAATAATACTAGGATACATTATCAACAAGGATTCAAGTGACGTATATTAATTGGGTTAAAGTTGATTGAATCTTTGTTAATAATGTTTTCTCAGCACATAATTAAAAAAAAAACATGAAATACGTGTTTTTTGAATTTTGTGCTTATTTGTTTTAGCGGAAAATTTAAAACAAAAAAAGAAGGAAAAGAAAAAGAAATGCCGGCCGACAAATAAAAAAAAGCAAAGGGCAAAGCAAAACAGTTTAGAAAATAAAATACTAAAAAGAAAAAAAAAAGGAAGGAAGAAATAGAAAGGACTCCTGAGGTAGCTTTATTATACTATTTCCCCCAGGCGATTGTGTCCTCCTCCTCGGCTCCTCCTACCATTCTTCACTTGTCGCTATTAGTCAACACGATTCCCTTCGCCGATCGGCTACCTCCGGCGACGCTCTCGTACTCTGGTTTTTATACCACTTGAGAGCTTCCTTCTCTTTTACAGACGGTTAGATTCTTTTCTTCTATCCTGAGATTTGGGATTACAGTTGAGTTTTTCAGGGTGAATGAATAGCCTTTCTTAGGTCTAAGATTAAGTTTTATTGTAACTAACATTGATAACCTTTTCTTTCTTTAATTTTTATATTTAAATCAGGGGTGTTCAATCCGGATATCGGTTCGGTTTCGCTTCGTTTTTTTCGGTTTTTCAGTATTTCGGTTAGTAAAATATAATTACCATTCTAAATCCATATTTACTTCGGTTCGGTTCAGTTTATATACCGTCGGTTTACGGTTTATTTGGTTTTATACCAAAACATAATTATTTAGTTTGACATCATTTTTTTTTTTTGGACAACTTAGTTTGGGATCATATTATATAAATTTTAGAGTCATATTGTCATCGCAGTCATTTATTAAAAATATATTATATTTTCAAATAAAAGAACAAAAAAATAAAAACGCTTATACCTTCAAATGAAATAATCAAATCTAGAATTAAAATCAAAGCTCGAAATTTTTTAAATAAAAATAAAAAGCAAAAAGAGAAGTATGAAAGAAAATGTTTCCACTCTTCCATATTTAATGTTCATCAAAGTCATGCTTCGTCGAGTGAAACTCTGTTCGTTTATAAATAAGAAAAAAATTGTGAAGAATTTTTTCTAGTTATTTTCCATCAAATTTATAACCTTCACTTCAATTTAATCAATGATAAAAGAAAACAAAATGATTAAAAGAAGAAGACTAAGAAAATAAAAAGCATCAGTTACGATGAATTATTATTTAATTATATTTTAAGTGTTTTTCAAATTATGATTCTTTATTACTATAAAAATATGTTAATAATTATTAACAAAAGAATAACCTATATAACAAATATATTTTTGATGTGACGTTATAAAATATGTACATATTTACATGTTTTTACTTTGATCGGTTTTGTTCGGTTTATTCGGTTTAATCGGTTATAAACCAAACCATATCCAAATCCTATGGTTTTTATAAAATCATATCCATTCGATTTATATGGTATATACCAAAAACATACTATATTGTCTATTTCGGTTCGGTTTGGTATGGTTCGGTAAAAGGTTTTACCATAGGACAGGTGGTGAGATGAATTTTAATTGGCGTCGGGGGACCACTGTGATAAACCCTAGCTGATCGGGATCCAAACCTAACTTACTGTCGCACTCTTTTACTACTCTCATCTTTCAACACAGATCCACTTATTATTGTCTCTCTCCCGTTTTCTTTGACATAAAACTTTCATTCAGTGTGTGGACTCTGTAGACCCTTTGATTAAAGCTTTTAACTTTGTTGGAAATTAGTTAGGAAACAAAGAAGGTTTGCAGTTAAGATGGCTTTATAGGATTCCCGTTTACATCGTGTGTCTTGTCAATTTGCTGGTTTGACACTCTCTGGGCCAAGTTTATTAAATGCCACTTGTTATATAGTGAGAGCAGAAGAAGGTTGCCATGAAAAGGAACAAACACCCTTTCTTCTTGCCCTCTTTGTTGTTATGGTTGAAACATACAAAGCTTTCTCTTCCTCACTGAGTTACCAAAAAAATAAGCTGATTGCTTGATAATTGACAAAGCTTTTTCTTCTTGCTTGTGGTATTGATAGTTGTAGGGTGTCTTCTATATATAAGGTAGTTGTGTTGGCTCGTCTGAGTAGTTTTTCTTTTCTTATTTCATGTATTTTTCTTCTTCTGCAGTGTTGGTGGTTAGAAGGTCTATGTATGATATCTATCATACAGCTTGAATGGACTGCAACATGAGATCTCCGTTTCTGTGGGACTTGGAGAATTTGATCTTGCCCAACTCGTCAAAGACTGAAAATGACAAAGACCAGCTCACAACAGCTACCGAGTGGGAAACTGACAAGGGTGAAGGAATCGAATCTATGTTTCCCTGTCTCTGGGACACTCCTGTATCCAAAAGCTCACAGTCCACCTCCACCAACTCATCTTCTCCCGGAGTCAAACAACGCATGCTTGCATCAGAAAGTTCCCGTGGAGATTCTTGCTGCAACATAGATCTTGTCCAGGTGAAGGCATCTGTTGCCTCTGCTGAATCAGACCTCTCTTTGAAACTAGGAAAGCGCACATACTCCGAAGAATTTTGGGGTGGAAACAACAATAATGACATTTCCTTGACTCCTCCGGTTGTTACTCGAAAGAAATCCAAATCATCATGTGGTCAGAGCATGCAAGTCCCGCGTTGTCAAATTGATGGCTGTGAACTTGATCTCTCATCTGCTAAGGATTATCATCGCAAGCATAGAGTCTGCGAGAACCATTCTAAGTGCCCCAAAGTTAGTGTGAATGGCATTGAACGTCGGTTCTGCCAACAGTGTAGCAGGTAAAAACTATAAAGATGATTCATTCAGTTTTCATGTTGCCCTCATCAGGGTTGACAACTGATATCTTTTGTAATTAACAGGTTCCATGCTGTGTCTGAATTTGATGAGACGAAACGAAGCTGCCGCAAACGTCTTTCTCATCATAATGCGAGGCGTCGCAAGCCGCAAGGAGTATTTCCATTTAATCCAGATAGGGTGTACGGTAAGAACCTACTTCACAGCTTTGACCAAATTTGTGTGTTTCTCAGGATCTTTGCATCTGTCTCTGTCACACACACGCACAGTTTCAGGGAAATCTAATGCCAACGGTTTACTCCTGCAGATCGAAGACAGCATACAAATATGTTGTGGAATGGTTTGTCTCTAGATACAAGATCTGAAGAAAAGTTTGCATGGGAAACCACCAATGATATAAAGCCTACACAGACGGAGAGCGGCTTTACTCTGAGCTTCCAGAGAGGTAATGGCTCTGAGCAGCAGCTGTTTGCTTGTAGCAACCACTCTTACTCTGCTTATCAAACCTCAGGCGGGTTCTCAGCAGGGAAGCCTAAGTTTCAACTTCATGGCCAAGGTTGGTGTTTGCACTTCTGCACCGGTTCCTTTTGTCATAAGGTTCTAGTAGATATATGTTGGTTTGTTATGTTATCCCTCCTAGTCCACCTTTGAAATAAGGTGAAATGTTTTGGCAGGTGTGGGAGAGTACTCGGGAGTCCTCCATGAATCACGAGAATTCCACCGTGCTCTCTCTCTTCTGTCAACTTCTTCTGATCACCTGGTCCAACCACATGCACAGCCACTTTCTCTACTCTTTTCATATGATGGTGTACCAAAATAGATGAGTAAGTAGTGTCAACTTTGTAAAACCAGCTTAGCTTGGATACTAATCAAAACCAATCAGAACAACTTCATACTGTCTGCATTTGTATGGCGACTTGGGCTGCTTTCTTATTTGTATCCTTGTTTGGTTACCAGTTGTCAACAAAACACTAAACATTGAATATATGGCAAAGAATCTGTGTGTACTTTGGGATGCTGTCTGCTGGAATTGTTCTCAAATTGCAAATGTAGAAAGACATGAAAAACCAAATATCCATCTTCCCCAAAAGCTTCCACTCTGCATTTATAGTCGTAATTAATATCAGGCACCTGATCGATAATCTACGTTCATGTTAAAATCTCAGTCAACAATTGGTCGGTAAGGGAAGATGTTGCAAGTGATGCTTATGGAGGCAGAGAAAGACTATAAAAATTACTTTATCTAGCCATGGATTATAGGGTGGTTGATGGTTGGTTTCTCTATGAATAGAAACCTCAAAACACTTTTGACACAAGAGGCCTCATTTAATGAAAACAGTTGATATACGTTTATGACACACTAGACATGTCTGAGAGAGAGTAACGAAGTTTGCCATACAGCAGAATCCAAGACATCCAATACAACATGATACAAGGAGTTGACTTAATAGGTTTTGAAAAGTGGAGACAACCAGAGCTATCCGCGTACTCGGTTTAGCTTGAACAATGAAAGTTAGATGATTTATAATTTTATTTAAAAAGAAACTCCCACCAGATGCAACCTGACTTGTAATGGAGTGACTTTGCATTCACTACTCAATTCATATAAAATGGGTAGGGAAAGTGCCATGTATTGACTGTGATTCAACCATGGGATGGTGTTTGGTTCCATGTGAATCCGAAGACGTTGACAGAAGAGAGAGAGCACTGTAGAAATCTTGCGTTTCATAGAGGCCTCCTGAGTATTCTCCTACACCTTCCAAAAACATATAAAATTCAGTTTCAACCTCAGAAATCCACAGAAGAGTGAGAGCACTGTAGAAGTGAATGAATATATGAAACCTTTGCTAGGAAGTTGAAAGTTGGACTTCCCTGCTGAGGTTTGATACGCAGAGAAAGAGAGGTTGCTACTAGCAAACACCTGCTGCTCCTCAGCGTCAGCGCCACTACCTCTCTGGAAGTTCAGAGTAAAGCCGCTTTCCATCTGCGTAGGCTTTGTCTCATAAGTAGTACCCCATGCATACTTTTCTTCAGATCTTGTGTTAAGGGACAACTCATTCCACAACATATTCGTATGCTGTCTTCCATCTGGCAAGAGTAAACGTATCACAATAGAGTTGCCTGAGTTTAAGTTGTGCAGAGAGAGATGAAAGATCCTGAGTTATAGGTTCTTACTGTACACCCTCTCTGGATTCAAAGGAAACATTCCTTGTGGCTTGCGGCGCCTCGCATTATGATGCGAAAGACGTTTACGGCAGCTACGTTTCTTCTCATCAAATTCAGAGACGGCATGCAACCTGAAAGTTATAATAGAAATCAATTCTCTAACGTATGATATTACAGCAGATGAAAACTATTTATGGACAACTAAAATGAGGCCATGAACATAAACAAAAGTAAGAACCATAATCACAGTTTTTTTTTGTACCTGCTACACTGTTGGCAGAATCGACGTTCCATGCCACCCACAGTAACTACAGGGCACTTTGAATGGCTTTGGCAGACTCTATGCTTGCGATGATAATCCTTGGCAGATGAGAGATCCAGTTCACAGCCATCAATCTGACAACGAGGGACTTGCATGCTCTGACCACATGATGATTTGGATTTCTTCTGAGCAACAACATATGGAGGAGTCAAGAGCTTCACAGAAACGGCTGAAATGTCATTACTGTTGTTTCTACCCCAAGTCTCTTCATCAGAGTAACTCCGCTTTCCAAGTTTTAAACAAAGGTCCGATTCAGTAGAGGCAACCTGGAGAGCTGTGGATGCCTTGACTTGGTCAAAATCTCCAAGGGAACTTTTGAGTTTGGGAGATGATGAGTTGGTGGAGGTCAACTGTGAGCTTAGGAAACCGGTGGTGGAGGAGCCAGCGAAAGAGGGAAATATAGATTCAATCCCTTCACCTTTCTCAATATCCCAATCAGTAGTAGACGGCTGTTTCTTGTCATTTTCAGTCTTTGACAGGTTGGGGGTGATCAAATGCTCCCAGTCCCACAACGGAGATACCATGTTGCAGTCCATTCAAGATGTGGGTTGATTTCATAGACCTTCTAAACACCAAAGCCACAAGGTTGCAGAAACTAGAGATAGTAAATGAAAGAGAAAAAATAAATTAGAGAAAGCTGAATCTTTCAGCTACCTTTATAGAGGATGCCCTTCAACTATCAATACCACAAGAAATAAAAAGAAAAAGAGAAAAACATGTGAATTTCAAGCAGCAGACACAGCTCATCAACGTTTTTCACTCTCAAAAACTCTTTATGACCATTAGTTTCTTCAGCAAGAGAACTTTCTATGTTTCACCCAGACCAGCAAAAAGGACAAGAGAAAGTTTACGACTTTTCTAAGCTCCCTCCTCTGCTCTCTCCATCACACAAAAGAAAAAAAAAAACAAACTAAGTTGGCATTTAATAAACTCTTGATAAAATCTGAATGACAAGAAAATCAAGAAACACAATGTAAACGGAATACTAAAGCCAATCCTCCTATGTACTTTCAAGAAGGTTCCTAACTAAACACAAAGCTAAGAAGCCTCTACAAAGGATGCCAAAAGAAAACGGCAGAGCCAGAGCCAAGAATGAATCAAATCTGCAACAAACAATAGAGACTCAAGTAATAAAGAGAAGTTGACAATGAGTTAGGTTTCAATCCCAATCACGGTGGTCACCCTCATTAGCAAATGGTCTGGTCCCCCTCAAACACCAATAAATTCATCTTAACTAACTAATCATAAGGGATGGCCATTATGGATGCTACAAACCAATTAGACAATCTAATGACACCATTTTGAATATATGATGAATTCGAACTCAGAATAGATCACTTTTTCGGACAAGAAGGTATAAAGTTACATTGTAATAATAGAAACACCAAATCTCAGGATACAAATTTATGTTCCCCCTAGAACATTGGGGGAGAGGAGTAAGAGGAAGAAACCTGAAGTAGAAAACAGAGTAGGAGAACGTCGCCGGAGTAAACCGATCGAAGAAGAATCGTTTTTGTCGGGACTAAGAAGAGAGACAGTGAAGAATGGGAGGAGACGACATAAAATTGCCTCAGGGGAACCACCGCCCAATAACTCTCATCCTCACACTCTTCTTTTCATTTTTGTTCCTTTTTGCTTTCCTCCTCCATTATTCTTTACTTTTTTGTTACTGTTACTGCGCTTTGGTTCCCTTTTGCTCTTTTTTTTTTTCTTTGTTTGTGTTTTTATTTGCTTTCAATTTTGAGATTTTTTTTTTTTGTGTGCTAGAGATTGGTATATTATTTTCAATTTTTCCGGTATAAATATAACTTTTTTTAATTATCTAATCTATTAAAATAGAATCCTACTTTTATCTATTGGAAAATTGTCACCTAAATTTGAAATTGTCTTACAAGATAATGTTACATATCTAAAACATTATAAATGTACTAGGGGCATAGCTTCCGCGCAAGCGCGGAGCCGGATACGTTGTTTGATGAGTTGTGTAGTGTTGTGTATGGGTTGTTGTCGGTTTTTTTTTAACTTTTGATTTTCCGTGTTATTTATTATGGTGATGAATGGAACATCGGATATTACACGGTTTGATTAAGTTGATATAAGAATGACCGGCGAATTCATATTTGTTGATATTTTATTATCTTATCTTCGTAATGATTTGATGGACATTAACATTATTAGCGCTTCCATGTTCAAAAGCTGAAATTTAAGGGATTGGTTATTGTTTACTTAGGTAGTTGTTAGTATATAAATCAAATAGCGTAAAAAATGTATAATATTCGGATTTAAAAATTTAACAATTTATACGAACAATAAATTAATTTTATTTTATTTTATCCAAAATTAACTTCAAAAATATAGAATTGTAGTATACTATTTTTTTATTAAATTAATAACTCTAGAAATTTATAAAATTATATAATTACAAAATTATTTATTTTTATAGTTTTTACTGGACTTTGTTGAAAATGATTTGTGATAGACAAAAAAAGTCAGGCTGAAATGAAGCCATGGATTACAATATGATGTGGACAATGAGTGAAGACGTTATTAGTCACATATTCTAAACAGAAGGTTACATATTTTTAAGTATATATACTGAAATAACTTTTCATTATCAAGAATCAAAGTAGAAAGCCCATGAATTCGCCATGTCTAAGATAAAAAACGATTTGTTTCAAAGCTAAGAATATGGTAATGAATTAATGAGTTGGTGCGAGGTTCATGATGTTCATACCTTCTCATCTTAAAGTAAGAGGATGATACCCATGATGTTACGTGAATCTCAGAAACGGAGATGACGACCACTAATCTCCTTTGAAATTTGGCAAGGGCGAATATCGTCAAATCGCATCGGTCAGAAATAGCATCACCGCATATGTAATCATTTTAGAACAGAGAGATAATAACATCAACGTGGAGATGGACATAATGAGACAATCAGATGTTGGTATCTCTTTTGGGGGCTCGTTTTTTTATAGTGGTTCATCTGATTTTGGTTATGATCACTTGAGATTTTGACGTAATCAGTATATAAGAAATCAAGAGAGATGGGAGACGATGAGTTGAGTGGAAAAAAAGGCATATTGAGAAGACAACAAACTACTATAAAGACTAAGTGGTAAACCAAAATAGAAAAGGGTATTGTTTCAAACGTTAAAAAAAAAAAGACAGGTCATGCATAAGTTTGCAGAAACTCTAAAAACTGCGACAACTAACAATTTACACCTGACAACAACAGACCGGCAAACACTCAGCATGAAACACTTCAGTCTTGATGAGGAAAACTGAAGGAGACAGCACAAGTTTCCAAGGATGGATCCTACTTGCCCCCAAGAGATGGGAACTGAGCAGTATCTCCAATGGCAGGCGCAGCTTCACTATGGTAACCATCAAATCCACCACCAGAAGCACCTTCCCCGTCACGACCACCACGTCCCCTTCCACGACCACCACGACCTCCTCCTCGGTAGTAGTTCTCACCCTCACCTGGTTTCAAAAACTCGTTGATGTTCACAGCCTATAAACCACAGAACACATCCATAAGCAAACTTATTGACTTTTACAAACTCCTTCATTCAGACAACAATGTAAACCTTCTTAGCCTTCTCTTCTTTGTCATCTTTGCGTTTGTCCTTATCCGAACCCTGGGAGACAGATCAAATGCAAAGTTCAGAACCAGTTAAGAGTGTTTCTAGTCGACAAGACATGGAGATAATATGTCTTACCAACTTAATGAAGATTTCATCGAGGCTTCTTCTTGTTTGAGAGTTTTTGCATTGATTCAAACACTTTAGTATCAACTTTCCTTTCAGAAGTGTTCTGAGACTGAAGGGCTTTTCTCTTCTCCTCAAGTATTTTTCTCATACTCATCCAGAGTCATTGCCTACCAAACCACAAGCCAATAAGCATTGAAGGATAATAAAGAAAAAAGCTGAGACAAGAGTAAGTTCAGTTCCATGTCCTAATCTAGCAACCTAACATCTCTCTTAACTCATCTGCTTACCTTTTCTTCAGACTCTTTCTGCTCCTCCACTTCAGCAGTGTTCTCCTTGTTAGCATCAGCAACAACCTCATCAGCAACGGGCTTCTCAGTCTCAACACCAGCAACTTCTTCAGTCTACCTAAAATAGACGCCAGAGCTTCTTTTTTAATTCAATTTCACAATCACTACTATGAGATAAAACATCAGAAAATGCTTACACAACAACAACTCCTTCTCCTGGTGTTCCCCAATTTCCACAACCAGTTTCTTCGCTTTTGATGTCACCCCTTCACCAAAACTTAAAGCTTAACCTTAAAAGATTAATGCAACAACAACAACAAAAATTGAATGAGGTTAGGACAGACTCTCTGCCAGTTCCACTATGACGCTCGAATGTCCTTCGAGGACGTTCACCGTCACCAGCTTCACCACGTCGACCACCACCACGACGAGCACCGCCATATACACTACGTTTCTCATAGAGAGGCTTTGAAACGCATGCTTCCTCAGAGGGCTTACTGTTACCATCACCGCCTCTAAAATCACGGTTGTAACCACCACGACCACAGCTAAATCCACCGTCTCCACCACCACGTCCACCGCCACGTGGAGCATCACTCCTAGCCTCTCTCACTAATCAACATCATTAAAAAAACAATCAGATACCACGAATGGAATCAAATAGACACGAAAGTTTAATAACTTGCTAATCGTGTTAAGCGAATCTCACCAGGTTGAGCAAGCTGCCTCGACGGAGCAGATGACTTAGCAGAGACAGCGGAAACAGGTGCAGGTTTCTTAGGCTTATCTGCAGCGATGGAAACGGCAATCTGGCTCGGATCCTTAGCGCCGTCATCCAACATATCAAAAGGGTTCAAAGTTGCCATATCTTCAAATCAATCGAATTGATTACAACCCTTGTTTTTTTACCTAACCAAAATTATCACACAGACATAACACAACTGATTACATCAGTTGGTGAGAGAAATCTATAATTGCAGCGAAGGTGTAACGTTTCATATTTGGAGGGTTTTTGCGAGGAGACGTACATGAACCTTATCAACACCTAAATTTACTACTGAAATAAATCTGTTGAGATTCAATAAACAATTAGATTTAGTTTTGTGTATCGGCTTCAGGATAGATCTCCATCACAGCTACATCAGTTTTGTGTATCGGCTTCAGGATAGATCTCCATCACGGGCTCGCCGAGGAAGACCCCGCCGGTTCGCCTAAGCTATAAAAAAATCAAAAATTAGATTCGAAACAAAAAAAACTCAGATTTGGACAAGAAATAACGCACAGATTCAATAGCGGCATCGATCTTAGCCTTAGATCGCTTGGTAGAGCGTAGAGACGATGAAGACACAGTTCAGGAGATGAAGAAGAAGAACAGAAACGCTTGGAAGCGAAGAGCTACGTCTCGTCTCAACTATATCTCAGGAAATCTAAAATATCGGAGAAACTTTATGTAAATGTGGGACCCACAAACATAAAGGAGTTGCTGACGTGTCACAAAGATTCAAGACCCTCAGAGGAAGCCGAGGGGCAAGAGCTTCCGACCTTCATAAATATATATTAGGTTCGGCCATCAATGTACAAAGGTATCAGTTAGCTTAGTGGTATAAATGTTGGTGTTTATATCTCAATAACTCGGGTTCGAGCCATGGGTTTGACACTTTTTCACACTTTTTAAAAGTGGGATCCACAAAACGATGACGTGACGCGCTGAGAAATGAGCAAAAACGGATCTATTATAATATAGATTTATTATAATTCAGTTACTAAAAAATTGATGATATGGGTTATATCTAGATCTTCTAATTTAACAATAGGTAGATTCTCTCTAAGATAAATACTATTTTATATTTAATATATTTGTTCATAGGGTATAATGGTTTTAGAATATATTCTACGTAAAAGTATATTCACATAATCTCGATTAAGCTAACAATCTAGCTATTCTTTTCTTTTTTTTTGTCACAAAACTAACTATTTTTTTTTGTCACAATCTAACTATTCAGCTCAACAATTTGGGTGACAATTCTACTAAATCACCTTAGTTATTATAACAAATAAATAGTAATTACATTATTATGAAGATCTCAACGTGCTATGAAATCTCTACTATATACTATCACCAAACTCATAATTTTCACTCATACCAAACACAACACAAGAAGTTTCTGCTACCAAAACAAAATTGTAATCTATGTCCAAATAACTATTAAATCGATAATAAACTCTAAATTTATAAAATCATTAAAATTATAATATATTATTTTATTTTAAAACAAAAAGAATAAATCTCGCGCTTAGCGCTGATTACAGTCTAGTTATATGTTAAAAAGAATATCTTATTTTTTTGGACATGTAAATATGTATTTTTCTAAGATTTACAGTTTTGCCACTATTGGTATTTTACAATAACGTAATAATGCTATAAACCAATTCATATGTTCCGAATCTCTCAAAAAGTAGTTTTCTTAGTGCTTGCGGGTGGATAGTTAAAATTAAAAAAAAAAGTATATTTAAACAACTTCATTTGAATATAATTTTTATATTAAACTCAAATTAAATTTGAAATATTATAAATATATTATAGATTTTGAATTTGTACTATTCACTAACTAGTATTATAACTTACAAATAGATAAATATTGTTAATTTTATTTTATATTGGTACATTTGTTAGTTAGTCAATTATATTTGTCACAAATTAATATCCCACATTAATTTTTAACCTTTTTACCAGTTGTACAGATCAGTTAATAACGTTTGAGTCATAAACTCTCGCATCAACAAACTTGCGAGTATGTCCTAAATATATACGTAGCAAGTCAAACCACCCAGTTTTTTTAAGTAGCTTAAATTTAATCCAAGGTAAAAATTTGTTTTGTCAACAATTAGTTTACAAAGGGAGGAGCAATAATTGATTATATGTCTACTAATGTAATGAGTATGAGTATGATTATAAACGATGAACACGTTCCCGTTCACCGGTGATTTGAAGGCATCACTGATTCGAATATGATCTTTAATCCATTGTAGAAGATAATCAAATTTATTAGATATGTTAGTGATGATAGTGAGCAAACTATAACTGAATATTGAAAGATAAAAAAGGCATCTTTTGAAAGTCATTATTGGATAGACTTTGTGGTGTTTTCTTTGCAACCCAATGAGGGTCTTACTCTTACGTATATGGAACCATTGCATATAAACAGAAATGTAAAATAGTATATGTAAAGTTGTTTCATAGTTAAAGATACAAATTAAATCAGACGGCAGTGAGATGGAAACCAGCGAATGGGAAAGATGAGGAATTGGTGGTGGAATAGACGTCAAAAGTGGTCATGGTTCCATCGACTCCGATGTGGCTCAAGTGTTTCACGTCCGTTGGAAACCCTATCTCCATCTCCGCCTCTCTTTCTTCCCTCTCCTCTTCATAACCTGCTCATATACAGAAGCAAATGCACGTTATCGGGAAGTGATTCATGTGTAATGTGTTTTATTCCCAAATTTTAAAACTATATATATATATATATATATATATATAGTTTTTGATAAAAGATAGTTTTGGTGGTCCCTAAATTATTATGAATTTTATTAAAATCTAACTAAAATATTTAAATTCAGTGTCGACCCTAGTTATATCTCATATGTAGATTCATAAAACATTGCCAAATATTTAGAAAATGACGAACCTATATATATGACTATTGTATTGTTTCTTGAGTATTCCAAAGAATCATAATGGTCGCAAGTCTCTCTAAAAATTTACTCGCTGTATTAGCTGTATAAAACGAAATATGACCCGTCATCTTCAGTTATTTGTGAATTGTAATTAAGCTAAAAATATATGAATTATCATGTTGATACACATATATTGGTTAGGCTAAGACCCACTTAAAAAAGAAAAGAAAAAGGGGAGTAGTAAAAAAGACATATGAATGAAGTAGTGAGAAAAACTCTTGAAGCTTCGAATAATTTTGTCTGAGATATTAGCACTGCCGTTGTTGTTGTTGTTGTCTATGCTCGTGTCTTCTTTTTGAAACAAGCCATTTTCATCACTTTCTTCTCTCCCTTAGAAAACCAAAAAGAACCAAAAAAGAAAAAGCCAGATCAGACAACATAAAAGAAGAAGCAAAGGAACAAAGTGTAGGAGAAGGAAGGTACTCTTGATGAGCTGGTCTGGTTTCTTGGGTTGATCATGAGTATCAGCCACGGCGACGCTGGATTGCGTTGAGCAACCCAGTGAAAATGGCAATGCTACAAATTGTTGTATCCGATCTTTCATCTCTCTCTTTTTTTCTTTTTTTTTTTTCTGGTTTGCTTCTTGCTACCTTGGAAAATGTATGTGCTTGTCCTATGGGGGGGGGGGGGGGGGGGGGGGGGGGGGTGTATACGATATGTAAGCGTGTGGAAATGATGGAAAACTGGGGATTTTGGTAGGGGTTTTATTTGCAGTCTCGTGGGTTTTTTATGGCTTTGTAAGCAAGTTATAATCATTAATACGTTGAAGAATTTCGTAATTAATTCCTAACCCAATAAAAGGATTAGAGAGTGTCATTATTGAGTACATTTGGGGATGCTAGTTGGCCAACAGTGCCACTTAACCTAATTTCTGGATTAAACATTCAGGATTACCCAATAATAATCTCCTTTATTCGTAACTGTAATCAATACAACCATAAACAAGCTTCCCACGACGATTACGTGACTTACGTCCTACTGTAACTAAAACAACTTCTCATCTTTATGAATTACACACTATTAAAATTAGTGTTTTCCAATAGTAAAATTCAAAAAAGATGATCAGACCTGCAAACCGGTAAAGCTATGACAAACCGGGTCAGTCCAGTTCATACGGGTGAGAAGTGGTAACCTAGCTATTTATTTTCTCCAACTATTCATTTGTATATAAGTCATCTTTGATATAATAATTGAAGAAGGAAGACTTTAGTTGGTGTAAATAAGCACGAATAAAATAAATGATGGCCTTACACCCGCTTAATTTACATAGTCGCAATGGAGAACAGAGAAGAGGGAAGAGCCGTGATTCTACCACCACACCTAAAAACCTATAAGAAGTATTTCATTCTTTCGTCTCTCCTCATTGCATTATACACTGCTTGAACCTGCCAAAAACCAATCCACACCAATTTTTTTTTTTTTTATCTCACCAAATCTTTATCTTTAAACTTTCTCTCATCCTCTGTGTAAAATATGGTTAGAATCTCTATGCTTCTTGTGCCTATGTGTATGTCTTTTGTGTGAGTGTGTGAGAGAGGGAAGAGGGAAAAACCTGTTCACTCGAGATAACTCGGATAGGGCCAATATTCACCGATACATATTTGCCTTTGCTTGATAATGTCTGCTTCACACAATCCTTTTGATGTCGGCAAAAACACAGAGATACATGGTTAGTAGGATTCTTGTGTTCCCAGTATTATAAATTGCTTGAAAGTCCTCAACTAAAAAGACCGACAGTTGATGCTTTCTATACACGAGAAGAGTATAAACAAAGAATTGGTGTAACATTAAGAAGTCAGATGAGTTCTATTAAGCACTAATACACCAAGACTCATGATTCTACTTGAGATACCAGGTTTCCATCTCAAACCAGATTCAAAATCAGAAGCAATGATCTACAATTCTCTTATCAATCAACAGTAGTATGAAGATACCCTCTGAGAGGAAAACAAGTTTACCTCTGGAATTTGACGGTCAATGACAGACTCAACAGCAACGACCATAGCATGCACAAAGTCATCTCCACCAGTCCCTATCGCTGTAAACCCTCTCTCTGTTGGGTATGTATTGACCTGGAAAGTCGAGTCAGCAAACATCATCTTAAACTATAGTGAATGCAATCCAAATCCACAGGAGCAAAACCAAAAGAACAACTCCACTAGGAACTGACTAAACAAGTACAAAAGATTCTCTGAAAGAAAATACCTTTTGGTCAAGTTCAAGCCAATCTTTAGCAGAATCATCAGCAACAGTGCCTCCAATAATCACATTGGTAGTCTTCCCAACCCTCCCATCAGTCTTCGACACTTCTGCATGCCATCAGCATGAAACACGTGTCAATAAACTAGCACTCAAGCTTGATTGCTAACCCTAAATAATCCAAATTCCTAGAGATTCATCCACCACATGTGAAGGATTACTTCAACTGACAAAAACGATTCCTCTTCGAATCCATTTCGGCCAAGCAAAAACAAAATCACTCTGAAACGAGTTACTAGGATTGAAATCAACGAGACACGAACCTGAAATCGCCTTGAGCACAGCTTCTTGAGGCGGACCTTGCTCGGATTGATCGTTATTGGTGCAATTGAGACGAGGGAGCCGGTCCGGAACAGAGGCGAAACCACTGAAACTTAGTCTCTTCGGCGCCGGGAACAATCCATGGACAGGAACAGACGCCGGCGAAGGAGGGAAAAAGAAGCATCTACTCGCGGAGGAAGTCCGACGTGATTCCGATAGGAAGACGGAGCGCAGAATCGTTTTGCAAGCCATTGTTTCGAGCTGCTCTGTTTGGAGATGATGATGCGTATGAAACGCTGCGTTTGCGTTTGGTTATTTATATAAAATCGTTCATAGGCGTTGCCGAAGGGACGATAAGGTCTAAGGGCATCTGTATTGGCAGTCCCTTAAGGCATCCCTTAGGGGGGAAAAGAGTGGAAACCGAGGAAGAAAGAGAAGGGAAAAGCCCTTAATTAAGGGCTGTCCCTTACTCTTCAATGACCAAAAAAAAAAAAAAAAAAAAAAAAAAAAAAGCAAGACAAGAGACTCTCTCTCCCTCTATCTTCATCCCACCAATAAAGATGCTCTAAAGACACTTAACATTATTGAGCCCAAAAGAAAATAAAAAAGACCGAATTATATTTGGTACCTCCCTTAGTTAAGATGTGTTGGTGGTCGTCCTTAGGATGCACGTGTCAGGTTGGGAATGACCGATGATTTTTAGGGTAAAATCGAATTGAGTCCATCTTTCAGTTTGTGTGTGTCGGTTATCTCGCGAGGGCGATTGAGAAGGCGATTGACAGTGTGATTCTCTCTCGACGGCGGATCTCTCTCTCCACGGCGATTCTCTCGCGACGTCGCTTCTCTCTCGCCGGGGCTTCTGTCTCGCCGGCGCTTCGGTCTCGACCGTTCTCCTCTCCTTGATTTCGAACGCAGTACAGAGGATCTGTTGTCTCTCTCGACGGCGGATCTCTCTCCACGGCGATTCTCTCGCGATGTCGCTTCTCTCTCGCCGGGGCTTCTGTCTCAACGGCGCTTCGGTCTCGACGGTTCTCCTCTCCTTGATTTCGAACGCAGTACAGAGGATTTGTTGTCTCACCGACAACGTTTTACTGAATACAAAGGTGAAGAAGGTATGTGTTCCTCCACCATATTGAGTATTTGTATCTATTTTGTTGTCGTTGTCGATCTACTTCCTTGGATGAGGATTTTGTTGTCGTTGTAGATATAGGGTTTTCAAAATTTTGAATCGTCTTTGTGATATGTGTTGATATTTGGTTATGATTACCGTGTCTGATTGTCTGTTTGGTGTTTGGGTAAAATATAGTGAAAACTAGTGTAGCTTTAGGGTTTTGAAAATATATTATCGTCTTTCTAGTCTGTGAGAGAGTATGATGAAGTTACTTATTGTTTGCAAAATCATTACTTATTTGATGAAACTGATATCTGTTTTTTCGTTTGATTGTGAGTCTGCTATTAGGTGAGGTTCGTTTGGCTCTCAATAACTCGGATAATTTACAAGTCAAAAAAGAACAACCATTTCGTCGAAAGTACAAGGTAATTCACTTTCACTTGAACTCCAATAGTTGTTACTAGTAGCTCCACTTAATGAATTGATAAGTCGGATTGAAAACGTGTAGGCATGAACTCTGATTAGAATTTGGTAGGCATGGTTGGTTGTGAAACTTGTATGTATAGTCTAGTTTGTTTGCAACCAAATCCTCCTGTCTTATTTGATGTAGTGAGATGATAATCTAGTTTGTTTGCAACTAAATTTTGTTTTATTTTAATGGAAATTAAGTGAATTGAATCGTATAGTATGATTGACGAGATGTGTAATAACTCTGATTTGACTTTCGTAGTTTATGGTTAGGTCATTGTTACTTATTATCCTTCAAGCTATCCTTCATTCTCCATCATCTTCTTTCTCTCTTCTCTGGTAAAACCCGAAACAATTTCCCTTTCTCTTCTATAATCCCTTCTCTCTTCTTAGTGCTATGGATTCAAGGATTCCATATAGCCAGTCTTCTGGCTATTTAGGCCTTCATAACAGTGAACACGAAAGTGTTCTCAATGGAAACTTTCCTTATGAGAGTTTTCATTCTGGAGCATCAGAAATCCCTCCTTTCAGTTCACAACAGTTTGAGGTTCCAACTCCACCTGAAGACACACCCGCGGAGCGTGGGAAGAGACAGAAATGGACACCAGCTGATGATGAGGTGCTAATCAATGCCTGACTTAACACATCCAAGGATGCTATTGTCGGCAATGAACAAAAGTTACAGAACTTCTGGAAAAGAGTTGGCGAATACTTCGCTGCAAGTCCTCATGGTACAGACAGTGGTGCAAAGAGGGAGCATAAACATTTGAAGCAGCGGTGGCACAAAATAAATGATCTAACCAACAAGTTCTGTGGCGCATATGCAGCCGCAGAGAGACAAAATTGCAGTGGTCAAAACGAGAATGATGTTCTCAAGGTGGCTCACGACATCTTCTACTCTGATCACAAGATGAAGTTTAACCTTGAGCATGCATGGTGTGTGTTGAGGTATGACCAGAAATGGCTTAACCTTAACCCTCCTAAGGCTAGTGGGAGTTCAAAGAGAAAAGATTGTGTCGAAGGTTCCCAAGCATCTGTCAATGTTGGTGATAATGAGACCCACCCTAAAGGTATCAAGGCTGCAAAAGCAAGAAGGAATACGGCTCAAGGGAAGATTGTTGATGAGTATAAGAGCATTTGGGAAATGAAGAAGGAGGATTTGACGATGAAGGAGAAGCTGTCTAAGCTAGCCATACTAGACACTCTCCTTGCAAAAAAAGATCCACTCAGTGAGGCTGAAGAAATTGTGAAGAATAAGCTTCTGGCCCAGTATTTCTGAAACAATAATGTCCTAATTAGCTTTTAACTTTCTAATAACTATGTCTGTAATAAGATCCACTCATGTTTGCTTCTATGACCACCTTTGAAATAATGAAATCTCCTGTTTGCTTCTATGATGTCTTGTTTCTGTGGTTTTGTTTCATGTGTAATTTGTATACGAGCCAAATCAATTTTTTTCTGAGCATTTAAGCCTTTCTTTGTAATATGTTGACCTTGTCTTTTTTTTTCCAGGTTTAGCTGAACATGGGACATGACTATAGCTATAGCCAGCTTTCTGAATCAGAGGAGTATGGTGGGGAGACAGCTGACAATATCTACAGCGAGACAGAAGATCTTATACGTCGAGACCAAGCTGAGATAAGGTACAATTATGGTGAGCCGGTTCAGTATCCTCCTCAACCCGAGGTTGAGTTTGGATTTCCGCAGACATGCTACTGTGGTAGTCAACCTGTTCTAGCCACATCTTACACTAGAAATGATCCGGGAAGAAGATACTACACTTGTGATAATGTTGATGATGGAGAGTGCCATGTATGGAAATGGTGAGATGTGGCGGTTATGGAGGAGATGAGAGCCAGGGATATACACACGCTTCAATTGGCTGAAAAGGTAGAAGCTCTAGCCTTGTTGAGTGACTATGAGACTCAGCAGAAACTGGATACGGTAGAGAAGATGGTGTGTGAGTTAGCTAAGAAGAAATCAAGGTTTACCAATGGCTTTGAATACTTGGTTGGTGTAATGGTTTTCGTATTAGTTTTAATAGGAATGCTTCTCATGTTTAAGTAAATCAAATGAGTTATGGTTTTAGTTTCATGTGTAATTTGTAATGGATTTGTACTCTTTCTCGGCTTTGAACTCTTTGAAGTCTTTCTCGGCTTTGTGTGATTTGAACTCATATAAACTCATGTGTAATTTGTGTCGGATTTGAACTCATGTATAATTTGTAATGGATTTGAACTCTTTCTATGTCTTATGTTTCATGTGTAATGAATCGGATGTCTTAATGAACTCTTATGTCTAATGTTAAAAGTGTAAATGAACTAGGCTACTCAAGACTCACATGCTATTTACATGGGTTGTTTGTTTGTTAGTATCACAAGATGTACTATAGTATCACAAGATGTACTCAAGAGTCACATGGGTTGTTTTCCACAAGAAAACAAGATGCCATCACAAGATGTATACTTCAAATATCACAAGATACATTTTTTTAGTTTCTATAAATACTTCATCATCTTCTCTCATAACATATATTCAAATCATCACTCGTATGCTCACTTTAAATACATTTTTTTTCTTTTAAAATTTTAAATGGCTTCTTCTTCCCATTATCATTACCACAAAGATGATGATGAGGATTTTGATAACATATTTGGTGATTTTTTGGAAAACCCTGATTTTTTTCCAGAACCAAAAGAGCGAAAAAACGTATTTTTATCGAAAGAACCCGAGAAGAAGGCCACGAGAAGCTTTGGAATGATTATTTTAGCGAAACTCCAACATACTCTCACAATTTATTCCGGCGATGGTTTCGAATGAACAAACCATTGTTCTTGTGTATTGTCCATCGTCTCTCTACAGAAGTAGAGTATTTTCGACCAACAGAAGATGCAGTCGGACGGTCGAGTCTATCTCCGCTCCAGAAATGTACCGCAGCAATTCGTCAATTGGCGTATGGTGGTGGAGCTGATACAGTTGACGAATATGTACGACTTGGTCAAACAACAGCTCGAAAATGTTTGCACCATTTTACCGCCGGAATAATCCACTTGTTTGGCGATCAATACCTCAGACGTCCCACATCGGAGGATCTTGAAAGACTACTCCTTGTTGGTGAACAACGTGGATTTCTCGGGATGATTGGAAGCATCGACTGTATGCATTGGGAGTGGAAGAATTGCCCCGCCGCTTGGAAAGGAATGTATTCACGGGGAACCGGAAAACCAACAATTGTGTTGGAGGCTGTTGCTTCATATGACCTCTGGATATGGCACACATTTTTTGGAGCTCTAGGTACTATGAACGATCTTAATATTCTTGATCGATCACCTGTTTTTGATGACATTATTAACGGGATAGCTCCGCAAGTAAACTTTTATGTCAACAGAAGGGAGTACAATTTGGCTTACTATCTGACAGATGGTTTTATCCAAAATGGGCGATTTTTATTCAATCTATCCGACTACCACAAGGTCCGGCAAATTCTTTATTTGCTAAAACCCAAGAATCCGTTCGAAAAGATGTTGAGCGCGCCTTTGGGGTCCTGCAAGCTAGGTTCGCCGTTGTTAGAAATCCTTCTAATTTATGGGATAAAAACAAAATATCATATATTATGAGAGCATGTCTCATACTCTATAATATGATTGTCCAAGATGAACGAGATTCACACATTCTTGAGGAATTTCAAGATGAGGATCTTACATTTGCCGTTAAAAAGTCTACAAAACACGGCAATACAATTGGTCGTCGCAAAGAAGTTCGGGATCCACAAATCCATCAACAATTAAAAGAAGATTTGATTGAAAATATATGTGAAAAATTTGGACATCTTCCAAATTATATATAATGTTTAAGTTTCTATAAATTCAATAAAATGATTATTTGCTTTTATTTATGATGTTTGTAATTTTTTTTTTATTTGGCAACTTTGTAATTTTTTTGTGTTTGTGTTTTCTATTTAGATGTTAAATGTTTTCTATTTAAAACTTATCCTTTATATATGTCATTACTTATAAAAATAAATAATTAATTTACTAAGAAACCACTAAAAATCCTAGCAATAATCTACACTTTTGAGATTGTCCCTAACCTTTGTCTCTTAGCATCACAATAACATTAAAATAAGCTTTATAAATAAGCTTAAGGAAACACAATTTGGTCCTAGCAATAATGATGCTCTTATGCCCTTCAACAATGGTCGATGCTAAGAACACATACTGCAATTTACTTTTTTCTTTAGCTTATTCTTATAGGATGTTTCAATTATTTTTCTGTAAAAAAAAAAAAAAAGAACTCAAAGAAGAAATCGTGTACACCTTGTTGTGTTCGTACCACGAAACAAAAAACATAGTTGCTCTCTTTTCTTACCCACTAGTGAAAAACAAACATCCTAATGTAATCAAGTAAACAAAACAATTTGACACGATCTGGTCGGCAGACAAAACCATATCGACACAACAAACGTTGAAATCTCTTCAAATCTAGAACCACTCTGTTTGGGAAATCGAATCTAGCAGGCAGTATTATTGTCCTCATGGAATGGTGTTTCACTACTAGGGCTTTATCTAGCAGGAGGTGGAGGGCCAAGGGATTTAGCCATGCCAACCCAAGCAACAATCCCAAAGGCGAGAATTATCCAACCGCATACATCGTAAGTGAAGTCATTGTTCTTCTTCTTATTCTTCCCACCCTGCAAAAGCAAGGATAATTTCTCTCACTTTCTGCTTTACCTTCTCATAATCTTGAGACTAGTGAAATAACTGTATGAAACAAGCGCATTAAAGAAGCAACAAAATTTACGCCAGCATTTGAAGAAGCAGAGGGACCTGCTCCTCCTCCTCCAGCCAGTGCCTGCTGCATCATTCCACCATGCTTATGTATCTCCTTATGCAGTTTCGGCCCCTACTCACATAGACAGAAAGGTTTCAGGAATTGATTAATAAAAAAAAAATACAAAGACCACAGAACCAAATGTCAAACGATTCTCCCCAAATGTAATAATGACACAAAAAGTTGAAAGAGGTACCTCTGTTGCAACTTCCATGGACTTGAGATACATCTCATTACCTGGATCCTGCCAAACAAAAAAAAACAAACAACAATATAAGAAGTTGGTTTCATTAACAGAGTACCTCACATTCAATTCAAAACCATACGAATGTACCATATTTCCAGCTCTCTCGAAATAGTCAGCAGCTTTATCAAAGAGACCTTGGGCTACATCGGAGTCCGGGTTAAGAAACGCTTGGGAAGAGTAGGCGTTGCCAAGACACCAAAGAGCCTGATGCTTCCCTGGGTTTATTGTTAATACCTCTTCGAACTTGGAAAGAGCATCTACACAATAGACCGTTGCATTTTGTTTTGTTATTTTCTTAGCAAAAAAGATTTACCTAAGACTTTTTTAACAAAGACTCATACCATCTAACATGAGCTTTGCATCAGCAACACTCTGGAACTGGGAAAGTTCAAGCAATGCTCCACCCCACTTTTGCAAATTCTGTATATCAAATCGAATCATAGAAACCTATATCAATCAATCTGATCTCCTAAAATCTAATTCAGGTTACACATCTCCGTACAATAATGATCCTGAACGATAGGAAAAAAAGAATCGAATAGTACAAACCTCAGAATCGAGAGGATCCTTCTTGTACTGTTCCTCACAAGCGTTTCGAGCGAGGTCATCATAAGCCTATCGAAATCGGCGGCAGAGAACTCCATCGTCAGATGCAGCGCAAGGGAAATCAAATCTAGGGTTTGGTTCTGAATGCTAAGGGAAGTTGGATGAAGATGAAGAAGAAGACCTGGAAACGATGATATACGTCTCCGAGGGTTTTAGCCGGATGTTTTGTTTGTAACATTATTGGGCTTTTTAATGGACTTTCTGGGTCGAACTGGGCCTTTTGATGATCTCCTGAGACAAACACTACATTCCATGTATTAAATTCGGAAGAACCCCATCAATCCAATCTAAGAGCAAGTTCAACCCTAGACCGCTTACTTGGTTCTTAATGAAATTTTAAATAATAAATTTAGCTTAAAAACTTTTGTTAAGAAATTTGTAGATTCTTAATTTGGGGTTCTTAAGAAAATAAAATATATTACAAGATAACATCTTAAACATAGAGATTAAAGATAAAATTTATTTATTAAATAAAATATATTACAAGATAACATCTTAAACATAGAGATTAAAAAAAAACATTTAAACAAAGATTAGTAAAAAAGAACGAGAATGATTTTAAAGAAGCATCTGAGTTCAGTTGTTGTCTTCATCACGTCCGAATTTACGCCATATATGTTCAACCAAATCAGCTTTCAGTTGTTTATGCTTTTGTTTATCACGAATTCTAATTCGAACACCCATCATATTGGCGATATTTGTAGGCATATCCATAGAAAAATCGAGATCGACATGTGAACTTCCAGTGTCTTCTCCTTGTTGGAACTCTGAAACATCATATTGAGTGTATCTATCTCGTTCGTCTTCTACTATCATATTATGGAGTATGATACATGTTCCCATAATCTTCCCAATTTTGACTTTATCCCAAAAGAGTGCTGGATTTTTTACAATAGCAAAGCGAGCTTGCAAAACTCCAAAAGCGCGCTCGACATCTTTTCGGACAGCTTCTTGATGTTGAGCAAATAAAACCGCTTTCGGACCTTGTGGTATTGGAATTGATTGGATAAAAGTTGCCCACTTCGGATAAATACCATCGGTGAGATAGTAAGCCATATGATACTCTCTTCCATTGATAGAGAAGGTGACTTGCGGAGCTTGACCTTTTATTATCTCATCAAAAACATATGAGCGATCAAGAACATTGATATCATTTAAGGTACCTGGAGGTCCAAAAAACGCATGTCATATTCATAGATCATACGAAACTACCGCATCTAAAACGATTGTGGGTTTTCCCGAACCACGTGAATATTGACCTTTCCAAGCGGTGAGACAATTCTTCCATTCTCAATGCATACAATCGATGCTCCCTATCATCCCCGGAAATCCACGATATTCACCAATATTAAGTAGACGTTGAAAATCACCCGGTGTTGGTCTTCTTAGGTACTCATCGCCGAATAAGGATATTATTCCTTTCACAAAATGTTCCAAACATGACCGAGTTGTAGTTGCACCGAGTCTGAGGTATTCGTCAACTGCATCAGCCGCAGTACCATATGCCAAACAACGAATGACTGCTGTACACTTTTGAAGAGGAGAGAGACTGCTTCTTCCGAGATAATCTTTCTTGTATCGAAACAATTCAACTTCATTGGAGAGGCGATCAACAATATGCATGAACAATGGCTTGTTCATTCTAAATCGTCGTCGGAATAGATTATGAGGATATGTTAGAGTTTCACTCAAATAATCATTCCATAATTGTAGATTGTCTTCTTCACGATTTCTTTCGATATAAACTCTTCTTTTTTTTTCTTTTCTTCTTCTTCTTGATGACCATATTGAAGAGCAAAATCCTCGAAAGCTTGATCAAAAGTATCATCAAATGCTTGATCAAAAGTATCATCAAATGTGTTTTGAGAAGAAAAAGCCATTAGATGAGACTTGTTTTACACAAACTTGTTTATTTGTTTGAGAATGAGAAAGAAAGATAGAACATGAGAAGGTGATAATGAAAAAAAAAATGGACACGCGAGAGGAAAAACAACAATAGAAATAGATTTACAATCTTTAGAGTTTGAGAAGACAATCTTTATATAAAGGTTAATAATGATACAAGAGAACAAGAGAAATAGATTTACAATCCGTGACCTCAAGACAACAAGACATTACAAAGACTACAAGAGACCAATTACAGACCCGTGACACTACAAGACAACGCTTTATCAGTACATGACACTGATTCACCAATTACAGTCCCGTGACACTGCTAGATACATACCAAAAATAAAGACCCGTGACACTACTAGTTACAGACCAAGAATAAAAGACACTATAAGACTACAAGACATTGCAGACCCGTGACACTCAGCTTGTCCGTGACACTCAACAACTATTTTTTGACCTGAAAATAATAACAAGAACATGAGATCAGACAGTCTTTAAATCACAAACAACAACTACAGACCAAATACATAGAGTCCGTGACAGAAGCCTCATTACCTTACTAGCCTGCATCCATAATTCCGACGTGCCAGAAGCTCCACTCTTTCACTCAATTTTTATCATCTATTCTTCTGATTTTATATCATCAACAACAAGAAACAGAGACAATTTATATCAAACATAAGCATACAACAAGAAACATAGACAATTTTTTCATCCATGACAAGAAACAGACAGAAGAACACGAAACATAGATAGGTTAAGACTAGGGGTGGGCACTTCGGTTATTTTATCGGTTCGGTTCGAGTTCGGTTCGGTTTGGTTAGTTCGGTTCTAGAATTTTTCCTGCTGAAGTAAACCATAGTTAGTTTGGTCTGGACCGATTTCGGTTCGGTTATGTTCGGTTCGGTTTATATTCGGTTTGGTTTGTATTCGATTCGGTTTGTATTTCGGTTCGGTTCGGTTTAATCGGATT
This sequence comes from Brassica napus, assembly GCF_020379485.1. Lineage (NCBI taxonomy): Eukaryota > Viridiplantae > Streptophyta > Magnoliopsida > Brassicales > Brassicaceae > Brassica > Brassica napus. The sequence goes on along the minus strand of NC_063450.1, from coordinate 22,596,813 downwards.
TCTGAGAACTAGAGTCAACATGATCCAAATAAGCCTTGCACTTTTTCATGTGTACATTCAAGTTAGTAGTTCCACCTGTAGCATGATTGCATGAATACGTTTTACCACAGTAGTTGCAGGAACACCTTGAGTCATCATCTTCAAGCCTAGTAAAAACATTTCATGCAGGCGATCTTGTAGGCAGTTTTCTTTTAGACTTTGGAGAATGTGTCGGAGAATCAGACTCTTTTCTTTTCTTGTTGGTTGTTTTTCCTTTATCCATCTACAAACGTATGAAAAATCGTTAGTAAGTTAAAAGAATAGTTTGATGTTTTCACTTTTCAGTTGTATAAATATATGTAACAAATTCTTAGAACTTGATATTAAAAATCTCACCTGAAGTTATTAGAATTGACACCACCAAAAGCAAAAATATGCAGGAAGGAGAGTAGGAGACGCAAAAAAGAAACGCAGCGGAGAATTTTTATTTTTAATTAGACTTGGTTTAGGTTTTAATTTTAGGGTTTAAAAGTATACACTATTGAAAAAAAAATAACATGGAAATTATGTGGGCTTAATGACAAATATTTCAAAAGTTATACGAAGTGTCATGGAAATCAAATTATATTAGGATTTCCTTCGTGCCAAAGGAAATTACGTGGGCTTAATCTTAGGATTTTAATATCTTGATATTACTAATATTTTTAATTTAAATAACTATAAAAACACTTCGGTTTATCGGTTCGGTTCGGTTTAAACCGAACTGAACTGAACCGTTCGGGTTGGAAAAATCTTCAACCGAATGATTTGAAATGGACTTTGGTTTGGTTCGAATCGGTTTCGGTTCGGTCGGTTCGGTTCGATCGGTTCGGTTTTTTTGCCCACCCCTAGTTAAGACAACTAGATAGACTTGAAATTAAACTAATTAGACAACATAAACTTAAGAGCAACAAAGCTTAAGCCAACAACTCATTAATGAGCTTCTTCTTAAGAGCTTCTTCATAGTCAGCTAGGGGTTCTTGTTTGGCGAGTAAACTGTCAAGTAGCTTTATCTTGGAAAGCTTTTCTTTCTGTGACAAATCCTCCTTCTTCAGGCTCCACATACTCTGAAACTCAGAAAATGTCATCCTGGATTGCTTCTCTTTCCCCTCTGCCATCTTCTTCTTACCATGTCCCTTTGAAGCCTTAACACCCGGTGGTCGGTTACATCCTTGATCAGCCTCACCAGTGGTGGTTTCAGTAGCGTAAGAACTTGATGATTGTGCACTGTCATCGAGCTTCGTCCTTTTAGTGCTTCCATGGGTTTTGGAAGTAAAAACTCACACCATTTTTGGCCATTTCGAAATTCCTTCCAAGCATGTTCCATAGTAAACTTTTTTTGTGGTTGTTGAAGTAGATTTCATGAGCTAACTTCAGAACATCATTCTCATCGTGTCCTGAGCTTCTCTCTCTGCTTGCGGCTTCATAAGCCCCACAAAATTTGTTCACAGCATCGTTGATCTTCTGCCAGCGCTGCGTACAATGGTCTCCCGTTCTCTGTTCACAGCCGGAAACCTTAGGACTTGCAGCAAAGTAAGCTGCATTTCTTTTCCAGAATGCCCTGTATCTTTGCTTGTTCCCAACAATACAGTCTTTACTAGTGTTTAGCCACGAGCTGATTAGGACCACATCATCTACTTGCGTCCAAATCCTCCTTTCCCTACGCTCTGTTGGAGTCTGTTAAGGCGCTTGATGAGAGAAAACAGGGACTTGTGACGAAGACAGTGAGACACTGTCTTGTGAAAAAGCAAAAATAGGTTCTTGTTGACTGTTAAGCAGATCAACAAATTTAGAGGTGTTGTTATGTGGATAATCCATTTCGGAATATGGATTAAGACGAGATAAAGATAAGATAATTGTGTTTAGTAGATAGGAGAGAAAAAAAGTTGTGTTTTATAGATGAGAAGAGGTAAAGAACAATGAAGATAGTTAATCAAGGCATTTAACACAAACAACCACATAGAGTGGACATATATCTAACTTTATTAACCACATTTAACATCGATTTCTATCTAACCACATTTATTACCAAACACAACCATTCTCAAACATCAATTTCTATCTAACACTTTCACATCCATTTAATACCAAACTCAACCGTAATCTACCACAACTCTATCAATTCATTTCATACCGGTTTCTAAATCATAGGGACATGTCGTACCTAAATTGGAAGCGCTGTCCTCTTCATGGAAGAACCTTGCCCCTTTCTATTCTCACTCGCTTGATCCATCCATCTTAACACACACACACAGAAACAAAAACAATCAAAAGATTAATCACCAGACAATAACATGAGACATAAATCAACACAACAAACAAATGATAAGTTGACAAAATTTGTGATACCGAGAACAACAACAGTTGGTCACACACAGAAGCCAAAAGGAATCAAAGGATTAATCGCCAAACAGTAACATGAGACATAAATCAACACAACAAACTAATTCTAAGTTGAGAAACCTTGTGATCCGAACAACAACGATTGGTCAATTCTTGTTATTTAGAATCCAACAGAACACAACATGTAACACAACAAACAATCTAATACATGCATGAATTGAAGGATTCAAACATAAAAAAACCAAAAAACTTAGCTTTAGCAAAGCGAGTGATTCTTCCTCCATCAGAGCCGCCGAGCGAGAGAGTCGAAGTGATTCGTCCTCGACACGAGCCACCGAGATAGAGGTAGCCATTTTTCCCCCTCCAGGAGAGGCAATGAGAGAGCTCTCGCCATTTTCCCTTCTCGATGAGAGCCGCCGAAAGAGCGAAAGAGAGACCGAGTGAGAAAGCGAGAGAGAGACCGAGTGAGAGAGCACTACAAGAAAACAGCAGTATTCTGACGGACATTCCGACGGAAAATGAAATCCTCGGAATATACCGAGGAATTTCCGAGGAAATTCCGAGGAAACACAAAATTGGGGTTCCTCAGAATTTTCTCGGAATATACCGATGGAATTCCGAGGAAACCTCAGTCCGTCGGAATATTCCGAGGAACAATGTGTTCCTCGAAAAAAACCGATGAATTCCGAGGAAATATTATAGCCGTTGGAGTGCCGTTGGGGGATTTTACAAAATTCCGAGGAAATTCCGACGAACTAGCCTTTTCCGTCGGAATTCCGTCGGAATTTCCTCGGTATGTCGGCAGGATTTAATCTATATATACAAGCACTCCTCTTCCTCTTCATTCACTCTATATCTTCATCCTCCCTCTTACTCTATTTACACACGAATTTGATTCATAAAAAATATGTCTTCTTCAAATTATTTTCGTTCTTGGATCGATCGACCTCATTTGGATCCGAACACGAGATTGCTTACGGAAGAATACCAACGAGGTATAACCGAATTCATGGGGTTAGTTCACCGACAACCGGAAGCAAAAACAGGTAAGTTAAGATGTCCTTGCTCTAATTGTAAAAATAGAAAGGTTATTAAAGAGTGGGATGTTTGGACTCATCTATATTTGAGTGGGTTTACACGAAGTTACAAAATTTGGTATCATCATGGGGAAACTGATTATGAACATGGTAGTACTAGCGAACCTCAGCCAGCGGTTAGATTAGAAGAACCAATTAGAACGGATGTAGATTATGGTGTAGGTACTGAGCAGATGGTAAATGATCATTTTAGAGGGGAAGATTTACCCAATGCAGAAGCTAGGAGATTTTATGATATGTTGGATGCTGGAAAGCAACCATTGTACGAAGGTTGCAGAGATGGTCATTCAGCTTTATCATCTGCTACAAGATTGATGGGCATTAAAACAGATTATAATTTGGCTGAAGACTGTGTGGATGCGATTGCTGATTTTGTAAAAGGTATTCTACCCGAGGATAATGTAGCTCCTGGTTCATACTACGAGGTTCAGAAACTCGTAGCTGGTCTTGGTTTATCGTATCAGGTAATAGATGTATGCAGCGACAACTGCATGATTTATTGGAGGGCGGATGAACAGCGGGTTACATGCAAATTTTGTGGAAAGCCTCGTTATAAAGATACGAGTGGAAGAGTTCCAGTGCCATATAAAAGGATGTGGTATTTACCTTTGACGGAAAGGTTGCAGAGGTTGTATCTGTCTGAACGCACAGCGCAACCAATGAGATGGCATGCGGAGCACTCAACAGATGGTGAGATCAGACATCCTTCAGATGCAAAAGCGTGGAAGCATTTCCAATCAAAGTATCCCGACTTTGCGTATGAGAGAAGAAATGTCTACCTTGGATTATGTACTGATGGTTTTAGTCCGTTTGGCAAGAGTGGAAGACAGTATTCTCTATGGCCCGTCATTCTTACACCATACAACCTCCCCCCAAACTTGTGCTTGCGACGAGAGTTTTTGTTTCTCTCGATTCTCGTTCCCGGACCAGAGCATCCTAAGAGATCACTTGATGTGTTTCTTCAGCCACTAATATATGAGTTGCAACAACTATGGGCTCAAGGTGCTGAAACATACGATGTTTCGTGTAAAGAAAACTTTCAAATGCGGGCAGTACTAATGTGGACAATAAGTGATTTTCCAGCATATGGTATGTTGTCTGGATGGACAACGCATGGAAGGCTATCATGTCCATATTGTCAAGATAACACTGATGCTTTCCAACTAAAACACGGAAGGAAAACGTGTTGGTTTGACTGTCACAGGAGATTCCTACCACCTGATCATCCATATCGTAGGAGTAGGAATTTGTTTACGAAGAACAAGAGGGTGTTTGACAGTCCACCTCCGGAAATTTGTGGGAAAGATTTGAAGATACAACTAAGAGATTTTGGTGCAGAAAGGACGCCAGAAGTCGGTGGACATGAGCGTTTTCCGGTAGATGCTGTTGGAGAACTACATAACTGGCACAAAAAAATATTTTCTGGGATCTGCCATACTGGGAGGATCATCTGCTAAGGCATAATTTAGATGTCATGCATATTGAGAAGAACTTTTTTGACAATCTCATGAACACGATCCTTAATGTTCAAGGTAAAACAAAAGATAATTTGAAGTCAAGACTGGATTTAGTCGATATATGTGCTCGTTCAGAACTTCATGTTGATGAAAATGGTAGGGCTCCTTTTCCCATATACCGACTTGATGCAGCGGGAAAAGATGCGTTCTTTGATTGGATTTCAAACGATGTGGAATTTCCAGACGGTTACGCATCAAATTTGCGTAACTGTATCGACAGAAAGGAAGGAAAGTTTACTGGCTTGAAAAGCCACGATTGCCATGTAATGATGCAGCGCCTCCTTCCGTTCGCCTTCAAGGAACTATTACCACGAAATGTTCATGAAGCAATTGCAGGGATAAGTGGTTTCTTCCGCGATTTATGCACGAGATCAGTGACTCTTGAAGGTATTGAAAATTTGAAGACTAACATAGCCGTGATTCAGTGCAACCTTGAGAAGATATTTCCTCCCTCATTTTTTGATGTTATGGAGCATCTTGTTATTCACCTGGCAAGAGAATTGGAACTTGGTGGTCCTGTGCAGTATAGATGGATGTATCTGTATGAGCGGTATATGTTCCATTTGAAAAAGATGGTGAAAAATTTAAGTAGGGTGGAAGGTTCTATAGTCGCACAGATGATCAATGAAGAAACTTCAAACTTTGCCGAGTACTACTTTCCAGCAGAAGTTCAGACCAAAAACAGAAGACCTGCTCGGCATGATGATAGAGGCGAACGGGCAACATATCATGTTACGGTTCCAGACATTTTCACAGACGTTGGACGACTTAGCGGAAAACCAAAGGACCGTCGACTTACTGAGCAGGAGCGCAGTCATTTGCAAACATATTTGCTCACCAACTGCGAAGACGTTCTTCAATATGAGAGGTAAATAAATGAGCTTACAAATTTTTATTTTAACAAGTTGAAATTTAAATCTTAATTAATTACATTATTGTCATCATATACATGATTTTCATGGCAGAAAAGCGGTTCGAGTATAGATACGCCACAGAGGACGAACTAGAAGAAATGAAGCAGAGAGAATTTACTGGATGGATGTTTACTTATGTGAGTGCTTTAAACAAATTAAAATATATTTTATCACATATTTATACTAATTCACATTTATTGATATAACATATATATATGTGCTATTAATAGGTGTCTGCTGGTTTGGCCAGAGGTGAAACATTTGACGATTGGATACGTGAGATGGTCGTTGGACCAAACTTTGTTGTGAAGTCATATCCGAGATTTTGTACTCGAGGATATGCATTCACAACTCAGAAGAGGAGACGTTCGAGTACGACTTATGATGCTGGCGTTTGTTCTGCATCAGGAGATGATGTATACTACGGACACATACATGAGATTTTGGAAATCAAGTATTTGGGCATGGTTGGATTGCGCTGTACTGTTTTCTATTGTGATTGGCACGACAACACTCCAGATCGAGGTGTGAGAACAGATGCATTTGGTGTTACATCAGTAAATTCGAGGCGAAAGCTGCAATATTATGATCCTTTCATTCTTGCTTCTCAGGCCGATCAGGTAATTAAATGTTAATTATTCAGAATGATTCATCATCATGTGTATTAATTTATAATTTTTCTAAATGTTACAGGTTTGTTATATCAAGTACCCCCGGGTAAGGAACAGAGATGATCCATGGGTTACTGTTACAAGACTCAACCCGAGAGGCCGAGTTCAAGGAAGTTCTGAGCTAGAAGACCCACTACAACCAAGCACATCCGGCAACTTAAGTGCAGCAGAAGATTTAGCTGGAGTTGGCCTTGTAGTCGATTTAACCGACTTTGGAGAGGAAGCCGTCGTTCACGTAGAGGATGAACCAGTGATTGGAGAGTTTCACGAAGATCCAGATTCAGATTCATCTGGTGATGATGACTCGGAAACAGACTACCATTGAACTTATTTATTTTATTTTTTTAAGAAATACCGAGGAAATTCCGAGGAACACTTGATATAACCTCTTTCCTCGGATAATAGTTATTTGGTTTATCTAGCAAGGCAAAGCTGAATACGAATTAAAAACTACTCAGAACACAACCAAATAAAACGAAGAAACCATGTAAAAGAAATACGAACTCATAATTAAGAAACCCAAAAAAAAACTCAGTTCAAAATTAACAGAAAATAAGACCATAAAACGTTAGAATAGAAAAGAAAATAAAATAGCCGGTGATAGCTCCTACTCCTCGTCTCCTGCTCCAGATGTTCCTGCATCGTTGGGTCTCTTGGACCTCTTTCTTACCCTGTGTGTACCACTAGAACCCGAACCCGAGGTGGATGGAGAGTTGTCCCGATGAACTACATCATCCTTTTGGCAACGACACGGCCTGATACGTGAAATGGCAGCCCAGATCTTGTGTAGCATGTCATTGTTTGTCTTTATGCTCTGATCTCTCCAATGTTGTTGCTGGCGCGAAGTGGCGTTCGGTGGAAGCTCTTGCAGCTTGCACTGGCTGGAGTCTGATGGGAGTAGCTGATGGGGTTGTGAATCATCTAGAATGGCTTGTGCAGCCTCATCTTCTCCTTCTTCATCAACCACGCCCTTGCCTTTGGTCTGATATTTTGGCGTGAAGAAGGATGGCTTGTCTACTAGTGCGGTAGCAGGGGGTAGGAACTCAACTGCAGCCTCTGAAAGTAGAGAAGTGAGACCGATCTGAGGTAGGTGGCAGTAGAGTGTTTTCTTCGCTCGGTCCTGGAATACGTAGACGTAAGGACCATCCCGATGGATCTTCGAGTGGGGACCAGCTATGAACTCCTTACTCACAAGAGAAATGACATCCAGGTAGTTCCAAGCAATGTTGTTCGATCTGTCCAGTGCTACCTGCTGGTTCTTGCAGTCTACACCCACATGTCTAAGGATCCAAGTAATCACTGCACCAAATCCACATGCATTGCTCTTGGAATTGGTTACTTTCCCCTTGTATCCTGCTAAGTTTGCGGCCAGCACCGCTCCCATGTTGAAGGTAGTAGCAGGTGGGAATGTAGAGTTTGCAAATGCCGGTAGCAAATGCCTCACACCTTGGTACAGGAGGCACAACTCCCATTGCGTGACTGATGCGGCTGTGGTTGTCCCGTATAGCAATGAGCCAATGAGGCGTGTGGCATATCTCAGTACTGTGCTCCGGATAAGTGACTCCTTTGCCTGAGAAGATCTATAAACCCCTGTGCCAATCGTTTCCTAGAAGTTCAACAGCTCTGAAGTCCAATAAAGACCAGATGTCCTCTCCCCTGCACTCAATCTAAATAGTCCGCAGAGGTCTGTGAAAGTTACCTCATAGTATACTTTCTGCACAACGAATGCCAGAAAACCTTCCTGATGCCTATCATCGGGACGGGTGACGTATGCGGATGCTATGAACTGGCGTACCAACTCCGGATAAGTGGGTTCGTTGAGGTTGCATAGTTGGCCTAGACCCATGTTCTGGAACAGTCCTTCAATGTCTGCTTGGATTCCCAATATTGTCATCGTCTCAGGACATGCTAGTTGTGTAGCCGGAACGGCTACCTTCTTCATGTTGTTGTAGTGGGTGGTATCAGACTTATCCCACTTCTTTGGCCTTTGCTTCTCCAGATGAGACGAACCCTCTTCTTGTGTGTTTTTCTTTGCTGACATTTTCGTGCGCTTCATTCTCTACAAAATAGAATCATTGCTCTCAACATGGTTATAATCAATTAAGAACTCAAAGCAACATGAAAATGAAAAGCGAAATCGAGTTGTGATAAAAAAAAATCAAATTCAAAAAAATTCTCAATCCCTAAATCATCTCAAATCCTGTTCCAAACTCGTTGATCACAGACAATTGTGTTCTATTCCATGTTTAAACATCTGTTTCATGCATATTTGATCAAGGAATCAACACGGAAATAAGAAATTCACAAAACCCAAAAAATTGCTCAAGAACACGATTTCAGAATGTGGAGATTCGCGGAGTATACCTGTCTTAGGATGAAAACGAGTGTAGGAATCAGGTAGAGCTCGAAAAATCAAGGGGAATAGAGCCCAAAATTGTTCAAATCGGATGATTATAGAGAGAGAAAGAGGGGGGGGGGCGAATTATAGGGGAAATCGAAGGGGATGAGAGTTCTGAGGTTTAGATCCAAAAAGGTCGGGTTTTGCCTTATAATTCTGTTCGCAAACGCATCGATCGATGCGTTTTTTCACATAAACGCATCGATCGATGCGTTTATAAAAAAACATACAGGATTTTCCTAGAATATTCCGAGGAAGGCTTCAGATTTTGTTCCATCGATCGATTGTTCAATCCAATCGATCGATCACATTCTTACGGCTTTCGTCCATCTGGTGATCGATCGATGCGTTTTTCAAAACAAACTCATCGATCGATCCAAAAACACAAGTTCCTCGGAATTTCCTCGGAATATTTCGAGGGAATTCCGAGGAAGCTTTGAGATTTTGTTCCATCGATCGATTGTTCAATCCAATCGATCGATCACATTCTTACGGCTTTCGTCCATCTGGTGATCGATCGATGTGTTTGTCTAAACAAACGCATCGATCGATTTGTTTATAAAAAAACGTACAAGATTGAAACCCCAAACACTAGTTCCTCGGAATTTCCTCGGAATATTCCGACGGAATTACGAGGAAGACAAGGGTTTCCTCGGAATAGTCTGAGGAAATTCCGAGGAAATAGGGGTTGTAAACCGAAAAAAACGTTTTGCGGTTTGAATAACACCTACATAACCCTTATTAAGTGTCTTACGTTACTTATGAAGTCTAAAATTTGTTCCTTACCCCTTAATTAACACTTTTCCGATTGTATGAACGAAATCCCACAACACAAGAGAAACACTTAATTATACGTTTTAATGAACGGTATAGGGAATACTTTCAATTAGTTTTGAAATTTGTTATTTCATAGTTTATGCTAATCTATACAAAGAATCCTCAATGGTATACATTACAATTGTATAAGAAATGAAAAACCCCAAAAAAAATTGATGTTTTGAAACCCCAAACACTAGTTCCTCGGTATTTCCTCGGAATATTCCGACGAAATTCCGACGGATAGTAAATTATCCGTCGGAATTTCCTCGGCATATATTTTCATTTTACCGGGCAAATATTTCGCGAAAATTGAAATTATAATTCCGACGGATAATATCCGTCGGACCCTAGGTTTTATAACCACGAGCCACTTCTTCTTCCCCATTTCTCTCTTCCTCCTCTGCGCGACTCCTCTCTTTTTTCTCCGGCGATTTCCCCCTGAAATCCGACGATATCTCCGGCGATCTCCCCCTTTTCTTAGACAAATCATGTAAGGACCCTATCCCACTCTCTTAGGTTCTATTTGTTAGGTTTTTGTGGAGTTTTGATAGATTTTTGTTAAGGTGATTGGTTAGGACTGTGATTTTTGGTTGTATAATAGATTTAGAATTGTGATTTGGTTGAATAATTTGTTTTGTTGAATTGATTTATAATTTTTTTATAATTTTTTTTATTTTTTTGTATTTATAAAATCGATTTTAGTATATAAAATCAATTTTTGTATTTTACAAAACGATTTTTCTATATAAATTCGATTTTTTGGATTTTACAAAATCTTTTTTGTATATAAATTCGATTTTTGGGATTTTACAAAACATTTTTTAATATCTATACAACTTTTTTTGTGATTACAAACTATTATTTGGGATTTAAAAATATTTTTGTATTTTACAAAACAATTTTTCTATATAAATTCGATTTTTTGGATTTTACAAAATCATTTTTGTATATAAATTCGATTTTTGGGATTTTACAAAACATTTTTTAATATCTATACAACTTTTTTTGTGATTACAAACTATTATTTGGGATTTAAAATATTTTTGTATTTTACAAAACAATTTTTCTATATAAATTCGATTTTTTGGATTTTACAAAATCATTTTTGTATATAAATTCAATTTTTGGGATTTTACAAAACATTTTTTAATATCTATACAACTTTTTTTGTGATTACAAACTATTATTTGGGATTTAAAAATATTTTTAATATATATATATTATTAAAACTATTTTTTGTAATTATTGAACTATTTTTTATTTATCAAAACTATTTTTTTATTAGAACTATTTTTATATATTTATTAAATATTTTTAATATCTAAAAATCTTTTTTTTGATTAAATTATTTGAGACTTTAAAAAAAAAAAATTTATATATTTCTGTATTTATTAAATATATTTTTTTAATTTACAGGTCTCATGATGATCAGATCCGGCCTCGACAGCGTCGTGGTCGTGGTGGTACGGGGAGCCAGTCTCGGGATTCCAGCCATTTTCAGGATTCCCCTTCGCCCCACAGCTCCAACCAGACATCTCCCTCTGCTGCACCCGCTCCTGCTCCTCTCGCTCCCGCTGCTGCATCCGCTCCTCCTCCTCCGGGTCCTCCGGGAGTGATGAGTGTTGCGGAGTTGGTTCAACAGCCCGGTCGTGACCATCTTCCGTATCTCACTCCATATCCACATGGACAGGGTCAAACATGGTAATTAAACATTTTTTTCTTTAAATTTGGATTCATTATTAACCGTTTGTTCTTTTTATTAGGTTCAACCGATCCGGGAACGGGATCAGCGCATGGATCAACCGTATGATGTACTCGGCCCTCGACAGTGGACATCCGACTTTCACTCACTTCCCTACCGCCAAGCAGGTTCTGTGGTTTCGTCAGTTTGCGGTAAGTATTCTAATTTTTTACTTATATTTTTAATCTTTAATATAAATTTTCTACTAATTGTGTTTTTTTTCAGCAAGAGTTCAACTGGAATTCCGATGAGACGCTCTTTATCTATCACCACTTCGTCCATAAAGTTATGGACAACTATGGGAAGCAGATCCACGAGTGGAAGAAGAAGTGGGAAATCAATAAGGTTCGATTTAATTTATTAAGCAATTTTTTAATTTATTAAAATATTTTTAAATTTATTAAACTATTTTTAAATTTAATAAACTATTTTTTTTTTATTATTAAAAGGTCCCAAAGTCGATGAATGACACGGTCTGGAAGGAGTTGTGTGCGCATTGGGATAAGGAAGAGACGAAAGAAACTTCTTCCACCAACTCCACCAACCGCAGGAGCGACCGTAAAGGGAAGGACATCTACAAGCATAACTTGGGTGCTCAATCTATTGCCACTCTGGGAGATCGCATGGTAAGTTCAAACGTGTTTTCTTCAATTATTTGAGTTTCAGAATTTTAATTTATTATGCATTTCTTCTAATTTCTAATGTTTCTTTAATTTTTTTTTTTTCAAGGCGGAAGAAAATGATGGCGAACCAGTTGTTGATCTCGCCCTAATGAGGAGGGCGTATACCAACAAGAAGACCGGCCAGATTGATGACGGTCTTGTGAGGGACGTGGTCGACCTGGTCCAAACTCAGGTGGTAGACGAAGTGTCTCAGCTTCAAACCGAGGATGACGCTTCGACGGCTTCGACCAACTTGTCCCGGTTTCGAATCAACGAAATCGTTGAATCCGTAAGTTTTTTTTTTTTAAGTTCAATTCATTTATTTTTTGGTTGAAATTTGTAAATTTGGCTATTTTCTATTCAGTCGGTTCCAAAGAAGAAGAGACGTTTGGTCGGTTTGGGTCGTCGCACCCGGTCGGTTCCTCCTTCTTCTGCACCACCGCCTTTTGTTGATCCAGAAGTACTTACGGCTCAGTTGAAGGACAAAGATGATCGTATATCTTTGTTAGAGACCCAGATGGCGGCTCAACAGGCGGGCTATGAGGCACAGAGGAGGCTGAACTAGTAAATGATGGAGATGATGCAGAGGAAGTATCCGAACGAAGTGTTCCCGGACGTGCCAGACCTGTAGTTTTTTTTTTCCAAAAACTCGGAATGTTTTATTTTTATTGGTCAAACTTTGAATATTAATTAATATGATTTCAATTTTAATTTTAATTTCCTATTTTCGAATTTAAATTTAAGAAATTTTATTTTTTTAAAAAAATTAATTATATTTTTTACGCGATCGATCGATCCGTTTTTGGACATAAAGCCATCGATCGATCGATGATACAAAAAAACGTTCGGAATATACCGAAGGACAGGTTCCTCGGAATATACCGAGGAACTTTTCCCTCGGTATATACCGAGGGACGTTTCCCTCGGAATATTCCGAGGAACCGGTCCCTCGGTATATTCCGAGGAATATGTCCCTCGGTATATTCCTATCGATCGAGGTATATATATTCAAAAACGCATCGATCGATGAACGTCCGAGGAGATATCCCGACGAAGCTCTCCCTCGGTATATTCCGAGGACTTTTCCGACAAACATGGGATCCTCGGAATTTCCTCGGAAGTTTGTTTCCTCGGAATTCCGTCGGAAAATTTCGATGGATTTCCGAGGAAACATGAAATTCCGAGGAATTATTTCCGACGACTTGTTTCGTCGGTATGTCGTCGGAATAACGATATTCCGACGAAATTCTGACGATTTTTTTCCTCAGAATCCTTGCTGTTTTCTTGTAGTGGAGCGATTCATCGTCGATAGAGAGAGAGAGAGAGAGAGAGAGAGAGGCGGAGTGTTCGATCTAGACGAGATCAACTCGAGGTAGAGGATTGAATCGAAAGCGACATTAACGAGGGAGAGTGAAGAAATCGTCGAGGGAAAGAGAGAAAGGAGAAAACGCAACTCTTCTCTTGTTTTAACACGCGTCTCTCAAGACTCGGGTCTTCCTTCGCTTAATCAAGACTCGATGCTCAGAGGTAAATCATATATATGTTTTTTTAAATTATAATTATACCTAAGATCTGTCTTAAGATCCACCGTTAAACATGGTCTAAGCCCAAATGAATAAGAAAAATGTTATGTACTTGTTATGTGAGATTGGATATACTGTATCACTACATAAACATACTTGAAATTTATGCTCAACATTTTTTTTGGGCGATGACGATGATTAACTGAAACATTAAACAAGTCATCCGTACAGATTTTACTTGACATACAAAGTGATGGAGCTATCATATTGATGTTTGAGATGGAGTATCCTAATTCCTAAGTCTCTCCTACTCCGTCAGGTAAGCTCTTGCAGCAATTGTTGTATATTTCTTGTAGAGTTTACAACAATTTTGAAGGTTTATATATGTTGGTTACAATAAGTTTTTCTATAAGGTTAATAGCGAAATCTTTAAAGCTTTTCTAGGAATAATCGTGTCTTTAATGAGATTGGATTGTTTGAACACTACAGCATTTGAAAAGGGCCTGTGTCATGCGTCCCCACTTCCTTTAAGAAAAACAACAATGAATGGTTAAGTCTTAATCCAAAAAATGTTTTGGCCAAAAAATCATAACATAAATGAATCTCTTTTTTAAACCTAGAATTATGACACGGTTTGTCAATTGTAATTCTTTCAAATCTATTAAAAATCCCAATGGATTAAAAACCAGCCTTATGAAATGAATCAATGCAGAAACAAATAACCATAATCCGTAATTCGAAACCATCAGGCGTTTAACCGAAAACAAAACATAGAAAACGACAAAGATCCATCCGTCAGGAGCAAAAAAAGTGGAAAATAAAGAGATAGTACGCATCGACAAGACTTGTCCATCAGATCATAACAAACTCAGCCTTACCAACCGCCTGACAGCTGTCCGTTTCAACGTCCACCGCTAGTACAATCCCTGGAGAAATGTCCCGACTCTCCACAGGAGTAGCAGCTTCCTCCACCGCCGCCACCTCCTCTACCTCCACCGCCGTATCCTCCCCCTCCTTGGGAACACTCTCTCGCCATGTGACCTGGCTCACCACACTTGTAGCAGTCGCCTCCTCCTCCTCGGCCACCACCACCACCACCTCGTCCACCGTAACTTCCACGGCCTCCACCTCTTCCTCCGTATCCGTCGCCGCCAAAGCCTCCGCGTCCTCCAGATGAACCACGGCTGGTACCTTGGACTGGAGCGCCATCGGGTCCGGTCACCTCGATGGCTTTGGTACGGCCACTGTTGTTGTCGACCTCAACAAGGAACTCGACAGATTCTCCTTCAGCGAGGCTTCGGTATCCCTCAGATCTGATGGAGGACTGGTGAACGAAGAGATCTTCGCCGCCGTCTTCGGGGGTGATGAAACCGAACCCCTTCTCGGCAGCAAACCACTTGACCGAGCCCCTGCGCTTAGCACCGCCGTTGTCGTTTTCTCCACTCATCTTCTCTCTCTCTCTCTTTCTTTCTTTATTTCTTTGTCTACAAAACGAAGCCCTAGATACCTATTAACCCTCTATTTATATACTTCTTTAATGCTAATGACATCACCGTCCTCCAAAACTATAAAAGCCTGCTAATAGCCCATTAATAACGTAATGAGATGTAGCCCAAAAAGGCCCAAATACACCTCGTCGTTTAGGGTTTCATCTCTCCGAGTTTATATATAAACTAAACCATCATCTAACGCAGAATCTCTTCTCGTTGGCCGTCATGGTAATGCTTCAATCACACTAGTTACCATGTTCTTAGCTTGTAACGTGCTTCTATGCTTATCTTATTGTTTTCTTCTTCTTTAGGTGAAGTACTCGCAAGAACCCGACAATTCCACCAAATGTAAGAACACTTGCTTAACTGATTATTATCTAGCTTTCACACTGTTATTGGGTATCTATAGTGATTAATTTCGTTTCGTTCGGTACGTTCCTTTAGCTTGCAAGGCGAGAGGAGCAGATCTCAGGGTCCACTTCAAGGTAAATTTCTAGTGCTTATGTTAAATCTTAGAAATGAATCTGATTAGCGTTTACTATAGGAGATTAGGACAAAACCTGATTAGCAAAAAGCAGGGCTCTGTTTTTGTACGTAACAGAGTTCACGTAAATGTCAGGAACATCGAATTGGTCATCGTGTTTGGGTGAACCTACGTTTTTTTTTTAATATCTGATGGGTTCAGTTCATGATGGTACATTTTAGCTTCTGTTCTAGCTCAAAATATCAACTTTGTTAATTGTTGTATCAATCTATATATAGTAACACCACCCACACTCGTTTATTGAAATGATTATTGCTATAGCTGATTAAAAGTTTGCATTTGTAATATTTAAACATTACAATATGCTTACGATGTTTAAGGAAACGAACACTAGGTTCTTTTACTGATCTGGGTTAATCTGATATTGTGAACAGAACACTAGGGAAACAGCGCATGCCATCAGAAAGCTACCCTTGATCAAGGCGAAAAGGTACTTGGAAGATGTGATAGCTCACAAGCAAGCTATCCCCTTCACACGTTTCTGTCGTGGTGTTGGACGTACTGCTCAGGCAAAGAACAGGCATTCAAACGGTCAAGGTCGTTGGCCTGCCAAGTCTGCTCAGTTCGTTCTCGATCTTCTCAAGAATGCTGAGAGCAATGCTGAGGTGACTTTGAACTCGTTACTGTTGACTTTGTGTTACTGAGTTGGCGCTTCTTTAATTTACTAATAACCGATTGATTATTATCAGGTCAAAGGGTTGGATGTTGATGCCCTTTTCATTTCGCACATCCAAGTGAACCAAGCAGCAAAGCAGAGGCGGAGGACATACCGTGCTCATGGAAGAATTAATCGTATGTTCTCTTTGCAACTGCTTTTTATTTCCAACTTTTGTTTATTTTTCGCATTGTGCTGACTCTTTTTCATCTGCAGCTTACATGTCAAACCCATGCCACATTGAGTTGATATTGTCAGAGAAGGAAGAGCCTGTGAAGAAAGAGGTAATGTATCAATCTCAATGCCCAACCATCACCCGTTGATTGATATGCTTTTCTCATGTCGTATCTTGTTTAATTTTCAGCCGGAGACTAAGTTGGCCGCCAAGTCCAAAAACGGAGCCTCGTCTTGAGCCTAGGGACTGTAGTTATCGTGTGGTCACATTGTGTGATATATTTTGTTCACTTTTATTACTGCAAGACAACGCAGCCGATTAAAAAACTTAAGAATATGATTATTGAATTTTGGATAACAGAAGCGTTGACTTTATTTACAAATCATTACAAAATCGTGAAGTTAAATCTTCAAACGTGGCTCGGTGTGATTAAAGCTTTCAAACATTATTATCTGACAAATAATTAATCATTTTCTGCTGTTATAAGTACGTGGTGAATGTCAAGTCTCATGTTCCACGTTACAACAGTTGAATAAATGATGCAATAAGCGATCAATCCAAGTCGTTAATTAAAATGGACTTGTCGTCGCTGATTATACCCGGCTTGACGGACGACGTAGCGGCGCTCTGCCTCTCACGAATCCCGCGCTCAAACTTTCGTGTACTTTATCAGGTCTGCTGGCGGTGGAAGACATTCCTCATGAGCGAGCATTTCACCGCCGTTCGAAAGTTGACCGGAATGGTGGAGGAATTCATGAGTGTTTTGGTGGAAACCGTGCCTGGCAAGAAAGTGTACTGGGAAGTTTTCGACAGCTCGGGGAACAAACTGGGACAGATACCTAACGTCCCTGGGCCAATGAAGTGGGGATACGGCGTCACGGTGCTCGGTGGCGAGAAGATTTTGTTCATCGGTGGATATACGGGGATCCCCGGAGGCTGTGTGACCAATAGAAACACTCCCCTTGCTTCGGCTGATGTTTACGAGTTTGATCCTGCTACTAACAGGTCTTCTTCTGACTCTCTTCCATTAGTTCTCTTAGAAATCTGATCAATATGTGACATACATTTCTCTAAAGAAACATAGAGGTTATCTTTTCTTCAGGATTCTTACACAACTGTATGGTAGTAGAGTGATTTGAGTCTGGTGTTCAACTGATTTCTTGATATCTTGTTGTAATGATATAAACAGATGGGGGAAACTGCCGGACATGAACATTACCACGTTACAACTTTGCATTAGCTGAAGTGGACGGCCTTTTGTATGTGGTTCGAGGCTATACCAATGATGGTTATTGCCTTCTCAACTCTGATGTATACAACCCGGAAACTAACCAGTGGACCCTTATGGATTGTCCACAATTCAGAAATATCAGTGGCTTCGCATTCTCCTTCAATTCCAAACTCTACGCTATAGGTGGGAACAAGAAAATGCCAAGAATGGACACTGATTAAACTAAGTTTCTTACTCGTACATACATTATGATGTTCTTTTCAGGCAATGGATCATGCACCGTCGACATATATGACCCCAAAACAAAGAAATGGGAAGAGTTAGAGTTGGCGAAATCAATGTCGGTCTATTCCTACACTGTTGTGAGGAACAAAGTGTATTTCTTGGACAAGGACATGCCTGGACGTCTGGGGGTGTTTGATCCAGAGGAGAATTCATGGACCACGGTGTTTGTGCCTACGGTGGCGGGAGGTTTCCGGTTTGGAGTAGGGCAATGGAACAATAAGGTTCTGTTGTTTTCAAGGCTTTCTGTACACGAGACCATAATGAATGATTTTGATAAAGAGAAAGGGTCCAAGTGGAAATATTGTAGTCAGATTAAACCATCTGGTTCTCACTTGTTCAGCGTTCTCATCAACTTCTGATTTCCCCCTCTGACTTCAATCTTTTCTCTAGTGTGCGTACGTGCTTAACGTTTTGTGGCTGGGTCTTGTGTGTCTGGCAAATGCCCTCAACTTTGTCAACCTGATTCTTATATATGTTAGGTTTGTAATGTACCACTAAACTTGTGTGTGTGTGTATAAATCGTACAGGGGCGACTCGACCCTAATCGAAACGATTTCTTAAAATCCGATTAATACACGATTTAAATCAGTTTAAATTGTTTTCAATAAATTAAAATCGATTTGTATCCATATGAATTGGTCTAAATCTAAAAAAAGTAATAATGTTTGTAAAAATCCATAATTTTGCTTAATTGTTTTTTTTTGTTTTGTATATCTAATTTTGATAATTCATAAAATAATTTTATGATTAAATCTAAAAACTAAAATATCTTATATTTAAAATAAATCAATAATTCTTTAACGTTTAGGCTTCGTCTACCCCAAATAATCGGTCTAGTAGCTACTCATCTACAAAACGATTAGTTATAGCCTAGTGATTTTTTAAACATTGGCTTTTCTATTTTTCATTCTTGATTATAGTGCAAAATGTCTGGTCTTATAAGAGTTATAACCAGTGCTGATAAATATGGAAACGACAGCTGAAATGGGACCATAAGATAGGCTCGTTAGCCAATGGTGTGTTATGCATGAGATCATCTATGATACTAACACCAAGCCTTTTTACGATGATTAAAACTGTTAAAGGTTTGGATGTTGATGCCCTATTCATTTCTCGCATCCAAGGGAACCAAGCAGCTAAGCAGAGGCGTTCCGATTAAAAAAAAAACGTGAAGATATGATGATTGGATTTTGGATAAGAAAAGCGTTGACTTTATTTACAAATCAACGGAATATCATGAAATAATCTGAATTTGATTAGAGCTTACAAACATTAACGTAGAAATAATAAATCATCTTCAATTGTGCTTATTTATCCACGAAAACACTTGTTCAACGTAATCTAAGAGGTATCAATAGAATTCCTCCCCTTGCTTCGGGTGAGGTTTTCGAGTTCAGTCCTGCTACTAACAGTTCCGCCATCTGAATCTCTCTTCTATTAGTTCTATTGCAAATCTGATCAAATATGTGACATACATACACATACATCTTCTCTAAAGAAACATAAATCTTTTCTTCAACTGATTTCTTGATTATCTTGTCTGAATGATATCAACAGAAACCCTCCCCTTGCTTCGGCTGATGTTTACGAGTTCAATCATGCTACTAACAGGTCTTCCATTTGAATTTATCTTCTCTTACAAATCTGATCAATAATGTGAAATCCATCTATGCATCTTGTCTAAAGAAACACAGAGGTTTTCTTTGAACTGATTTCTTGTCGGAATGATATCAACAGCTGGAGAAAACTGGCTGACATGAACATACCACGTTATGACTTTTCATTAGCTGAAGTGAACGGCCTTTTGTATGTGGTCCAAGGCTTTAGAAATGGTGGTTATTGCCTTTTCAACTCTGAAGTATACAGCCCGCAAACCAACTAATGGAGCCTTATGGATGGTGAGTATTTACCATCAGCTGCTTTGCTTTCTCCTTCAAGTCCAAACTATACGCTTTAGGTAGGAACAAGAAAATGCCAACAGGGGACACTAGTTAATTAACCAAGTTTTTTTTTTTGAATTCTTACATAATTGATGATGATCTTTTCAGCCAACGCATCCAGCATCATGAACATATATGACCCTAAAACGGAGACGTGGGAAAAGTTAAGTTTGAAGGAGTTATTGTCGGTCAGTTCCTACACTCTTGTGAGGAACATAGTGTATTTCTTGGACAAGGACTTGACTGGACGTCTGGGAGTGTTTGATCCAGAGAAGAATTCATGAACTGATGACTTTGTGCCTGCGGTAGAGGGAGGTTACCGGTCCGGATTAGGGCAATTGAACAATAAGGTTCTGCTGTGTTTTCACGGCTTTCTGTACGTGAGACCTTAATGAATGATTTTGATAAAGAGGAAGGATTCAAGTGGAGAGATTGTGATCAGATTAAACCATCTGGTTCTTACTTAATACACGTTCTCATCAACTTCTGATTTCCGTGTGTGTGTGTGTGTGTGTGTGTGTGTGTGTAACGTTCTCTGGCTCCATCATTCGCTGAACGATGCCTCTGACGTTAATGGCCCTCTGTTTCCCGCTGCTCGGTTTGATTTCACAAAATCGTAAATTTAATTAGGAAAAGATACTTTATACTCTCGGTAAGTAATATTTTTTCTCTTTTTTATTGAATTATGATTATATATTTATATCAAGTCTCTTCCAAATTTTCAGATATAATAGATGAACACTAAGAGGACTACAATTTCATCCGTCTGGACATTGTTCTCGAACCAGATTTGTTATTATTGTTCTGTCTCTTTGTTTTTAATCCATCTCAAATACCTTTCTTGGTATATATGTCTCTATGTAATTTATTTACTTATTTCAGTTTTATTTTTATATGGGATGAAAAGGGTCAACACCTTAGAAGAAGAAAAGAATCAAAATCGCTACATGTGGTTTTGGATAGAAGATTATAAGTTTCTCAGGCTATTCCTTTTTCTATTTATTTATTTATTTATTTATTTTATTCTTCAGTTTTTATGTGAGAAATTTCCCTTCGACACGCTCTTAAATTTAGGTTTTAAGCGGTGAAAGTAAATATGAAAAGAATGAGTATAGAGAAATAACATGAATAGAAAAGAATATTTATTTTATTTGTTCAATACTAATTATGATAAGAAATGTTTGTGTTTACTAGTCTATTATTATAAGAAAATGTTGGTCTCTCTCCTGTGAAGACACCTCAACATCTACGTTAGAAAGTCGGAGGCTGAGAACGCGACACGTGTCCATACAAGCAATCCGCACCGTTTCATTAAACTATGTGTTTCGTGGACTTTTATTTGTTCTGGGCTTTAAATTTGTTCAATTCGGCGAGCAGGCAATAAGTGTCTACAATTGTAAACGCGGTTCTGAGCGTAGCTTTCGTATTAGGGTTTCCGATTAGCTCTTGTCAAGACAGAACCAGAGTTATAGAGATTCGTTTCAGCTTCTTCCCAACAATTTATACCAAGCGGTGGAACTCCGATTATAAAAGGTAAGTTTTCCTACTATTACAACTATCTCTCACTCTCTCTAAACAAGACAGTTAACGCAGTGATCTTCTTTTCCAATCTTAAGACCGAACGATACTCCTCCACCGTTCAAGTCCGGTACAGATTCTGGGAGGCCAGAAACGTCCCGGCGCGCCCAGAACGCATGGGAGTCGATATGTTGCTGCTTGATTCCCTGGTATGTTATGTTCCTCCGCTGTAGTTTGTTTTGTTCCTCCAGTGGAGTTCATAACTAGATTGTTTTTTTTTACAGTATCGACAGCGTTCTACAGCAGAAGACAGCATTCTAGATATCAGTCGCGAGTTTGAGTTTGTGGAACAAAGGTAAATATCCCTAAAGCTCTAATTAGTATGCCTAAGATATTTGATCCCTACTCGAGTTATATCGGAGACGGCAGATGGAGAACGAATGTTTTGCATTTCTGTGTTTTTTTTTTGAAAAAAATCATCTCACCAATCTTTTCCTGTAAATTTGAGAGTTTCATCTGTGGTGATAATCATGGATTTTAGATTAATTGGGTTCTCGTTTACAAGTATATGCGTCATTTATTCCATTCCAAGAGACGTGTACTCTATTTATTATCTCCGTTTGGTGATTTTAATCTTAAAGTTCTGTTTCAGATTTGATGATTGATACATTCAGTAAAAAAAAAATGTCTTAGTTTGAATAGTTTATCTTCAAGTTTGTTAGTGCTTTCAACTGTTATTTACAGTTTGAAGTCAAGGGAGTCTCTAAACTTTTTATTCATACGCTTTCTGCAGCAAAAGCTCCTGCAGCGCTTCCACCATCAAGATATGTGTTTTGTATTTTTAGGTCATGGGTTTTCTGCAAGTACTCCTCTACACAACAGCATCACGAATTGAGGGTTAGTCTCCTTTTTTAGGTGTACTTGAGAAATTAGAGAACCGACCGGTTAGTGAAGAAGCTTAAAGTCTAACACAAAACAATAAATTTGATTTCTGCAGTGTAATCTCAAGATGAGGTTGATGGTTCTGAATTGAGTTTTTCCATGAGCATCTTATATTTCGCACAAGGCATGAAAGTTTATGTTTTCATGAAAATCTTACTTACTCAGCTTTGTATAAGATATTGAAAACATGATCTGTAATTTGGTCCTCTGTGATTCCTTGAACCAACCTATTGGTTTTCGTTCAACCTCTGTCTTTTCCTGAGCTAAAACCTTATTTTGGCATTTTTTTCAGATTTATAGGAACTTCTGCCCGGAACATGGAAAACCTTGACAGTACACCGAGGCTGAAAGCTAGCTTCAATTTGTACAAAGAACGCTGGGGTAGAAACATCTGTCTCACATTGCACCAACTACATTCGGTGAGAATACACTTTCTCCTGCAGAATTTTCCTTTTCCTTTTGTGAACTAAGCCCTCAAGAAAAAGAAAAAAATACACAATGGAATCCATTGGTTTGATTCACTTTCGTACAAAATTTCTCTATTCTCTGTGGATTTGAAGGTTTTTTTTTTTTGGTTTAGCAAAGAAACTGATCGTAGCTTTGTTTTGGTTCCTTGACAGGGATACGACGGTTGATGCTTTAAACACCTTCGTCTGCAAAACTGGTACCGGGAAACATGTTCCCAGAGCTCTATTTATCGTTCTCAAGCCCACTGTTGCGGTTATGGTGCGTTGAAGTTTTGAGCTAGAGATCTCCCTCAAATGTCTCCATTTTTTCTTTCATAACCCAAAGTCGCCATTGCTCTTTTTGCAGGTCCACCTAACGAATCTAGAACATATTAATGAGAACCACATGCATTAAGGAACATAAGGAATTGGTAATGAGGAATCTGGCGAGCCAACCAGCAGCACGAAGAAAGGAGCAAAATGTGGTGGCGACGGAATCAGAGCAGATACACGTGTCACACATAATGTGTGATCTGTTTGGATAATGTCGATGTAAACATCGTTAGGATTCTGGTGGGATGCAAGCGAGTGTTAGTAAAGGAGAAAATTTTAGGGCTTAAATATTTGGTATCATGCAGTTTTGATATTCTTCCGTTTTCCTTCGGATTAACGAGAAAATCTTTTTCAACTCTTATTAGTTAGTGACAAACACTCGAGTTGCTATTTCTTTGTGGTAATTATTTTCAACCGTCTAGATTGACCTAGTCTCAGTTTGGTCTTTCATATATTTTATCTGTATTCTTATAACCTTATAGAAAGGTTGGTGATATTATTTTTAACTTTGGGATCAATATATATACGTTTGCATTTCTTATATAGTGTTCTAAATTTATAAATCCTCTCATAAACAAAAAAAAAATCCATGCAAACATAATCACTAGATTCGTATTATACATAAACTAAACAATGATTTGATGAAGTAATAAAAACTATGAACTAGAAAATTTACATGGAGAATTTCTAGATTCGTGTACTATAATTTTTACATGAACCATTTTCAGATTTAAAAATCCATGCAGACATAATCACTATGTGTTTCATGCAGACATAATCATCTTATAATTGTTTATTAATACATATATTTTCAAATTTTAAATAGAACATCGAATTATATATATATGACAAACAAAATAAATTATTGAAAACAGTGAATATTCAATTTTATAATATGAAATCATATTATAAAAATATCCAAAAGCTAAATCTCATGTATATGTCTAATTATAACATATTATAATATTTAAATAAAAACCCGCGTAGTGCGGACACAAATCTAGAATTCAAGTAACCTTTTAAGACTTCATTATAACATAAATACCAAAACAAACAACAACAATTGTTTATAATAGAAATTCCTAACATTTTCCCGAAGAAATATAATAACTTTGACACATGGTTCTTCTAAATTAAAACCTCATTCTCCAGTATTTTATAAACACTCGCAGAAAATGGTATTAGAAAACTCGATCTCATTTTCTTTTGATCGAATCCGATTGATTTATGTATTTTATAATATTATAAAACTGAAAAATTATAAAAGCTTACAATTCAGGATTAAAGCAGCAAAAATACTAAGAATTCAATTACTTTTAGTTTTATAGTTGAAATTTGGTATATGCAACATAATCATACTCACACACAACTTAACATAAGAGAAAATTGCGAAATTGCCAAAATACTACATTCATAATACCACTTTTCATGTTTACACTAATCACTTTTCCCATCGCTTTTAAAGAGGGAAAAAACATTTATAACATTAGGGTTAATTAATTTAGACTTAGGGTTTAGAGTTGAGGGGTAGGATAAAGTTTTTGAAATGTAAAATTTAGGATTCTAATAAATAAATAAATACTTAAAATTATATAAAAATAGTTTCAAAAGAATTTTCAATTTTCAAAAAGAAATTTTGAAAAAAAAATTCAAAAAAAAATTTTTATAAAAAAGTTCGAATTTGAAAAAGCGTAATTCGAAAACATTAAAAAATAATAATTCATTTAAATAACTATTTATTATATATATAGAGAAAATGGTATAAGAATCTTTTGTCTCTTAATGAATAAGATATTTTGAAAATGTCTCTTTATTAGTGGTAAATATGAAAATTCCCAAAAAAAAAACTTACACAAAATTATATATATTTTTTTAAACCCGGTCTATCAAATTCCGCGCGTAGCGCGGACCGACCATAGTTTCTTAGATTTAAATGAATGACAAGGAATTATATCTAACAAATATTCTTAATAAATAGTATAATTTATAAGGTATTAATAGGAATTGATTATTCCCATTAATTCCATATGTCACCATTTAGATCTGATGTTGAAACTAAGAGATTTTTTTGTCTGTATGGATATTATATTTATCGAGGAAAACTTTTATTTTTACTAATATCAATAACTTTGAAACCGAGCAGAGCTAGATCAATCTACCTCCATTTTTTTTTCCTTTCTTCTTCCCATCACATTCGCTTGGATAAGAAGATGACTATGCTGCTGCTGCTACTACTACTACTCTTCTTCAACATTCTTACTGAACGATGCCTCTGACTTCAGTGGTCCTCTGTTTCTGGCTGCTCGGTTTGATTTCACCAAACCGTGAATTTGATTTTGAAACTTGACTCGGTTTGATTATAGTCTACAAACATTAATATAGAAATAACCAATCATTCTCATGTTGTCAATATTACAAATCCCATAGTCGTCATCTTTGAAAGTAAACAGTTGACTATGATTAGTTTAGCAAGATATAACACTTGGTCAATGTATTCCACGTTACAACAGTTGAATATGATGATTACTGTTTTTTATATAGTAATTTTTCTGAATATAATAAATGCATGCAATGGACTTGGAGCATTAGAATCCAAGTGGTAAAGAACAAGTAAAATGGAGTCGTCTTCGCCGATCATACCCGGCTTGACGGACGACGTGGCGGCGCTCTGCCTTTCACGAATCCCGCGCTCAAACTTCCGTCTCCTTTCTCAGGTATGCCGGCGATGGAAGACATTCCTCAGGAGCGAGCATTTCACCGCCGTTCGAAAGTTGACCGGGAGGATGGAGGAGTTCATGTGCGTTCTGATGGAAGATAAGCCTGGCACAAGCGTGTACTGGGAAGTTTTCGATAGCTCTGGGAACAAATTGGGACGGATTCCTAACATCCCTGACCCTGGGCCACTGAAGTGGGGTTACGGCGTCACGGTGCTTAACGAGAAGATTTTGTTCATCGGTGGATTTACGGGGAGTATTGGCACTCCCCTTGCTTCCCCTAATGTTTACGAGTTCAGTCCTGCTACTAACAGGTCTTCCATCTGAATCTCTCTTCTCTTACAAATCTGATCAAATATGTGACATATTTGTTCATGTCGGAATGATATAAACAGCTGGAGAAAACTGGCAGACATGAACATACCACGTTACAGCTTTTCATTAGCTGAAGTGGACGGCCTTTTGTATGTGGTCCAAGGCTTTAGCAATGATGGTTATTGCCTTTTCAACACTGAAGTATACAACCCCAAAACCAACCAATGGAGCCTTATGGATGGTCCAAAAATCCAGGTCGCCATTGGCTTCGCATTCTCCTTCAAGTCCAAACTCTACGTTTTAGGTATGTAGGAACAAGAAAATGACAACAATGGGTTTAACTAAGTTTTTTATTTATTTATTTTTGAAATAATTGATTATGATCTTTTCAGACAATGGAACGACCACAATCGACATATATGACACCAAAACGAAGACATGGGAAATGTTAGAATCAGATGAATTAACGGCTGTTTATTCCTACACTGTTGTAAGGAACAAAGTGTATTTCTTGGACAGCGAAAGGCCTGAACGTCTGGGAGTGTTTGATCCAGAGGAGAACTCATGGACCAGGGTGTTTGTGCCTACAGAGCCGGGAGGTTTCCAGTCCAAATTAGGGCAGTGGAACAATAAAGTTCTGCTGTTTTTACGGGGTTCTGTTGGTAAGACCATAATTAATGATTTTGATAAAGAGGAAGGGTCCAAGTGGAGAGACTGTGATCAGATTAAACTATCTGGTTATCACGTCTACAGTGTTCTCATCAAGTTCTGATTCCCCCTTCGACTTTATCCTTTTCTCTAGTGTGTGCGTCTGGCCACAATTCCCCCTCAACTTTGTCAATGATATTCCTACATGTTTGGTGTGTAATGAACAAACATTAAGTTTTGATATGGTTTGTATTTACAATTGTTGGTTTGAATATTGGGCATGTGCAAAAAGTGATCTTTTGTTGCGAGTTGTACGAAAAGAGTAAGAGATTCTCAGAAATCATCAGGGGGTGTGAATCTCGCCCTTAAGAATGCAATTGCTAGTGACTATGAAACCATTGACTTGACCAGTCTGTGTTCAACTCATCATAGATAGTGTCATATAAATAAACAACGTGGTTAAGGATGAACCAAGTTGGTGCGTGCTCGTTGCAAAGACAAGTATCGTAGTAGCTGACAAAAAAAATCTTAAATGACAATAACAAAAGAAAGCACGATTACTCTTCAAAAATCTTTACTCGTAGCAGACGGACTCAACATGTAGAAACCATAACCCAACAACAAAATGTTCAAGAAGGAGACTTCATCTACCATTGTAAATTACTAGGCTTATCTTCCGCGCCTTACTCATTTTTTAGCCGCACTGGTACAGCTTTCTCCCTTGCTAAATCCCGATGCATCTGATGTACCACACGCCCTTAGAACAGCTTCATTCTACAAGAGAACCTCAAAAGTATTAAAACTACTAGTGTTGAAGAAGATACAAGGAAGCATATTAAGAGATATACAAGTTTTGCTAAAAACTATTCGTACTTTGGTTAACTATAACATTACTAAAGCTGAGATACTCTGTTCTTAGTTTGACAGAGAGATAGTAGAAACGTAAGGCCTATCAAGAACAAGATCTTGACAAGCATCAATGATTACAAACAACGCAATTGGCTTTTAACACACACAAGTTATTACAACTAATCAAACATGAGGAAATTAAATCATACAAAACTGAGCAAAACCTATTAACCAGTTTTGCAATGAACAATTTCAACAAGAAAGAAAAACCAATGAACACAGTCCTAATCTATCCTTATCCTAAATACTGAAGATTCTGATACATAAACCCTAGAAGATGGAGAAGGAGAGAGTTACCTGCCAAACGCGACGGAGGCGGGTTTTGGCATTGGCTTTACGAGTAGAGGTAAGCTTGATTCTCTTCCAAATGAGCCCACCGGAATCATGCTTCTTCACAATCTCCATCACCCGTGTTCCCCAAAACGCACCCATGGCCGCCGCCTCTCCTCTCCTCTCCACAGTAGACAAAGCAAAACAAAAGGGTCCCCTTGGATTAGTTTGAGCATTGGATCAGCCCATTTGTTAGTAGACTAGGAGGCCGGCCCATTTATAATTACAGACTTACCAAATTTTGCTAAATACTTACCATGTTAGACTGTCAGTTCCATATATATATATAGCATTTTGTGGACAACAATTGTGCCTAGTAGTTTCTATCTTTAGGTCCATTGTTAGTGATGAAAGATTTTGGAAACTAATTGTGTGTTGAGCAAGTTAGGTTAAATAACATGCTGTCTCATGGAAGTAAGAGACGGGTGGGTCTTACAATTAGTTAACGATGTGGAACTGTGAAGACAAAAAGGATTGAGGTATGAATGGGGTGTACTTTCATCTTTTAATCTATATATCTCGAATTCTCAATTCATGTTATCTACAAAAATAATCCACCGGAGAAAGAGCACTACTGTTTTTTAAAATGCTGAAAACAACAACAACAACAACATATGCTCTCATCTCAAAAATAACTCTTAGGTGAAAAACCCAAGACAATACAACAAGATACAACGCTCTTTGAATTTACCACGGCTTAAGGTCACCAACAGGACCAGCGGTCCAGTTCAGTACCTTCTCACCCGCTTTCAAGTATACACTTCCGTCATGTGGTAACTTCCTGGCTAACCCGTTTAGTATCTGATGGAACGCGTCCCCTGGCTGCGCCGGTTGAGGGAAGAGCATGGCTTGTTTCATCGAAGGATTCGCCAGCAGTCTCTGTTTCCTTAAAATCACTTCCGTTGGTATTGAGGTCAGGATCGTGTCTAGCTCAGGGACGTCTTTCTCCGCGACAAAGACTCCTATTTCTTCCCAGGGGATGGCGTCTGCGAAAGGTAGAACTATGTCGTCCGCTATAATAACTGGAATGCACCCAAACACAACCGCTTCAACCAGCCTCGGGCTCCACGGAGCCCATCCTAGAGGACATAGACAGAAGATGGATCTCTGCATGTCTTCGTAGTATGTTGTAGGGTGGTCTGTTGAGATGTCGAATAGAGGGTTGTTCTTGAAGTTTTCCCACACCGCTGCTCTTGCGCCTCTACACAAAGAGACAGAAGTTTAACATTCAGCAGACTTCAAAACAAATTTGATCCTACATGGAAGCTAGCTTTCTAATGAAGAATGGTTACCTTGCGTAATAGCCACCTTCTGGGTCGTTGTTAACATCGTAAAACAGACCACGGAAGTAGACAAAGATAGAGCGTGGAACGTCTGGAGGAATAAGATGGGCCTGCATCTTCTGCGGTGGTGCAAAAGGAGGAATAGTGATGGAGCCTTGGTCCAAACACACATGGTTCCTCTGACCAAACGTCTGAACCAAAGTAGCACGCTTGAGTAGCGGAAGTATCCCTCTTTCAATGGCCTTTTCTTCCTGTTTAACATCAAATCTCCACTCAAATCACAGCACTATATTCTACAATCTTATCCAATAAACTCATATGCAAATCTACCTGGTAATGGAAGCAAGCTCCGAAGTCATGAGGCACAACAAAGAAGTGATCAGCACCTTCAGTCTTATTCCAATAAGGCCAGTTCGACGAGATGAGCTGTATAGCGCTTCTCATCATACGCGGCGACTTAAAAGGCAATGGCAAGCCCGTAGGAGTGAGATCGCAAGTGGGGTAGATAGGAGAGTAGAACCAATCAGCTTCATCGGGGTTAAGCGTTCGGACAGGACTAGATAAAAGGAACCTGTGCATAAAGATCTCAGCGGCGAACATGTGGGTGAGACAACGAGGGTCCTTTTGAAGTAGCTTCTTGTTGTACTTGCTTGGGAGCTCGTATACGTAGACTTTAAGCTTCCCCACTGGATTGTCCTCCAATACATCACCAGCACTTCCTGCGAGGGTTTCAAAGATTCAACCTTTTTCAGCAAATCAAATGATATGTCAACGAATTTGAACAAGGAAAGCAAAGAAGAGGTACCTGAGATTCGCTCTGTTCGAACATTGTGTTGAGCGGAAGAAGCGGAGAAGAAGAGGAAGAGGAGAATGGCGGAGAGGGAGGAGCGATTCGTCATTGTGGGTGGGGCTGGTCTGCAGAGAGGAGGAGGAGGAGGAGGAGAAGGGATTTAAGGGAAGAGTATCGTTGAGAGGTCATGGGGGGAGTGGTTGACGAGTTTACTTCGAGATTAGGTTTTAGGGTTTTTTTTATTAAGGAAAGGGAAGAAGCTAATTTGAAAGTGAAACGGAGAAGATGATAGAAAACGAAATAGC
This sequence comes from Brassica napus, assembly GCF_020379485.1. Taxonomy (NCBI): domain Eukaryota; kingdom Viridiplantae; phylum Streptophyta; class Magnoliopsida; order Brassicales; family Brassicaceae; genus Brassica; species Brassica napus. The sequence continues at coordinate 22,566,257 of NC_063450.1, read as the reverse complement.
TTCAAGTTACAGTTAAGTTGATTTTTTTTGCTTGTCCTATACGATTATGGTTTGATTAAATGTCCAATGGGCCTCATAAAACCTACTAGCCCATTGTATAGCATACGTCGAGCTCAACGGACTTACAAAACTCATTAGTCACTGATAATAGGTTTAGTTAGCTATAATACTTGTAACAAGAGCCGTTTCTGAAGCCCAAAAGGAATGAGTTGGGTTCCAAGTGCGAGTGATGTTAAATTGTTAATGACTTGTCTGTGTAATAATATCCTAGATGGTTTATTGTGTGATGCGATGCCAAGTGAAAATTGATTTTTTTAAGGATGTGTTTTATATGTGAAAAGAATAAAGAAAACTAGCCACCGACTTTTAGAGTTGAAAAGGCGTTGATCACTGCTCCCTTTGTCAATGATATGTAAACCATATTCTTGTGGATTGATTGATACCACACGTATCTAACATCTCAATCAATCCACAAGAATATGCAATCAATCATTACTCCATACGTTTTGGTCTCATCCATCGTCACAGTCTTGCTCCTCCTCCTCTCCCGCCAGCCACCGTCTTCTCTGTCATCTGTCACCGTTCTCGTTCGATCCGCCTATTGTTGGATAATTTCAAGTCTGCTGAAACTTAACATATTATTAGATGTTTAATATGTTAAGATAAACACAATAAGTAAACCTAGAAATAGAAAAATGAAGTTTATATTTATGTTAGATTTGTATTTTCCATATCCCACATGTTAAAGGGAATTGCTTTTCATATAAATAAAGATCTAATGGAGAGGTGTTCCAAAAAAATCAAAAAGATTAAGAAGAGATCTAAGAGAAACATTGAGAATTTTAGTACGTTTTGAGTAGTTTCTAAAGCTAATAAAGAAAAGTTGTTCTTTATAATTCTTGTGTTTCTAGAGATCTTTGAGATTTGTGTGGACGAATCGCACCACCAACGCCAGTAGATAATAGTGAGGCATTCTATCGGTTCAAAAGATTTTACACCGATAGAGGAGGAGAGGTTGCCTCAGCTAAGTTCAATCTAGGTTGCACCGATAGAGGAGGATAGGTTGCCTCAGCTATGTTCAATCTAGGATGCACCGATAGAGGAGGAGAGTTAGCCTCAGATGAGCTCAATCTAGTTTGTGAATAAAATTGGATTGAAGCTATGACAGGCGAGTTGAAAACTATCACAAGAAACAAGATATGGGAGCTTGTAGATAGACCGACTGGTTCTGAGAAGAAAAGAGAAGAGGATCGAGTTTGTGTGTTACACAAGAGGTTGCATGTGTTATGCCAGACACCAAGAGCATGGAATGTGAAACTTGATCAGGTTCTCAAGGAAATGAGATTTGAGAAGTGCACAAAGGAACCATCAGTCTATCGCAAGACTGAAGGAGGAGACATCTTGATCATAGCCATCTACGTTGATGATCTATTTGTGACAGGAACTTCGTTTAAGGTGATTAGGCAATTCAAGGAGGAGATGTCTAAGAAGTTCGAGATGTCAGATCTAGGTAAGCTAACGTACTACCTTGGCATAGAAGTGATTCAAGGAGCAGACGGAATCAGAATAAAACAAGAGAGGTATGCTCAAGGAATCCTGTGTGACACAAAGATGGAAGCGTGTAAAGCAACTCAAATTCCAATGGAGGCGAATTTGAAGATCTCAAAAGATGATGATGAACGAGAGATAGATGCTACCGAGTTTAGAAGAATCATAGGCTGTTTGAGGTATCTGCTTCACACAAGACCCGACTTGTGTTACGCAGTAGGTGTTCTTAGCAGATACATGCACAATCCGAGAGACTCTCACAGACAAGCCATCAAGCACATACTGCGGTATGTGAAAGGAACAACAAACTTCGGTCTGTTCTTCAAGAGAGATGGGTCAAGGAGTGTCGTTGGTTATAGTGACAGCAATCACAACATTGATCTCGATGACGGGAGGAGCACGTCAGGTCACGCATTCTATTACGGTTCATCACTGATCACTTGGACGTCGCAGAAGCAGCAGACGGTTGCATTGTCATCACGCGAAGCAGAGTTCATGGCAGCAACAGAAGCCGCGAAGCAAGCTATATGGATCAAGGAATTGTTGAGTGAGATACTAAGCAAAGAAGGCGAAAAGGTCAAGCTTAGGATCGACAACAAATCAACCATCGCTCTAACGAAGAATCCAGTTTTCCATGAAAGGAGTAAGCATGTACTCAAGAAGTATCACTTCATTCGTGAATGTGTGGAGAACGGGCAGATCGAAGTGGAGCATGTGCCGGGTGTTGAGCAGAAGGCCGACATCCTTACCAAACCATTAGCAAGGATTATGTTCAAGCAAATGAGGAGCTTAATCGGAGTTCAAGAAATTGATCTCTCTAATTCAAGTTGGAATTAAGGGGGTGAATGTTGGATAATTCCAAGCTTGTGGAAACTTAACATATTATTAGATGTTTAATATGTTAAGATAAACATAATAAAGAAACCTAGAAATAGGAAAATGAAGTTTCTATTTAGGTTAGGTTTGTGTTTTCCATATCCCACATGTTAAAGGAAATTGTCTTTCATATAAATAGATATCTAATGGAGAGGTGTTCCAAAAAGATCAAAAAGATCGAGAAGGGATCTAAGAGAAACATTGAGAGCTTTAGTACGTTTTGAGTAGTTTCTAAAGCTAATAAAGAAAAATTGTTCTTTATAATTCTTGTGTGTCTAGAGATCTTTGAGATTTAACCTATTCATTTTCTTATATAACAAAAATGTTTCACAGCTGAAGTTTGACTCTCTTTCTCTCTCTCTCCATTGGTTGTGGGTTTTGCAGAGAGAGGAGTTAAGATAGTGGAGTGTGCATGCGTGATTGAGTTACCAGAGCTGAATGGAAGGGATAAACTAGGAGAGACGCCGCTTTTTATTCTTGTTAACAAGAATAAACCTTAAGGAAATGGGGGTTTATTGAATATCAAAAATGTTAATTTTAATTTGACCGATCCTCTTTGTTGTTTTCAACTTGTCATAATTGGCTCAGGCTACAAATTTGGCATTTCTCATGCCTGGATCATTTGATTGTTTTCCATGGGAGGTTTACATAACACACTTCTTGGTTTCTTGGTTAATAGAAAACTTCTACTAAAATGAGATTTTTCTATATTTCAGGATATCAAAAATTTAACTAATGGTCTGACTACAAGTACCTATAAAAAGGGTTCCTAGACCCTTTAACAAAGATTCAATTATTCAAGACTTCGACTGTAGAATTAGATAGTCATTTGCTCGTCTTTACTGCATACTTCATGATTCTGTAGTATAACAAATAATCCTACTTAAATCTTAATAAAAACTAAATGATCTCCTATTCTAATCTGTGGATTCTTTTGTTGTTTTCATATACAACTTACACACATGAAATAATCTAAATAAATTGTTACTTTTTATTTTTCTTCTTTAAAAGAACAATCTAATTTCTTTTTTTTTAGAAACAAAGAGTGTGTTTGTGCATTTTTCCTCTTTTATTATAGTTTATTTCTTTATTGATTTTTTTTTTCCAATAACTGGAAGTTGATCTGGGTCTTAGCCCCAGACCGGACGCACCAGTTGTTGATACTAAAGCATAGCGTAAATCCGCATTCCCAACGGAAATCAAGTTAGGAGCCCACCGATTCCAAGCATTAAACCACTACCATCCCTTATATATTAAAACATGAGTATTAGAATTAATGCTTTCACACCAACTTGGACACGTGTCAATTACAGAGACACTCTCACAAAGAAATTACCTTATTTTCCGTTTCTATTTAATGCTTTTTCAGGAGACCGAGTTCTCTCTTCTTCCTTCGTACACACCTTTAACTTCAAACCCACTGTTATAAAAGAAACCTTCGGAGAACAACGTGGTGTATGACTCAGGAAACAAAGACCCAGTAAGTGACCAACAGTATAATCCACGGGAACGCTAAGGTTCGAAGCTCCCCACGACATTACGGGTGGAGAACGATATCGGATGACGGTGTGTCGATATTCAGAGGGTTGCGTGGAGGCTATTGCTATGAATGCATGTAGGGAGCAGTTAATAAAATGTTTATCAGAGGAGCTGAAGGAGAGATACTGTCTCGAGTGGTGGATCAAACTACTCTCTGCTCATGGTATTGATAACTACGCAAGAGTTATGTATGTGATGGTGAGAACAGGTGTCCGGTCTGAGAGTATCATTGCTTCTCTGACGCATTACTCTCGAGAATCACTAAAAGGTTTTGTTGATTGAACTGTCAGGAGTAGAGGGAGATCGTTGAAGCCATTGTAACTCTTCTGCTGAATGACGAGAGAGGATCAATCATCCCTCTCAGTTTCCTCTTTGGAATGTTAAAGATCAGAATTACAATTGACATATCGACACAACGTCATCCGATATCGTGATTCTCGAGAGTAATGCGTCAGAGAAGGGGAGATACTGTCTCGAGTTCTCATTGCTAGAGTATTTAACTATATCACCATGGTCATCACCATGGTTCGTTGCTGAAAGTGGGAAGGATCATGGATGCGTACTTGGCTGAGATCGCACGAGATCCATACCTGAGTCTACAGAAGTTCACAGCCATTATAGAGAGGTTACTTGATTACGCACATATGTAAGCCATTTTTTTTAAACACATGTAAGCCCTTTCAAATATAATACACATGTTAATTATTTCAATCCAAGTTTTATATGTTTTATTTCAAATGATGGTTTGAGTAGTATTTTGTTATGAGTGTTTGATCTGCATGGACCTTTGCAAATAAGCATTAGATGGCTCCTAAACTTTCACATAGCTGAATTTGGCAAAAACGTGTTCATGTTATATGAATTTCATGATAAGGTCATGTTGCTTGGTCATAGTGATACTTAGAGGTATCAAGCTCTGTCTCAAGCTTTGGTTTTACAGTATCGAGCTTGATTTCTTGAACGTTGTTCTTGAACGTTTCTTCTTCTTCTTTTCTGCCTCTGTGTTAGTAATGATTACTCTGTCTAGTAATGATTACTCTGTCTAACGTTGTTCTTGAACGTTTCTTCTTCTTCTTTTCTGTTGAAATTTTGTCTTCAATGTGTCAAACTATGATCATGATTGAACTATAAAGAGTATATAAGAGTATAGAGAGTCCAAGAAGAGATACGAAAACAGAATACGCTCCGAAGCTTGGTCATAGTGATACTTAGACTCGTGACAAGAATAAGCCAGTCTATGATCATGCTTGAACTATAAAGTGTATGATTACTCTGTAACGTTGTTCTTGAACGTGACTTCTTCTTCTCACATAACTTTGTTCTTTACTGTGTCAAACTATGAGCATGCTTGAACTATAAAGATTTTAGAAGAGTATAGGGAGTCCGAAGAAGAGATAAGAAAAGAGAAGATGATAATGTCCCAAGAAGAGGTAAAGAGTACTCTGTTACTGAAGAGGACAACATTACATGAGAACTCCGTAAATTCAGAAGAGATAAAGACTTGTGAAGTTATAAGATGATAACGTTACATGAGTTTTCTGTTATTCGACGTACCATTAGTTTGTTACGTGAGAACTCAGAAGTATTATGACAGTAAACCTTGAGGACTCCGTAACTTCAGAAGGCAAACAGAACGGAGAAGTTGTAACTTTTGATTTTGGGTTTACCGAACCGAACCGGTCGGTTCCGAATTGGAAATCCTATTGCAATCTCCGAACATAACCAAATCATTGGTTGCTGGGCAAGGCAAAAATATATGATAATCAACTAACATAATCAGATATGGTAATATAATTAAATCAGAATGTGCTGGCCAAGGCAAAAATATTTCATAATCAATTCGATTTTAACGGGGAAACTAAGTTACAAGCCTTAGGGTTTTACTCTTATATAAGACACACGTACGCAACCATTCATACTCATCTCAATAACGCAAAACCTAAATACTCTTCCCCCATTCTTCTATAATGGCTGCGATAACTCTTGTGTCTGATTTGAAACCGTTCAAGACTATGTGGAAGATTAGGGTTAAGATCATTCGTTTGTGGAAGCAGTACTCGGCTGCCGGTGGCCTAACCATTGAGATGGTGTTAATCGACTATAACGTAAGCATCATATACTGTTCATGTTAGTAATATTCAGTTCGCTTAATGTTTCATTGTCTAAAAGTTCAAAATTTGATTTGTTTTTTTAGGGTGTTAAGATTAACGCTTCTGTGAAAAAGGATCTGGTTAATCAATTTGATTCCTTCCTTTCACAAGGAAGTTCAAATATTCTCATTAACTTTTCACTCAACCCCTCTTGTGGTTCATACCAAACAACCATACATCCATACATAATTGGTTTTCTGTCGACAATACATGTGAGGAGTTGTGATGATTTTCCCGATGCCCTAACTGGCTTTGAACCAGTCAACTGCAGGGGCATTCTAAATAGTACACTCAATACGGACTATTTGGTTGGTAAGTTATCTAAATATGTAATTTTTTTACTAATAGGAGTTTATATTTCAATTGTACATATAACTCATAGATTTGTGTTTGCAGATGTAATTGGTCAGATTGTTGAGTTGACCCCAATTGAAGTAGCATCAGCAAATGGGAAAGAAACTCATAAATTGACTTTGGAGCTTCGTAATGAAAAGTATGACGCCTCTTTATATATTCTTATGTATTCATATGTCATGATTTAAAGTATGTTAAGATTTGATAATTTATATCTTATGATAGGGATGAACGGCTGCCAATGGTGTTGTGGGGTAACTTTGCTACCGATGTAAGTGATGCTATTCAAGGACGTGGTGAGAATGCCATCATTTGTGTTTTGAGGTTTGGGAAAATTAAAGTTTGGAAAGGTATTTTACCTCCTGTATATTATTTGTTTTCCTCATAAATAAATATGAATCTCTGTATCTTCTATACTAATTTAACCATTACAATTTTTTAACTGCAGACGAGCGTAGTGTTCTGAATGCGTATAACGTATCTGATGTGGAACTGAATCCATTGACACCAGAAGTGGAGGCCTTTGCGTCGTTGTAAGTTCACTTGCTTTATAAATACATATATGCTTATACTTAGTTTTAATTTTGGATGTTGTATTGTTCAGTGATTTATAAACGTTATTTTTTTTTAGGTTGCCGAAGGACGAACTTGCATTGGCAATTGTTGAAGCTAAACCACTAGCTTTGACTACTGGGGTTGGGGATAAAAATGATTTTCTGGTGAACACTCCTAGGAAGACCATCTCAGTTGGTTGAATCTAACCAGGGTCGTTGTTAAAACTTGATAAAAGTGTGTTTATTTTTATAATTCGGAAACATCTCTATATATGTTATAGTATACATCGTTCTAATGTGATATTTATTTTATTATGAGTATTCATCTAGGTTGAACAGTGTATTGTCATGTGCACAATAGCTGCAATTGAATCCGACATGGGCTGGTATTACTTGAGTTGCAAAGTGTGCTCGAAGAAGGTTTTGAATGTGCCGAATGACAACATCGACGAGCAAGGAGATGAAGATGAAATGGGATTCCATTATTATTGCGTCAAATGCAAGGTGAAGAATTCAAGGTTGATGCCAAGGTAATCATTATATAGAAAATTAAATCATGTTGTCGTTCTGTGGAGGACCATGCAATTCTTAATATCATCTTATTGATTACAAAATTTTAGATACAAGTTGCATTTGGTGGTGCTAGACAATACCGGGAATTCAAAATTCCTACTATTCGATGCTATTGCAATGCAGATACTAAATCATCTTTGCAATGAGCTGACTGGAAGTAATTTTGAAGAGGTAAAGTGGTGTATATCATATTATGACTGCTGAGTAACGTAACTTCTATTATGTATTCTAATATTATATATTTTTTATGTACAGATGCAAGATCCGGAGGATATTCTGTTGGCACTGAAAGATTTAGTTGGTAAGAACTATCTTTTCAAGATTGGCATTGAGAGATTGGCATTGAGAGAGAGAATTTTCTCTACAAGAATGGCACTTACAAGGTCTTGAAAATCGTCACGAACACTGAAATGATTACCGAGTTCGAGGAGTTCAATCAACCAAAGGTATTGTAGTATATTATATTTCTTACTTTCTTGATTTTATTACGGTAACTACCTCTCTTTTAACTGTGTTTTATATTTTTGTAGGGAGCTTTGACTACTTTGGCTATTGAAAACTCGGTTATTTCAGATGCACCAGAGGTAAAGTCATATATATTGTAGATAGTTAATAATATTGTTTTCCGGTTGATTTGTATATTTTAAAATTGAAAAAAATGTATTGCAGGGCTCCTTCATGTTGAATTATCAGTCTTCCCAGGAATGTGGGTAATGAAAGTAACTCCCGCTAAATGCCGAGGAGGAACCGTGATTTCCTTAGAGGAACACGTTGAAGAGAATTCAGTGACAAGGTATCCGTCTCGAGCTCGGATCAAGATTGAAAAGGCTGACAAAAGTGGCTGAAGAAAGGCTAATTGGGAGGCATTTTACAGAAGCTTTCGCTATGTTTTGATTTTTTTTTTTAAACAATGATGCAATTGTTATAAAAGGAACCAGAATTTTATTGTATCGCGGGAATTTAAATAAGGGCAAAATTTATACCCGTAGAATTTATAACACTGATAGAAAGAGTTTATTATAGAGAGAAGAGAAGAGTGAATGATGATCTTACAAATGATCGAAATCGATCGTATATATAGAAAAAAAATTTACTGTGTAAATAGTGCAGCGGACCCCACATCCTTTATATTTTCAACATATTCGGCGCTGTCTCTATATGACTTTCATAACACTCCCCCTTGGGGGCCGGTGTCACTATCCGCTCTCGCTTAACGTCTTTGTTGCCTCGTTAAAAACCTTTCTAGGAAAACCCAATGGGAAAAACCATAGCAAGGTAAAAAGAGTACAACTACGTAAGCTCCCCCTCGATTAAGCAGTCATATATCCTTCTGATTACGCATTCCAATGTTATGGACATGTTTTCTGAATACTGAAGTCGGAAGTGATTTTGTGAAGAGGTCAGCTGCATTGTCGCATGATTGAACATATCTTACTTCAATCTCTTTATTCTTCTCAAGCTCTTGCGTGTATGAGAAGAACTTCGGGGGTATATGTTTGGTTCTATCGCTTTTGATATATCCTTCCTTTGTTTGAGCAACACATGCCGCGTTATCTTCATATAGAATAGTTGGCTCCGTATTTTCGTCAATCCCACTGCTTGAACAGATGTGTCGGCTTATTGATCTTAGTCATACACATTCTCTACTTGCTTCATGGAGTGCAATGATCTCAGCGTGATTTGAAGAAGTAGCAACAAGTGTCTGCTTCTGAGAACGCCAAGATATGGCGGTGCCTCCAATTGTAAAAACATATCCTGTCTGGGATCGAGCTTTGTGTGGATCTGAAAATAACCTGCATCTGCAAAACCAATCATTTGACCTTTTGAACTTTTAGGATAAAACAAGCCTAAATCAGTTGTTCCTTGAAGGTAACGAAAGACATGTTTAATTCCATTCCAATGTCTTCGCGTAGGAGACGAACTGAATCTCGCTAAAAGATTAATGGCAAAAGATATGTCAGGTCGAGTACAATTTGCAAGATACATAAGAGCTCCAATTGCACTTAAGTATGGAGTTTCAGGACCAAGTATTTCTTCATTTTCCTCAGATGGTCGAAACGGATCATTTTCAACATTAAGTGATCTAACGACCATCGGGGTGCTAAGAGGAGTTGCTTTATCCATGTTAAAGCGTTTCAATACTCGTTTGGTATATGTAGACTGGTGTACAAATATACCCTTTTGAGAATGCTCAATTTGTAATCCTAGACAATATTTTGTCTGCCCGAGATCTTTCATCTCAAATTCTCCTTTCAGATAGTTTGATGCCTTTTGGATTTCGTTTTGAGTTCCAATAATATTAAGATCATCAACGTACACCGCGATTATCACAAATCCGGATGTTGTTTTCTTTATGAAAACACAAGGGCATATAGGATCATTCGTGTATCCTTCTTTTGTTAAGTGTTCGCTGAGACGATTATACCACATTCGTCCAGATTGTTTTAACCCATATAATGATCTTTGCAATTTTATTGCACATAACTCTTTAGGTTTGGAACTTAACGTTTCTGGCATTTTAAATCCATCTGGGATTCTCATATAGATATCAGTATCTAATGATCCATATAAATATGCCGTAACGACATCCATGAGACGCATTTCTAAATTTTCATTGGCCGCTAGGCTCATCAGGAATCTAAATGTGATTGCGTCCATGACAGGAGAATAAGTTTCCTCATAATCAATTCCTGGCCTTTGAGAGAAACCTTGGGCTACGAGACGAGCTTTGTATCTTGTAATCTCGTTTTTCTCATTTTTTTTTCGGACAAACACCCATTTGTACCCAACTGGTTTTACATCTTTGGGTGTGAGCACAATAGGTCCGAATACATTTCGTTTGTTAAGCGAATCTAATTCGACTTGAATTGCATCTTTCCATTTTATCCAGTCATGTCTCTTTTGACATTCATATACAGACTTTGGTTCTGGATCTTCGTTTTCTTCATTTATTTCCTTTGCTAAAAGGTATGAGAAAACGTCATCAATATCATCCATCTCATTTCGTTTCCATATCTTTCCATTATGGATGTAATTGATAGAAATCTCATGATTTCCTTCAGATTCAAGATGCTTTATATTGTCATTAGATTCACAATTTTCTTCGTCCAAAATATTTTCTGTTATTTTGGGAGTATCATGCTTTTCACATTCCTTACGTTTTCTAGGAAGTTTATCCTTTGAACCAATAGGTCTACCGCGCTTTAAACGTGTTCCTGATTCACGTGTATCAACTGCCGTTCCACCATTTTGTGGTATTTCAATACGAGCAGGAGTATTTGCAGCGGGTATATGTGATTTAGTTACCATTTTGGTATCAGCAAATGCATCAGGTAGCTGATTTGCTATATTTTGTAAATGCATGATACGTCGAACTTCTAGTTCTGACTGTTTCGTAGGAGGATCAAGGTGTAATAACGATGGTACACTCCATTTGATCTCTTTTCCTACTTGTTTATTGTCTCCCCCTAGAGTTGGGAATTCTTTCTCATTGAAATGACAATCGGCAAATCGTGCCGTAAACACATCACCAGTTTGTGGTTCTAGGTATCTTATTATTGATGGAGAATCATAGCCAATATATATTCCCAACCGTCTTTGCGGTCCCATCTTTGTACGTTGTGGTGGTGCTATTGGAATATAAACCGCACAACCAAAGATTTTTAGATGAGAGATATTTGGTTCTTTTCCAAATGCTAACTGTAATGGGGAATATCTATGGTATGCACTTGGTCTTATCCGAATTAGTGCTTCTGCATGCAAAATAGCATGTCCCCATACAGAGGTTGGGAGTTTTGATCTCATGATCAATGGCCTTGCAATTAGTTGCAGCCGTTTAATTAATGATTCTGCCAAACCATTTTGTGTATGAACATGAGCAACAGAATGCTCTACTTCAATCCCTGATACCATACAATAATCATTAAAAGCTTGGGATGTGAATTCACCAGCGTTATCTAATCTAACTCTTTTAATTGGATAATCTGAGAACTGTGCTCTTAATTTGATTATCTGAGTTAGAAATCTCGCAAATGCCATATTTCGAGATGATAACAAACAAACATGTGACCATCTACTCGATGCATCGATTAATACCATAAAGTAGTAGAATGGTCCACACGGTGGATGTATTGGTCCACAAATATCACCTTGGATTCTTTCCAAAAACTTTGGTGATTCTTTGTCAACTTTGGTTGGTGATGGTCTTATGATTAATTTCCCAAGAGCACACGCATCACATGTCATTTTATTACTTTGGTATATATCTTGGGTTTTTATTGAATGACCATGTGAGCTTTCAATGATTTTTCGCATCATTGTAGTGCCTGGATGACCAAGGCGATCATGCCATAATGTAACATCTTCTAGATTTCTTTTTATCACAAGATGTGATTCTATAGCATCAATATAAGTGTGATGCAATCCAGAAGGAAGTTCAGGAAATTTTTCCAGTACAAGGCCTTTGCCTGATTTTTCAGAAGTTATATACAAATACTTCTTTCCATTCTCAGTTGCAGACTGAGTGTTATACCCTTGACGGTATATATCTTTGAAACTCAGCAAATTTCTCTTAGAGTTTGGAGAATATAAGGCATTATCTATGGAAAACTTTGTTCCATTAGGCAACATAAAGTTCCTTGCCAATTCCTTCGATCAGGTCTGTAGGACCTGATATTGTGTTTATAGTCATTTTTACTGACTTTAAAGTAGAGAAATATCTCTTATCCTTCAGTATAGTGTGCGTTGTGCCACTATCTGGTATGCAAACTTCTCTACCAATTTGTTTAGTTGTTGTTCCATTTGCTTTCTTATCAATTTCTGTAACACATAGTTAATATCAATAAAGAAAATAAACTTTCATAAGTAAACATATTATGCATCAATAACAAGTACACAATAATTATACATTAGATATTTTGAAATACAACATTATTCTGAAAGTGAAATACATAATATTTTATGGCATCACTAGGCATTATTAAGCTTGATCAGTACAAGCACTTCAATTATTTTGATGAGTGGCCTCGTCGAAATCTCCCATAAAGTCAGAGGATTCGAGGTATGTCGATGTTGTACCCACAAGGTGTTCATTGAGATTTACTTCCTTTGCCTTGCCTTTAATAGATTCTTGGTACAATTGGCATAGATGCCGAGGAGTTCGACATACTTGAGACCAGTGTCCCTTCGATCCACATCTGTAACAGACGTTCTCATTTTTATGAGTAGGGTTTTCTTGGGTTTCTTTTCCTTTTACCCGATCAGATCGATTCCATGTGTTGGATCCCCTTCCTCTTGGGTTGTTACTCCTTTCATGGTTGCGGTTAAATCGATAACCACGACCACGACCAAAACCACGATTGTGACCACGGCCACGACCACGCCCACGATAGGAATAATTTCCTTTTTCCGGATTTTTTATATCCGTTGCATTTACCTCAGGAAATGCTTTGGTTCCCGTGGGTCGGGCATTGTGGTTTTTAATGAGGAGTTCATTATTTCTCTCCGCTATTATAAGCGCCACAGCGAGTTCAGAGAACCTCGTATACCCACAATTTCTATATTGTTCTTGTAGAACATAATGATTTTTGTGGAACGTTTGGTAAGTTTTCTCGAGCATTTCTGCTTCCGAGACAGGCTTACCGCAATAATCTAATTGCGCCGCTATTCTCAATATAGCGGAATTGTACGTTTCCACTTTTTCAAAATCTTGAAATCGTAGATTTTTCCACTCATCGAGTGCATGGGGGAGAGTAATTTTCTTTTGGTTATCAAACCTCTCCTTCAGAGCTTTTCAAAGATCTAAGGGATCTTTGGTTCTCGCATAATCATGCGTAAGATTTTCATCTAGATGCCTTCTCAGAAATATCACGGCCCTAGCCTTTTCATGAGAGGTTGATATATTGCCTTCTCTTATTGTTTCGAGTATTTTCTCGGAATCTAGATGAAGCTACATGTTTGTGACCCATGCCGTGTAGTTTGTGCCAGTTACTTCCAATGCCGGAAACTGAAGTTTCTCGATTTTTGCCATTTGTATTTCTAATGTACATAAATAAAAACTATTAGAATATTATTGATATTAAAAGGAAGCGTTTACATTAATCATGCAAGCAATTATAAGGAGAAGCGATGTAAAAAAAATTAAACCGATATTCATCTTAAATTCACTCGGAGTAAATTCTCCAACGAATAAACCATAAATAGAAACACAAATAAAAATGGCATATAAAAACAAAAGTGCGCGAATCATCTTTCTTGAAATGAAAAATCGGAGGAGAGCGATTTGAAATTTTTGAGAGAAGATGATATGTTTTGGATGATGAAATGGAGTGAAAATGAGTTGTATTTATAGATGAAAATTACTGTTCATGACCGTTGGAGAAAGGGGAAATTTTGAAAAAATTTCTTTGTGACCGTTGGGGTTAAATCGAATGCACTAAAAATCAGTCTGAAAATATCGTATTAAATGGTCAATCAAATCTATAAAATTTCATAAAAGAAAAAATTATGACAATGAAATATTTATGTTATGACAACAAATCATGCGACGGCTCAGCCGATCAATGCAGAGTAATAAATAAATTATACGGCGGCTCGGCCGACCAATTAATAATAAACAGAATATAAGGCGGCTCGGCCGACCAATAAATAATAAACAGAATATAAGGCGGCTCGGTCGACCAATAAATAATAAACAGAATATAAGGCGGCTCGGCCGACCAATAAATAATAAACAGAATATAAGGCGGCTCGGCCGACCAATAAATAAATTAAATTGCTAGTAAATAATATAGGCGGTATTCTGGCCATTATAACATGATATAAATAATAGTAGAGGCGGTATACCGACCATTATAACATGGTATAAATGATACAAATAAATTTTAACGAATCGCAGAGTGATCGTGCTGATAACGTGTTATAAAAGGAATCAGAATTTTATTGTATCGTGGGAATTTAAATAAGGGCAAAATTTATACCCGTAGAATTTATAACACTGATAGAAAGAGTTTATTATAGAGAGAAGAGAAGAGTGAATGATGATCTTACAAATGATCGAAATCGATCGTATATATAGAAAAGAAATTTACTGTGCAAATAGTGCAGCGGACTCCACATCCTTTATATTTTCGACATATTCGGCGCTGTCTCTATATGACTTTCATAACAGCAATTTGTTTTTGGGGTTTTTTTTTGTTTTCTTTTGAATTGTGGGAGATCTCTCTTTGCTACCATCTCTGTTATTCTTAAATTAATAGAAAGTATCTGTTTCATTAAATTTCTTTGTCATTTTTACATAATTTGTCGTATGCTAGCCATGGTATTGTTTAGTACGTTAAAAACGGATTTTTGCTTTATAAGCAGTCTATTCCTATTAACTGCATTGGTATAGTTATGAAATATGCGTTTAGCGAAAAAGATATCTCAATCTTGATCGACCAATGGTAATTTTTGGGATTATCTTTAGTATAATTAACTTTTTTTTCCTTCTGAAAACTAAGCACATTGTCATTGTTTTCTATAATAGTGTCTCTAATACGAATTACAGAGGCTTTCGCTATGTTGTGATCTTTTTTTTAACAATTATGTAATTTATTTTGGGGTTTTTCTTTGTTGTCTTTTCAATTTGTGGGAGATCTCTCTTTGCTACCATCTCTGTTATTCTTAAATTCTAAGTAAGAATCACAACAAAGAATTATTTTCCATAATAGTGGCTCTAATTCGAGTTGGACACTACGTACAACATTACCAATGTTCATAAATTTAAACAATTGATAATGCATAAAATACACTATTTTATAGTTCGAGCAAGTAAAATCAGTTTGGTTCATACCGTTTATAAAGTTATGAACCATATAATTCATATAACATGAATCCAAATAAGTACATATAGTCTTCAGGTTATGACCATAAAATCAAAAACTTCAACCATATTAACGTCGCCAATCTATATCCTCCTCATTAACACCCGAAACAATCAATCCAAAACTAACTAATATTCAAATTAATCAGATTCAATGCTTTTTTATCTTGCAAATTACAAATTTAATCATTTCATTCCGCACAAGGCGCGGATTATCACCTAGTAACACATTATTGCAGATAATTTAACGTAGGTTTTTTATTCTTAAAATATTAAAAAAAAATTTGTGTGGAAGCCCCCTTGCTCAATGGTTTGACCAAGGATTCATTAATTCTTATACACCAAGAGGTCTGGGTTTTAATTCCCGAAGAAGACGGAATTATGCGAATTAAAGGAGAAAAGGCTTACAAGAGATCTGCAGCATGACGCAAGTAGTACCGTCAAGCAAGGATCCCATATGGCGGCTCAGGTGATGCAATCAGGCGTGAATACTCGTAAGACAGGTAGAATTGGTGGCTGTAGAATCGTCTGTAATATTTCTCATAATTGTAATAGCATAATTATCCAGCGTTAAAAAAATATATTAAATTTTCTATTTTAATGGTTTGGAAAAAGAATGAACTGCTAAAACAAATAAATTCAATTTATTTTAACTTTTCTGCCACAAAAAACACCAAATGATAACAATTTCAGCAAGAAATAACAACAATAATACAGAAAATCTCTCCAATAGAATACTTGTGGAGAATAATAGAGAATATAAATTTGTAATCATTTCGATAATAGTTTTAAAAATTAAGTAATTACTAGAATTTGTAATTTATAATCAAAACTAGGACAAAAATGTTTTATTACATAGTTTCCAAAAAAGAAAAAAAAAATTAGATGTAGTTTTCAAAATTTAAATCATAAATAAAGCATTTTTAAAATTATTGCAAAGAAATATCCGGAGAGCCACCAGATGAGAAAGCGGCTTCCGCATCACCATAAGTTTTGAACACTCTGCTTATCTTAAAGCCATACGTTTCGCTTGGACACCACTTTGATTACACTTTCCTAAATTGATGGATATTTTCTCCAGATCTCCAGCTTTGCACAGACACATGAGACTCTGTTTCTTAGGAAAAACATGAACAAACCATCTTCACTTCATTTGTTACTCATAGCGATGCTCATAACCGCGACAATCACTTTGATGAGTCAAGCTACAGGTAACGTCCACCCTCTTATTCTAATTCCAGGAAACGGAGGTAACCAGCTAGAGGCACGACTGGACCGAGACTACAAACCAAGCAGCATCTGGTGTAGCAGCTGGTTAAACCCGGTCCGTAAGAAGAGTGATGGATGGTTCAGGCTATGGTTTGATGTATCAGTGTTATTGTCTCCCTTCACCAAATGCTTCAACGAACGAATGATGTTGTACTATGACGCCGATTTAGATGATTACCAAAACGCCCCTGGTGTCCAGACCCGTGTTTCTCATTTCGGTTCGACCAAATCACTTCTTTACCTCGACCCTCGTCTCCGGTATAGTACCTTCAAACATTTAGAACATTTCTAATTCCACTGTTTTCATAAAATAAGAAAAATGCTTTACGCCTATTCCATTTTTAACTAAAAAAAAAATTATTCTATAGAGAGAATAATTCATTTATTTTTTTGTTTATCATTCTATTTTTATTCTCAAATAGAGTAGTAGAACCCATCCCATTAAAGATATTTTATTAGATTTGTTGGGTGGCGTTGGTACATAACTTCAACCGGTATGAATATTATATCAGATTGGTAATAAGGTGTCATTTGGTGCAGAGATGCTACATCTTACATGTCACATTTGGTGAACGCTCTAGGCAAAGGATGCGGGTATGTTAACGACCAAACCATCCTTGGAGCTCCATATGATTTCAGGTACGGCCTAGCCGGGTCGGGCCACTCGACCCGTGTAGCCTCACAATATCTACAAGACCTCAAACAGTTGGTAGAGAAAGCTAGCAGCGAGAACGATGGAAAGCCAGTGATACTCCTCTCCCATAGCCTAGGAGGCCTTTTCGTCCTCCATTTCCTGAACCGTAGCTCCCCTTCATGGCGCCGCAAGTACATCAAACACTTTGTTGCACTCGCTGCGCCGTGGGGCGGAACCGTTGAGCAGATGAGGACGTTTGCTTCTGGAAACACACTCGGTGTCCCTTTTGTTAACCCTTTGTTGGTCAGGCCGCAACAGAGAAGGTCCGAGAGTAACCAGTGGCTACTTCCACATTCCAAAGTGTTCCACGACAGAACTAAACCGCTTTTGGTTACTCCCCGGGTGAACTACACAGCTTATGAGATGGACAGGTTTCTTGCAGACATTGGGTTCTCTGAAGGAGTTGTACCTTACAAGACAAGAGTGTTGCCTTTAACAGAGGAAATGGTGACTCCGGGAGTGCCGGTGACTTGCATATATGGGAAAGGAGTTGATACGCCGGGGGTTTTGGTGTATGGAGAAGGAGGGTTTGATGAGCAACCAGAGATTAAGTATGGAGATGGAGACGGCACGGTTAACTTGGCGAGCTTAGCAGCTTTGGAGTTGGTTCACGAAGTTGAGAGTTTGAAAACCGTAGAGATTGATGGAGTCTCGCATACCTCTATACTTAAAGATGAGATGGCACTTAAAGAGATTGTGGAGCAGATAAAGATTATTAATTCTGGATTAGCTAAGAGTAGACGAGGACAGTCAATTATTCAGGTTGAAAGTAAGTAGAACTAGTTTGTTTTCGTTATATACATTAAATGTTGTCTAAAGTGGTAATGATCTTCTCATTCAACAACTGAAACAAAATATGTGACTGTGATCCAAAGTACACTGGATTAAGACAATGAACTTCCACAAACATAATCAAAATGATAAAAAAAGAAGAAGATAAAACGTATGCACATTTCTCTTGGTAAAAGAAAAGGTAAAAACATACTATGGCAGATTGCATCCACCTTTAACCACACAAAAAAACAACAAAAGAAACCGGAAACTACATCAAAAACGAAAACAGATATAAAATTGTTTCTTCTGAACCAAGTCTTAGATTTTTGCTGATAATAAAAAAAAACTAGAAATCATACACAAACCGAATCATAAAAAAGATTATAGATCTTTAAGCGTTATTCTTTTTTTTTCAGAATAGAGATAAATCCAAGTTAAAAAGTGATTTTTTGAGACGGTTTAACTCATTAAAAAGGAAATAAAGTAGAAAGGAAAACCAGTGGTTGTATAAAACATTATAAAAGGAGGGCTAATGTATTCTCTTTTGGTTCATTCACACATTCAACAACGCTTTCTGATTCAGCTGATTTCAAGATTTGCTTCTAAAACTTTCTTTCTTCGATAAATATTTGTGATCACTCGTGTTATAATGGCGACAAGAACGAGAATTTTCAGCTTCGTGTTCATGATGATGAGCTTCACGGTTCTCTTGGGTTGCTGCTGCTCGGCTAGGATCTACAAAGTTGGAGACTCCAAAGGATGGACTGCTAAGGACGATGTCTATTACGCTTGGGCCGAGACCGACCATAAGGAGTTCCACGTGGGAGATTCACTGATCTTTGAATACGATCCCATCATTAATGACGTGACTCAAGTTTCTGGTGCTTTGGAATACGAGTTATGCGACTATTCTTCTCCACAAGCCGTCTATAACACAGGACACGATATCGTGACTCTCACGGAACCAGGTTTTCACTACTTCATCACCTCAAACCAAACTCAATGCGTACTGGGACAGAAGCTCGACGTTCTTGTCATCCATGACCCATCACGTCCGGTTCCTCCACCACCACCGAGCAAGATACTTCCTGTCGGAAAGACCTACAAGGTCGGAGACTCGGAAGGATGGAAAGTCTATGACAGTGACTTTTATAACAAGTGGAGCGAGGGGAAACAATATCAAGTCGGAGATACTTTGCTTTTCGAATACGCCAACGAAGTAAACGACGTTTATGAAATCATCGGTGATCTAGAGTTCATTACATGCGACCCAACATCTCCTGTAGCCGTGCACAAGACAGGACACGATCTTGTTAGGCTGACCGAACCAGGAGTTCATTATTTCATAACCTCACAGTCGGGTTATTGTGAGGCTGGACTTAAGCTTCGAGTGGTGGTGGGGCCACTAGCCAAAGCTGTTTCTAACCCTAATTTTCCCAAGAAAATGGACTTGTCAGCTATGGAGCGTCTCAACAACTGGTTACAGACTTTCAAATCCCATCATTAACCCATCTGTTATCTTATTTGGTTTGAGCTTTTTTAACCACTTTGGAGTTATTGTGGTCTCTCTCTAGTCTCGTTTAGCTTCTTTAGTGCTTTGTTTCGAGAGTATATTACCATTGTTGTAGAATTTATTTGTTTCGAGAAGTATTCAAGAAAACGTCATGTTTGGTTAAACATAACTGAGCCAACAATATAACTCGACTACACTTGTGTGGTTTATCTATCTAAATTCTTAAGGCATGTCTTTCGTCTCCTGTAAGGCTAGTTGCTCACTACTTTATGTTTCTTTTAGATAAAGAATATATACTGATGTATCTAGTATAATATATATTATTTATTATATATACAGCATAACGTCTCTAACTCATAGCAATTGAATGTGATGATGCTATAAGCTACATATAGACGAGTATGGTATGCATGAGCATGGGCATGAGCCGCCAAAAGTCAACATATATAAAAAAGAGCATTGCTTTCCGAAGTTCTTAATGTGTTAAACATCCCGAGACAATATCTAAAAAATAAAATTATTATTATTTTATTTATATGTCTGTATTTTAATTTTCTTTAATCAACTGGAATTCTATTTAACTGATACTTTAGAGATTAGAGGAATAGTAAGTATCTAAACCTCTCTAAAATAAGAACTTTTCATTAGTCTCTTTTCTACATTTTTTTTAATTCATTTATTTTTAAAGATCAGAACCTTGGTGGAAACTATCGTTAAAGATGCTCTAGAGGGGGTTGATTCAGGAATTAGGAATTAGGGACCAATATACAGTGCAACGGTGCAATTTCCCTGATGTAAAACTAAATTGTTATAAAAATAAAAAATAACCTAACACTAAACTGTAGAGACTAAACAATTAATCAACTAACTTAAAAAATAAGTACCCTGAAAATGAAATCATACATCCTAAAATAGTCTACCAAAAAGTTATTCGTAGCTCTGATCATTTTATGTCTTCTTATTTACTATGGGGAAGGTCATTCCAATTAAACTATACTGCCATTTCAGTTCACATCGTGCGGAATATTCATCAGCTAATGCAGATGTTAGCAACTATATTGTCTGTAGACTATGTGTTTGATGCTTCAATGACTCATGCATGATCAACGAGCCGGTTTCAAGTCAACAAACAAAACGAGCATCATATATTCTCAAGTTGTACAAGTATTTCAAGAAGAAGAAAAAACATTGCAATAGGCCAATAGCTTAAAATCTTTATTGGGTTTCATGTAAGCGTTATATAGGGTATCCATCCGCCTCAGTCATTTCTAACTTCAGCTATTACTGACAAGCACCTCAACTCTGAGATTGATAGAAAGGGTTACATAGACTAAGATTCAGCAGAGGAGGCTGCGTCATCTTTGTGCTTAATCATGCCCGAGTCCACAAGAATTGGAATCTCTGCAGCAAGCCATGGAGCGAGACCCAAACAAAGCGCATGTGCTATACCAAACCTAGGACTGCATAAACAAAAAAAGCCATTCATCAATGCCAAGAAAACGAGAAATGGCTGCTCATATTCGTCATACAAATGGATCGCATAAAAACCCAAGCTTTGGTTGGTTTCTCATTTATAAGAATTAGATGTCAACTCAAGACAATAACCACTCATTTCAACCTGTACAAACAGCTTAATAGTAGAGTTTCCCTACCTAACAGAAATAACATGAACAACAAACCAATCTAAGTAACATCTTAAAACAAAATCGACAACAAACCAGACTAAACAGATCTTAAACAATCATGCTTCTCCAACAATGGCAATGCAGTCAGAAGCATAATAAAGTTAACATCGACAACAACAAAAAAAAAAAAAAACAGACTAAACTCTGAACTAAAATATTGCATGATTCTCTAACAAAGTCAGGAGCATAACAAAGTTACCAGTTTTTAGCCCAGAGCGGCTTGAAATGCACAGTCAGGCAGATCTTCCCACCTCGATACATCTACAGAGAACAAACACAGAGGGATCGGAATAAAGACAAAACCCAATTGAGCAAAAACCACAGAAAGCCCTAACCTTTTGGGTTTTGCCGTCGATCTCAGGCAGCTCAAGCTCGGGAGCAGTGGCGGGGTAGGTGACAGGGATGTCGAATTGGAGATCGAACTCGTATTTGAGGAGGTTGTGAACGTACCAACACTTGCCAGTCCAACGCGTACCTTCGGGATTAGCGGCGGAGATGCGGAACCAGTCGTTGTCGTTGGACTTGTTCATCTGGGTATACGCGATCAGAGACTTGTACTCCTCTTTGAGCCTCTGTTTCCATGCATCGCCGTCTCTTGGCCCCGCTTTTGTCGTCAGAAGAGGGATTCGCGTTAACGTCGACTTCGTGCTCGGATCCCATCCTTCCATTGTTTTCTCTCTCTCTCGGTGATTTGGAAGTGAATTTTCAACCCTAAATGTGTTTTCTTTTGCTTGGTCGGAATTGGATGCTTTGATTCTGATTCCTCTTTAGCTTTTGTCAGAAGAGCATCGGGACCATAAAGAATAATAAATGTAACCGAGAAAGTCAAACCGGTTTTGAATTATGCGATTTGGTTAACCTTTTTGGTTAACACCTTTTGTAAGCTCTTGGGTTGATTTGGTTTGGTTCTATGTATTAAATACTGAAAACCGAACAATTTATTCGTTTTTAACATTAGACTTTGGATTTTTTTGTTATGCTTACTAGTATGTGATGCATGCGTCTAACCAACTACAGTTGGGGCGGTGGCTATGGAGGCGTGCCCTCTTGTTTTTTGTATGTTGGTTCTTGGTTTGGTGATATTGCGACGAGTCTGATTGGGATGGATCTAACAACCTCAAGATCTGGCCATCGATCATTTGAGTTTTCAAGGAAGTCGAAGCTCCATTCTAAAATGTATAGCGCTTAAATGGGCAATGCGTTAGGAACTCGTTTTTTACAAAATGGTTTTGGAACATTTTCGGTAAGTTTCTGAGCGAAGACGTTCGTCAGAATAACTGAATGTTTGACACTATGACACTACGAAGTAGTGTACTCGTATATAAAAATCGGAGTTGGTTTTGAATAAAAAATGGAGATCCAGTGTGAGTGTTTTATAATTTATAAAACTTTAAATTTGGCTAAGTATAAAACCTAGCAAATATCTCACAATGAATATTTGGGTTTGAATGTGGATTTATACTTAAATCTTATTCATGAAAATTTTATATGTTTGTTTTCATATAAAATATAACCCATTAAAGAAAATGTTATTGGTGTTTGAATTTAGTCAAATTTACAATATTTTTTCTTGAATGTTAACGTTATGAAAATGGTCAAAAGAATCAATATTCTTTATGACATTTGTCGTGATTCAATGCTCCACTTATGATTTAGTGTTGGGCCCTTTTTGTTGAGTATAAAAGGGAAGCAAGTCATATTCTCTAAAACACATATAAATACGATCAACAACAACAAAACCAAGATCCTCCACTTGAATATTTTTTTTAGTTTTTGAGTCTAAGAGTACAACACAAAATTAGGTTCGATAGATTCTGTTTTTCGGTAATGGTAAACAGAAACAATGATGCAGTTGTATCCTGGGAATCTGAGCACTATGAAACCGTCACACTACGAGTCATTTAAAAATTTAAGGAAAGAGATTAACCATCTCGACTCTGCAATTCTTCTTTATTCTTTTATTTCGGTATTGTAATTTTGATTTATGTTCTTATTATTCTTTACAAATATCAGTTGTCCTATGGTAGTAAAATAAAGTTCCTGCACAATGTCGACCATTGAGGCATGCTTTTGATTTTGTTTTCACTTTAGTATATCACCCTGACATAATTACGAGAGCATGTTCAGCGATTTGCAACACATAGTCCGATCTCTCACAAGCTGGATTTACTATAGAAGGAATAAAGACAGAGGTAATATTCAAATAATCTATATTATAACAGTTGAGTTTTTGATCACTCTTCAGTGCGCCACGTCAGCGTTTTGTGGACTCCACTTTTAAAAAGTGTGAAAAAATGTCAAGTTCATAGCTTGAACCCGGGTTATTGAGATATAAACAACAACATTTATACCACTAAGCTAAATGACACTTTGTATATTGATGGCCGAACCTAATATATATTTATCTATATTATAATAGTTGAGTTTTTGCTCACTCCTCAGCGCGCCACGTCAGCTTTTTGTGGGCCCCACTTTTAAAAAGTGTGAAAAAATGTCAAGTTCATGGCTCGAACCCGGGTTATTGAGATATAAACACCAACATTTATACCACTAAGCTAAATGATACTTTGTACATTGATGGCCGAACATAATATATATTTATGAAGGTCGGAAGCCCTTACTTCTTCGGCTTTGTCTGAGAGTCGGGCCTACAAGTGTGTTATGAGTTTCATTTTTAAATGAGATTCATCACATTATATGAAAAAAATCTCAAGTTTGCAACAATTTTAGTTTTCCCATATTGTAAATTGTTGTCGTTTAACATGAGTTTGAGTTCTTTTCATCATTGTCTCAAACAAGTCTGAGTTACAGAGTTGCGCCGTGTGTCTGTTCGTAATCTTTTTTTCACCGGTGAACTCTTCATGTCCACATCTTAAATCGCTTGATCATAAATGTTCCTGATTTGTAGCCCCTCTGTAAACCTTATATATATGATTCTCATCTTTGATGAACCCAATCTGCATCTCCACAAAACTCATTGATTCCTCTTATATTTAACCATCTTCTAGAAAATGTTTTTCTCTGCCTCTCCAGTTCGTTAAACCGGTGTCCCGGCATCCGTCACTCAACCTTCGAGTGACTCCATCTTGGCCGTAGTAGTCATAACATAGCTTCTAGCTTCCTCTGCATCTGGGATTCCCTGAACTTCAAGAAAGACATGGAGTTTGTGGGAATCACGGTTCTCTTCCTTGATGAAAAGGTAAGTTAATTCGATCTATCACACTTATTTAACATAATTGTTTAAATTGATTTCTTGATTCTTTGTTGAATAATATTATTTGCAGATTCCGTGATTCATGGGTTTACTCCCGTCGGACGTGCTAATCATTACAAGCCATCTTTGAAAGCAGGTTCCATTGTGAAAGTCGATCGTTTTGAAGTTGCTAGGTGCTCAAACATGTACAAGATAACTGATCATCCATTCTTCATTGGTTTCATCTCACTAACCATTATTGATGAAGTCATCATGGGTGCTCCTGAGATCAATCTCCAGTCAAGATTAGACTGTTCGAAATCTCCAAATGATTGCGAACACAAACCTAGAACTCCCATGTATATTATCATATTGCAACTGAGTTTATATTATGTTTCGATATCATAACTGATATTTAAACTCGCGGATGTGGTTGGGCAAATCTGTTTTGTCCAGGTCTCTGATCTCACCAAAGAAACAACTCGAGTCGTTATCCGTCTCCTCATTGATCCGTAAGAAACAATCAACACATAATTCCCTTTATATTACTGTCTATATTGTGCTAACATCAATAATCAAAAATATTTCATACCCAAGATTTGTGGTCGTATATTTATCTCACTTACTTATCAATCTAATTTTACACAAATCTTTATTTTACAGTTTAAAAGAAACTACAATAACACAAACAATCAAAACACCAAAAACTAGAATTCCAAAAAAGACGAATCATTAATGATCACCTCTCTTTTTGTCTAATCTTACAAATAAAGTTCAAAACAAATATACCAAACCAATTAACTCAACTAAAACTCAACGACACATATATTGAGCCAGCTAAACAAATACAAAGTACAGGGCCAGCCATTTAACAATTTACAAACTTACTTTCGCAGATGCTTACGAAGAAAATGAAGATGACAACCAAGATCAGTGAAATTACCTAAACAAAAAAACAGAGTAGGTTACAAACTCTAATAAATACAACTAACAATGATTTTTGTTTACATATTGCCCATCAAATTAAAGAGAAACAAAACACAACCACACCAACAGATACAAGAGACAATCCCAACAGATACAAAAGCGGCAACAACATCTCCACCTGCTCACTCCTCTTGTCTTATGAAAATAGCTTACATGCTCAATGTCAATAGGCCAATGCTATTGTCTTCTTATGAGAAATACATATATTCGTTTTAAGGCTCAAATACTAATTGTCACTCATTTTATAATTATTTATACAAGTTTTCATGTATTTGTTTTAAAGGTCCGGTAAAAGCAACAAGTGTAAAAATAAAAATAAACATATAACCAACATAATAAGAATAAAAAAAAATATTACTTAATACACACAACTTACAGAACTAAACTGGAGAAAAAATATCCAGAAACAAAAAGTACTATCAACACTCTTAATATAATTTATGTAATCTCAACAGTACAAGTAACAAATTAAAAAGACAAACAAACAATAAGTCTCAGTGACACAACAAATAACACTACAAACTATATCAATCACATTACTAACACAGTTTAGTTCTTCATGAGTGGAGAACAGTTCATGCACAGTTCATCATCACAACTCTAACCTTATAACAATAAAAAACTTAAAAAACAATGATCAATCCAAAACGTTAAATTCCTAGCTACAATAACCCTAACAAATATTGAGATGAAACAAGAACTCTGTCCACAACCCCGCGCTTGCGTGGGGGCAATGCTCCTAGTCTATATTATAGTAGTTGAGTTTTTGCTCACTCCTCAGCGTGCACGTCAGGTCTGTGAGCTCCGCTTTTAAAAAGTGTGAAAAAGTGTCAAGTTCGTGGCTCGAACCCGGCTTATTGAGATATAAACACCAACATTTATACCACTAAGCTAAATGATACTTTGTACATTGATGGTCGAACCTAATATATATTTATGAAGGTCGGAAGCCCTTACTTCTTCGGCTTCCTCTGAGGGTTAGGCCTACAAGTGTTTTATGGGTTTCATTTTTAAATGGGATTCATCACGTTATATGAAAAAAGCTCAAGTTTGCAACCATTATAGTTTTTCCATATTGTAAACTGTTGTTGTTTAACATGAGTTTGGTTTTTTTCATCATTGTCTCAAACAAGTCTGAGTTACAGAGTTGCGCCGTGTGTCTGTTCATAATCTATTTTTTCTCCGGTGAACTCTTCATATCCTCATCTTAAATTGTTTGATCATAAATGTTCCTGATTTGTAGCACCTCTGTAAACCCTATATATATATGATTTTCATCTTTGATGAATCCAATCTACATCTCTGCAAAACTCATTGATTTTTCTTAGCTTTAACCTTCTTCTAGAAAATGTTTCTCTCTGCCTCTCCAGTTCGTCAAACCTGCGTCCCGGCGTCCGTTACATAGCCTCTGGCTTCTTCTTCTTCTGGGATTCCCTGAACTTCAAGAAAGACAGAGAGTTTGTGGGAATCACAGTTCTCTTCCTTGATGAAAAAGTAAGTTAATCTTCGATCTATCACACTTATTTAACATAATTGTTTTAATTGATTTCCTGATTCTTTGTTGAATAATATTATTTGCAGATTCCGTGATTCATGGGTTTACTCCCGTCGGATGTGCTAATCATTACATGCCATCTTTGAAAGCATATTCCATTGTGAAAGTCGATCATTTTGAGGTTGCTATGTGCTCAAGCATGTACAAGATAACTAATCATCAATTCCACATTCGTTTCATCTCACTAACCATTATTGATGAAGTCATCACAGGTACTTCTAGGATAAATCTCCAGTCAATATTTGACTGTTCAAAATCTCCAAGTGATTGTGAACACAAACCTAGAACTCTCAGGTATATCATCATATTGTATATGGGTTTATATTATGTTTCGATATCATAACTGATATTTAAACTCGCAGATGTGGTTGGGAAAATCCGTTATGTCCAGGGCACTGACCTCACCAAAGAAACAAATCGAGTCGTTATCCGTCTCCTCGTTGCTCCGTAAGAAACAACAACACATAATTCACTTTATATTACTTTCTATATTGTGCTAACATCAATAATCAAAAATATTTCCTACCCAAGATTTGTGGTCGTGTATTTATCTCTCTTACTTATTAATCTAATTTTACACAAATCTTTATTTTACAGCTTAAAAAAACCACAATAACCCAAACAATCAACACACCAAAAACTAGAATCTCAAAAAAGACGAATCATTAATGATCACCTCTATTTTTTGTCTAATCTTACAAATAAACTTCAAAACAAATAGACCAAACCAATCAACTCAACTAAAACTCAACGACACATACATTGAGCCAGCTAAACAAAAACAAACTACAGTGCCAACTATTTAACAATTTACAAACTTACTTTCGGAGATGGTTACGAAGAAGACAAAGACGATAACCAAGATCAGTGAAATTACCTAAACAAAAAAGCAGAGTAAGTTACAAACTCTGATAAATACAACTAACAATGATTTTTGTTTACATATTACCCATCAAATAAAAGAGAAACAAGCACATCCACACCAGCAGATACAAGAGACAATCCCAACAGATACAAAGGCGACAACAACATCTCCACCTGCTCACTCTTTTTGTCTTATGAAAATAGTTTACATGCTCAATGTCAACAGGGCAATGATATTGTCTTCTTGTGAGAAATATATATATATTCGTTTTAAGGCTCAAATACTAATTGTCACTCATTTTATAGTTATTTCTATAAGTCTTCATGTATTTGTTTTAAAGGTCCGGCAACAAGTTTAAAAATAAATAAAAACATATAACCATCATAATAAGAATAAAAAAAATTATTACTTAATATACATAACTTACACAACTAAACTGAAGAATATCCAAAAACAAAAGGTACTCTCAACGACCTTAATATAATTTATGTAATCTCAACAATACAAGTAACAAATTAAAAAGACAAACAAACAATAAGTCTCAGTGACACAACAAGCAACACCACGAACTGTATCAATCACATTACTAACACAGTTTAATCCTTCGTGAGCGGAAAACAATGCATACACAGTTCATCATCGCAATTCTAACCCTATAACAATAAAAAACTTGAAAACAAGGATCAACCCAAAACGCAAAATTCACAGTTACAATAACCCTAACAAATATTGAGATAAAACAAGAATTCTGTCCACAATGCTCCCAGTATAATCTAGTAATCAAGTGAGTAATCATTCTGGAACAGGCAGTCAACCTCCAAAAGCCATTAACAGTTCTCTTGATGGCATTTTGCTTCCTTCTCTTTGAATTATTATTATTATATATATATATATAAAGGCTTACTACGACTGCATAACTTATTGGCAGCCTATACAATGGGCATGCTTCAGTTTATAAACCTTGACTTTTAGTGGGTTGATTTGCTGACACTTATTTTCATCCTAAATATCAGATAACTTCAACAATTGGTCTCCACTGTCTGGAACCTCTGACATGATGTTTCTGTTTTATCAATTTTCTGAAGCTCAGAGACTTATTTCTCTATTCTTCGCTTTATGAAAAAAGGTTTGCTCCAAATGCTCAAAATATTCTCATTGTTCTGATATGATAAATACTGTAAATCTTTTCCAGAGATGTCAGAGCTCGAACCAGAGTGTTTGGCACAAAAAAAACCATTCAGATATCTTTTGAGCTGGATGCATCTCACTTACTCACATTTTGGGACAATCCTAACATGACATTCTGTAAAATCGAAGAACGATTAATTGTTGAGCTATATCTGCACGTCTTTACTAACGTAATCTTCATCCAGAGACAGTAAGATGCATGGCAAACTGGCATAGAAGCAAATCTTGAGCGACCATTCACTTTGAAAATACTTGTAAACGTTTTAGACACAAAATATGAACAATTATGCAATGATTGTGAACGACTCCTTACTTTGTTCATTGTTGTCTGGACTCAGACCGTGTATTGGAATACCTCCAAAGGAAAAAAATATAATTCCATCCCATACTAAATACACAAAAACATACCAAATTTTCATGGTCTTGAACTTCACCTTTTTGCTTATAAGTTCCTGAACACCTGAGACTTCAAAAGTTCCTGAACCCTATTAAATCTTTACCAGTCAAAAGTTGTATCTTGGGAACTATCTCACAGTTATGACAGCTTCGAGATTCTTCTGCATCACCCACCCCTGTGGGTAAGGGACATCTAGTGCATCCAAGTGAAGATGCCAGTTCAGTATCCTCGAGCAAGCTGGTGGAACACTTTCCATGTCGCTTTCATCTGCTACCACCTGCTCTATAAATGTTGTCTCCTGCTTGGAAACACACACCATGTCATGTATAAGAAGATTACAAAGACGGTTCACTGGGCACCAGAGATGAAGAAAAAAAAGTCATACTTGGAAACCTTCCTTCACTGTGTCTAGTTGGCGGGTTGGATGTGGAAAAGGACGTTTCCACCTTTTAGGGTCCCAGAGTATGGTGCTGTTGAAAGCAAACCCTGACATATCCACATGGAACCTCCGTAGTCTTTTACTCTTTTCATTAGTGTGCCATCCTATTACTTGACTTCCATTGCATACTGGCCCTTCAAGGATGGCCTTGTTTTTGCTTGGCGCAAGCATTGCAACAGGCCAAGTTCCAAATCGCCTACACATATGAGATAGATAAGCATAACAAACTAAACTGAGAGATATATACTTCCAAAAGAATATAAGCTTTTGGATATCAAGTTATCAGCATCTACACTACGCAGAGAAGTTCAACAAAGCCCATTCGAATAACAAGAAATGAAATATTTTCTCAAACGAACAAGACTTGAGCACATGGAAGACCAAGCAGCAAAGCAGAGAGAACAAGAATAGAGGCAGGCGGCCAAAAATTTCCAAATTTTGTGTAGAAAACTCATACAATCATCAGTTTCAACATCAGATTAACAAGCGCATGCTACAGAAATGTTTATATTGGGTGTCGAAACACAGCACCAACAATACTAGGATCACTAAGACTGAACGAAACAAGGCACACAAGATGCTAATAAAAGAAGTGTATACCAACAGAGTTCTGCTAGACTAAAACTGAAGCAAAACCTTTAAACACGAACCAAATCAACGATCTAATAACTCTATTTCTCACAAGTTAACAAGCAAAAGTGATCATACATTCCATCCATTACCACAAGCAAAGATAAAGATCCACTCTTTCTGACTCACCTAATCTCTCTCAAGCTCTGAAACAGCTCAAGCGAGTAGACATTATCATCATCAGCAAAGTAAACAATCCCATCAAGCTTATGCAACTCAATATGTTCCAACGCAGTATTCCTCTGATGAACACCTCTATCCTTAATACTCGTCATATTCCTCTTACAAACCAAGTGTCTATACATCACCCCAGTCTTCCTCAGAATCTCCGAAGTCTCAAACGACGCCGCATTGCCCTCCACCACTATCCACAACACAGGAGGCTCCACTAGCCTCAGCGTCTGAGCAACTCTGTTCAAGTAATACCCCTGCATCGCTCGATTGTACGTTGGTGTCACCACAATCACGAGCTTCCTCGGCACAACTAAATCGAAATCCTCCTTCTTCTTCTCCTCCGCCACGAAACTTACTCCATCTACGCCTACCTCTTCCCGTTTCACGCTGTTGGGAGGTTTGATCTCGAAGTTGGACCGATCCGTACCGTTGATGTCATCGATTTGACCGAACGGTGTCATACCTAAGAGGAATCCGATGAGAAAGAAAGCGAGGAATTGGTACAACGGTCGCCGCCATGGACCTCTGCGGGAGCTTTTGGGATCAGTCGTCGCTGTGAGGAACGAGAGAAACTGCGAGGAGTTGTGTTTACTGGTGCGGGATGAGATAGAGGAGGGGGAGAACGGTGCGCCTCCGTTGTCGAAGGCACGATCGTGGTAGAGCGGCGAGAGAGTTCGCCGGATTGAAGCCATCTCAGATTATGGTACACCTCACATGCTCCAAATCATACATCGAAAAGAGATGGGGAATCAATTTCGCGGAGATCAGTAACGGAAGAGCACCGATTTGTAGGATTTGAAGCTCAAGTCGGAGTTAGTACTATCGTGGGCTGTACAGTCTAACTCGCCGATTTGGATCTGTCACCGCCGAGATCTGGAAAGAGGGCTGGAGAGAGAGAGAGAGAGAGAGAGAGAGTGGCAACGAAATGAGCACGCGGATTCGTGGGACACGTGGTTTGATTATGGCTAGGAAAAACATTGTAAAATGGTAGAGGTAAAATAGAAAAAGCTAATATCATGAATATATTAGACATTTTTTAATAAATTAATAAATTTTAAATCGTTTTAATATAATTTTAAAATATAACATAATTTTATAAAACAATAAGATGATAATTTTAAAAAAAAATTCAAAGCAAATATATATACCTATTATATTATAATTAATAACTAATATATATAATACACATACAAATATGATAACAGTCATTCTTTAACACATATAAACCAATGTAAACAACTCTATGAATATATACAAAGATTATAGTATTTGTTTTTATTTACAGACATTCTTTAATTATTTTAATAATTCAAAAAGTATTATTCTATCATTTAACATTTAAAAACATTTACATAATACTGATTTTATATATCAAATAATCAAGTAGAACAATTATAACACTTAATTAATATATATTTTTTTAATTTATATATTTAGTTGATATGTACACTTTAATAACAACAACCATCAGTATTTACATAAAATATATTAAAACATATGAATTCAGCAATTTTTATAAATTAATAACTATATTTTTTAAATATTATAGTTCAAACATTGTTAATTTAGAAATTTATTGTATCTTTAGTCTTGACAGAATAATACAGAATGAAAAATGAATATGTATATTATTAGTTATATTAAAGATAACTAAATTTTATTTAAAATTTTCAGTTATTTTTTTTTTTTGAAAATTGATCTTCTTGTTAATTTTTGTCATATAAAGTATAAATTAAATGATCATGTACTCTTTAAGAAATCAAGATCTACCCAAATTTGGCAAAATATACAACACCTTGTTTAAGTCGTACTAATGGCAACTTTGGCAAACTATTTATTTGATGTTGGTCAAATGTATGGTACATCAATCATCAAAATGAAAAGGACATGGATGTGATATTCCTTTCTTTAATTATAAATGTCGTGAAAGTTTTTAATATATTAGAACATATTAGTAATGTCCGCCACCGTTAATCACTTAATTCAGCATTACATCTGCTTTTTCGGTCAGTGGGTTTTATCTCTCTAGCGGCTAATAGATCATTTTAATGGTATTGGAAAACATTTGCCGATTTTGGACAATTATATATCCATCCTGAACTACTCCAACTTTATGCATTTAGAATAATAAATGCATACATTTCAAATACTATGCTTTAGTTTTGAATTCTAGTATAAAACCCCACTCTACACATTGGTTTATACCATACCAGTTTAAAATGACTCGAGATATAATTTTAATTAGATGAATTTGTTTCTGAAATTTTTTTGCAATGAGTACAATACAAAATTATTGAAATGTCTTAGTTGAACAGTTTATTTTTTTTTTTATAAAAACTTATCCTCTTGTAAATTTTTGTTATATATTTCTACAATAAAAAGACAGTTTATTTAATATTTACTTGGCTCGGTGTTGTGAAAAGAAGATAAGTGATGTAGAGAAGTGTTGAGGAAGATTTTATCAACTTCGACCTAAAAAAATTGAAAAATCAACAAAGAAACTGCAGGGAAGCATCAAACAATGTTAAAACAGCCATGAGCAAGTGATGTGGTGAGAACAAATAGAGATTTGAGATTGATGAAGTTGAATCTAAAAAAAGAATAGCAATTGAGTAGTCAGTACTTTAGAATGGCTAATCATAATTTCAAGCTCATATCCATTATCTAATGTACTTCATCGAAAGCTCTGGCCCATAACTTTAGAACGATAATCAATACTATTAAAACATAAGACTTTTTTTGAGATACCTTCATGTTTTAACAATATTTACAAGACAGTACCACTAAATTATTTTTAAGCTATGATTTTAATTAAATGTTTTTTTTTGTTTTTTCCATAAATCGCAAATAACAATCTCCTAATTCCGTGTGATCTTTTTCCACTTCTTTAGTTAATTTACAAAGTGTGGTTATAATTTAAATATAACTTTCCTATCCTTGCTATATGAATTAATATATATCGAATGTTTAAAACCTTTGGTTAACTCGGTTTTTGTAAATTTGTGCGCGCAGACCAACTGCGTATCTACGCTTTAGAGCAAAATGTACGGAAGGCAGAGAAAGATAATAATAATTACATAGAGCTTTGATTCAAACATGGGAATACAAGGTCAAAGAATCAAATGAGGATTGAAAATGTTGGTCACACAAAACCTACGACAACATGCTCCTCGAGCTACAATATTTTATACACGAACTTTGTGTTTTAGTTTGTTTGCTTGGTTTTGATTAGATTATTTACTTTGGCTATAATTGATGATATTATCAGAATTCTTTTCTCTGCAAGCTTCAACACTAACAATTACTTATTCAGATACAGACGAAAATATAAACTACCTATGGTCTGTTTTTTTTTTAAATTCATGACTTTATTTAATAATATTAAGTTAAAAATTTTAACAGTTGGGTATAAAAAATAGCATCTTTTGAATAAACTTTTATATACAAAATTCCAATATTTTTATAAAATAACGAGATTGACGATAAGATTTTGTTGTTGTAACTTAATAGATCTCGAAAACCAAAAATAATATATTGTTGTAACTTAATATATCTCGAATAATCTATATCCCTAGAATATTCCTAATTATAAATGATTTTAATATGTTTACTATCCTATTAATTTTCGAGCAATAAGAAGTATATAAATATCGAATCAAACACAACAAATATAATCATTCTAAACCTTCAAACTCTCTACCTTAATCTACACTTATGAATTCCATTATCAAAACCAGCAACTTGAGTGATGTTAAGACTTTCAAATATGCACGGAGATTCCAGGTTATTGTGGTTCATATACATGTAAGTCAAACAATCTCGAAAATGGTTATTCTCTTGAGATGGTCTTAACAGACGAAAATGTAAGCTATATTCACTACCTATCGTCTATTTTAACTATGTTTAATATATGAACTTCCCTACCGTCGTTTAGATGGATTATGTTTCATTTCTCTTTCTTGAATCTATTTAGTATCCTGATCTGCTTTTTTCAGGCTTTGCTTTTGTTCAATGTGCTTCATCTATGGCTATAAATAGATTTCTTTCATATGAGTATCGGTCTTTGCTCGGCTTATGAGTAAAGTATCTCTGTTTGGAAAAAAATTTAATGGATTTGGAGTTGCTTTTTTTGATCCAGGTGAGAATCAGAGGCTGGCATTCTTCGATGGGAGCGGTCCGACAATGTGTCTCTCTTTAGATCTATCAGATTTTCCTCTGTTTTGATCTCTGGCGAGTCCAGTTCTTCAGTCCAAAAGCATTTATTACGGGCAAAAGAGATGTTGCTCTGGGAGTACATGGTTATGGAGGATCGTGGCTTACGGAAGAGATGAAGACATCACCAGTGGTTCGATTTCAGGGAGGAATTCCCGTCAGTAGACCAAAACAAATTTGTTTGCCACGTAACAAGCTCTATTGTTAGTGGTTCTCACGTGTTTTAAAAGCAATTCTGGCCTCTAGACTTAACAACTTTGTACTCTCTTTTTTTGACACATAGCAACTTTGTACTCATTTCCTGGATTTTGAGCTTTATAAAATGATATGTTGACAAAAAAAATGAAAAAAAATGTAAAATATGATTTACCTACAAGCGATCGAGCTATACTTTTCTGTCTTTTTTTCACATTTACTCATGATTAACATTATTTATATTATAGTTTCTCATAAACCTTCTTCTCTATTAACTTTATAGAAACAATGTTTCTTTCCGCAGACTACAATGATATATAAACATACTTTTCAAAATTTTATACATGAGGTAACAGTGGTTTCCAACTTATTTGAATCTGTTGCTAGATGAAATGAGTAAGATGATAAATATGAACCATGAGTAATCTATACAACCAATCTTTCACAGATATATTTCTATCATTGTTAGCTTTCATATTATTACAACCAGCCCATATGGTTTAAGCTTTGATCAGCCAGCAAAATTAAATATATTCTCATATTAATATCAGGTGTAAATATGGAGACATGTTTGAAACTCCACGAATTTTGTTAGTATCTTAGAAAATATTACCATCCACAAAATATAGGAACTTCCATAATCTCCTACAATATATATCCTATCAGTATTTTGTGCAGTTCAAGAAATCTATTCGTAAGCTATATGTATTATAAATATGGGAAATTGCATCCTATGACTACAAAATAAAGTGTAATTAAGAATCTAGCTAAAAAATAAAAGCTCTCTAGTATTTCTACAATATATACTATATCGCCCTTCCTTGGCGGTTGAAAAAAGCAAACAAGTTTCCTTTCGATTTTTTTACTCTATAAGACATTTTTCGTCTTATGTCTTACACCTTTAGACACTTTCCACTGGCTAGACACATTATGCATGTCGAATGTCTTTCATACCCCCAAGTTTGACCAGACCAAACTAACATAACCAGAGACAACTAACCATGATTATGTTCTCTCCTCTCTACTCTCTACTCTCTACTCTCTCCTCTCTCCTCTCTCCTTCAAAACGCAGATCCACTTTCTCTTTCACAAATTCTCAACCCTAATTCCATATCTCTCTTCAATTCTGATTTCAAATCTCAAATCTACTTTTACTTTTCCAAATCCCCTAATTCTAATTTCAAACTCTCTCCTTCTTACTAACTCAACATTTCTCTGGAAAATTTTGTTTTTCTCTGTGTTTTTTTTTACTTTCTCAATAATAATATCACAAACCTCAAAAATTCATAGATCTTTCTCTCGGTAATTTTTAAGAGCTTGTTTCTTTGACCAAACCAACTCTACCTCCCAATCTATCTTTGAGCTCGATCCCTTGCGCTCACTACAACATAGAAACGTCAAGTTAGCACCAGGTTTGTCTTTAATCCTTAATGTTTTCCTTTGATTTTGATTTGTAGAAGATGAGTTGATGATGACATCTTTTTGGTACCATAAGACACGAAGTTTTGGCCTGAAAACTATTTCATAATTGCTTGTTCTGTGTCAGTGAAAAGGAGATGTGGAGGAGCAAGGGGAAGAATAAGACAAGAAAGTTGCGTTTGAATGTGTGACGACGGCACCTCTCTACTTCAGCGGAGGACGACTGAACCTGTGCGACGACAAACACAGAGTAGGGCTGGAATCGGAGAAGTTCATGTAGCTGATGATGTCAACGAGTTTGATCTGCTGCTAGTTGGTGATTTGGGTCATGCTAGAGACTGAGAGCAACAATGGTGAATTTTCAGTTTTTTTTAATTGTGGTCTCTCACGTTTTGGTTATTCACGCTTTCACCCAATATTTTTAAAATGTGCAAAACATTTTCTTGATTTAGATTGAGATAAACATATCCACATCCGCACCTCACATTTTGGTTTGAGTCATTGTCTCCAGACCTTTGGTTTCTCTTTCAAGTAATGAAAACACTTTTGTCTACAAATTTTTATCTACATATGTCGTCCACATCCACATATTTAGTTCATGTCCATGTCGACATATTTTTTTTGTAAACATTGATATATATACATATATGATATATATAAAATGATGTCAAAAACAGAAAATTATATATAAAAATTATTGTAATAGTATATTTATTTTATAACTCTTAAAAATTTGAAATAAAATCAATTGAAAACATTAGGTAGTATAAACAATAATAAAATAAATAACCAATCATTTCTTTTTTAAAAAAAGATCTCATCCACTAATACAGACATTAAAATACAATTGAAAACATTAGATGTGTACATGTCCACATTTTTTCTATATACACGATTATTTTTTGTTGATATGATTTTTTCATATTTAGATTGCAAAAATCTACTAAAATGGATCTAAAAATGTAAAGAACAAAAAGATAAAATTTATGATATCAAAAATTTATTTAGTTATATACTTTAATATGTTAAAATAATCACATAAAGATATAGAAAAAATTGATAAAGTAATATTTAAAAAAGAAAACATATCATATGATCATATCCATCCACAATAGTTGGATGTACACAATTACAATGTTTCTATCCACAACTTTTTTGTCCATTTTTTCATTTGTATACATATCAAAATGGATATCAAATTATAGAGAATAAAAAACATAATTTAATATATCAAACAAATTTGTCAAATATATCCTTAAATTTAAAATAAACAAAACAAACTAAAACTAGATAAAACAAACAATAATAATTAAAAAAAGAAAGAAACATGTTTTTTCATTTGGTTTGGTTTGAGGAATAAAGTACGAATAAAAAAAGTGACGCAACTACTATAGTTAAAATTGATCTCCACAAACTTGATATCATTTTAAAATAAAAAAAATCCAACCAGCTTCTTCTTTCTCTTAACTTAACGTAAGGGTAATTATGTACAAACACATAGAGGAAAAGGAAAAAAGGTATAACTCTAACAGGAAGTGCCTTGACATGACAAAAAAAGAAAAGAAAAAAGTGTCTGAATACATAACGCACTCTTTCCTTTCTTTATGGGTCACCGTCATAACGTTTCCTTTAATCACTGTTGTCTTCTTCATATTGACCACCACTGTTTCACCAAATACCACTTCTTCATTAGCACTTTTTCTTACGTAACCACCACCATTTCAATGTAAGCACCATCATCTCCTCCATAATCATATTCATCACTTGGCCACAATTAATGTATCCACTACCACTACGAAAGCCAATTAATAAATCTGAAAAGAAAATTTTGATTATTAGTCACCGAAGATCTTTAGTCGCTTTCTTAAATGATGACGATCAAACCGGTAGAGATAAAGACTGAGATGAATCTTTCGGGCATGCTAATAATTAATGATATGATGATCACCACCATTTCTTGCCGCCATCTCCTTGATATCAGTCACCATTCTGCCGTAATCACCACCACTTGTTTGTATTATAATTTTCTGGTTGTACTATGCTATTTAAACAATTTGTGATATGCTATTTCATTTGTTACTATTATACTTTAACAATACTTCATATTATGTATTTTGCACAATATTTTTTTTTAGGGTTTAGTGATTAATGTTTTGGATTTAGTTTATGGAAGGTCTGAAGTGACATTGGGATAAGCATTATCTCCTTCTCTCTAATCATAGATATTCCAAAATTTGAACAACATGTACTATGCTATTGCGTTTGTATTCTATTTTGATACTATTTCATATTATGTAATATGTGCATATTTTGATATTTGAGTTAGAGTTTATATTTTTTTTTAGGATTTATTGATAAGTGTTGTGAGTTTAGTTTATGGAAGTTTTGGGTTTACGTTGGGGTATCCATTACCTCATTCCTTGCAATCATAGATATTTCAAAATTTAAACAATATGTACTATGCTATTTCGTTTGTTACTATTCTATTATGACACTGTTTCATATTATGTACTATGTGCATATTTTGATATTTTGGTTATGGTTTATATTTCTTTTTATGGTTTAGTGATTAGTGTTTTAGGTTTAGTTTACGGAAGGTTCGAGTTGATGTTAGAGTAAGGATTGCCTCTTTCCCTGCAATTATATATATTTTAAAATATAAACAATATGTATTATACTATTTGATATGTTCCATTCTATTTATAATGTGTCTTTCATCAACCCACACTAATTATGTCGGTGATCACCATGAGCACCACCACAATCACCGTAATCTCTCTCATGAAAGATTACCATTTTTATGTACCAACGACTGCTTTATTCATCATAACTATTAGGATTTTTAACCTGAAAACCCCTCAACTAAGTTTGTTTTGAGTAAAAATCCTCAAACTAATTATTTAACGAAAAAATCCTCGAACTAACTTTATTTAATGAATTAAACCCTAACAGGTCATAATTACCATTACTACCGGTAAATC
The DNA here is from genome assembly GCF_020379485.1 of Brassica napus. Taxonomy (NCBI): domain Eukaryota; kingdom Viridiplantae; phylum Streptophyta; class Magnoliopsida; order Brassicales; family Brassicaceae; genus Brassica; species Brassica napus. The sequence continues at coordinate 22,526,632 of NC_063450.1, read as the reverse complement.
TTTAGTTTGAGGGTTTCTACATTAAGTAAACATAGTTGAGGGGTTTTACCATTAAAAATCAAAAAAAGAAAAAAATCAAAATTTTATAATATCATCTAAAAATTAGTAACTTAAATTTTCAAAATTAGCACTTTTAATTTTTTTTTTGTAAATATATGAGTTTGATGTGTTTTTAACATCAACATTATATATGTATAATTAAAAATGTAAAAATTCAGAAAATATAATAAATATTATCTAAAGATTTATTATTACAGTTTTATTAGAAAAGATATAATTTCTATTATATTTTCTTGTTTTTTACATTTTTAACCTTTTAGTAATTTTATTACATGTAAATGTTTATTACATTTTTACTAGATAAGATATAATTTTTATTATTATTTTTTGTCTTTTACATTTTTAACATTTTAGTAATTTTACTACAGGTAAATATTTAGATAATTTTTTATTATATTTTCTGGGTTTTTTAATTTTAAATTTATACATATATGATGTTGATGTTCAAAACATATCAAACTTATATATTTACAAAAAAAAAATTAAAAGTGTTAATTTTGAAAATTTCAGTTACTAATTTTTTAGATAATATTATAAAATTTTTGATTTTTTTTTTCAATTTTTAATGGTAAAACCCCTCAACTATGTTTATTTAATGTAGAAACCCCTAAACTAAAGCTTTACCGGTAGTAACGGTAAATATGACCTGTTAGGGTTTAATTCATTAAATAAAGTTAGTTTGAGGGTTTTTTCGTTAAATACTTAGTTTGGGGATTTTTACCCAAAACAAACTTAGTTGAGGGGTTTTAACGTTAAAAATCCTAACTATTACTACCATAGTTTTCACCACCGTTGTTGTAACCATCACCACCATCGCATCTTCCGTCCATTGTCATTGCGGTAACCACCTCCGTTCATCTTCCATCACTGAACATCATTGATTTTTTTACCAAACACAGTTTTGATTTTTTAGGTCCACATGTTTTTCACTATCGACATCATCACCTTTTTTCACCTGGAACTTGTTATGAAAAGGGGTAAAACCGAATGAAACTTGAAAAAAGATTGTTTTTTTTTACAACAACATTTAGAACTACTAAGCTGATCCAACCGATTCAGCAAGCCAAACCGGTGGGATAGAATCGACATAAAGCATAGCTGAAGGAGAACTCCTCGCACCACGTGCAAGTTTGTCCGCCAAGGTGTTTTGTACTCTTGGAATATGTCTGATCCGGAAGTCAGGGAAGAAAGTCTTACTGCGGCTGAATTCTTCCATGTGTGTAGAGAAAGCTGGCCATTCTTCAGGTGTCGACACTATCTTCACTAATTGAGAACAATCCGTCGCAAAAACTACATCAGAAAATTGTAGGGTCTTCATGCACTCCATTGCCCAAATTAGTGCTTCACACTCAGCATGCAGGGGTGACAGGCTTCTACGAAGATTCATCGCCCCCATCATAACATCTGTCGAACCACTCTTGTCCTGTAAATATGTCATCTTCTTTCCAGGCTCCATCAATAGAACAAACTCTAGTATTTTCCAAGGACGTATAATCCGTCTGTTGTAAGTTCCCACGCTGGGAATTTTCCAGAGGTCGGTTCACTAATAATTGTTATTGTCTTAATAATGTCAAAATCTAGCTATATTCTTCATTTTGCTTCTAAAATTGGTTATTTGGCAAATTCACCCTATAAATATTATCATACCTAACATTTTTTTATGATATTAATGTTCCAAGAAAAGTTCAGTCATGTATTCTAAAAAATCACTGTTTTAAAAATGACAACAATAATAAATACTTATTTTGTTTCAAAATGGTACATGTTTTGAGATTTTCACACATGTTAATAAAGCATATTAAATCTTAGTATTAAATTTATATTTTTTGTGATTAACTATTTTACACAATTCTTAACCAATCAAAATTCAATTAATTTTTTTGAATTTTACAATTTACCATTATTATTTAATAAAAATTTCACTAAAAAGATAAAAAATATGTTTTTGAAACAAATTATAAACCGTCGAATATTTTGGAACTCAGGGAGTATAAATCAATTATTTGAAATTCACAAAAAAAAAAGATTATACCAACAAATTTATGCTTCGGCATATAAATTGAAACCAAAATCGAACTGAAACGAAACAAGAAAAGCGAAACCAAACAAAAAATAAAAAAACCAAAACTTAATCAATGCTCACAGATATATGAATGGTTTATATTTCTCTCGAACATAAAAGCCAAAATAAGACCGATAATCGAATGGGTACCCAAATCTCTAGAATACAGTTTATATACCTAAAAATATTGATTATAATTAGATTTAAAATTATCAGATATTCTAAATACTAATTATAAACCAAATTATCCAAAAAGCAAGTGACTCTTTTATACAACCATGCCTTTGCCTTATTTAAAATCTATATTATTTAATTACTGAAGTTATTCCATGACATACCTTTTATTTCAATAAACTATATATTACTTGATTCCTTTTCCTTTTCAACGGAAATACTTAAACCCTTTCTAAGTTTACAGAATTATAGTTAATTATATTCTTCAAATATATGTCATCAAATAATTGTCAACGTTTCATACTTTAGTAAAGAAACTATCTATAATATAGGCAACATATAATATAATACACTACCTATCTACCTATAATACTCTAGACATGTTGCAATAAATTCTTTAAACATTTCAATTATCTAGGTAAAATTATATCTCCACATTTTAAACTTTTCAATTCAGAATGAACAAATGTACATTTAGATGCAGAATGAACATATTTCATCTATAGTTTATTCTAAATTAAAAATGTGTATAAATAATTGATTATTGTTCTACTATAAGTTTCATAATTTTGAAGTTAGCCAATTTTGTATTTAAATTTTGAAACCTGAAAATATTTTCTTTTGTTTGTTATATTATAAAAATAAGTAAAAAATATTTTTTTAAACGTCTTCAATACCCAACCCATAACCCAAAAATATATTGTATTATTCAATAGACTTTTAGTTTAAAGTTTCCAAAATATTCTTATTTTAATTATATTTGAATATATTTTATTTTAGATATATATATTATATGATAAACTATCCTATATATTGAGAAAGTATTTATTGTTAAATCATCCCATTCGTAACTGTGATTTATATAAATGTGAATGATTCGTATTTCTCTGAACCCAAATAGCTAAAACCAAACTGAAAATCAAATGGTATCAAAATATTTAAACACAATAAAATATTAATTTATAATATAATTTAGAGAAAATTATCTAGAATAACCTACCTTTTTTAACAAATAGCTATAGTGACCCAATAAATAACAAATAGCTACAACAACCTATTAAACAGTTAAATAATTCTACAATGACAAAATTACCCTTTGTAACTAGTTGTAAAATTTGTTTTTACAAAAAGGAATTTAAAAAAGAAGAAGAAAATTTAATAAAATCAAAATCTGTTAAATAAGGAAATTAAATATTGACTAACAGTTGACAAAAAAAAATATTGACTAACATTTTACGTTATTCTATTCCTTCTCCCTTGTCGCTCTTTCTTCCTCTTGGATCTTTCTTCACCATCGCTTGCAGCGAATCAGGTCCACCAAATCTCTGATCGTTAGCCTGGTGAAGTTTTGGATCAAGTTAGTAACATTATTCTCCTGCTATATCTTTCTTCTCAGCCAAATCGTGAGTTAGTGCAGTTTTTTTCTAAGAGTTTTTATATCCAATTTATTATGTTCTTGTTGTTTACAGATGTCTGTTACAACTAATGTGGATTTAGGATTTCCTTTACGTATGTTTTTACTTGGTTGCCAGCCAAAACCCAAAAAAGTATCAATCATCATAGTAATATTAAGTTTCTAGAAGAAGCGGAAAATTCAGCTGGAGAAGACGTATGGAACATTATCCGCGATTCTCCTTTGGGAGTGATTATACAGTTTGTAGAGTTGGTCATCTAAGATCGTGAGCATCTTCTTGTGAATCAACTCGCTTGCAAGAAAAACTAGGAGATGTGTGCTTGTTTGGAAATACACCGGGTCGACACACAATAGACAAGTCTACAAAATTAACATGTAAAATCCGCTAGTGGACGTAATGTTATCCACTGATTATCAGTGGACTATACACTAGTATGTCGATCATCGACAGACAACGAACTAATTTACGAATAATGAATGTCATGTCTATAGAAACATGTTGTCATTACGCAAGTCTACCAAATTCACACGTAAAGTCTGTTATACACATGTAGATCTTTCGCTTATCTACTGATTATAAGAAGACAACACACTAATCTACAGGTTTTGAGATTCATGTCTGTAAAATCAAGTAGACACTATATAGACCTTAGACAAGTCTACCAAATGCACATGTAAAGTCTACTATACATGTGTAGACTTTATGTTAATCTACATATTATGAGCATGCAAGAAACTAATCTACAAATTTTGAATTTCATGTCTGTAAAATCATGTAGACACAATGTTTCATTACACAAATCTACCAAATACACATGTAAAGTCTGCTATACATGTGTAGACTTTATACTAATCTAAGCAAACAACAAACTAATCTGCAAGCGCGAATTTCATGTCTGTAAAGTCATGTAGACACTATGCAAGTCCAACAAGTGGTTGCAGAAAAAATACGTCTAGCAGTTTGGATATTCGCATCTACCATCTAATCCGGTGAGTATTCGTAAACAAAATATAAGTCTACCGATTTCTAGTCCACCATGAACGTCTATTGGTTCTAAGTTTCTAGTCTACCGAAAGTTGACAGATTTTATGTTCTTTCCATCTTCTACATATATAAAGTTATTTCAGTTACATGGATCCTTATATATGTTAAATCCTGAAATTCCTTTCGTATTTTACCATGCTTTTTAAAAGTAATAGTTCTACAAAAAAATTAGCAGTATTAAAAACAAAACATACAACAATGTTACATGTGACTGATATTATAAATTCTAGCACTGATATAAAAAGAGAACATAAGTGCATAAAAAATTGTTACGTTGTTACGTTGAAGTATAAACTTCTGTTTTGATGAAAAAATTGTTTTAGCATAAAAAGATGTTTTAGAAGACGAATGTCTAACAATGGTGATTTTTGTTAAAGCGTTGTTTTTAATGTTATATTTATCATTAATATTATTTCCATATAATTGAATTCGAATTTTTATCAATTTATTTAAGGAAATTAATTATCCTTTTAATTTTACATGGCAGAATCAAGAAAACGAATTTTGTATATTTAAGGGTAATATAGTAAAAGTGTCTTTGGAAAATCTTGAAAAATCTGTATGATTTATTCTAGTTATTTTATATATTTTTAAGGTTATTGTAGCAAATGCCCCTTTAATTTATCAATAAATTTTTGGCTTTAAATCCAAATTAAACCCAAACTATTTCTAATTTGGTTCATTTCAGTTTTATGAAAAAATAAAAAACTGACTCGAACTACACATCACCTGAATCGATCTGATGCGAAAAATGCATGGTTCTCCTAAACAGATCCTAACATCCCAACCCCAATAACTTGAAAACTGAATAACCCTAACTGACACGAACCTTAAACCCAAATGCCTATCACTATGAGAAATTAAAATAAATTACTGTCAGTTAAGTATGTCAAAACTCAAAAATTAAAATTCAGACCAACAAATTAGTAACTGTTAAATCGAAAAATTTAGCCAAAATGTTATCCCGCTCTTTAAAAGCGCGGACCAAAATATATCTTTAATATATTTTATCTTAGTTTAGTAAACAATTCAAAAAAAAAAAGCAGCACAAAAAATTTAAAGTTTGAAAGAGTTTTTCTTTTATGTTCCTCAACAAACAAAAGCGTAGCTATCATTTCATAGAATCTCAATCGGCGGAAGCTTTCCCCTCTCATCTTCAACTCTTTAACGATTGGTAATGATTCGATCTCTTTCCTGATTTCGCTTTTATTTTATATTTTCTTTCCTGAATTGCCTTCGTGTTAATCGAATCTGTGTTGGAATGTTTTGTTGTTGCTGTGATATGTTTCAAAACTATATTGAAAGCTGGGATTAGATTTGTTTCACATTAACTTGCAAAGCTCCTCGACCAAAATTAACATGTATAGATTTATCGTTTCCATTACTTTTTTTTTTTTTGTTTGTCAATTCTCGTTTAACGATGGGTGCTTGCTATTTTGCATAATTTTCGTCTGCAAAATCTACAGCTGCATATAAGAGATTGTCTTGTCGGATTCAAAGGTCGAAACTTTTTGCGTAGTTGCTACTGTTTCCTCCCAGAAGAAGGTTTACAATGGGAGAGGAGCATCAGAGAAAGCGGTCTCGACAACATTATGAAGCAGAGGAGGCCAGACACTTATCTTTGCGGGAATGCGAAACGTCAAAGTGGTATTTCAACAGGGAAGAGATTGAGCGTTCCTCTCCATCTAGAAAAGATGGGATTGACCTGCCCAAGGAGTCGTTTCTACGGTCTTCTTATTGCTCATTCCTTCAAAGACTTGGCATGCAGCTTCATGTGTAAGCTCACTATAGTATTCTTTGTTTCTTGGGAGGTGCTAGTGTTGTTGTTTGCTTTTTATAGAATATGCTTTAACACTTGTTCTTTTCTTCTGATGTGATATTTCTTGCTACTTTTGTTAGCTAAAGAGGGTGTCTAATGCATGACAATGCCTAGCCTATTGTTGAATTTTGTCGTAGCCAGGGCCACTGTGGGAGGTGGTCTGGAGGTCTTCTCGAACTATTTTTGTCTACATATTCATCTACATAGTCAAAATTTGGTGTGCATGCATCATATATTGGCTTAATTCTAATCGGCAATGGGAGGCTTGCATGCATCTGCTTACTTCGAATTCTCATTATATGTTTGTGTATTTGTAATTCTCTGCTGGGTTATCAAAACCCTCAGCTGTGTTCCCACCATTCCCAACTGATGTTCTTAGTTTTCTGAGCAAGTGCACGTCTCTCTCTCCTGCCCACTGTTTTTGAATCATCTATCATAGGTACTGGCGTTTTTTTTATCGGAAATTTCCATGTTATAAATGCCGTTTTATGGGTGTTCAAAATAAAAAAATTAAAAAATTAATGCCGGTTTTTGTGAAAGCGATGTCTAGCTTTAGTTGCTGGAGATTTTAAGCTTGTTGGTGATATGGTTTTTGGCTATTGATGGTTCCTGACAATCTCATTACTTCAGGTCCCAGGTTACAATAGGATGTGCTATGGTGATGTGCCACCGGTTTTACATGCGCCAATCTCATGCAAAAAATGACTGGCAGGTAATAATACTTTAATGGTTCATCAATTGCATTCCGCCAATCTGTAATGAAGGAATTAATAATTCAATGAAGAAAATGGGTAATGGATTGACATAATGGTCATATTCAAAGTGGTTGTTATAAAGCTATTCCGTTTCTCCTGATTAGTAAAACCATTATATGATCTATGCTAAGTATTTGCAGACGATAGCAACTGCCAGTCTGTTCCTCGCTTGCAAAGCTGAAGATGAGCCGTGTCAACTGTCCAACGTTGTTGTTGCATCTTATGAAATAATCTTTGAGTGGGATCCTTCTGCCTCAATTAGAATTCATCAAACTGTAAGTCATTATAATTTATCTATTGGAATTCTTACGGTTTATTGTACTAGTATTTTCTTTTCTCTTGTCTTGTGCGTTGTGCTAATTTATTACTCTTTACTCTGTCTGTAGGAATGCTACCATGAATTTAAAGAAATTATTTTGGCCGGGGAGAGGCTTCTGCTGGACACAAGTGCTTTCCATCTCCTAGACGTTGAACTTCCCTACAAACCTCTGGCTGCAGCCTTGAATAGGCTGAACGCTTGGCCTGACCTTGCAACAGCTGCTTGGAATTTTGTGCATGACTGGTAAAGACCCTTTGTTAATACTAGCTTCTGCGCTTTTGTCTCCACATCGAGTTTGAATAAACTTATAATGCATTGTGCGTAGGCTTCGAACGACACTGTGTTTGCAGTACAAACCCCATGTTATCGCAACTGCCACTGTGCACCTAGCTGCCACGTTTCAGAACGCGAAAGTTGGCAGCAGGAGAGATTGGTGGTTGGAGTTTGGAGTAACCACCAAGTTATTAAAAGGTTTGTCTTTCAAACATCTTTAATTTTATTTGTGTGTTATTATTGCCAATCGTTTGATCAGTCCCATAGAGAGATGCATGTTAGGTTCTTTCTTACCGTGTGCACATATTGAGTTTGGGAATTAGGTATAGTGGTCTGAATAAACAAACTGCGACATGATATCAGCGGTTGATTAAAATAACGGGGTGTTTCTCATCAATGGTGACAGAGGTAATCCAGGAGATGTACATGCTGATAGAAGTGAACAGAAGGAGGGCTATGCCGCCTCCAAGAAGAGAAGTAGCATGGGCAGTACCTACAGTCATAAAGCCGCCGGTCCATTTTGCTAGAGGCTACCCGTTTCACAGCTACCCTATGCAGTCCTATAGACAGCCTGGCATCTGGTGAGCGATACTTCAGCAGCCTGAAGATGCAATCTCCCTTGTAGTCTTGAGTTTGTGGATAAACAAAAGGAGATTCTGCGGAGTCTCATGAGAGAGGCAGTGTAAGGTTATATAGCAATCCGAGTGAGGTGTTTTTGGCTAAGTTAAGCCTCTCAGGTGTGAGCATCTCCACCAAAGTGATTTTGTTCTGTTACATAGAGATTATGTAGAATTATTGGTTATACAAATATCCACTTCCTTACTATTATACTAGATTATTGTATGTCCGGAATCTATATGTTGGGTTTCTTCGTATTATATATTTTTAACTTCTTCTCATTGGTAAGTAGTTTGGTTTGATGAAGTGCATCATCACGGTCCTCTTCGAAGCAACAAAGTTGATCAAACTAGAACTAGTCATGTTTTGATTGCACTCGGTAAAGTCATTTCCAATGATCAGTTCAATGTGTTGAAAATAGCTTAAATCAAGTTGAACAAATAAACAAAAGTAGCTTAATCACTAATACCAAGATGCACCATAGTTTTTCAGGTGTTTTACATATTCCTGAAACTAATATACTTGTTGAAAAAAAATTATATGGTCAATTTTATTTTAAATTAGCCTATAAATAATAAAAGGGTAAATCTCCCTGCCTAAAAAAATGATTTTATGACCAACAGAACGCATAGGAAAAAAAAAAGACTAAATAGATTTAATTAAAAAGGTAAAAGATATTTGTACCTCTAATCTATACTATTATTTGCGACTATTATTTGCGAAATAATTTTTTGCAACGGAGCTCTCACGTTAAAAGTTGGAGCAGTTAATATTGATACTATCCTTAATGAATAATTAGATTTATTAATATATAATTCTACATAACTATAATAATCAATCAATTAACCAAAAATAAAATAAAAACATGTTTAAAATAATATATTCATGTTTATCTTTAATGGTTACTCAAAAGGAAGAAATTAAACCAATGATAAAATATTGTATTATTATACATTAGTTTAATTGGTTGGATGCAATACATTCATATTATAATAAATTAATGATCTTTTCACGCACTGAAATATAATAGAAAGAGATTTCATGATTTTCGCATTTTTTTACTAAAATAAAAAACCATTATAATGATCATGTATGCATGTATCACTAATTATTTTTTAAATAATTATATCTTAGTACCTATTTTCATTTACAAAATTTTAAAGTATATGAAATAGTAAAATAAGTATGCTACAAAATATCATTATTCTAATTATTTTTTTAGATTTTTATTATATATTTTTTATTTATGTTTTACTTTTATTTTGATTTTGTGTTTTTTGAAATTTAAAAAATAGGTTTACCTCTATATTTTATTTATTTGCAGGTAATGTTTGTATATGGTTATGTTCTCATATTTTAAGAAGATGAAGATGAAGCAAAATCTGATAAAAAGAGTTGAACAAAATTAAGTGATTAACAAAAACAAAAACAACTTATGATTGTGGTCTTTAAACTTATAACATATATCTAATATTTCGTAGAAAAAGTTAAGTCTGCATCCGCGGGAAAACCCTTAATTAAGTTATATATATTCTTGTGTTTGGAACTTATATGGTATACTATTATATATATTTTATTACTATCAATAATATAATAGTATAGATTAAGTTACATATACTATATATTATCATATATTATGTAATTATCCTATTCATCATATAGTATGTAATTATCTTTTTAACTACAGTAAAAACTCTATAAATTAATAAATACGTTAAATTAATAATTTTTTCGATTCTGAATTGAGCCGGTTCAAAATATAATACAAGTAAATAAAATAGTAAGATAATATTTTTTTGAAAAATACTATGTAAATATATAGTCCCATTAAATCATAAATTAATAATTTATATATAAGTTTTATGTAAATAGAACAAAAGATTGTATTATTTATTGTATATTCACAGTGAAGCTCATCGCTTAACCTTTAATATATTTTGATAGAATTTAGTAAAAGTATATCTAAAACTACATTTAAATTCTATGAAACATATTTCTCATACACCAAATAGTATAACAAAAACAATATAAAAGTCAAATTTCTAAAATTTAATTAATATATGTAATACAAAATCAAAAATGCTTCTTACTGTTTCAAAAAAAAAAAATTCTAAAAACAGAAAAATCTAAAATAGAAACTTTTTGTAAATTAATGACTCTACAAATTAATAAAATTTATATCAATAACTACAAATGTATTAATTTTTAATTGTAAGTCAGTTACTTTGGTATTCAATAAGAGCTTTATTAATGATAATAAACAAGGAAACAACATATATATACAAATTAAAGGTTTGTGTAACCAAATTGTGGAAGATGTGAAGAGCAAAAAGTTAAAATATTTTTTATGCAAATTTTAATTCCCAAACTAACATTTTAAAAGAGATGTCTCTCATCAAATATATTTTTTATGATAGGCCAGTCTGGAACACATCTTTTATCAAAGGTATTCTTACTATATTTTTTCGAAATAGGTGTTCTTCAGTCTTACTATGCATTTTAGAAATATTGAGTCCACGAAGACATGGATTTGCTATTATAAACATCATCATATTAGATTTCCCTTATTTCTAATTAATTTTTATAAAGTTGTAACTATTGTATAAAACTAAATAATGAAAAGTAGAATGCTTATATATAGAAAAAATATTAAACAAAAATATAAATCGGTATTAGTTAAAATTTAATTGACCATTTCCTTATTCATATATAAGATAGTCTTATTACATTTTTAAATATCTATATATTTTTATAGAGCTAAAAAAAAGAAAATAGATTCTAAATTTTCAAGTTTTTCATAATAGTTTTTTTTTTGTATTTTGTGAAAACTTTTTTCATGTATAAAATGTTTAAATTTTAATTTATTCTAAAATTTTCGAATACGTGAACAATTATTTATCTTAATTTGATTGATTTATTTTCTTTTGTCAATAATTGATTGTAAGATGATTATTCCGCAAACCTAAAAATTAAAAATTAATCTAAAATTTATTTGTTTAGATAAATGATTAAAGTTAATAATAAAAGTTTTCCAAAACCTAAAAATATATTTTAAGTTAAAAAGATAAAATTTATATGATTAGGTAAATGATTAAAGTAATAATAAAAATTATCCAAAACTTAAAAATATATTTTAACTTAAAAAGATAATTACTATATATATATTTTGTTGTTATTTGAAAATTATCTTTTGATAAAAACTAAAAAAAAGATAAAACTATAACTAAATATTAATCATGTAAAATTATTAATTTGATATATATGTATAGAGAATATTATGTGATTTTTAATATTTATTTATTAATAATAAACATAGTGTACAAAGATACTTTCAAAATATTTAGAATACATAAATTTTTTGAAATGAAAATATAAACAATAAGTTATCATTATAGTATTTTACTTTGTAATGCATGTATTAATAAGAAACTATAAAATGATTATGCCCACATCTTCTAGGATAAACACATTTCTAAATCTTACTAATTATTTTTGTGATAAAACCATTTTTAGAACTATCGTAGTATTTCTCGTGATACAATATAGGAAATATTGAAAAATAGGTCATAATAAGAATGTATTTGTCTCTTTATATCTTATAATAAATTAAAGTAGACATTATCTAACCATCAAAGTTGTTGGAGTATGTTATATTAATTAATATTAAATATGTTATCAATATGAAAAATTTATGTGAAACTTTTAATAATTAAATTTTAATTTTCACTTTAGCAACATATAAAATTAAATATCATATGTTAAATAAAATTTTTCTTTTTAAATAAAATAAAAGTATTGTTTATTTATGTTATTTATAATTGCAAAAATTTAAGAATTATTATGTAAACCAAAAAACTGCGTTGTTATATGTAAAAAAAATATTTCTCCATAGACATATCTTTTAGTTATAATTCTAAAAAGTTAAAAGACTAATGTGTAAACAAAAAAAATTATCTCTATTATAGATAAAAGCTATTTTTACCTCAAAATATAGATGAAAAAATAGTAATTTTTCTTTTATGGGAAAAAATAGAAACATGTTGGAGTAGATTTTACTCTATTATAACATGCATATAGAGGCAAAACAGCAAAGGATTAGAAATGTTCTAATAGGATAAAAAGTATATAATTGTTAGCCAATATAAATTATAAATCTGTTCACTCCACGAGTCTCCACCTAGTATATACCTATTTTGGGATGTTATACCAATAAAATAAACCAGTGTGTGACGTTTATGACTAAAAACCGTATTGTTAGGATGTTATACCAATAAAATAAACCAGTCTGTGACGTTTATGACTAAAAACCGTATTGTTTGTTCCCCTATTAGCTTTTGTGCGGTGAAACATTATAGAAAAAGGTAAGAGAGTAAAAGGGAGGTCAGGTGCAACATTTTAGCAAAAAAAAAAGAAGAAGTAAAAATTCGATTCTTCTAGTTCCCTTTCCTTTACTATTTTAAAATTTGTTAAGAGCAGTTAATTACAAAAAATCATCGATCACCTCTAGCTTTCTCTCCCAGCTCGCGAACAAAGCAAACCCAAGATCATCAATCCGACGGAGACTGCAGCTCTTCGTCGGCAATTTCTTCTCCACAGGCGGCGTCTAATCGCAGATCTCTCGGTGTCTTCCATCTCTGTAACATTCTGTAAGCATGCTTTCTCTTTCTTCGCTTAGGTCGTGTCTGTAGTTTTAAGTTTTAAGAGCTTTGTGCTTTTTAGCTCCTTTGGACGATTTTGCTTCTCATGTATCTGATTATCTGTTTTTGTATTTGGTTCTCTGTGATTTGTTGCTTATTGATTGATAATCAATTCTGTTCCATTAATTTGTGATTTATGTATTCTTGATTATTGTAAAAACAGGGTTGCCGTTTTGCGATGGCGGAGCATTTAGCTTCGATCTTTGGTACCGAAAAGGACAGAGTGAACTGTCCCTTCTACTTCAAGATTGGCGCTTGCCGTCACGGTGACCGCTGCTCTCGTCTCCACAACCGTCCTACCATCTCCCCAACACTCCTCCTCTCCAACATGTACCAGAGACCCGACATGATCACCCCCGGTGTCGATGCAAATGGCCAGCCCCTCGACCCGCGCAAGATCCAAGAGCACTTTGAGGATTTCTTCGAGGATCTCTTTGAGGAACTCGGCAAGTTTGGCGAGATTGAAAGCCTCAACATTTGTGACAACCTTGCTGATCACATGATTGGCAACGTCTATGTTCAGTTTAAGGAAGAGGATCAGGCTGCAGCCGCTTTGCAGGCTCTGCAAGGTAGGTTTTATTCGGGGCGTCCCATCATTGCCGATTTCTCTCCTGTCACGGATTTTCGGGAAGCCACGTGTAGGCAGTATGAAGAGAACAACTGTAACCGTGGTGGGTATTGTAACTTTATGCACGTGAAGCTTGTTTCGAGGGAGCTGAGGAGGAAACTCTTTGGGAGGTCTAGGCGGTCTTACCGCAGGGGAAGTGGAAGTAGAAGCAGGAGTAGGAGTATAAGCCCTAGGCATAAGAGAGAGTATGACTGGCGTGATCCTCCTCACAGAGAGTTTAGTCACCGGGACAGAGATGGCGAGTTTTACAGGCATGGAAGTGGGAAAAGGAGTAGTGAGAGGTCGGAGAAGGGAGACAGGGACGGTTCAAGGAGGAGACATGGAAGCCCTCCTCCTAGACGAGGAGGGAGCCCTGGTGGTGGGAGAGAAGGAAGCGAGGAGAGGAGGGCAAGGATTGAGCAATGGAACAGAGAACGGGAGGAGAAGGAAGAGGGAGGAGGAGCATAAGAAAAACATAACTGCTGCAATGTGGTGGATTCTGCTGTCAGCTTCTCTGCGTTTGTTGATGTATTCTGAAGTCGGTAAAATCTAGTGATGGATTTTTCATGTGGTTGTTCTAATTTTGGAACTTGGAATGAGAGTGGAATCAACTCCTTTAGATTATAAAAATAATGTTGTTGGGGTTACTTTCTTGTAGTTGTGATTAGGAAAAACTTTGTTGCCTAGCTTGTTACCTATCTTCACCAGTGTCCTTTAGAACTTTGTACTATCTTCTCTTTAGTTAAAAGGTTCTTCTATCATCCTATGTTTATTAACTTTCCGTAAATTCTTTAGTTAAAAGGTTCTTCTATCATCCTATGTTTATTAACTTTTCATGCTAAATTTATGGAGTAGATCCCTCATTTTCTAGATAGGAAGTTTTGATCCTTCCTTGTGGATTGTATCATATGCCTCCGCATTCAGCAAGGCCAATCCGTATTTTTGGGCGCAAGATTATGATTACAACCCTCATAACCATTCTAAAAATCGGTCTATGCCGGTGGGCATTTCTGTTTAATTACGGGTTCGGTTTGGGTCTAACAAATTTTGAATCAAGGTTAACCCAAATTAGTATGGTTTGGTTTATGTTCGGTTTTACTTCGGTTTCGTTTGTATTCAGATCAATTTTAATTCGGTTTGATTTGTGTTTGGTTCGGTTTAATTTGATATTGTTTGTATTTTCAGTTCAAACGAGTTGATTTTTTAGTTTTGTTATATTTCAATTACAAAAATATGATTTATAAAAACATAAACAAATATCATTTGATACTAAATCTTTAGTTTTTTCATATTTAAACGTAAATCCAAACATCACAATAAATATTTAAAAATGTAAAGAAGTTTTGATCCTTCCTTGTGGATTGTATCACATGCCTCCGCATTCAGCAAGGCCAATCCGTATTTTTGGGCGCAAGATTATGATTACAACCCTCATAACCATTCTAAAAATCGGTCTATGCCGGTGGGCATTTCGGTTTAATTACGGATTCGGTTTGGGTCTAAGAAATTTTGAATCAAGGTTAACCCAAATTAGTATGGTTTGGTTTATGCTCGGTTTTACTTCAGTTTTGTTTGTATTCAGATCAATTTTAATTCGGTTTGATTTGTGTTTGGTTCGGTTTAATTTGATATTGTTTGTATTTTCAGTTCAAACGAGTTGATTTTTTAGTTTTGTTATATTTCAATTACAAAAATATGATTTATAAAAACATAAACAAATATCATTTGA
The DNA here is from genome assembly GCF_020379485.1 of Brassica napus. Lineage (NCBI taxonomy): Eukaryota > Viridiplantae > Streptophyta > Magnoliopsida > Brassicales > Brassicaceae > Brassica > Brassica napus. Next base: position 22,511,060 of record NC_063450.1, on the reverse strand, counting down.
TACTAAATCATTAGTTTTTTCATATTTAAACGTAAATCCAAACATCACAATAAATATTTAAAAAATGTAATTCAATAATTTTATATTATTATCTTCATACCTAATATAAATATCATAAAATAACTTTTTCGTTTTGATGTTAATGTATGAGATTCATATTTTTTCATTTTATTTTTAGTTGTGTTTATTCTATTCATTTAAAAGTAAAAAAATATATATGTTTAGCGGTTTAGGCTAAATGGTTAAATATATTAAATTTTAATATTATTAGTATATTTAATTATTTAATTAAAAACACTTCGGTTTTTTTGGTTTGGTTCGGTTTAAAACGAACCGAACCAAACCAAAGCATTTGGGTTGATAAAATCTTGAAACAAATGGGTTAGACAGATATTTTGGTTTGATTTGGATCGGTTTTGGTTCGGTTGGGTCGGTTTTTTTTTTTGCCACCCCTATATGCCGCTAGATGCTCGCATCGGTCTACTGATTTAAGCTACTCAAATTAGTCTAGATCGTCCCAAATCATTACCAATCTAAATTGATCTAAATTAGTATATCAGTTTAAATTTTCATTTTCAAATTTGATCTAATTTGAGCAGCTTAAACTTTCACTTTGATAACGATTTTCAGTTTCAAAATTTTGATCTAATTTTAGTTATTTTCTTGTTTTCTGAATTATGTTTTTTAGATAAATAAAATACAAAAGAAAAACAAAACAATTTTGACAAAAAACAATAAAGTGAATTATTTTCTTAGTGAATGTTGACAAATTTAGTTGATTTCTTGTTTTTTATATTTCATTTTGTTTCTATTTTCATCAAAAGTAAATATTTAAGTAAACACAAAAAATCAAAAAGACAAAAAAAATATAATATGAGGTGGCCTGGCCGACCAAAAAAAAACAAGGGATGGGAGACAGATTGATGTGGATCCACAAATCTGTCCGATTTATATATAGATTTGTTGAATTTGCAAAGAATTGGAAAGAATTTTGAATATTTTAAAAATCTATGAAAATAAATAACAATAATGATTTTAAAAATTTAAGAGATATATGTAGTATTCTTCAAATCTTGGGTTTATGAGTCAAATGGTTAAGAATACAACTTACAATAACACTAAATTTAATAGATTTATAGAATCATTAAAATTCAAGTTTGTTAAATAACAAAAGATTTTGTATAAAACTATAAAATCATCAACCCAATAACAATATATTTTTTGAGAATGTAATAATCTATAAACCAATAACACTAAATTCTAACAAAATTATTAATATTATAAATGTAACTTCCACTAGCAAGATTTCAGTTATGGAAGATGCATTAGTCGAGTTTGGCCAAAGATTATGGTCTTAAATTTTACAACAACAAAATAAACTTCCGAAAAAAGCTTCTCTCCTTCAAAACCCTAGTTTGCTTTTTTGGCGGCCGCCTTCTTCTATGCACGGTCGCCGGATTCTTTCTCCGGTTTAATTTCATCTCTTTTTTTCTTCTGCTTCTCCATGTCATATCTGTTGTCTTCTACTCCATTACGGTGGCCTTTGTCTGAAGCTCATCGTTGTCAAATCTGGTGGCTGTAGAGTGGTTATGGTGGTTTTTCGTGGCGTTTGCTATAATTGACGCCTGTTGTTAGCCAACCAAGCCCATGAGTTGTTTGTGATTGAGTACCTATCCCTTATGGGCGAACTACTGGAATTGAACCCGCGCATGGTGGATTCACAATCCAATGCTTTGATAACTGTTGGTTTTGTCTGTTTAGCCAGCAGAGTTCTCTCTCCGCTATTTTCTCTGTTATGTTTTGTTTCATAGGAGTGTGATGACTCGTTTGTCATTGATGTTTCCTATCGCCTTCTGATCTATTCGTCTAGCATGGTGGACTGGTGGTTGGGTTAAGCTCGAGCATGGGTTGGGGTTTGTAGAGGATGGATTCGACCATCCCTCAAGGTCTGGAGAACGGACGGCCCGGCCCGAACAGGACGTAACGACGGTTCGACGCGGCGGCTCGAGGCGCCGGTCTCTCGGCGCGGCGCGAGGGAACTTTCGGTCGGCTGCATTTCGACTAAATGACTCCGCGAAGCAACATGGGCTTTTCGGCCCAGCGAGTTAAATGCCCATGAAGACAACGCAAGCTAGGTCACAGGAAAACACCAAGTCAACTATAAAAGAGAGGAGAGGATGCAACGTAGAAGGGATCCGAAAATACTCATACATACTGGGTGGCTAGATTAGGGTTTTTACCTTCGTTATCTCGCCGTACTGTATCTTTCAGGCAAAGCTCCTTGAGCTCCGATCGCTTTTCCTTTACGCATTCCCTTTCCTTGTAGCCGACGAAACGCTTTTCCGACCATCAATAAGACGTTTTTGCTAAACCCACATTTAAAACCGAACGTTCTCTCGTTCAGTACCGTTTCCCGTTCGAACAGTTGGCGCCCACCGTGGGGCTCGTTAGCAAAGTAACGTTGACAAGATGGCAACGAGCAACGACGGCTCTTCCTCTGGAGAAGAGCGTGAAGCTCCCGAAACGACGCCTCCGTCTTTTCCTACAACACCGGCACCGTTACCACCCTCCTCTATAGAGACCATCATGGTGCGCCTTGCACAACAGGATGCAGCCCAGAAGGCGGCGACCGACCAAATCGCGGCGCTCGCAAAAATCTTAGCTCCTCTCGCTGCGAACGTGGAAGCCTCAACGGCGCAGTACCGAAGACATATGTTTAACACATAGAAAGCAACCGGCGCGACGCCGGCGCACGCTGACGACCAAGATGTCAACGACGGCGATACGGCTCAAACCCCTGGAGGCCTCGACGCGCAGACCATAAACGAGCTCGCCGCGTTAAAACAGTCAGTGCTCGATATAAACTCTAAGATCCACAACGTGACTACGTCCGCTCCTCAGATCGAGGGTGTCCTCGCAGAATCTCTCCGGACGCCGTTTACAGAAAAAATAACGGGGGTCCGACTCCGAAAGATGGACAAGCTCCGTCTTCCGACCTTCGACGGCGTCTCCGACCCTTCTGCCCATGTCACGTCCTTCAACATCGCAATGCGGCGCGTGAATCTCTCTGACGAAGAAAAAGACGCCGTCTTTTGCCAGCTTTTCGTCGAAACCCTAGAAGGAATCGCTCTCAACTGGTTCACCGGCCTTCAAGAAAACTCCGTCAACAGTTTTCACGACCTCTCGACGGCTTTCCTCAAGAACTATATAATGTTTACTCGCCAGGAAGCCACTGCTACGGATCTCTGGACCTCAATCACGCTAATGGGCAGAGCCTCCGAGATTTCATGGAGAAGTTTAAATCCGTTGTCTCGAAAGTCGATGTGCCGGACCACATAGCTGTGGAATCATTGATGAACACCCTCCATATCAAATCGCCATTTCGAGCCGTCCTTTATCGGCACCCGACAAGATCCGTGCTGTACGCTATCGCTCGATCCAACAACTTCATCCGTATGGAGGAAGACACCAGAGCAAAGGCGTCGAAAGAGGGGGCAGGAAAACAAACGCCCGCACGGACGAACGTCACCCGTCAGGGCCGAGTCAACATTCTACGGGCAGCAAACCCAACCAGAAGAGGGGTTACATGAACGTAGTGGACGAAGAGGATCCCTCAGGCTCCGCAGTTGTCGTGCGAGAGAAGGGATGGAATCATTGGGACCGAGAGACCGCGCCACAGAAATCCAATTCTCCCGAACCAACGAGCTCAAACGCTGCGGAACCAAGCAAGTGGTGTATGTATCACGAGGTCAAGCCACACGACACGAAGGATTGCAAAGTCCTTTACGGACATTTCCTCAAGTCGATCAAAAATGGCAAAATCGAGATAGAACCTCCTCCGCAGAAGCCGCAGAACAATAAGAGCTGGAGCAAAAACAAAGATAAGAAAACTCAGAAGTCCCAAGCCATGGCTCATCAGAAAGAAGAGCGAGCTAGCCCCGAGAGAGCCCCAGTGAACAACCTCAATCTCGAGGGAGAGTCAACCGATGAAGAACCACCTAAAAACTGGCGGCGAGTAGAAGTAATTCTCTCTCGACATGATGACTCCTCGGATGACGAAATTCCATCGATAGCACGAGATTTGCGTGAACAGTTGGGGAGAAAAATGGACTCCAAGGATCTACGCGCCTTGCTAAAGCGGAAGGCCGCGAAAGTCTCAGTAAGCGAAATGGATCTCAGGTCGACCCTCAATGAGTCCAAAGCGAGAAAGACTGCCCACACCGTAGTTGCTCCAAGCCTCCAACCTCAACCTACAGACTTACGCGAGCATATCAATTCTAAAGCTGAAGACCTACGCGTGAAGCTTAGTCAGTACAAAAAACATGATTTACGACCGTGCCTCGAAGCGAAGCGACATGCAAAACTGGAGTTGATGAAGGCTACGGGCACCCCGCACCTAAACGTGATAATGAGTGGCTTACCTCCTGGCGGGGACTCGGTAAGAGTAGTAAAAGATTACAGATGACAAGCCATCACCGCTCAGAAGTGGCCTACACAAGTCAAAGCTGACCATCAGATCTCCTTCTCAGCAGCGGATACTCGCGGCATCAGCATGCCGCATAATGATCCACTCCTCATTGATATTGGAATTGGCGAATGCCAAGTCACGAAAGTTCTCGTCGACACCGACAGCTCTGTCGATCTTATCTTTCAAGATACGCTTGGCAAGATGGGGATCGACCTACGCGATATGAAGCCCTCTTCACGCACTCTCACGGGGTTCAACGGTTCCTCGGAACAGATGATCAGGACAATACGTCTCCCGGTTTACGCAGGGGACGTAACCCGGACCGTTAAGTTCTCTGTTATCCGGGCTAAGGCGCCTTACAACGCTATCCTCGGCACCCCTTGGTTACACTCCATGAAGGCCATTCCTTCTACTTATCACCAGTGTGTAAAGTTTTCCGGGAAAAATGGAACAACACAAACGATCCGTGGAGACCAACGAGCTGCGAGGGAGCTGCTTATCGCTGCAGTCAAATTACAACAGTCGGTTCCTCTCGTCAACTCAGTCGCCAAACCAATTCATAAGATTTATCCCCAGAAGGAAGAAGTCCGGGAGGTCCACATCGATGAAGCCGATCCGACGAAAGTCATACGCGTTGGAGCCTTCCTCTCCGACGAGATGCAATCACAGGTCATCTCCTTCCTCAGAGCAAACGCTTCGACTTTTGCATGGACAACTTCGGATATCAAGGGGATAGACCCCATTGTAACGTCCCACGAGTTGAACGTCGACACTACGTTCAAACCTATTCGGCAGAAAAGACGAAAGCTTGGACCTGAGCGGTCTAAAGCTGTGAATGAAGACGTCGACAGACTGCTCGAGGCAGGCTTCATTACCGAGGTCCGGTATCCAGAATGGTTGACGAATGTGGTGGTAGTAAAGAAGAAAAACGGGAAGTGGCGCATCTATGTCGACTTCACTGATCTAAACAAAGCTTGTCCCAAGGACAGCTACCCGCTTCCTCACATCGATCGTTTGGAGAGTCGACAGCCGGTAACGAACTGTTAACCTTCATGGACGCCTTCTCAAGGTACAATCAAATCCTAATGCATCCGGACAACCGCGAGAAGACGGCCTTCATAACGGACAGGGGGACTTATTGCTATAAAGACATGCCTTTCGGCTTGAAAAATGCAGGAGCGACCTACCAACGATTGGTTAACCGAATGTTCGCAAGTAAACTCGGCGACACCATGGAGCTTTACATCGACGACATGCTGGTCAAGTCACTCCACGCCGAAAACCACCTCGACCATTTGAGAGACTGCTTCAGAACGTTGAACGAGTTTGGAATGAAACTCAACCCGACGAAGTGCACCTTCGAAGTCACCTCAGGCGAATTCCTGGGCTACATTGTTACCCAACGAGGCATCGAAGCGAACACAAAACAAATAACGGCAATCCTCGACCTCCCGAGCCCAAGGAACAGCCGAGAAGTCCAACGCTTGACAGGGAGAATCACTGCCCTCAACAGATTCATCTCGCGATCAACTGATAAGTGCCTCCCTTTCTATGAACTCTTACGCGGAAATAAAAGATTCATCTGGGAAAAAAATGCGAAGAAGCGTTCAATCAATTGAAGCACTATCTCACGACGCCTCCGGTTCTGTCAAAGCCAGAGTCCGGTGATACCCTGTCCTTGTATATGGCCGTCACTTCCTCGGCAGTCAGTAGCGTTCTCATCCGCGAAGATCGAGGAGAACAGAAGCCTATTTTCTACATCAGCAAAAGCATGACCGAACCAGAAACGCGGTACCCAACCTTGGAGTAGATGGCTCTCGCCGTCGTTACCTCGGCGAGAAAACTCAGGCCCTACTTTCAATCACATACGATTGAAATACTCTCCAACCAGCCCCTCATAACGGTTATGGAACTCAGCAAGCACGACATTGTATACAAGAACCGCACTGCGGCTAAGTCGCAGGTTCTCGCTGCCTTTCTGATCGAGTTAACGCCAGAACTCGAACAAGACCTAATCCTACAAAGCAAGAACTGGATATTGCACGTAGATGGTTCATCTACGAACAAAGGTTCGGGGGCAAGTGTCCAACTGCAGTCTCCCACGGGCGAGCTAATTCGACAATCGTTCAGCTTTGGCTTCGCAGCATCAAACAACGAAGCCGAGTACGAGTCTCTCATTGCGGGGCTCCGTCTCGCTAAAGCAGCCAAAGCTAAGCGAATCAGATCATATTGCGACTCCCAACTCGTGGTAAGCCAATATCTTGGCGATTACGACGTCAAGAATGATAGGATGAATGCTTACTTAAAGCTCGTCAAGAATCTCACACTGGATTTCGAGTTCTTCGAAATCACGAAGGTTCCTCGCGGAGAAAACATATGCGCGGATGCCCTTGCAGCTCTTGGAAGCAAACTGCACGACCAAGTTAAGAGAACGATCCCAATACACAAGATTGAGAAACCAAGCATCAGCCAAGAAACCGAGCATTTGACCATCGCAGCGTCCGTCACCGACGCAATGCATACCGACGAAGCAGAACCTTGCGCAACAGAGAGTCAGCTCAGCGATTGGCGAGAGGAGTTCATAGCTTACCTATCTGACGGCAAAGTGCCTACCGAGAAGTGGGAGGCTAGACGACTCAAGCGACGCAGCGCACACTACGTCGTCATGGACGGAGACATCCATCGATGGAACGCGACAAAGGTACTCCTTAAATGCATTTCCGGCGACGAAACAAGACTCGTCATGGCCGAAACGCACGAAGGAGCGGCAGGCAATCATTCAGGAGGGCGAGCTCTCACATTAAAAGTGAAGAACCTCGGTTTCTACTGGCCAACCATGAACGTAGATTGCGACTCCTACGTCCGGAAATGTGACAAATGCCAACGACACGCTTCAACCATCCACAGCCCGACGGAGTTGCTCCATACCTTGACTGCACCACACCCATTCATGCGATGGGGAATGTATATTATTGGACCAATGCCGAGTTCTCGACAGAAGAGATTTATCTTGGTCCTCACTGATTACTTCACTAAGTTGGTAGAAGCAGAAGCCTACGCCAACATCACAGATAAGGAGGTACATAAGTTCGTCTGGAAAAACATCATATGCAGGCACGGGCTCCCTTACGAGATAATCACCGACAACGGGTCTAGAGATGGGAATTTGGGTAATTACCTGCGGGTCCCGCCCCGTTTGACCCGCCGCGGGGCGGGTGCGGGTCGATCGATTTACATATTTCAGCATGCGGGTGCAGGTGCGGGTTGGGTCGATTTTAAGCGGGGCGGGTGCGGGTCAACCAAATTTGAGTCACGGGTACCCGCCGACCCGCAAAATAAAAAATATATTATTTTTTTCTAAATTTTTTTAAAATAAATAAAAATAAAAATAAAAATATGTAAAAATATATATAAATTAATGAAAATTATATAATTTAAATTATAAATGTATAATTTTTATTATAAAAAGTAATTAAGTGATAATAAAAATAATTATTTATTAAATTTAATATTATCTGCGGGCCCCGCGGGTTACCCGCAATCTTAGCGGGGCGGGTGCGGGTTTACGATTTTTCTTTCGCGGGTTATGCGGGTCGGAATTTTGAGTTTAATAAATACAGTCGATCCGCGGGTTGGCGGGTCATGCGGGGCGGGTTGACCCGCGAACCCAGCCCTAAACGGGTCACAGTTTATCTCGCATAACTTCAGAGAGATGGAGAATCCGTTTAAACATGTCAACACCGAGAAACCCGCAGAGCAACGGCCAAGCCGAGTCAACTAACAAAACGATCGTCGACGGACTCAAAAAGCGACTCGACTTAAAGAAGGGTTGCTGGGCTGATGAACTAGACGGAGTCCTGTGGTCCCATAGAACAACCCCGCGCGGAGCAACGATGGCTACCCCTTTCTCGATGGTCTTCGGAGTAGAAGCAATGGCACCCGCTGAGGTAAACGTGACGAGCTTGCGCCGTTCCAAAATGCCGCAGAATGTCGAACTCAACCACGATATGCTCCTCGACGCCCTAGATGACATCGAGGAAAAACGCGACCAAACACTACTTCGCATTCAGAACTATCAGAATCAGATCGAGAGCTACTATAACAAGAAGGTTAAATCTCGGCCTCTTGAACTAGGTAACCTCGTTCTGCAGAAGGTGTTCGAGAATACGAAGGAATGGAAAGCTGGCAAACTCGGAGCCAATTGGGAGGGACCTTACAAGATCACCGAGATAGTCAAACCCGGGGTCTACCATCTCGAAACCTCAACCGGCGAACCAGTGCCACGAGCTTGGAACTCGAAACACCTCCGACGTTTCCACAACTAGACAAGGCACCAAAAAGCGAGTGAATGACTCACGGTCACATTCACCAGCTCAAAAAAAAAAAAAAAAAAAACGAGTAAATGTGCTTTCACATCCACTTTTACTCGAAAACCAAAGAACTACGAATGGCTTGATTCCCCACAAAGGGGGTACGTAGGCAAACTTAACGGGTCCAGCTGTAACAAAAAACAACACAAACTTCTCCCTCGAGAAGTCACACCATCCATGCGATGCCCACAAGAGCTCGCCCCGGCCTCTCGAATGAACGTACCGGCACTCGCACCCCACTATCGAGTATGTCCTGATCAGACACGTACTCGCGGGAACTTGGTCATATCACGACATTAGCCGATATGTCCAAAATGATAACTCCTATCCATTTTATAATTTACTAAGTAAGGTTTGGCCGACTGAATGCTTAGGAATTACTTTGAGATCATATTAGGAATCATCGTCATTTAAAAATTTCTCTTGGTCTTAAGTTGCCCGCCTCAGACCCGTATCTAGTCGACGTGCGGATAACGGTACTAACGAGCGAAAGAACTTAACGACTAACGACTAGGCGACATATGGTCGCAAGTCCATTAAAATCGCGATCTATACGAGACAACGACGATGATACCATTGTCTCGATATAGCACAAATCACGCGCTCTGCATAACCGCCTTCGGTCAATATCTACCAAGTCCCTTAAACTCAATTCAAAGCCTATAGTTTCTTATGATTCTTCGAAGACTCAAACGGCAACTCTACGATTGGTTGAGAACTCGGAATCTGAGGAAGTAAGATAAATGAAGCAGAATTCGTAAAGTCTTCAAATAAAGAAAAGGCAGGTAGAGTCTCAAGCAAACAAAAGGCCACTCTGGGCCAAGTCAAAATACAAAATGAAAGATAGAGTTTAAAGTTCGAGAAGGGCAAAAACGTCACTCCTCAGCATCCTCGGCGAGCTCCTGCGCGGCGCCGTCATCGCCAACAGACGGCCCTGGAGGGTCCACATTCATCGAATGAACCGCGCCGTCATCTTCAACGAGAGGAGTCGTCTCATGCACCCCAAGCGGATCATCAGGAGGGTTGGCCTGGGAAGAATATGCATCTCCGCTTTGACCCTTGTCAATCTCCTCATCGCCCTCACCCCTGCTCGATTCCTCATCCTGACCGCCCTCTTGGCCAGCAGCTGAGGAATCAGAGATCTCGAAGACAGTGGTCTCAGCCTGACCCAGCGCCAAAGTCGTCCCCTCGCCATCAATTTGAGCGACGGAAGCCAGCACATTACCTCCTGAGGCCTCATGTCCCGAGGAACAAGAAGGAGTAATCGAAGCCTCGAGATGAGTAGTAGGATTCTGAAGGGCAACGGCGGTCCTCGGATCGATCAAATGTGCATTGGATCCGTGCGGGTCGAAGCCTGCAAAGGCTCGCATGTCGAAAAACTACGAGTCGAGCCTCAGTGGATACAGAGCCAAGTCACCTTCAGGAATCTCCCTGGGGTTTAGTTTCGTGACTTCCCTCTCAAACTGCTCCTCATGGGCAGCAAACATATCAATGGTCTCTTGAGGGATGTCGCGGTCACTAGCTTTCAAAGCTTCGAGGCATTTCTTAGTTCCGAATGCCTGACTCTGCAGCAGCCTCGCTGTGTCGAAAGGCGCGTAGCGAGCCAACCAGTCGCGGAGATTCCCGAAGTTTTTGTTGGACTTCGAGATCATCTCGGTTTCGACCTTCACCCTTTCCTTCGTAACCTCGTAGATGCGCGAGTCCCTGAGTCGGTCTAATTCTTTCTTATGCTCCGCGGCCTTGACTCCCATTTCCTCCATAAGATCGGCCTTTCGTAGCTCCAGAGCTTCGATAGTAGAGCGAGCAATGGAAAGCTCCTCCTCAGCTGCGTTAGCTTGCTTCTTCTGAGCCTTTCTCCGAGCGACCGCTCGATCTCTTTTCTCAACCATTTTATCGTACTCTGCTTGCCATTCCGCCCTCTTTCGGCGAAGGAGTTTGCTCTTGGCCGCCATCGTCTTCTTCAACTTATCCGACTCTGCAAGCGCTTCCTTCAGCGCAGTGTCGTATTTCTCGATGACGAAGTTCGAAACCCCGTCACACTGCGAAACATGGAAGCCAAAGCACTTAAACAAATAAAATAAATATGACACAAGTGGAGAAGACGAAGGAGTCGAGGGGAAACTCTTACCAGCAACTTGGTATGAGCAGCATCAACGTACTCATCCTGGAAGATCAAGTCAGCAACCGGAGGAAGAGACTTCGGGCCGCATTTGATCTGTCTGACCAGTTCTGTGCATCTGTTCGAAGCATAGATGACGGGATTCGGTCCATCGTACTCAAATGAAACACGGTCGGGGAACTCAACCCTCAGATTTATCCTAACGACCGGAGCACCACCAGTCGACGAACCAGGAGCCGACACCCCAGGGTTCGGCGGAGCAGCAGCCAAAGGAACCTGGCGTCTGGTCATTCCCGGCTCGCTTGCTTGCCTCGACTTTTTCTTCCGGAGCGGAACCTCAGGCGAGACGTTCTGGGGCTCGTCCGTTAGGGCCAAATTGAGAGGCGGCCCGGCAATCGAACAAGCTCTACCAGGGGAATGGGCAACCTCGGTGCCGCGGTTTGCAGCGTTCTCCTCCGGAGATCGCTAATTCTTCTTCTTTCTCTTCTTCATGGACGGCTCGACGGACTCAGAATGATCATTTCCCTCCAATCGAGTTTCGGGATCATCAACAATGGACGGATCGGCGTGAGACCTCTTCTTGCTCTTCTTCTTCGAGGCAGCGGCGGCAGCGCCGGGCGAGGAGTCGCTACGCTGGAGAGACGCGTCGGTCGCATCAGTAGCCGCCATCTCGCTAGAAGGTATCAACGGCTCAGCACTCGGCAGACCAAGCTGTGCCGCCATCATGGCGCTCAGATCAGGAAGGCCCCTCATCTTCCTCGCTTCGTTGATCTTCTTCTGCTCTTCCTTGGTGAACAGCGAAATCCTCCTTTTGGTCTTGTTAGCCGAGGGAAGGTAACTCGAATTCCAGTCCTCTGCGAAGGACATATAAAAAAAAATTAGAAGAGAGCTCATTTACAAGAGCAAAAGCAAAGGTTCGCGGAAGAACGAAGGAAAGGAGTGGACTTACTCCTGGAAATATGATCGATGGAACGGTGAACCCTCTCCCAAGAAATATTTCCCCAATGTTCTTGAGCGAGTCTCGCAACAGCACGAGCGCTCGAAAGGAATTCTTCTGGATACTTACGAGAAGTCGGGTGATCGGCTGCAAAGAAAAAAGACAATGAGAATAAAAGACGGTTAGTATACGAAGAAATGACGCGAGTTAACAAGGGTATTCTACCAAGCAGAGTGTTCCACAACACGCGGTAGTCTTCGTCCGGAGGATCCTCGAAGGCAGAGTCGTCGCACTTAACGTAGAAATAGAACCTCTGCCAATCGAACGTCTTATTAGGATGTCCCCCTATCACGTTATAGCTTGGTCGCATCTTTATCAACAAAAGGCCGTCATCCAACGAGCTGATGGATGTCAACTCCTCGAAGACGCGAACACTCATAGAGACATCGACCTCTGCAGCCATAACCATCAAGGCAACCACGATACGCCACGAGCCATTTAGAAACTGTCTTAGCGCTGCACCTCGACGCCTCACGTATGATGTAACTAATCGAGGGATCAGAAACCAGAGCTTCGTATCATCTTGAAAATAAGATTCGTAGACGCACTGGAACCCAACCCGTGACGACCAAGGCCTCTGGATTCTCGAAGGAATCAGAAAGGTCACCCCCAATCCGCGACGTTCCCTCAAAAGCTTCTTCACGCTATCAGGGGTCGATTGTGTCTCGATAACGTTCTCCCAGGCTTGGCCACTCACGTCCGGGGAACCCAGGAACTCGAGAGCTACTGCCGGGAGTTCCTCAAAAATTTCTCCAGGGTAATAGCACGTCGGCACATAGTTAACGAGGGAACCGTCCCTCGCACCACCCTAACTGTCTTTCTCGCAGGCCTGTGGCTCAGCTGGATTCCCGCCTACTTCTTGTCGATATGAGCGCGCTGACTCGGAGATCAAAATCCTTTGAGACAGATCTAAAATCCGAGTGTCCATCATCGCTTCATGATGAACCTGTTCGAATTCTTCAAGCGCAACCCCGCTCGCGTCCCTCGCAGGACTGGATGCAGTCGCGACCTCTTTCCCTTTCTGTTTACGAGATAACCTCCCACCAGACTACATATCGCTATCTATGCTACAACAACAACAATATAGAGAGAGAAGCAGAGAGGAAGAGAGAGAAAGTACCTGGATAACGCGGAGAAAAATGGAGAGAACGAAAAAGGGACAAGTATTTATAGAGGGGAAGCGGGGCATCTCCCCGAGGCGTTTTCATTAAATCTACATGGGCCTACGTGGACCTCGAAAAAGTATCCAGCCCCGAAGAAATCGACGCGTCGTTTTGACTTCTCGCGATAACCGGCCCAAACCCAGATCGAATCAACGGTCGAAATGAAAATCGGATCTAACCAAACAAAACCGATTCGACCAAGATTCGATTAAACCGCCTGATAAAATGAGAAGTATATGGCGATGTCTCGCGATATGTCGACCAAGCAACGTGCTTTCGCGACGATCCGTCTGTTCTTCCAAACCATTAACCCTCCAAATTCATTGAGTCCGACAGAACGTCACTCACCGATGAACTGGGGGACTTACTGTAGAGGATGAATTCGACCATCCCTCAATGCTTGGAGAACGGACGGCCCGGCCCGAACAGGACGTAACGACGGTTCGACGCGGCGGCGGTGTCTCGGCGCGGCGCGAGGGAACTTTCGGTCGGCTGCATTTCGACTAAATGACTCCGCGAAGCAACGTGGGCTTTTCGGCCCAGCGAGTTAAAAGCCCATAAAGACAACGCAAGCTAGGTCACAGGAAAACACCAAGTCGACTATAAAAGAGAGGAGGGGATGCAACGTCGAAGGGATCCGAAAATACTCATACATACTGGGCGGCTAGATTAGGGTTTTTACCTTCGTTATCTCGCCGTACTGTATCTTTCCGGCAAAGCTCCTCGAGCTCCGATCGCTTTTCCTTTACGCATTCCCTTTCTTTGTAGCCGACGAAACGCTTTTCCGACCATCAATAAGACGTCTTTGCTAAACCCACATTTAAAACCGAACGTTCTCTCGTTCAGTACCGTTTCCCGTTCGAACAGGGTTGGAGTCTTGTCCCATGTGCTTCATGCTGTCTTTTCTGTGCAGGTCTGTTTCTTACCGACTTTATTCTCGGTTCTTAACAAAGGGATTAGACCTTGCTACATGTTTCATGTTCTCTGTCGCATTTTGAAGTCACGAGTCTTGGTTGTGGAGAGGTCTCTCATCAGTTTGAGATGAGATATGCATCGTGAGAATAGGCTATGTATCAAGCAAGGATCTTACTTGGTTGGCTCTGTTACGCTTGAGAGGTTGAAAAACAATTCCGTTGGTTTGGTTTTTGTTTTGTCTGACTCTCCTTTACAGTTTCACGATTCTTCTTTGCATTTACTATTACCCACATGTGTATGGGGTTAATTTACGATGCCTACTTGTCTCTTTTCTTTTATGTTTTGTTGCTGGTCTGTTTGATTCAGTATTTTAAGAACACTTATGAATGAAATACAAGCTTTACAAAAAAATCCTAGGCTTATGAGCATAGCCCAGTACTAAGAATAAGAAAAGGCTCCAAATAAAAAGACACAATCCCCTATATATTAATAGATAAATATTTAAAAAGTTGTAACTTTAAGTTTGTATTAATTAAAAAATAGTTTTTTTAGGTGTCACTGGATGTCAATTTGGTTTACGTGGCAGCATAAAAATCAATTGAAAATTAGTAAGTTCAAAATCCAATTGCTTGGAAAACTTATATTAATCCAACATAAATGTATATTATACGATTAATTTAATACTCGGCGATCTCATCATACAATAAATAAATGGAGAATAAGATCAATGGGGAGAGTGTCCACGTCCTTGAAAAAAATCAACCAATGAAAAAGTTCTGTTCTGCCATGTCACTACCGCATTTGTCCAAAGAAAAAATGGGCTTTTCGGTTGGTGGGTCAGCTGCTTCTGAGTTCTTTTTAAACCAAACTATTATGTCGTCTCCAATTCTTCCGCTTCATTTTCATCGTTACAAATCCCTGCAAATTGGCGTTTAATTGAAGATATTTACAAATTCATGGCTCCCAAGTTAAAACCTCAGCGACTCCATCAAAGTATGTAATCCTACGCTCATCTATCGTCTTTCTCAACACCATATTATGTATGATTTGAGGGTTTGGATGTTTGTGTAGTTGCAGAGACTGGTGCTGAGCAACTGGTTAAGAAAGCAAGGACGATGACTACCGAATCCTCAATGAAAGATGCTTTCTCTCTATACGCTGATTATCTCAACAACTTCGTATGTCTTCTTTCCTCTCTTCCATGTAGAAAAGCTCGATGCTTTATGGGTTTTTGTTTCCTGTCAAGAAAGATTGAACCTTTGCGTCTAGGGATTGAGTCTTATAGGAGGTCGAAGGTTAAAGGAACGATCTTTCGATATGGAAACTTTGATTCTTCTTCTGCTGAGAGTGGGTTTGAGTCTTATAGGTAGAGATGTATGAGGTAGAGACTAAAGGAATGAACTTTCAATTTGGAAACTCTGATTCTTCATCTGCTAATAGTGGTTTTGTGTATCTTTGTTTAGTAAACCTCACAATGTGGTCTCTTTTGTAGAATGAGAAACGAGAGAGAGTGGTGAAGGCAAGTCGTGATATCACTATGAACAGCAAAAAAAGTCATCTTTCAAGTTCACAGGTAACAACATCAAACTCTTTTGCTCTGTTTTGTTTTGGGTGATAATGTTTTTTTTTTATGTGGCAGACTCAGTAAAGACAACAAAGAAGAGGTTCTGGAGAAAGCAGGGAAATATTTAGTAGCAGTGAGGGAACAACACTTTTCCTGGCTGATGAAAGAGCTTCAAGGCACTGATTTTTGGAAGCTCCGGCGAGCTTACTCCCCAGGGGCCTGTCAGAGCATCATAAACAATCATTCATCTTTCTAAAACCATTTTGGTTTAACTGATAAATGATTGTGTGTGGGTTAACTTACAGGTGCAGGAATATGTTGAAGCTGCAATGTTTTATAAGTTTTGCGTGTCCGGAATACTCTATACTCTAGATGAGATTAACTCTACGCTTTTACCGCTTAGTGACCCTTCTCTAGAGCCACTGCAGATCAACATCCTTGACTATATTCTCGGGGTATGTTGTAGACTCTCTTGATTTAATGTTTAACTCTGTTAAAAAGATCTCAGTTTATGTTTGCTTACTTGTGCAGCTTGCAGATTTGACTGGAGAGCTAATGAGGATGGCGATTGGTAGAATATCAGATGGTGAAGTCGAGTTCGCGCAGAGGATTTGTCAGTTTGTCAGACAGATTCACAGGGAACTGTTGCTGGTTGTGCCTCAGATGGATGATAGTTATGACATGAAGTCAAAGATGTAAGTGATGCTTCAAAGTTTGAGAATGGTACATTTTCTTAGCAGTATTTTTCTTAGCTTTATGTTATTATATGTAATTCTTGATTTGGTTTGTTTTGTGTATTAGCTTGCTTTAGCGTTAATGTGCGTGGATCAGAGTATATTCCGCTGCTTGGAGATGATGCACCAACGTCCTTCTTATTGGGAGGTGCTGATGTTGAATGATTAAGAAGTGAGCTCTTTTATCGTGAGAACTAGGATCACTTTAGTATGGATGCTGATGAGGAACTTTCAAAGCAGAGGACCCTGAGATCTCTTTGTTGCAAGACTTTTTGAGTATGAATGGCAAAACAAAATGTAAAAGTTTTTTTCTTTTGTCACAATCTTTTCTTTATCGCCAGCCAGAAGCTTACATTTGGAACTAAAGTATACGGAGTCTGACGATTGCATGAGAAAACTATCAGGGCGTCGCCGCAAGTGTCAACTGTGGGTATTTGTCTTTGCGTTTTTTTTTGACCTTTTTTGTATACTTCCAATTATATTGCTGGAATTAGTAAACACCTTAAATTCTCTGATCGTTTCAACCGTCTCCATTTAGATCCGACGTGGGTTGGTTCAAGAGACTGAGATCTCAAGTGGTGCTATTGGAGCCATGCTTTCTGCTGATGCTGCTACGGATTGTGGTTTAAGGTTCATTTGTGTCCACTTTAGAGTTAGTTTCAGTCCAAAGTTTCTGTGTTTTCTTTGTGTAATGAAAATATTGAAAAACTGTAGGAGGAGAATGTACGAGGAAACAAGTCCAGAAGAGATGAATGTGCACATGAGCATAAGAACGGTTCCTTCATTCTTAGGAGAAAGTGATGAAAACATATTTGAAGAAATCTGCAAGGTTCTACAAAAGAAAGAATATGTCAAGGCATAATTAGTGGTATCTTTTTTTGTAGTTGCTTTCTTCGTTCTCTTTGCTTCTTATGCAGCCATTTTGTATGTAGGTTTTAATATCCCATCAAACAATGACTTAAATTCTGCTTTTTTGTTTTTCTGGGTTCAAACGTTATCTTTGGCTGGAGAGAGCGGAACCGGGAAACCAACAGTAATTGAGCTGCTGCGGAAGTTTTACAATCCTGATGAGGTCATCACTTTTGATGGATTTGAGATTAATACCTTCAGCTGGAATGGCCACCGCAGCAACCCGGTATGATGAGCCAAGAACCAGCTCTGTTCAGTGAAACTATCAGAGAAAACATTGCTTGCGGGAAAAGGAGGAGATGCTCCTTAAACCAATGTCGTATATGCAACTGATATACCTAATGTTCATGGCATCGTTAATGGATAACAACATGTATTTTAACGGCACCTGATCAAATGTGCAGTCCTAATTTCTTGATTCATACTAAACTGAAGATGTATTCACTTTTGTAGGGCTATGATACAATGATGCTTAGACAGACCGTGTGGTTCAGTATACAGTGGACCGGATCATGGTTTACACATCGGTTATCAACAATCAAGAACTCATGTATTTTTAACGGCACCTGATCAAATGTAATTATAGTAGTTAAGAATGGTATCAACGTGGAGAAAAGAAAGAAAGAGACTTTGATTGATATAAAAAAATGGAGAATTATTTTATTATTGAATAATTCTTAAATAGAAAATAAACATCTGATAAGAAACAAACTAATAAAAAGATTAAAAAGAAAGACTAAATCAACCCACATGCACCATCAAAATATCTCTAGATTACAGTTGGTAACCATGCATGTATCCTTCAAAAAATTTTGGTAGTTTTTGGGAACCATGCATGTATCTTTCAAAGAATTTTGGTTATTTTAAGTAGACTGACGAACATAAATTATTGGTAGAAATTTAAGTTGTGAAAAATATCTAAGTAGCAGTTTGTATTAACGACGGACAAAAAAAAAAGAAATTCACCTACTCTAAAACCATAACAAAGTATTAGTCAGTAATAAATTTAAAAGTTTTTTTAAAGTTAAAAATAAATTTATATTTCTTACAACTATATGCATATATAATTTAAGACAAATATAAAACAACAAATTTTGAGTTCTAACTATTTTAAATGTGTTGGAAAAAATAAATAAATAAAAATATTTGTAATTTGTGTAGCAATTTACATTTTTATAAGCATTTATAAAAAAAAAAATATATATATATATATTCAAATAAAATGTAAAATAAAAAATAGAATTTGAATAAAAATTATAGGAAAAATATATAATGCATAAACACAAATACGCAACTAAGGAAACGAGGAACATCATTAGGATCACGAAACAAATCAAAATGTATGTACACATTTCCATATAATTAGATAGCTAATATATATATATATATATATAGGTCTGGCCCAGTACTTTGTACTGCCTAAAGCGAAATAAATATCTGGCACCCCTTATAATTCGAATCGCGTACCTTAGACCGAACATTCTACAGCAGAACCGCTAGACTATATACAAATTTTGGAAATTGTGATGTGAATTTGCGATGCCCGTAAATTGTTAATTTGATTTGGTGCCTAAAGCACTCAGCTTTAGGTCAGGGCCGGCGCTATATATAGAGAGTAAGCTATTTGTAGTTCATTTTTTAAATTCCTAATACAAATCTATATCTAAACTATACGTCTGAGGGGTAAATGTTTAATAATATAAAGCTTTATTTTTCAAAATACAAAAATTTATCCAGTCCAACCAGGAGTTTATGTGAACAACCAGCTTCGACATTAAAACTTTATGATTGTATATGATCTTATACGATGTCTAAAACCTCTTCCAACATTTATTACTTATTAATACATATATATAATATAAGTTAGACAAGTAGATTTGATATTTTCTCTTTATAGAGTATGCAAATTTTCTACTCCCTACATTTTCATACTGATTCTATCTTTAGAAAACATAATTACATTGATGTTCATTTAAAAAAAATGGTTCGGAAGGAAAAATACATGACCAACGAGGAAAGCCAACTTCCCATGGAGACATGCATCCGATAAGACTGAAGGAAGGTTAGCATAATATGTATAACTCTATTCACATATAAGGGATAGTTACAAAAAACCAAACCAAAACACAAGCAAATTATATTCAAACCATTTCTTTCCAAATACTATGTACAAAATACATTCAATCAAGTATAATTCCATCAACCAAAAATAATTTTTTTATAAATTACTTCTTTAGTTGTGACACTGAATATAATGAAACATCTATAATAAAAAGTTAAACTTATGATTTAGGATTTAAAATTTACGTTCTAGATAGAGAATAATCTAATTTAGGTTATGTCAGTCGTTATCTTCTTATACTAAATTCATCACTGTACATCTTTTGGTTTTTGTTACAAAATTTTATAAACAATTTACGATATATGTAAACAAAATAATTAGAGAAACATGTATCCATACCATCAGCTTATCTACTTGGATAAGAAAGCCATCCGAGAGAGTTTAGGCAACCAAGTGATGTTTTTCTAATCTCTTGATTCCAAGTAATTTTTAATTATTTATACAAATTCTTGAAAGTAAACCCCTCAGAAAAAGTTATCCTAATATTTTAAAATTGTTTACTGCAGACTCTGAGCCATAACATTCAGCAAGAATACATAGAAGTTGTAGAGAGCTGTGTGTTTACAGGTTTTGAATAGTGAATATGTCTAACAACTCAACTGTTCCCAGTAATGATATCTGATGTAAACTTTTTGATATTTTTGGGTGTTTTGTTACTTCGTGACAATGGTAGTTACTCTCAACTAGCAGATAAAGAAGAAAGGACTTAAAACTCTGCTTTTCTCATTTTAAATTTATTAATTCGGTATTAGTATAGGGTCCATGATGATCCGTTCCTGTGTGTAGAGGGTGGATAGATTGATTGAAACTGGAGACAGTGAGCATATTTTTCAGAAAGCAATCATGTAGTAAGGAAGAGGTCAGGCTATTCAGGTTTCGACAATACGTGTGGTTCAAGTTAGTTTTTTCTGCCTTCGTGCATGCATGTAATAAATATTGGATACACTAGCTGAGGTTCAGGAATGACATGGCGCTTTCAGAGCCTTAGAGAAGAAACTCCTCGACATTGTAGTTATAAGAAAAATGATGAATCTGAAGGTGTCAAACAAAATGCTGATTAAAGAATGCATTTGAGATCAGTAAGAGGTTCTTCCCATTCCACTTTTTCCTCCGGAGCAGAATATCTTTTGTTATTAAAGCTTTTTTTTTATGTGGTCAGTTCAGGTGCTATGGATCGGAAGAGGTGGAAAAGCCTCAAAGCCAGACAAAAGGTAAATCTGTCTGTATATATATTCTTGAAAAACCTTGAACTGTTTGCATGGAGCTCTATTGTTCAATGAACATTAGTATCTAAAGAGTTTATTTGTGCATCTGTATATTAGTCGTTCCCACGAACTAACATTTTATATCGAGTCAATCTCTTGCCAAAGGTTTTGCTACCAACTTTACAGAATTAGCCATTCAAATAGGACATAAACAAGTGATGATTTTTTTTTTGTTTCTGAAAGGAATGGTCTATTACTTTTTTTTAGGAATGGTCTATTACGTTTAGGGGGACAAGGCAAATGTCACGAGCGCGTTTCACCGAAATTCACAAGTACTGCTAGACTGAGCCCTTTACTTTTTAATTTAAGAGTAAATATATCTGAAATATTCAGAATTTATATTGATCAATTTCTTAATTCCTACATATATATTCTCTGTTGCAGTTTTTTTTACCATTTGAGATTTTTCTTTGTTGGGAATAGATTTAACTTTAAGCTTATGTTGTGCAGATATACTTATGGCCTTAATATGCAGCATTTTGTTTCCACCAAGATGCGAGTCTATATTGGCAGTAGAGATACCAGAAAGAGAGTCATACATTGGTAGTAGAGAGGAATAAGAAAACGAGTTGGTGGACGCTAAAAGAGATTGCCATGTTGTACATGAAGTCTATTTTCATGAAATATGGCATAACAGGAGGGGTGTCCTTTGGATTTGGGATTTTGGATGAGTACATAGCAAATGAGAAAGTATGGCGTTTTTTCTTTGAATATTTTTTCGAAGAGCTCTTGATCAAATGGTGTGAACACTTAGCTTGAATCTTTTGCCACCTAAATATGCCACGTATGACCTTCTTTCTTTAAGTTTGTCATGTAAGCTGTGTAACAAACACTAGCCATAAGCCTAACTAAATTTTTTCTATAGGAAAAGGTATTTTTATATTTTTTTCTATATTGTGTGGGTGGAAAGAAGTAATTGGGTATTTGTTTGAGTTTTTGTTTTTTCAAAACGCAGGATTCTTTTTGATCGATAACATTTTATTTAATGAACTTTTTACATAATTTATGCATTTAATAATTTGTGTTATAATATGTTTGGTGGAAATACTGAGGTGAAGAGAAAGATCAAGAAATCTGTTGGTGCCGTATGTTTAACCAAATCTTTCTCTTCCTTTGAACATAAAAGAATATTGAGCATATTTCATAAGAATCTTTTTTTCTTAAGCTATACCTATGGGCTATGGGGGTTTGATGTAATGGCTGCAGTGCGAAGACTGCATTCATCCATCATCTTCTTAAACTAAATTGATATCATTTGGTGCGACAGAAGCACCTTTTTATTGGGCTTCTTTAGCAGTAGTATATTCTTCTAGCTTCATACAAGCAGTGCTGCAACACTACAATTGTTATTGATTATAAAATGACGTATCATCATTGACAATAAAAATTTCAAACATATCACTATTAAAAATGACGGTTTCTCACATCACCATTAATAATGATGGTTTTTGACATATACTCAGCGATAATTTTTGACATAATCGTTTTAAATGAAGGTAGATATATCAATAAAGACATTTTTAACAACCATCATTATCCACATAATAATATAATTATTACTTTGAATTTTTTTTATGTGAGTTTTGATATTCGAAAACTAAATATTTATAAAACTAAGAATACTAATTTTATGTTTTAAATTTTTGAGAGACAAAACTAAGAATATATTTTCTGAATATTCATTTCTAAAATAATAAATTATAATCTAATTTTTTATCTCTAAAAGAATGAATAAACTAAACTGATCAACATCATGTTAATGTCAAAACTTTCTGCTTATTCAAATGAAGTCCATCAACTGAACCAAGTAAAATGCGAGAGAAACTATCATATACCATTTTTTGTCAAAGAGAATTATTATTTATGTGAAACATTTAATTTTTATAAAATTTAAAAGGATAAATATACGGAAACAGACCTAGTTAAATTAATGCTCGGCAATCTCATGAAATGAGACTTTTTAAAAATGGTTCAAGGTTGATTTATATTGTGATCCAACATAACAACTTTTTTAAAAAATATTGTAAGATAAACTCTTAATCCATATTACTTGGACAACAATTTAAATAAAAAATTTATATATAAATCGGAAAGTAATGATTTTTTTAAGTGTTTGTTTTTTTTATTAATACTAAAGAGACGCATCTATTCAAAATTGTTTAATTAATAAAAGAAAAAAAAGAAGGAATATTGTTTGATTTCCATGCCTTCATCGCATAAACAAATTTATATAAAGATTAATACGAAAATTAAGTTGTTTTGTTATTACCAAACGAACTTATATATCAAATATTTTTCCTTGCAACACAAATCTTTAGAACTTAAATTATTGAATTTATATTGAAGATTAAGAAAAAGTTTTGGCACCTGCCTAATTGTTTTTCGTAGTCTAGGAAACATTAATAATGACCTTTCGTAGTAGCTAATTATATATATCACGTCAAACTAACTTTCATTCTATACAAATTATCGGTTGCAAACAAATAATACTACCATCTTTCTATATGTGGGCCTTAAGTATAATAATAGTCTTATGTTGTCTTAATGTGGCCCATAACCAAACTATACTTCAAATTATAAGCTTAATCCAATTCGTAATTGTCTTTTTAATATTTTAATTTTCCATCTTATGTAGTCGTAAAAATTTGATATTCTGAAAATTAGTGTAACTTCAAAATCAAAAATATATAAATTTTATTTACTGATAAGTTAGTTAAAAAAAGCCAAATGTATCGGTCCAATAAATAGATGATTATAAAAACAATAAAAAATTATATACATATAAAAACAATTCGATCATATATAAATCTTAAATTTTTCAATACAATATGTTTAATTAAAAAACAACTACTTATTTTGGATTATCTATAATTGAGGTATCTTAAATGTTCTTTTTAATTTCAATTGAGGTGAAGGAGGATCAATCGTAAACTGCCGGTATTATTATTGTTAGATGACAATAAAAATCATAAAAGTTGAACCAAATTTTCGTGATACACAATTTTAGAATCAAGCTCTTTTGGTAAGTTTAAATTAATTTTTTATACCAGACTGTTTAAATAAATAAGAAACTTTTCCACCAAGTTAATGCTTCCACCGAATTGTTAAGCTTGGTACAAAATTTTGAAGAAGTTCTATATAGTAAGTTTAATTTAAGATAATAATATACTTTGTCACAATGTATAATTTTGATCATTGAAAACAACTTGCCAAATATTTTTGTGGTAGTTATTTAAAAGTTACATAAATATTGGTTTAATGTATCACACTAAAATACAGTTTCTAGATAATTAATATTAATTATTTTAACTTTCCAAACAATCCGTCTATACATACTATATATATACGGTTGAGTTTTTACTTAGAAATACCATCAATTTTTTTCACAACCTTAATTTATGATTATATGAGTATCATTGATATTACATTTTAATTGTTTGATTTGGACTTATATACTTTTCTATGTGTATCAAATATTTATAGTTAATTAATTATTCTATATTGAGAAAAAATATAAATACCAAATATATTTTGACCATGACAAACTTTGAATCTCAAAGTATTCTTCTGTCTTATTCATTGACGGCCAAAAGCCTTATGTATATGTGTTACACGATGTCTACCCTAATGGAAAAGGAAACAATACAAGTTGCCATAAAGTATTTACTCAAATATACATATACGATCTTCCATATTGTAATACCCCCCCCCCCCCCTCAAGTTGGAGCATATAGATTGTAGATGCCCAACTTGAGAGGGGGTATTACAATATGGAAGATCGTATATGTATATTTGAGTAAATACTTTATGGCAACTTGTATTGTTTCTTTTTCCATTAGGTAGACATCGTGTAACACATATACATAAGGCCTTTGGCCGTCAATGAATAAGACAGAAGAATACTTTGAGATTCAAAGTTTGTCATGGTATCAGAGCCAGGTTGACGAGAAATCTGCAAAAGACCCATCGAGTTAGGAATGGGAGGTATATGGCAGAGATCAAGTCAAAAGATCCTGAAAGTCAGTTGTGGGACACAAGATGAATATGGTCCTTAGTTTGAGGGGGAGAATATAAGATATCAAACTAAGTCCCACATTGGAGAATTAGACAAGAAGTGTATAATATATAAAGAGATGTCCAACTCTAATTAGTACGAGGCTTTTTGGGAAAAAGTCCAAAAGTAAATCCATGCGGGCCAGCCAATTAGGCCCAAAGTGGACAATATCGTACTAATCGGATAATATATAGTTGGACATGGGCTCACACAATTCCAACAATTGGTATTAGGGATATATATCTCACATCGGGAATTCTAAGGGATATTAAGTAATAGATAAAGGGTTATGGCCAATCCACTAATCACCAATTGGTTTTAAGTTGGAAGCTCATAATTAAACCTGAATCTAACATGGTATCAGAGCCCAGATCCTAAATACCCTAAACTCCTAATTAAAAATTAAAATTAACCCTTCTGACCGGGTATAAAGGTCGTGATTAACCCTTCCAACCGGGTATAAAGGTTGTGTTAAACTCGCTCGACCGAGTATAAATGTCCTAAAGTTCCTAGATTTCTGGCCGATAAGAGCCATTATTCCGAGGAGGGGTATTAGGGATATATATCCCACATCGGGAATTTTAAGGGACATTAAGTAATATATTAAGGGTTATGGCCAATCCACTAATCACCAATTGGTTTTAAGTTGGAAGCTCATAATTAAACCCGAATCTAACGGACCACAAAAATACATGTGTTCAAAAGTCATCAGATTTTACAATATGAAAACATAGGTTTTTTATATTTTCACTAGTTATTGGCTATACACTAACTAATAAATTAAGAAAGAAAAAAATGTAGTGAATTTATAAAGCTGTGTGAATCAAACTCGTTATACGCACTAGTAACAAACTTTAAACTAAACGTAACTAGTGTAGATATGGAGGCTTTTTAGGTAATTAATTCAATGTAATTAATCACCCTTATTTGGGTTAAGCATGATTTCCCGAGTTATTCACAGATTCTCTAAATCTTCCATTAATATATTTTCCTTTTTATTGATTAAATTACTTTTTGATAAATCTAAAAGATCACAAGTCTTTGTTGACTTAGATCTTTCTGTTTGGTGTTTCTCCTTCTTTTTAGTCTCTTATTCTCTCCTTAGCTTCCTCTCCACGATTACTCAGTTCTACGATGACTGACCAGAACGGAGATGCGCATCCGGTGGTAGACTCTCCGTCGTCTCCATATCATCAACTTCGACAGGATACTCTCAGAGCGTACGAGACTATGTATGGCTCCTTGGACAATCATTACTCACTTGGAAACACACCCTTCTCTCCTTTGTCAGATTTGCAAATCCTAGAATCGAGTTTTGGAAGATTGGGTGTCTCGGATCCAAACGCTCGTCAACAGCAGCTACTTGATCATCGTCGAAGCAATCAATATCCTTTTGGCGGTCGAGATCGAGGTATGAATGTCCGTGACTACCATAACCCTTCGTATTATCCGCATCCAACTGAACGAGAGCAGCTTGATCAGGCTGGGCAGAGACTGTGGTTTAGTCAGGATAATCATTATGATGTTTATAAGTCATATGATAATGGTTCTCATGGGCGTAGCAATAGTGGCTTGACGGGTCGTCCTCCTTATATTGGCTTCAACGGAGATCTAGGAGAGGTTCCTTTAACCTCACGTAATCATAATTTATGTGATCAAAGCCCTTGGAGTTTTTCACATGTGCCTGGAACCCCCACTAATCGTCATGATCCCTACACCATGGATAACTCTAGAGCTAAAGATACCATACTTTCACGTGCTAAGGACGTTGTGGAGTCTGCTAAGTTGCAAAAAGTGATTGTGGAAGGCTCAAGGGACACAGTTCATAAAATATTTGACGAGTTGAAAACACATGTTTGTGAGCTGATGGTTGACCCGGTTGGCCATCAAGTCTTTCAAAAGATTATTGAGAAATGCACCGGTGAACAGACCACCCAGATTTTGGATTTAGTGATTCAACAACCTATTCAGTTTGTCAGAATTTGTGGCGATACTCATGGGTACGTACTTTTGATATCTTATCCTTCTTAGCTCCATTTGATATCATTTAGTTAAACTGCAATCTGTCTTTTCATAACAGAACTCGTGCAATACAAGATTTGATGCGGTCTCTTTGTTCTGAAGAGCACATATCCCGCTTTATGCAAACTATATGCCATGTTGCACTACTCTTGACTAAAAGCACAAACACGAACCATGTGATTTCGTTCTGCTTCCGTCATTTTTCTCCTTTACAAACCCATGTTAGTATTTCTCTCTCTTGATTACACTAAATATATATATATATATATATATATATATATATATATATTCATTCATGTGTATCTTATTTTCATAAATAGTTTGAGTTTATTTGTATTTTTTACTGAATTTTATATGTGGTATATTCTATAGTGTCTTCTTCAAGTGATTGTTCAGAATTGTTATCAAATTGCACTTGATCAGCACGGATGTTGTATGCTTCAACAATGCATTGGAAAATCCCCTCGAGAAATAAGGGATCCTTTGATTAGTGGCATACTCACTAACTCTCTGAGCCTATGCATAAACCGCTACGGGTAAAATAAGATGCATTACATAAATAACGTGGTTACATATTAATTGTTGGTGTAACACAATTATATTTCTATTTGTTAGAAACTATGCGGTCCAGTATGTGTTGGAAATGGAAAATTGTCAAGTGGCAGCGTCTCTAGCCCAATATCTAGATGGGCATTACGTGCAACTCTCTTGTGACAAATTTGGGAGTCATGTTGTGCAAAAGTGTTTGGAAACTAGACAATTTAACTCGAGGAGGATCATAAACGAGCTGATAAGTGACATTGATTCAATTCTTGTTGATCGTTTCGGAAACTATGTGATTCAAACTGCATGGGTGGTATCTCAGGTAAGAATTAAACATATTTTACATAGTTTGAGTGTATTTTGAAAATCATAATGCTTCTTTTGTTTGTTTGTAGGATGATATGCGGAGTAAATTGTTGTATCATATCAACAAGAATTATCCTTTAATGAGGTGCAACATGTACGGAAGGAAAATACTCGAGAAACTCAGTCTCTGGATATAGAACAACATATCAGGAGTAAGATATCGAGCCACGATTAGAAGTTAATGTTTGGTGTGTTTTTGTCTTTTGTCTTTTGACTTTGACTTTGACTTTGACTTTGACTCATGTTGTCAATCAGTGTTTATGTGCTTTATTTGTTACGTGTTTTCTTTTAGATTTGTGTTGTAGTTTCATTAGTCATGGTCTTTTATATTCACCCATCAAACAGGCTTTTAACTATTAAAAGTCTTCTTGTGTCGAATGCTTTCAATCGTAATTGTTTTCAAATGTTAGTGTGTTTTTTTTTTGTTTTCACGCATTATCATCACTGGTAAAGTTAGTGATCTCATTTTGTTTATACGTTTTTTTTTTAACGGGTAACACATTACATCATCATATAATATCTAAATCTATTAGATACGATGATCAACTACCTGCAACATATGCGATAATGATGAATAGCTCCACGAATAATGATTCCACGATGAAGCTCTCCCCGAAACACTTGAAACCACAGACGGTTCTGCATGTACGACATCCTCGATGGACAGGCTCTCACCACAACAGGCGACCACAACGAACGGCTCTGCTTAGAGTACTCTGGAACCTCCGAAAGCTTCGCATCCTATAATCTGCAAGAAATTGCATAGTCTGGGATTTGAACCCCAGATCTGGGTGTAGAAGCAGCCTTTAAACCTTAACCAATAGGCTAAGGTGCTTCCACATTTATACGTTTGTATCCTAAGTTTAATCGTTTTTGAGTTTTAGAAAAGGAGCGGCCCTGAAATTGGCCTAGAGGCTAGAGCAAAAGCATGCTTCTAAATAAAAATCGTTTACCAGGACAATTAAAATTTGCTGGGATGGGTTCAGTTATGTTTAAGCAAACATGAAATATTATTGAATATATACTGCTGGAATCAAATACTTAAAAATCTCAAACGACAAATAAGACAAGGAATGGGTTTAATGATGAGGTTTGAAAGTCTGCAACTGAGGCGCTCCATAGCTGACAAGTAGGGGTGGGCACTATTATTTTCTCGGTTCGGATTCGGCTCGGTTTGGTTAGTTCGGTTCTAGTATTTTTTCAACTGAAATAAACCATAGTTAGTTTGGTTTAGTTCGGTTCAGTTTATATTCGGTTCGGTTTGTATTCGGTTCGATTTGTATTCGGTTCGGTTTATTTTTTAGACCAGTTTAATTAGGTTCTTCTTAGTTTTATTTATTAAAGATAAATTACGTTTTAATAAACATAAACTATGTGAACTGAATTTAATATAAAACTGAAACAAAAACCTTTTGAAAATTCACAAAAAATATATAAAAACTAAAACAAATGAAAGTTAACTAAAAAAAAAATTTAACATCATTAGTAATGTCTCTTATCAATACTATTAAAAGAAAAGGAGTCCTAAAAAATCTATCTATAAAAGTTATTTGAATCCTTTCATTTTTAGTCCAACCTATAATATAAAACCAAATATCATAACATGTCTTAAAATTTATTACATTTTAATAAATAACCCACGATATTTCCAACAATTATTATAACGACAATTGTTATCTTTTTACATTTTAGCAACCCACATTATTTCAATCACACGAATATACAATATATCTTGACTTTTAAAACATTTAATTTAAACTCTTGACTTTTGAAAATTTGATTTAAAATATATCGGATGTTTCATATGTTAGTTTAGTTATACCAATATCCTTTAATATTTCTACATTATATCAAAGGAGATAAAATGTTTCGAAACATAGGGTTCATGTTTGGATCTACCGGTCTGGGTTCTTCGGATCCTAAACGTTTGACATAACTAAATATTTTAAAATCTATTGTTTAAGTTAGGGTCGGTTCTTTTTGGTTCCGATTGGTTTGGACTCATAATTTAAATATCTGTAAAATAAATTTATTTTTTGAATACATAATAGGTTCGGATTGGTTTGGGTATTAGAATCCAAAAAAACACGAAGTACCCAAAACACCAAAAAGACTTGAAACACAAAAATATCCAAAATCCAAACAAATACCTGAAAAATATTCATATACTCAAAAGATCCAAAATTTTACCCGTAAACCTAATCCGGAGAACCGAAAACACCCAAAATTTTACCAACCCAAAATATGTTTTTCTAAAATTGAAATTTTATCCATAACCCCAAACTATAACCGAAAACCCGAACCAGAAACTTAAAAATATTTGTAATGCCGAAAACATATATGAAATACCCAAACATACTTAATATACACAAATCATTCCATGTACTTTGGGTACCCGATCGAGTCTCGGATAGGACCCAAACTGGAACAGAGATTCGTGGTCCAAAAAGATATTGAATATGTACTTTTCCCATGACTCAGACCCGAACTGCATCTATATTTTCGGGTTGGTTTCGGATTTAGTTTTTCAGGTCCAAAAAACTGTCGAATCGTATGAAAAAGTTAGATAAAAATGTACAGATAAAATCTGAAATAATCTCAAAACATTAATTCATATAAAACATTTTTATAATCCAAAAAAACTGTAGTGCGGGTCAAAATCTAGTATCATTATTAAAAAGCATGGAATGAATCATCTTCCATGTGACGCTGTGGAGAAGAATATTTTGTTTTTTTAAAAAATTTGCTTTAGCTTTTAGGTTTAGATTTAACATCACACATATAAGAATATAAAAATACAGACTTTTCTATTTTTTTTTAAAATCAAATATTTTGATGATTACATATTAGGTTAGAAGAATATATGTTAATGAATGAAAAATAGAAAATACGTATTTTAGTATTAAAATTTTAGTATTGGTATTACTAACATTTTTAATTTAAATAATTACAAAAACACATCGGAACCAAACCATTCGGGTTGGGTAAATCTTCAACCGAATAGTTTGAAATAGACTTTGGTTCGGTTTGAATCGGTTTTGGTTCGGTTGGTTCGGTTTGACTCGGTTCGGTTTGGTTTTTTTATGCCCACCCCTACTGACAAGTCCACCTTCTTGGGAAAATTAGAGTTAGTGACAGCTTTGCCTCACAATGACCCGAATGTGAGGTTATAAAATAATGAACTCCTGGTTCGGTCAGCCTAACAAGATCGTGTCCTGTCTTGCGCACAACTAGAGCACCGCTAATTTCATAGACGTCGTTAATTTCAGTGGCGTATTCGAAAAGCAAGTATCTCCAACTTGAAACTGTTTCTCCTCACTCCACTTGTTATAGAAGTCACTGTCATAGACTTTCCATCCTTTTGAGTCTCCGACCTTGTAGGTCTGTCCAACAGGAAGGGTCTTGCTCGGTGGTGGTGGAGGAATCGGACGTGAAGGGTCATGAATGACAAGAACTTTGAGTTTCTGTCCCGATACACATTGAGCTTGGTTTGAGGTGATGAAGTAGTGAAAACCTGATTCCGTGAGAGTCAGGACATCGTGTCCTGTGTTATAGAAACTTTTGGAAAAGAATAGTCGCATAACTCGTATTCCAAAGAGCCAGAAACTTGAGTCACATCGTTGATGATGGGATTGAAGGCCAGAGAATCTCCCACGTGGAATGCCTGATGGTCGGTCTCGGCCTAAGAGTAATAGACATCGTCCTTGGCAGTCCATCCCTTGGAGTCTCCGACTTTGTAGATCCTTGCTGAGCAGCATCCCAAGAGAACCGCGAAGCTCATCAACACGAACCTGAAGATTCTCATTGTTGTCGCCATTATAACACGAAAGATCACAAGATCAAAGAAAGATAGTTTTAGATGCAAATCTGAACTAGCTGAATCAGAAAGCGTTGATTAATGTGTGAATGAAACGATAGAGAATACTGTAACCCTCCTTTTATAAGGCTTTACAAGCACTTTTTTGAGATTTTCCTTTCTACTTTATTTCCTTTTTAATGATTTAAACCGTTTGAAAATATATATTTTTAACTTGGATTTATCTCTTGTTTGTAAAAATAAAAGATAACGCATAAATCTATAACCTTTTTCTGATTAGGTTTGTGATGATTTCTAGTTTTCCTAATTTCATCAAAAATCTTATCCTTGGTTCACAAGGAACGATCTGATATGTATTTTAATTTTTAGAACTGATAAATACCCGGATTATTAATATTTGATTATTACTTTTGACATCTATTAATACTTGTATTTTGTTTTTTCCTATTAATTTTCTTAGAGAATAACATGCCAATTTCATGAAAGAGTATTGTGGGCTTTTCTTAATTTGATATGTTGGATTTGGTTCAAATCACCAAACCGAACGAGTGAAAAAGTTCGGTATGATTCCGGTTCGACGGGTCTTTCTAGTTAAACAACTGCCGCTTGATTAAAGGCGTGATTGGTTCAAACTCAGCGGTTACGATTACGGTTGCGGAAGCAGGTGATTGCGATTTCTAACAGTTTTAAAAAATTTGTACGACTGTTATTGCGGTTAGAAATTGGTACGCTTTCATGATACTTATGACTAGTTAACTACCAAATAAAGCCGCCGTTAAATAATAAATTAACAATATTTATATTTTTTATAATTATAAAAATATCAAAAATCATAATATTATGATAAATATAAAAATTATATTTAGAAAGTTATAGTTTTAAATTTTTAAAAATTATAGAAAATATTTTTATTTTAAAAATTTATAATATTAATTAAAATATATAGATATATTTTAGTATTTTATAATTCCAATTTAAATTTTTTATTGAATATTTTTATTTTTGTATTTATATTGTTTTTTAAAAAAAAGAAAAAAAATTATTACCCTCCGGTAACCGTCCGCAATCGCAAACGTTAGCTGGAACCCACTTTTGAATTTAAGAGGTTTAGAGCGGTTTAGAGCGGTTTGAAACAGTTCAGGACGGTTTGAGTGATTGTTGCAAAACGCCAACAACCGCTACCAACCGCAAAAGCTAATCGAAGACGCGAAAAGTTTTGAACAAAATCATCATGAGGTATGATTTATACCGATATTGCCCGCCTGTTTCAAAGAAGTTCGAATTCTTGTATATGAAGCTTTCCAAAAAACAAAATAAAAGAAACCCTCTTAATAATGATATTACTATATTAGTGATTCCCAAGTTTGGTGAATTATTAAATTGATTAATATCCTTTCTGTTAATTAATTAAGTAATGTTTCTATAGTACCTTTTTATACTTAATTTGTTTGCAAAGAGCCAAAGAGTTGCCATTGTCATCAATGGACCAAATTAACTCGCATGCTCAACGTTTATAATTACATACACCTACTATCCTTTTGCTTCATTTACATATATTTTAATTTTTTAGCCTCGTGTCACCGTTACTTCCCGCTTCACGTCACGTTGATAACATATCTTGTGACAACCAGTCTCACTCGCTAAGACCTCTATGCTTACAGTCTTGCAGGACACCGACCTCAACCCTTTCATTATGAGTTTTTTTTTCTAATTCCATAATTAGGTTGTTGGTGCGCTTGACATTTCCACAGTGTCACCAATTGAGCTGCAGATCTTAAGCATCAATTGGTGACAACGCCAAACGCATCAATAACCTACATGGGGTAGTCAGCGAGGGCTCACATGTCAGGGGTTAAGGTTGTCACATATCTATCATACAATATGTTAGCATCATATGCACTTTGATTTTTTTCTTTCATAGTACGTAGCTACCACAAACTAGCACCGAATCACACAAGTTTTTCACAAAAAAGCTGTCATGATTGTCCGCTCAATTGTGTCGTTGGTATATATGGGCTTCTTCTTTACTACTTAATTATGTAATGGACGTCGTCGACTTCTAAATTCTATGATAATAATGCATGGTTCTATATATTACTAGCTAGGTAATTATCGATGCAACGTATAATTAGAACTAGCATGTTCTTATTTCTAATTTTTACTAGTTAACTAGGATTATACTTTTAATTAACATCTGTATATCTTTCGTGCTTTTATAAATAGGATTGAACACACAACACTGCACTTGAGAGTGTAGAATAATAATTGAAATGGTTATTGTGAGGTTAAAAATATGATAGTGAGAAAGAAAGCAAACACAATATATATATATTCAAACTCGGCCCCCTGAATCAACCCCGGCCCCTCTAACAAATTACGAACTTCAGAAAGCAATACTGTTTTTTTTTCCTTATAAATTTGTGTTATGTCGACTTTTGGTGGCCATCCTCATGCTCATGCATACCATACTCGTCTATATATTTGCTTTTAGCATCATCACACTCAATTGCTTTGTGCTAGAGACGTTATGCTGTACATATAATAAATAATATATATTACTAGATACATCATTATGTATATTCTTTATCTAAAAGAAACATACATTAGTGAGCAACTAGCCTTACAGGACACGAAAGGCATGCCTTAAGAATTTAGCTACAATCACAGATCCGTCTTCTAGCACCGTTGCCATCTTCTCCATGGGATGTCTACAAAGCCGGCACTGGACAAACAAAGCTGGACGAAACGTTTGCCTTAATCCCTCAAATATTTTTAAAAAAATTACATAGACATAGATTTTCCAATCTATATATAGACTCTAAAATTTGTAATAAAAAACTTTTATTAAAATCTTTATTAAATCGCCTGCATCTCCCAAAATTTTAAGACCGACCATGATTATAACACATCCATTGATGAAAAGGAGGAGAAAAACTGAAGAAGATTGGTTAGAGTTTATGTTAATTTGGTTTAGGCTTAAAAGCTAATTATCACTAATTTGATTTGGTGTTGGGTTTAGGTGTTTGATATCATATTCAGATCAAAACAGATAAAACCCATATGCGCAAGGCTTTATCCGTTTTAAATTTTCTTAAAATTTTTAAAGTTAGAAAACTTGTACTTTAAAGGATTTTAACTATTGTCAGTTAATGTTAAAATCCTAATCATAACCAAATAGAAAACAAACACAAACGAATATATGTGATGACACAAACGAATTAACTGACTTGTATAGAGCATATATGGTTTAATTTCTTTTTTTTTTGAACTTAGTATATGGTTTAATTTCATGCACATATTTCTTATATATTAGCATATTCGCTAGCATATCCATGTTTCATTTGAGTATATATGTATATGTATGCAGTATCCTAAACGCAATGTCAAGTTGACATTCTCCGTGTACTTCAAAAAAACTGTTGGTGCGTTAAACAGCAAAAACAAAAATTAGGTAGTTAATAAATTTTACTACTAATTGATGAAAACTAGGAATTAAATCTATATTCTAGAAAAAATGATTCAATGATTTATGAATTCTATTGAACCCCTAAAACTTAATGGAGGACTAATCAAACATAACATCAAAAACAAGCTTAAAGATGACAAAAGTCCCATAATCAATAATATAAGAAAAAAATTCATAAGTCTTCTCCTTAATGTAGAGATTCATCTCTCCAAAATTACAAAACGATAAAAACTACTCTAAGTCTAAATAGAAAAAATGCCTAAAATAGCTAGAAATATATAGTCCAAATTTTTTTTTGTCAAATTTTTTTAATATAGCTGAGCTAAAATAAGGAAAACCAATATTTTTCTTGTGTTAATAAACTGCTTGGCCTATGACTGGATCGATCAGTCGACTCTTATGTAAATCGGCCGATCTGATTTTCATAGCTATGTTTGAGAAATTGGACTAGCCTCCAAATCCAAATGGTTGATTTCAGCTTCTTTGATCAAATCTATAACCATCCGCATCTTCTCTTGGTGTTCACTGATCTATATATAGACAGAGATATACATGCTTCACAATGACATTTTTTAGCTCGTTAAAGTCCATTCATCGGTTTTTATGCATTAATCAAACATATTTTAAGAAAATGATAAAGGATTACAAACCATAACACACATTTTCATTCGATAATTAACATTTTATATACTAAAACAGAAGTCAAGATTTTTTTCATGTGTGATTTTTTTTATTTGGACCATCTTCTAGAATGTTTATAAAATTTTACATAACTTAATCATCATATCTTTTAATATCTTTATCTGTTATTTAAAATACAAATAAATATTGTTTAAGAAAATTTTAAGAAAATCTTTTCAGAATCAGGATAATTTTTTTTTTTTTTCAAAAACTAATTAACTAAAATTTTAATTATCATAAAATATAATTAGAATTTCAAATTAGATTTATTTTTGATTTATGAACGAAAATTAAAATCATATAAATATTTTAATTATATTTTAATGATAATAATAATTTAAATTGATTATTTTTCAAAGATCTTTAATATATTTTGTTAGAAATAAATATATTTTCTGTTTCAAATAAAATATTTACTACAAATTAGTTTGTAAGTACAATATATTATAGTTTCTCTTTTAAAAATATCTTTTGTTGTTCTTAACAATATTTCAAAATAGTTCTTCTCTGTTATGTAGGTTCAATTTAATTTAACTTCCATATATAAATTTCAAATTTAAAAATGAAACCAAAAATTACGTTGGTAAGTTCCATATATTCACTAAAGCTAATAATATAAAATCTTTGTAACTACTTTAATAATAATATAGTTTAATTTTAAATAGAATTATTATTATGCATTGATATATATTCAGTTATCGTTTATAAAATGAAAAATAAAAATTCTATTCTATTTTTATATATTTTATAATAATAATAAATCGTGTTAAAATAAACTATTATACTGAATTAAATATGATAAATTATGTTAAAATATAAGATGATGACATAACGGCTTAA
This sequence comes from Brassica napus, assembly GCF_020379485.1. Classification (NCBI taxonomy): domain Eukaryota; kingdom Viridiplantae; phylum Streptophyta; class Magnoliopsida; order Brassicales; family Brassicaceae; genus Brassica; species Brassica napus. The sequence goes on along the minus strand of NC_063450.1, from coordinate 22,474,645 downwards.
TATTCGCAAACTACATAATACATGTATAAAATTTACATATCTTAAAATTTTGTATATACGATAATATATTATCTAAAATGAATAAACATAAAAAATATTGCTAACAAAAATCCAACTTTGAAGGACGGTGGGTCAGAAATTAGTATAAACTAAACACAAAATAATTTTCAGATATGTTGTTTCATGCATATATTAATTTTTTTTTAGTAATTAAGTGAAAATACAATAAGATAAATATATAATAAGAAGCAACAAATGCATGTGACGATTTTAAACAATTGATTAATTATAAAATATAAACTATGAAATTATTTTATTTGAAAAAGTTATATAAATATTTTAATATATGATTAACGTTAAAAATGTGTACCACCAATGATTTAAAATAAATATCTATGTATATAAATTGAAAAAAATACCCGCGCGGTTGCACGGATCAAGATCTAGTAAAAATTAAAAATTGATAAAAGCATAGTCTATCTATATATAGTTATTCTTGTAGTATCTATACTATTAAAATATAAGTCATGATTTTCTTATGTATGATTTTTTTGTTGGACCATTTCTTAGAAAATTTATCAAACCTTACATAATTTAATTATAATGTCTTCCAATATCTTTATCTTTTTTATTTGAAATACAAACGAATATTTTTTGAAAAAATGTCACAAAATCTTTTTTAAAATCTTTCTAAAATTTACTTCCGAAAAGAAAATAATTTAAATTCTAATAAAACTAAAATATCATTAGAAATAAAATTTATTTATTTTTATTTATAAACGAAAAATAAAATTATAAAATACTTAAATTAAGTTTTAGTGATAATAACGATTTTAAATTATTTATATTCAAAAATTTTATTAAAAATTATTTTAGATAGATTTTGTTAAAAAAAATTCATATCTATTTCAAATATAAAATAAAAATATTGAAATAGAAGTCATAACTTACTTTATTTGTGTGTTTTATTTAGTTATACCATCGTTTAGAAATTCATGTTTTTATTCAATTATTAATATCTTAAAATAAATTTTTATTTTACTAAACTTAAATATAAACGAGAATATATATTACACAAAATTAAATACTAAACTTAAACTTGAAATGTTTCATGATTTATTTAAAAAAGGTTATTCAATATGTTATCCATTATAGTTTTCATACAACAGAAGTTAAAGATGATTCAATGTGCTTTAAAGGTTTTATGCATTAACATATGATATCAAATTTAGTTTAATCTCTAAGTAGTAATTTTCTATTTAGATATTCTAAGGAAATACGACAATAATATATATCCTATTAACTGAAACCATAAAAGAAAATGTAATAAATTAAATTTATCTAGATAGCACCATATGTTTATATAAAACGTAAAATAAAACTATATATATACCTTCATTTAAATCTATAAAATACTATATTTTCACATTTACACCTCTCAACACATTATCCTAATATTTAGACTTTAGTTTTTTTTGTCAAATGACATGGAATAACAAAAAAAAATTGAAATATAAACATTAATAATTTTTTATATATATAAAATCTCCGGTGCGGATGCACGGATCAAGATCTAATATATGTTATTTTATCTCCGCAACCCGCCTAGTTTAGCATAAATAGTTCATATATTATTTATCTTTACTAGTATGTATTACATTTATAACTAAAATAAATTTTTTTAAGAAATTAATCAAATTTCTAGTGGCTAGTTTGATCTAGGTATCAATGAAAATTTCGTAAAATGATAAGTATGTATTTACTTACTGTACCATGCATGCCCTAATTAAGAGGCCAATCGTATTTTAAAAGAGAGTAAACTGAAGGAAAAAAACTGATTTTTTTGTCTAAGTTTAGATAACTGAGTTTCATATACCCAAAAACTAAACTAATCTTAAAATATGCAAGTAGGCAATTGATGAACAAATAATATGAATCCATGTTCGACCTTAATCAATATAGGGACCAAACCTTTTATATATCCTAAAAATTTCCAACATATCAAACAGACCTAACTATATTTGATTAACGTTACATAACGGACGACGGTTACAACTTACAAGTGATCTTTGGTGTAGTTGTGGTTATATAGTTAAGAATATGCTGTACATACACAACGTTGATAATTTTGGCCTTACGTCATCGTTCAAACAAAATCGCAAATCTTAAAAGGTGATATACAAGAATAAGATACAAAGTACATTTTACTATAATGTACATATAGTTTATTTATCGACAAATTAAAAGAAGGATCTCCCAAAGTATGACTCAATTTTTTTTTTTACATGGTCAATCGATTTAGTGTACGGGAACATATATATTGTGACAGAATCAGAACTTAGGTATTTTCAAAGTTGATTATTTTATTTAGTAGCATAGCGTAGAGAATTTATGTATATATTATTATAATTTCTTTTTTTTTACTAAAAATATACATATATTATTAGAAATTTGGTTTGTAATATATATTACTCTAATTGTGTAGTGTAAAATGCACTTTCGAGTAGGGTTGGGCAAAAAAACCGGATACGAAGAACTGAACCGAACCCAATCCGAAAAAGTAGTACCAAATTCTAACCGATATTGATTAAATATCCGAACGGGTTCAAAATTTTGGTATCTAAAGAACCGAAACCAAATCCGATCCGAACCGAAGTATCTCGGGTACCCGAATGTAATCGAAATAGATTTATATACCTAAATATATTATTTATTTTTAGATTTAATATATATTAACAACATCTAAAATATATAAGATACTTTTAAATTTTTTAAAATGCTTAAAAATATACATAAATAGTCAAAAGTAAATGTCTAAAATATCTAAAATATATTCAAAACACCAAAATGCTTGAAATATCTATTGATTTTCTATCCAAATATTCAAATCAAACCAATTTATATGTTAAATTTAGGTATTTTGACACATATTATACAAATTTATATGTAATATATTATTTTGTTTTATAGATTTTGAAAATTTTTAAGCATATAATGAATATTAAAATTTTAAAATAATTTAAATGGGTTATCCGAACCCGAACCGAACCCGCAAAGATCCGAACCGAACCCGAACCAAAATTTAAAAATACTCGAGTGGGGCTGAAATCTTTAAATCCGAAAACCCAAAACCCGAAACCCGATTAGATCTGAACCGAACACGAATGGGTACCCGAACGCCCACCCCTACTTTCGAGCTTCGGCAATGTATGTGTCGTCATATGGAAGCTTGATAAAAAGTAAAGAACATTCCCACGGATCTTCCATTTTGAGAATCACTTTCTACTTTATATCTATACTATTATTTATGAAGTGATTTAGCTTATTTGTCATGATTTTCATGATTTTAGGTAATTTTTCTTATTTGTTATGTTTTAATTAGGTTTAATCTGATTCATTAATTTATTAATAGTTTTTAGTTGAATCCATAATTTATTAATTTAAGTAATATAACTATAAAATATGTAATTACCTATATAATTATTTTGATTTTGTTTATTTGTCATGTTTTCCATGATTTTTGTCAATTTTGCTTATTTGTCATGTTTTTATTAGGTTTTAGCTTTTTCATTGATTTATTAATAATTTTTAGCTGAATCACTAGTTTATTAATTTTAAAAAATATCAATAATGAATTTTATATTTAATTAAAAACGAATTTTGATTTAATAATATTTAAATCTATATGTTATATTAGAATTCTTATTTTCTTATTTGTCATATTTTATTAGATTTTAAGCTTTTATATATGTCATTGATTTATTATTAGTTTTTAACTGAGTATTTATTAATTTTCACAAAACTCGTAATGAATTTTATATATAATAAAACACGCATTTTATTTTAATAATAATAAATTTTTATGTTTATATTAAATAATTAATTATAAACTAATATAATAAAGATGTGAAATATATTTAAAAATTAAGAGAATTCTTATATATATTGTGTTGCTATCTGAAAACAATATTTTTTATTATAAAGTTAAAAAATTAAGATATAAAACAGTTTATAATTAAATATTAGTCAAACAAAAATATTTATATAAAGATATTTTCTAAACTATTTCTAATATATGAGTGTTTTAAAACTTTTAACACAATAATAAATACATAGTTTGATGAACGTTTTTTTGACATATATAAATAAAATCATAAATAATAACTTAACTTATGACTGAGTTCAAAACATTTTTTTTTGCTTTTATTTTAAACCAGTTTAAGTTTAATCCGTGAAACTCTATAGCCTCAGTTGGTAACCACTAGAAGAATGAAAAAATGAAAAAAATAAAAAAATAAAATTTCATTTGAGGAATTGAAAAAATAAAAAAATATGAATTTTTGTTCAATTTGTTCCTTATCAAAATTGCATAGAAAATTTTTTTCTTATAAATTCATTCTTTCATAGGGAATTTAGAAGAAAAAGTGGGGAATTTAGAAGAAAAAAGTGGGATCTACTTTTCAATAATATGACTAAAATTTCAACATAACTGGTATAAATTTTGAGGAACAAAAAATTCACCATAATTTTTTTCTTTCAACGTGTTCACTAATTAGAGTTTTATAATGCCGATTTTTGGATTAATAAGACATAAAATAATAAGTATTCGTAAGATAATTATGCACTCATGTGCGGGCAAAACACCAAGTATTTAGTTATTTACCATCCCTTTTTCCTTTTCCATATTAAGCACTCTTTTATTTTCTTGTCATTGTTTATGTAGAACACTTAAACAAGTGGTCTCAAGCACATTTTTCAAATTGATACAATTTATAACGAATATAGTGATCATTTAACAGAAGAAACTTATAAAGCCATGCTTTTATTTACAAGGTCCATTACATGCTAGGTAATATAGATTGATATTGACTCTCCTTATATTAAAACTAGAGATTGAGTATTGTGAGCTAAAATAATGCATGTACGATTTTATTTTATTTTAATTTCCTGGGTCTCCGCAGATATATGTGGCTACGGATTCAAATATCGTGATGAAAAAAAAAGTGGTCTTCTCTCTATCTAGGAATATCTGAGCATAAAACTTGTGGCATGAACGATTATTCTTTAGAAATTATACGGAGAAGAAGAGGTCATTCTAGGAATAAAACGTCAGATTAATTGTTGAGATGAAGACCAAGAAGTGAAGATATGAAGCTTTGGGGTTCAATGAAGTGAGACAGTAACTTTGGAGCTTTTACCACAGTAACTTTGGAGTTTCACCATTTCTGGATAAAGGTAACTAAGTTACAGGTTGGAAAATTACCTTGCATCCATTTGGAGAGGAAAAACGTCCAAGGGCATTAGGAGAGGATAAGAGGCACATGGACAGGCTGTCTTGAGCTGGAAAGGAGAATCTGTTTTATTACTATAGCAAACATGTGAGAAACCACAGCCAAGCATTTCAAAAGGAGTTCCAGCCTGTCCATTGACTCCACATGCTTATGGATTTCGAAATCCCCTTTGTATCAGCCTTATCTCTTCATATATAACTTGTATCTGAGACATTAAATCAATTAATGGAGTTTTGAGTCTCTATCTTATCATTTATTCTCTATAATCTCTTAATCTCTTTAATCTTACACAAATCAGCCAGATTCATTCTTAAACACACTTTAAAACACAAAAGTGTTTATGGTATCAGAGCCAGGTTCCTAAAAGGGTGGGAGTGTGTTGTTCTTGCTTTGAAAAATCTGGGTTTGTGTTCTTGGGCTGTTCTTGGTGTTCTTGAGTGTTCTTTGTGTTTTTGAGCTCTATTCTTCATTCTCTGGGATTGTTTGAGTTTATCTGATGGAAACAAACGACCTCAGTATGGATATGAAGCATGGATCTAGTAAACCAGTGAAGATTCAAGGAGAAAATGATGGGTTTTGGTCCAGATGGGTGAAGACAGTTGTGGGGAGCTGTGTGTTGTGGTGTAGTCATGTAAAGGGGAAGCCTTTAAGTGAAGTGACTACAGAAGAAGGTCAGGCAAGGAGCCTGAGGTATGAAAATAGAGCTGTTCAAGAAGACAGTACAAGGTGTGAGATTGAAACAGCTCATGGGAGTAGATCCAATCTGATGAAGGTCTATGAAGGCAAGAGAGCTATTGGGGACCTGAAACAAGGAAAGGACGAGCTCATTCAGCTTGTGGGAAAGCTGAAGTGTTTATGGTCTGATTTGGATGAGTTGAGATCAAACAGATCAGATCTGGAGGGTGTTCAAGAAAGGCTGAAACAAGATGGAGTCTTTAGCCTTCTTGGGAGCCTGAAATCAACTTATGATCAGCTAATCAGATGTATACTTAGTGGAGATGAGCTATCTGATGTAGATGGTGAGTGTGTGATTGTTCAGAAAGGTGAAGATCACCATATATGGGAGAAGAACAAGAAGCCAATGTGTATGGAGCATGGTACAAGCTGTAAGAAAGGAAGATTGAGGAGAATTTTCAGAGCTAAGAGGGCTAAGGGAATGTATCAGAAGAGGAGTAGACAGTCTGGGGGTCTAAGCAATAGCTTAGAGATGAGATCGATTAAGGAGTTTATGCAGCAAACAATTAGAGGAGAGTGCTCTTACTCAGCTTACATGGGTAACTCAGTGGAAGAGAGAATGGCTGTGAGGGGGCAGGAGACCAAAGGAGCGGATGATCCAATCACAAAGAAGGAATGGGATGAGTTTGTTAAGTATGTGTATGCTCTGGCTGCAACCAAGAGGCAAGGGGTTCTATCATCAGCCTCTAAACCTATCATAATTGATTCTGGAGCAAGCCATCATATGATCAGTGACAGGAGTCTGATAAGTGAAGTCAAAGCTGCAACAGGGAGTGTCATGATAGCTAATGGTACCAGGATCCCAATAGAAGGAGTGGGAAACCTCAAGCTGTTTGAGAAGAACTCAGCTGCTTTCTACCTACCTCAGTTCACTTCAAATCTGATATCTGTGAAGAAAGCTACAGTTGATCTTGATTGTCAAGTAGTATTCAGACCAAATGAAGTTGAGTTTCAAGACTTGAAGACTGGAAGAGTTACTGGCAGAGGAGACAGCAAGAATCAGCTATACCATCTTCAAATGGCTAAGAATTCTAAACCCTTTGATTCTGTGTGCTTGAGTAGTGCTGCTGATAGGTGTGATAGTATGATTTGGCATGCTAGATTGGGACATCCTCATGCTCGTGCAATTGAATTGATCATGCCTAATATGTTATTCAATCACTTCGAATGTGAAGCTTGCATCTTAGGGAAGCATTGTAGAACTGTTTTTCCCACATCAGAGACCATATATGCAAATTGCTTTGATCTTGTTCATTCTGATGTGTGGACAGCCCCTTGTATGTCTAGAGAAAACCAGAAGTATTTTGTGACATTCATAGATGAGAAGTCTAAGTATACATGGATCACATTGCTGCCATCGAAGGATAGAGTGTTTGATGCTTTTGTCAACTTCCAAGCATATGTAACTAATCATTACAATGCTACTGTGAAGGTACTACGGTCTGATAATGGAGGAGAATACACCAGTCATGCCTTCAAGAATCACTTGGCTAAACATGGGATAGTGTATCAGACCAGTTGTCCTTACACACCACAGCAGAATGGGGTAGCTGAGAGGAAGAATAGGCATCTGATGGAGGTGGCTAGATCCATGATGTATCATGCTAATGTTCCAAAGAGGTTTTGGGGTGATGCTGTTCAGACTGCATGTTATCTTATCAATCGGATTCCAACTAAGGTATTGAAGAATCTGTCTCCTTTTGAGGTGCTAAACAAGAGCAAGCCATACATAGATCATCTACGTGTCTTTGGATGCCTATGTTATGTCTGGGTTCCAGGAGAACAGAGAAACAAGTTGGAGGCAAAGAGCACTAAAGCAATGCTCATTGGGTACTCAGTAACTCAGAAGGGGTACAAGTGCTATGATCCAGCAACCAGGAGAGTGTTGGTGTCTAGAGATGTTAAGTTCATAGAGACCAAGGGGTATTATGAAGAAAAGAATTGGGAAGACTTGGAAGATCTGTCTCAAGAACCAAGAAACATGGCAGAGAATCTGACGAACATATTGGAAAGGCTTGGGGTAAACATGTCCCAGGATAAGGTTAGAGAAGCTGAAAGAACAACTCCCCTTGATCATGAGGGGGGAAATGAGTCTGAATCAGGAGTGCAAGAGCAGCACCAAGGGGATTCAGGTCATCATGATCAAGTGGTGACACAAGAAGTAGAGAATTTTCCTCAGGTCAGTGTGGATGAGCAAGGAGAGGTTCATGATCCAGAGGAGGTGAGTGAGACAGAAACAGAGGTTCAAGCAGAGGTTCAAGCTGAGGAACAGGTTCAACCATTAAGGAGGAGCACACGGATAAAGAGGGATGCTTCCAACTGGGTAAACACGAGAGTGTACTACAATGCCCAGGCTGTGGAGCATCCTTCTCAAGCTGTGTGTTCCTTTGCAGAATATCCAGAAGAGCACATGGTGTTTATGTGTAATTTGGATGAGAATGAGATACCAAGATCTTATGAAGAAGCTATGAAGCACAAGGTTTGGAGAGATTCAGTAGGAGATGAAAGGGATGCAATGATCAGGAATGACACTTGGTATGAGAGTGAGTTACCTAAAGGGAAGAAGGCAGTTTCAAGCAGATGGATCTTCACCATCAAGTATCTTGCAAATGGGGAGATAGATAGGCGCAAGACTAGGCTGGTTGCAAGAGGATTTACACAGACTTATGGGGAAGATTACATTGACACTTTTGCACCAGTGGCCAAGCTTCACACAATTCGAATTGTGTTGTCCATTGCAACAAACTTGGAGTGGGATTTGTGGCAAATGGATGTGAAGAATGCATTCTTGCAAGGTGAACTTGAAGATGAAGTATACATGCATCCGCCTCCTGATCTTGAGCATCTAGTAAAGCCAGGGAATGTTTTGAGATTGAAGAAGGCAATATATGGGCTGAAACAGTCACCTAGAGCTTGGTACAGGAAGCTGAGTACAACACTCAATGGGAGAGGCTTTAGGAAGTCTGAATTAGATCACACTCTCTTCACCTTGACAGGACCTTCAGGGATCATTGTGATTCTGGTGTATGTGGATGATTTGATTATCACAGGAAGTGATAAGGCAGAGATTCAAGCTACTAAGGAGTTTCTCAAATCTGTGTTTGACATCAAAGATTTGGGAGAGATGAAGTATTTTCTGGGCATTGAGATATGCAGATCAAAGGAGGGTTTGTTTATGTCTCAAAGGAAGTATACTTTGGATATGTTGAAGGAGACTGATATGCTTGGAGGAAAGATAGCTAAGACACCCCTTGAGGAGGGATATAAGGTTCTGCGTTAGGGGGAGGTTGAAGAGAAGCAGCTGTTTGAGGATCCTAAGCTATACAGAAAGGTGGTTGGCAAGCTGATCTACTTGACCATCACCAGACCAGATATATGTTTTGCTGTGAACCAAGTGAGTCAGCATATGCAGGCGCCAAAGGTACATCACTGGAAGATGGTTGATAGGATACTGAAGTATTTGAGTGGCACGCCTGGACAAGGAGTTTGAATGGGATGCAATGGCAGCACAGAAGTGGTGGGCTATTGTGATGCTGATTGGGCAGGAGATAGAGTGGATAGGAGATCAACTACTGGCTACTGTACATTCATTGGAGGGAACCTGGTTACTTGGAAGAGTAAGAAGCAGAAGGTCATCTCTTGTTCAAGTGCTGAAGCTGAGTATAGGGCTATGTTGAAGTTGACAAACGAGTTGGTGTGGATCAAGGGTATCTTGAAACATCTGGAGATTGAGCAGAGTACTCCTATGACAATGCACTGTGACAATCAAGCAGCTATCCATATTGCTTCTAACTCAGTCTTTCATGAGAGAACGAAGCACATAGAAGTGGATTGTCACAAGGTGAGGCAGATGATTGTCTTAGGAGTGATTCTGCCATGTTATACGAGGAGTGAGGATCAACTGGCTGATGTGTTTACTAAGGCAGCGAGATTAAAGACAATGGAGTCCATACTTTCTAGGCTTGGGCTCATTGATCTTACTCCTAGGAGCTGATCCCCTTAATCATGGAGTCTCCACTCTTTTTCCCTCATCAAGGTTTTGTCCCAATGGGTTTTCCTTGATGAAGTTTTTAATGAGGGAGGTCTTCATGGTTTCCAAGCTTGACTGGTTCCCATAGTCAAGCTTGAGGGGGAGTGTTGAGATGAAGACCAAGAAGTGAAGATATGAAGCTTTGGGGTTCAATGAAGTGAGACAGTAACTTTAGAGTTTTTACCACAGTAACTTTGGAGTTTCACCATTTCTGGATAAAGGTAACTAAGTTACAGCTTGGGAAGTTACCTTGCATCCATTTGGAGAGGAAAAACGTCCAAGGGCATTAGGAGAGAATAAGGGGCACATGGACAGGCTGTATTGAGCTGGAAAGGAGAATCTGCTTTATTACTATAGCAAGCATGTGAGAAACCACAACCAAGCATTTCAAAAGGAGTTCCAGTCTGTCCATTGACTCCACATGCTTATGGATTTCGAAATCCCCTTTGTATCAGCCTTATCTCTTCATATATAATTTGTATCTGAGACATTAAATCAATTAATGGAGTTTTGAGTCTCTATCTTATCCTTTATTCTCTCTAATCTCTTAATCTCTTTAATCTTACACAAATCAGCCAGATTCATTCTTAAACACACTTTAAAATACAAAATTGTTTATTAATTACCATGCGTAGCATTATACCCTCGGATATACTTCTCCTCAAGATGTATAAATGAAAACATTGCATTTTTAGGTTACAGTTGTGGAGACATGAGATGTATCAAAGGTGAAAATGCATTACAGGGTAAGATCTCTATTGGCAGGAAACCATTACTTGACCTTTGCATCTCTTTATGCATTGCTTTGTCGTGAGTTCTCTACCAAAGGAGATTTGCCCGGTAATTCTTCTGCGCCAACATGTGATCAACCGAGCAAACTCTGCATAAGTTAACTCCTTTTCCTTATTCTTCCTATATTTATTAATGTATAAGGTGAAACACATTTCATCAGTAAAAAACTTTGGTTAGAGTTATGTTATGTCCTTTCACTACAAGAAAACAGCGACATACTGAAGGAAAAAATCGTCGGTATGTTGTCGGAAGAGCGTTATTCCGACGACATGCCAACGAAACAAGTCCTCGGAAAAAACTCCTCGGAAATTCATTTTTCCTCGGAAATTTCCGACGGAATTCCGAGGAAACAAATTTCCGAAGAAACTCCGAGGACCACCAGTTCGTCGGAAAGCTCCTCGGAATATACCGAGGGAGAACTTCCTCGGGATATTTCGATGGATTTTCCGATGGTCCAATCCTCGGAAGTTCCGACGAAATGTTCGTCGGAATTTTCATCGGGAATTTCCGAGGAACGGAGCCGTCGGAAAATTCCGAGGAACGAGTCCTTCGGTATATTCCGAGGAACGAGTCCCTCGGTATATTCCGAGGAATGAGTCCCTCGGTATATTCCGAGGAACATGTCCCTCGGTATATTCTGAGAGTTCATTTCCTCGGAATTTAAAAAAAATTAATTTCTTTTTAAAAAGTAAAATTTTTGAAATTTAAATTCGAAAATATAAAATTAAAATTAAAATTGAAAACATATTAGATAATATTCAAAGTTGTACAGATAAAAATAAAACATTCCGAGTTTTTGAAAAAAAAAAAAAACTACGGGTCTGGGACGTTCGGGAACACCTCGTTCGGGTACATCCTCTGCATCATCTCCATCATTTGCTGGTTCAGCCTCCTCTATGCCTCATAGCCCGCCTGTTGAGCCGCCATCTGGGTCTCCAACAAAGATATGCGATCATCCTTGTCCTTCAACTGAGCCGTAAGTACTTATGGATCAACAAAGGGCGGTGGTACAGAAGAAGGAGGAACCGACCGGGTGCGACGACCCAAACCGACCAAACGTCCCTTCTTCTTTGAACCCACTGAAATAGAAAATAGCCAAATTTAAATCAAGAAATAAATGAATTGAACTTAAAAAAAAAGAACTTACGGATTCAACGATTTCGTTGATTCGAAAGCAGGACAAGTTGGTCGAAGCCGTCGAATCGTCATCCTCGGTTTGAAGCTGAGACACTTCATCTTGCACCTGAGTTTGGACCAGGCTGACCACTTCCCTCACAAGACCGTCATCAATCTGGCCGGTCTTCTTATTGGTATACGCCCTCTTCATTAGGGCGAGATCATCAACCGGCTCACCATCATTTTCTTCCGCCTTGAAAAAAACATAAATTAAAGAAACATTAGAAATTAGAAGAAATGCACAAAAAAATAAAATTTCAAAACTTAAATAATTGAAGAAAAAGCGGCTAAACTTACCATGCGATCTCCCAGAGAGGCAATAGATTGAGCACCCAAGTTATGCTTGAAGACGCCCTTCCCAATGCGCACACAACTCCGTCCAGACCGTGTTGTTTATCGACTTTGGGACCTTTTAATATAAAAAAAAAATAGTTTAATAAATTAAAAAATAGTTTAATAAATTAAAAAATTGTTTAATAAATTAAAAACAAACCTTGTTGATTTCCCACTTCTTCTTCCACTCGTGGATCTGCTTCCCATAGTTGTCCATAACTTTATGGACGAATTGGTGATAGATAAAGAGCGTCTCATCGGAATTCCAGTTGAATTCTTGCTGAAAAAAAAACACAATTAGTATAAAATTTATATTAAAGATTAAAAATATAAGTAAAAAATTAGAATACTTACCGCAAACTGACGAAACCACAGATGCTGCTTGTCGGTAGGGAAGTGAGTGAAAGTCGGATGTCCCTTCGAGGGCCGAGTACATCATACGGTTGATCCATGCGCTGATCCCGTTCCTGGATCGGTTGAACCTAATAAAACGAACAAACGCTTAATAATGAATCAAATTTTAATAATAAAAAAATATGTTTAATTATCATGTTTGACCCCGTCCATGTGGATACAGAGTAAGATGGGGAAGATGGTCACGGTCGGGCTGTCGAACTAACTCCGCAACACTCATCACTCCCGGAGGACCCGGAGGAGCAGGAGCGGGAGCGAGAGGAGCAGGAGCGGGTGCAGCAGAGGGAGATGTATGGTAGGAGCTATGGGGCGAAGGGGAATCCTGAAAATGGCTGGAATTCCGAGACTGGCTCCCCGTACCACAATGACCACGACGCTGTCGAGGCCGGATCTGATCATCATGAGACCTGTAAATTAAAAAAAAATATTTAATAAATATAGAAATATATAAATTAATTTTTTTTTAAAACAAAATCCTAAATAATAGTTTTTAATCACAAAAAAAGTTTTACAGATATTAAAAATGTTTAATAAATATATAAAACTAGTTCTAATAAACAAAAAATAGTTTTAATAAATAAAAAATAGTTTAATAATTACAAAAAATAGTTTTAATAATATTAAAAATGTTTAATAAATATAGAAATTTATATAATATATATATATATATATATTTTTTTTAAATCCCAAATAATAGTTTTTAATCACAAAAAAAGTTTTATAGATATTAAAAATGTTTAATAAATATATAAAAATAGTTCAAATAAACAAAAAACAGTTTTAATAAATAAAAAATAGTTTAATAATTACAAAAAATAGTTTTAAATCCCAAATAATAGTTTTTAATCACAAAAAAAAGTTTTATAGATATTAAAAATGTTTTGTAAAATCCAAAAAATCGAATTTATATACAAAAAACGTTTTCTAAAATCTAAAAAATAGGAATTTATATACAAAAATTGTTTTGTAAAATACAAAAATTGAATTTATACACCAAAATCGAATTAATATACAAAAATCGATTTTATAAATACAAAAAAAAAAATAAAATTTATAAAAAAATTCTAAATCAATTCAACAAAACAAATTATTCAACCAAATCACAATTTTAAACCTATTATACAACCAAATCACAATCCTAACCAATCGTCCTAACAAAAATCTATCAAATCTACACAAAAACCTAACAAATAGAACCTAAGAGAGTGGGATAGGGTCCTTACATGATTTGTGTAGGTTTAGAGAGGATTCGCCAGAGATATCGTCGGAGAGAAGGGGGAGATCGCCGGAGAGGAGGGAGAGGAGCCGGAGAGGAAGAAGAGAGAAATAGGGAAGAAGAAGCGGCTCGTGGTTATAAAACCTAGGGTCCGACGGATAGTTTCCATCGGAATTTCCTCGGAATTCCAATTTTAATTTTCGCGAAATATTTGCCCGGTTAAATGAAAATATTCCGAGGAAATACCGAGGAACTAGTGTTTGGGGTTTCAAAACATCGATTTTTTTTGCCGTATTTCATTTCTTATACAATTGTAATGCATACCATTGAGGATTCTTTGTATAGATGATCATAAACCATGAAATAACAAAATTTCAAAACGAATTGTAAGTATTCCCTTTACCGTTCATTAAAGTGTATAAGTGTTTCTCTTATGTTGTGGGGATTTCGTTCATACAATCGGAAAAATATTTATTATAGGGTAAGGAACAAATTTTTGACTTCATAATCAGTCTAAGACACTTAATAATGGTTATATAAGTGTTATTCAAACCGCAAAACGTTGTTTTTGGTTTAAAAACCCAACTTCCTCGGAATTTCCTCGGAATATTCCGAGGAAACCCTTATCTTCCTCGGAATTCCGTCGGAATATTCCGAGGAAATACCGAGGAACTAGTGTTTGGGGTTTCAAAACATCGATTTTTTTTGCTTTATTTCATTTTTTAAACAATTGTAATGCATACCATTGAGGATTCTTTGTATAGATGATCATAAACCAAGAAATAACAAAATTTCAAAAAGAATTGTAAGTATTCCCTTTACCGTTCATTAAAGTGTATAAGTGTTTCTCTTATGTTGTGGGGATTTCTTTCATACAATCGGAAAAGTGTTTATTATAGGGTAAGGAACAAATTTTTGACTTCATAATCAGTCTAAGACACTTAATAATGGTTATATAAGTGTTATTCAAACTGCAAAACGTTGTTTTTGGTTTAAAAACCCAACTTCCTCGGAATTTCCTCGGAATATTCCGAAGGAATTCTGAGGAAACCCTTATCTTCCTCGGAATTCCGTCGGAATATTCAGAGGAAATACCGAGGAACTAGTGTTTGGGGTTTCAAAACATCGATTTTTTTTGCCGTATTTCATTTCTTATACAATTGTAATGCATACCATTGAGGATTCTTTGTATAGATGATCATAAACCATGAAATAGCAGAATTTCAAAACGAATTGTAAGTATTCCCTTTACCGTTTATTAAAGTGTATAAGTGTTTCTCTTATGTTGTGGGGATTTCGTTCATACAATCGGAAAAGTGTTTGTTATTGGATAAAACACCAAAGTTTGACTTCATAATCTGGTTAAGACACGTAATGAAGGTTATATACGTGTTATTCAATCCGCAAAACGTTGTTTTCGGTTAAAAACCCTTAGTTCCTCGGAATTTCCTCGGAATATTCCGAGGGAATTCCGAGGAAACCCTTATCTTTCCTCGGAATTTCCTCGGTATTTCTATTAAAAAAAAAAAAAAATTCGATGCTAGTCTGTTTCCGAGTCATCATCACCAGATGAATCTGAATCTGGATCTTGGTGAAACTCTCAAATCACTGGTTCATCCTCTACGTGAACGACGGCTTCCTCTCCGAAGTCGGTTAAATCGACTACAAGGCCAACTCCAGCTAAATCTTCTGTTGCACTTAAGTTGTCGGATGTGCTTGGTTGTAGTGGGTCTTCCAGCTCAGAACTTCCCTGAACTCGGTCTCTCGGGTTGATTCTTGTAACAGTAACTCATGGAACATCTCTGTTCCTTACCCGGGGGTACTTGATATAACAAACCTGTAACATTTAAAAAATTATTAGTAAAATTATAAATTAATACACATGATGATGAATCATTCTAAATAATTAACATTTAATTACCTGATCGGCCTGAGAAGCAAGAATGAAAGGATCATAATATTGCAGCTTTCGCCTCAAATTTACTGATGTAACACCAAATGCATCTGTTCTCACACCTCGATCTAGAGTGTTGTCGTGCAAATCACAATAGAAAACAGTACAGCGCAATCCAACCATGCCCAAATACTTGATTTCCAAAATCTCATGTATGTGTCCGTAGTATACATCATCTCCTGATGCAGAACAAACGCCAGCATCATAAGTCGTACTCGAACGTCTCCTCTTCTGAGTTGTGAATGCATATCCTCGAGTACAAAATCTCGGATATGACTTCACAACAAATTTTGGTCCAACGACCATCTCGCGTATCCAATCGTCAAATGTTTCACCTCTAGCCAAACCAGCAGACACCTATATTAATAGCACATATATATGTTATATCAATAAATGTGAATTAGTATAAATATGTGATAAATGATATTTTAATTTGTTTAAATCACTCACATAAGTAAACATCCATCCAGAAAATTCTCTCTGCTTCATTTCTTCTAGTTCGTCCTCTGTGGCGTATCTATATTCGAACCGCTTTTCTGCCATGAAAATCATGTACATATGATGACAATAATGTAATTAATTAAGATTTAAATTTTAACTTGTTAAAAGAAAAATACTGCGCTCCTGCTCAGTAAGTCGACGGTCCTTTGGTTTTCCGCTAAGTCGTCCAACGTCTGTGAAAATGTCTGGAACCGTAACATGATATGTTGCCCATTCGCCTCTATCATCATGCCGAGCAGGTCTTCTGTTTTTGGTCTGAACTTCTGCTGGAAAGTAGTACTCGGCAAAGTTTGAAGTTTCTTCATTGATCATCTGTGCGACTATAGAACCTTCCACCCTACTTAAATTTTTCACCATCTTCTTCAAATGGAACATATACCGCTCATACAGATACATCCATCTATACTGCACAGGACCACCAAGTTCCAATTCTCTTGCCAGGTGAATAACAAGATGCTCCATAACATCAAAAAATGAGGGAGAAAATATCTTCTCAAGGTTGCACTGAATCACGGCTATGTTAGTCTTCAAATTTTCAATACCTTCAAGAGTCACTGATCTCGTGCATAAATCGCGGAAGAAACCACTTATCCCTGCAATTGCTTCATGAACATTTCGTGGTAATAGTTCCTTGAAGGCAAACGGAAGGAGGTGCTGCATCATTACATGACAATCATGGCTTTTCAAGCCAGTAAACTTTCCTTCCTTTCTGTCGATACAGTTACGCAAATTAGATGCGTAACCATCTGGAAATTCCACATCGTTTGAAATCCAATCAAAGAACGCATCTTTTCCCTCTGCATCAAGTCGGTATATGGGAAAATGAGCCCTACCATTCTCATCAACATGAAATTCTGAACGAGCACATATATCGACTAAATCCAGTCTTGACTTCAAATTATCCTTTGTTTTACCTTGAACATTAAGGATTGTGTTCATGAGATTGTCAAAAACGTTCTTCTCAATATGCATGACATCTAAATTATGCCTTAGCAGATGATCCTCCCAGTATGGCAGATCCCAGAAAATACTTTTTTTGTGCCAGTTATGTAGGTCTCCAACAGCATCTACTGGAAAACGCTCAAGTCCACCGACATCTGGCGTCCTTTCTGCACCAAAATCTCTTAGTTGTGTCTTCAAATCTTTCCCACAAATTTCCGGAGGTGGACTGTCAAACACCCTCTTGTTCTTCATAAACAAATTCCTACTCCTACGATATGGATGATCAGGTGGTAGGAATCTCCTATGACAGTCAAACCAACACGTTTTCCTTCCATGTTTTAGTTGGAAAGCATCAGTGTTATCTTGACAATATGGACATGATAGCCTTCCATGCGTTGTCCATCCAGATAACATACCATATGCTGGAAAATCACTTATTGTCCACATTAGTACTGCCCGCATTTGAAAGTTTTCTTTACACGAAACATCGTATGTTTCAGCACCTTGAGCCCATAGTTGTTGCAACTCATATATTAGTGGCTGAAGAAACACATCAAGTGATCTCTTAGGATGCTCTGGTCCGGGAATGAGAATCGAGAGAAACAAAAACACTCGTCGCAAGCACAAGTTTGGGGGTAGGTTGTATGGTGTAAGAATGACTGGCCATAGAGAATACTGTCTTCCACTCTTGCCAAACGGCCTGAAACCATCAGTACATGCACCAAGGTAGACATTTCTTCTCTCATACGCAAAGTCGGGATACTTTGATTGGAAATGCTTCCACGCTTTTGCATCTGAAGGATGTCTGATCTCACCATCTGTTGAGTGCTCCGCATGCCATCTCATTGGTTGCGCTGTGCGTTCAGACAGATACAACCTCTGCAACCTTTCCGTCAAAGGAAAATACCACATCCTTTTATATGGCACTGGAACTTCCACTCGTATTTTTATAACGAGACTTTCCACAAAATTTGCATGTAACCCGATGTTCATCCGCCCTCCAATAAATCATGCAGTTGTCGCTGCATAAATCTATTACCTGATACGATAAATCAAGACCAGCTACGAGTTTTTGAACCTCGTAGTATGAACCAGGAGCTACATTATCCTCGGGTAGAATACCTTTTACAAAATCAGCAATCGCATCCACACAGTCTTCAGCCAAATTATAATATGTTTTAATGCCCATCAATCTTGTAGCAGATGATAAAGTTGAATGACCATCTCTGCAACCTTCGTACAATGGTTGCTTTCCAGCATCCAACATATCATAAAATCTCCGTGCTTGTGCATTGGGTAAATCTTCCCTTCTAAAATGATCATTTACCATCTGCTCAGTACCTACACCATAATCTACATCCGTTCTAATTGGTTCTTCTAATCTAACCGCTGGCTGAGGTTCGCTAGTACTATCATGTTCATAATCAGTTTCCCCATGATGATATCAAATTTTGTAACTTCGTGTAAACCCACTCAAATATAGATGAGTCCAAACATCCCACTCTTTAATAACCTTTCTATTTTTACAATTAGAGCAAGGACATCTTAACATACCTGATTTTGCTTCCGGTTGTCGGTGAACTAACCCCATGAATTCGGTTATACCTCGTTGGTATTCTTCCGTAAGCAATCTCGTGTTTGGATCCAAATGAGGTCGATCGATCCATGAACGAAAATAATTTGAAGAATACATGTTTTTTATGAATCAAATTCGTGTGTAAAGAGAGTAAGAGGGAGGATAAAGCTATGAAGTGAATGAAGAGGAAGAGAGGTGCTTGTATTTATAGTTGAAATCCTGCCGACAGACCGAGGAAATTCCGACGGAAACGGCTAGTTCGTCAGAATTTCCTCGGAATTTTTAAAATCCCCCAACGGCTCTCTAACGGCTATAATATATCCTCGGAATTCATCGGTTTTTTCCGAGGAATACATTTTTCCTCGGTATTCCATAAGAATATTCCGACGGATTAATATTTCCTCGGAATTCCGTCGGTATATTCCGAGGAAATTCCGAGGATTTCATTTTCCGTCGGAATGTCCGTCAGAATACCGCTGTTTTCTTGTAGTGTTTGTTTTATCCATTTTCAGATAGCCGGCTTTTTGCTCTTCACACATCCATATACGCTTTATGCTCAAGCCAAGTCCGTACGGAGAAACATTTCCGTCATCAACAATATTTATTCATTAACCACCTAATATATTTTTGCTAAAATTTATGCATTATATTTTAAATGCTAACAACAACACAGTCATGTATTTCATAATACCCATTCTATAAGGTAAAGCTCAGTAGGAGAGTAAAATGAACTAAGGCTAGAAAACCCAAATGCTCGCCCACTCAAATGAGGAGAGTAAAATGAACTAAGGCTAGGAATTCATTGTTCCCATTAATTCTCTAGGTCGCAATTTAGAGCCAGAAAAATTAACAAACAAGGAAAAATCACATAATAGAAGAGGTTATCTGTGAGAGAATCCACGCATCACTGAAAAGCGACGGAAAGTAAGGAACCATGCAGCACAAAAATTCAAAGGGTATATATAAAAATCAACATTCCCATTATTTTTCATCTCTTTAATTAATGTCCTTGCCTGCGTTGAGCAATGTCGTTCTCTTCATGTCACAGTCTCAACTTTTTCGAACCCGGATGTTCCTTGCACGTTACGTGTTTCAGTTCACCGAAACATCGAGAGAAACTTCGAAGCACATGAGATCCTCTTTAGGATAATAGACAGACAAGTCAAGAACAGAACTATACCCATCAACACACGGGACAAGCTCTGGACAATGCTTTCCAGAATAAAATAAAATAATGTGCTTGTCTGTGAAGTTATTAGATTTAGAAATTTTAACATATAATGAGCCAATAAATTAGTCTAGTTAATTAATATTCCTTCCGCTTCATTTTAATTGTCGTTCTATGTTTATGCACACAAATTAATAAAATATATAATTTTGTATATTTCCAAAAGAAAAACACAATTACCTATATATCTAACCATATTGCAACCAATAAAAAAAATAAAGTAGAGAATCTTGTTAATAAAATTTGCATTGAAACTATAAAACAACACTTATTTTGAAACGATTTTTTTCCCTATAACGACAATTAAATCAAAACGGAGAGAGTAATGGTACACATTGAATCCTACAAAGCCCAAATGTTTCTGTCTTGAACTTGATTCTTCTTCTCTGTTTTGGGGAGGCCGAAGAGTCTACTTCTCTTTCAAAACTCAAGTTATAACTAAAAAATAATCATAAAATATAATAAGAAGATTTAATATTTAACTATTTTATTCATTTTGCAAAGATTTACATACTTTTTATAAAGCAAATTTACCCTTTTTAAGAATGATTTTACATATTTTTTATAAAGCAGATTTTACATTTTTTTAAGGATTCGGGATCGTTGGACTGGAGTTGGTGAAGAACCCACTAACGCATTTATTTTCTCTACTAGTGTTCATTTAATTAGCTGTATATTTTACTTTTATGGGTGTCCTATTGTTTGAGAGCATAGAAATCAGTAGAAATACTAAACATTCTATGTATCATCCAAACTCACCTAATCCATTTTGTATATCTTATCTGAAACTTCAGGGGTATACACATTTTTGTGGATACGCGAGAAAAATCGATGATGGCAATTCACATCCGGTGTGTTACGAATATATATTAAATAATCTTCATTAATTGTAGTTTTGATATTGCCTTCGCATTTGTGTCTTTTCAATTGATAACTTTTTAGATTCTGAAATATTTCAGATCATAGCAACTTCAAATATTTAAGTTTCATGCATATATATAACTTATACGTGTATTGCTAAGTCAAGTAAAAATCGCTTGTTGATTTGCGGTTACGTTTATGTTACATTTGCAATTTTAAAATCCTAATCAAAACCAAATAGAAAACAAACACAAACGAATACATGTGATGACACTCCTACTGTCTAACCATTTTCAATCGATGATAAAATATGTATAAATGTTGTTTAAGTTTATGAATTTGAACTGAGTACAAAACAAATTGCAGATACAAGATGAATTGTGATGACATAAATTAGACAAATTGCAAGTGAACGGGTTCAGATAAGATTGACTTCTCCTAAAGTTAACTTCTCCTTGTTTTTTGTAGTTCTGTCTCCGTAAGTGGGTTTATAGTCTATGGCTCACCCCTTCACTTTTCTCTTTACACAACGCTTTTTATATCTCTCTATCTGTTTGTCCTCATGTCACATATACATATTTAAGTATAACACCAAACCTCTCGTGATAGATTCTCGTCGTATACAATCTGTCCTTGGGGTTAGTCATTTGTTCTTTCTACTCATATTAGTTCCACCTTTTGATCATCCGTATGCAATGTTTTTTCCCCTAAAATATAAACAAGTCTTCTACCGAAAGAGAAGAAGAATGTTTTTCCAATAACATACACTATAGAGATTTTAAATATACTAGTGATACTAGAATATACACAAACAATAAGACTAAAAGTTCTACTTTTTAACTGAAAGACCTTGAAGCCAATTTAACATAATTATTAAGATTTTCATCTTTTATTCTACGTTAATTACGGTTCAATTTGATACAAGGCATCTTACATACCAATTGCACATGTGCATAACTGATACCTTTGATTTTTTTTGTAATGGTTAGAAGTTTAAAATAGATAGGGTGGAATAACAGATGTATATCTTAAACATGAAAAATTCATGCACAGTTTTTTTGTTGATAATATTTTATGTGCAGCTACAATTTGTGGTCTAATATTAAGAAATTCAAGACAAAACCAACTAGTTTTTTTAAATACATTATATATTTTTCTAAACTGCCTTATCCTGTTACAAAAACCAACTAAAATTAGTAATATATATACTGTCAAACAATTCTATTGTTATATGATCAACAAAGTTTAAGAAATTCAATACAAAAATCTAGTAGTACATTAAATAACAAAAACCAAACCACATTATTTCTAGAAATAAAAATAAAAGTAAGAGATAATTCTGAGATCGTGCAGTACAGTACTTATAAATTTAAAATTAACCGAAAGTAAATTTTGAATTACGTATACTGTGATAATTTAGACGTTTGCTTATGGTAGGAAAGATAACGATAGAGAATAAAACAGAGAAATTAAAGTAACGAAGCATGTGAAACAATCACAGAGTAGCTCCATGCTGAGCACTTACGGTCTGCTCTCTTACGCACCTTTCGGAGTGAGACAAACGTAAAGTTACAACCCGTGATACCTCTGATCTCTCTTCCCTCTGATCAATATATATGCAACACATTACACATTTGCACTCGCTGATATGTATTTGTCGGTAGGATTATTTTGGCTAATTCACAGGTATCTGTATCTGACATCTGGAAGTTTGCCATTGTTTTATTCTCTTTTCGCGTTCATCGATGTGTGCTCAAACTGTCTTATTTTAGTTTATGCTCAAGATCATTTACTTAAAGTTGAAAGAATATTTTTTTCTTTACCAGCAAAGCTTTTAAACCCGTGCTACAAGTTAGTATTTTCTTTTGTCAAAAAAAGTTAGCATTTTCTTTCTTCAAAATATTATTTAGCTTAGTTCCAATAAGTCTGATGGGTTTAATCAAATATTCAAGTATTTATTCTTTATAAAATTAGGAATATACTAATGTATGGATAATAGGTTAAATACAAATTAATGATTTTAATGTCCACACACCAATTATTATCATATTAATATTTGAATAGATTATTTTATTCGCTTTACAAATAATATAGTACTATAATATGAAGACATTATATAATTTATTTGTCAAACTATCTAGAATCAGAAATCAATACAACACGAGATATATAATCTTAGACTCACTTTCAATTTCAAATAACCTCTAGTCCGCTAATTTTACTATTTCTAATCTTATTTGGTTTTTGATGTTTCAATAAGCTCATCACCATGATGTATGTTCGTGCTAAACGACAAAAAGATGTGTGTATATATAGATCCCGAGATATATTCTTTAAAGCTCAAAAAATAATAATCTTTATCTCAAAGAGCTCAAATCATTGAGAAAGCTATGGTGGCTAGTGGACAAAAGAAGAGGGCACGCCAAGAGAAGCCTCATTTCCTTAATCCCAGACACTCTAAACTTGTATGTGTATTTATTATGTTCATATCCTTATATGTCATTATGTGTGTGTGAATTTAGAAGCTTGAGTCCGCGAGCTCACGGACCCAAGAGATTGCTACTAGAAGATATTGCCACCCAAATTCAAATTTAAAACTAACCCATGATTTTTTTGGATTTTTTTTGTTCTATTCACCCCACAAATTTATATAATTCACGAAAATGCCATCAAAATTTTTTTCTTCCGAAAATGACATTTTTACTCTCTCACCCTCATCATCTTCAAGTAATTACAAGATTGTCATTGTCATCAATACCCCAACCACCATGAACAACCAATTTGAAGCTCTTAATGCACCTAAAATCGATTTATACTCTCTCTTTCTCACTTGTTATGGACTAAAAACAACATCTCTTTCACTTTGCCTCCATATTCATCCAAAAAACTCAAGCTTTTGATTCAAATTTTTTTATGGTTGATAGAGCCATTCAAGCATACAATTCTTGGTGGGTTACTTTCGTTTGAGATTCTGGGTGGTTGGAGAAGACTTTGTGTGCTAAGGAAGTCATCTCACTAGTTTAAGGTATGAAATTGAAAATTTTTCCAGATATGTTCGTGTAGAAGACTTACCCGTAAGTAGTCTGGTTGTAGAAGACTTACGGGTAAGTCTTCTGGTCAAACGGAGTCGTCACCTTTGTTTGTTAAAAAAAATCTAGAGAATACCCTAGACGACTTACTGATAAGTCGTCTAGGATAAACGGGTTAGTTTTGCATTTGACCGAATTGTGTCAGATATTTGACTTTTCCTGGACGACTTACCAGTAAGTCGTCTCAGGTTACTTTTGCAATTGGAAAATAAAACTTAAATATTTAACTTTTCCCAGACGACTTACGCGGAAGTCGTCAAGTAAGACGACTTACTTGAAAGTCGTCCAGGATAAGCAAAGTAGTCCAGATTTATTTCCTAGATTATGGTCAAACCTTGCTTATCTCGGACGAGTTTCTCGTACGTCGTCTGCCTGGACGACTTTCAAGTAAGTCGTCTAGGTAAAGTTAAATATTTAAGTTTCTTTTTCGAATTGCAAACTAACCTGAGAAGACTTACAAATAAGTCGTCTAGCTTTAATAAAATATTGAAATTTTTGTTTTCCCGGAGATGACTTACTGGTAAGTCGTCCAGAAAAAGTCAAATATCTGACACAATTCAGTCAAATGTGTTTTATTTTGAATTTTTGTAGATGATGCGTTAGTTACATGCAGTGTATGAAGAATGGTTGTTGAAAGATTGTCATTGAGATTTTGTGGTTGATAATGTCAAAGGAGCGAGAATCATTTTTTTGGAGGAAGGTTTGACACATGCTGAACTTCTTGCAATGGCTCAAGAAGATTATAACCTCGACATAAGCACAAAATCTGTGGAGATAACCTACTCATTACAAGCAGAAATGATGCAGGCTCCAGACACCCCTCCTATTCATGTTACAAGTGATAGACAAGTTCAAAACTTGCTCGAGATAACCAAAACGCATGGAGTACGGCTTTGTGTATCAAGCCGTAGCAAGGTGGAAATGGTTTCAGAGTTCAGGGAAGAAGATGATGAATCTGATGAAGCTGATGAATGTTTTGAAGATGATGATGATGATTTGGTTGAAGATGAAAATCATGATGGGGAGGAGGACGATGGGGAGGAGGATGCCGGTATCTCTATTGTTGCTGAAGCGGACGAGAATGGTGAGGATTACAGTGTTTATGGAAAGGTTGAAGATGAGGATGAGGAAGATGATGATATGTGTTTTGAAGATATCAAAAAGATTGAAGGAGGAAGATCGAATGGTAACAGTATCTATGTCAACCAGAGTTTTGTTAGCAAGGATGCACTGCTTTCAGAGCTGCGGTTGACAGCAGTGAGGTTTAGGTTCTCCTTCAGAATATACAAGTCAACAAAAACTCTCCTTGTGACAACATGTCCGGTTAGTGATTGTCAGTGGAAGGTCAGAGCGAGTGTGAAACATGGGACAAACACGTTTTGGGTAACAAAGTATGTGGGAAAACATACATGCTCAGTGGGAGACCGACTCGCTCAGCGGAGACACTGTACTCCGAAGTATGTTGGTAGGCTTTTAATTGATCGTGTTGGAATCATTGATGAGTTGAATCCGCAGCATATCACTGATGCAATGAAGAACATATTTGGCATGACGCTTGATTACACCACTTCATATAGAGCACTTTTATATGCACAAACATTGGTGAGAGGATCAGCAGAAGATGGGTATTCGCGTCTGCTATCATATCTCGAGCAAATCTCTATAGCAAATCCCGATTCTATCACGGCTATAGAACTTGATTCTATCAATAGATTTAAGTATCTATTTCTCTCTTTTGGAGCTTCTATCAAAGGTTTTAAGTATCAGAGAAGGGTCATTGTGGTGGATGGGACTCACCTAAGTGGGAAGTATGGAGGTGTTATATTAGTTACAGCCGCACAAGATGGGAATTTTCAGATATTTCCATTGGTTTTTGGGATCGTAGATGCTGAAGATGAACCTTCTGGGGATTGGTTTTTCACAAAATTGGCTAGTTGTGTATCTGATGAGCAGCCTCTGGAGATAGTCTCTGACCGGCACGCGGCCATTAAAAGTGAGTGTGATAAGGTGTTTCCTCGGGCAACCCGAGGAATATGTTATTATCACCTTCAAGATAACATTGTCAAAAAGTATAAAGGGAAACATCTATTGTACTTGGTGAAAGGTGCTGCTTATGCTCATACGGTTTCAGATTTTGACCGATACATGGCTGAGATACGGAGTGCAAACCCGAACTTTGCAACGTATTTGGAGAATGCCGACGTCAGCCTATGGTCAAGGTTTTATTGTCAGGGGGACATGTACAACATAAAGACAAGCAACATCGCTGAATCTATTAATTCCGCTCTGAAGCGAGCTAGAGGATTTCCGGTTCAGTTCCTATTGGAGTTCATAAGGGAGAAGCTAGGAAAGTGGTTTTGGAAAAGGAGAGAAGATGCTTTGAGTCTCCCAACTCAACATAGTCGAGGTGTTGAATACTTGCTTGCTGTTCGATCGGAGATAGCGGATACATGATGGTACAACAAATTGATGGATGGCGATTCTTTGTGAAAGGTGGCAAAATGAACTGTGTGGTTGATTTGGAACATGGAAAGTGTGATTGTGGTGTCTATGCAGTGGAGAAAATACCTTGCTCTCATGCCATAGCTGCT
Source organism: Brassica napus (assembly GCF_020379485.1). Lineage (NCBI taxonomy): Eukaryota > Viridiplantae > Streptophyta > Magnoliopsida > Brassicales > Brassicaceae > Brassica > Brassica napus. The sequence goes on along the minus strand of NC_063450.1, from coordinate 22,447,916 downwards.
AGAACATCTGCTGGTTTGCATATCTCCACACTTGTATGTCCAGTGTACTCAAAGGATTTTCTGTTTGCAGGATACCCAGAGAATATATATCCTTGTGTCGGACAACAAGTTGAGGAACGCACATGCTTTCCTCCGGATGTAAAGCGTGGTCCGGGAAGACAGAAGAAATCAAGATGGAAATCTTGGTTGGAGCTATCCAGGATGAGAGGACGCAAACCCCAGAAGCAACACAAGGTTTATAGATGCTCAAAATGCAAAGAAACTGGCCATACGAAACCACAATGTAAGTCGTCCAGTGTTTAGTCTTCCAGAAGACCTTCAATTAAGTCGTCCAGAAGGTCGTCCAGTTAGTCGTCCAGGGTTTTTTCTTCCAGAAGACCTTCAAGTTAGTCGTCCAGTGTTTAGTCTTCCAAAAGACCTTCAATTAAGTCGTCCAGAAGGTCGTCCAGTTAGTCGTCCAGGGGTTTTTCTTCCAGAAGACCTTCAAGTTAGTCGTCCAGTGTTTAGTCTTCCAGAAGACCTTCAATTAAGTCGTCCTGAAGGTCGTCCAGGTTTTTTTTCTTCCAGAAGACCTTCAAGTTAGTCATCCAGTGTTTAGTCTTCCAGAAGACCTTCAATTAAGTCGTCCAGGATGTCGTCCAGTTAGTCGTCCAGTGTTTAGTCTATGTATTAAAAATTTTTGTTATGAACTTATCTGTGTCAACTTGTTTGTCAAATTGCACTACCAAACAAATTTGAGATGGTCTTGCCCTTTATATTATCCGAAATATAGTTACAAAAGGTCACTGCTCAGAAGACTTTCCAGACTACTTATAGTTAAGTCGTCCAACATTCCAGACGACTTAACTGTAAGTCTTCTGCGCAGAATATAGTTACAAAATAGGGATCAAGTTCAAATACAAAATAGGGATCAAGTTCAAATACACACATCAGCCTAATTTATCATACAAAATAATCTAACGTAGCCTATTTATCACCCCTCATACGCATCCAGATTGGCATCATTGTCCTTGCTTTCGAACTCATGCGCGTCAGGAAGCTCTTGAAATATATCCACCGCCATCTTATCCCTCATAGTCTTCCCGTTGGCCTTAGCAAAGTCTTTTTTACTAAACTCTATCCCAAGAAATGACATTCAATTTGCTTTAAAGTGTACACGCCACAATCACAAGCTCGGGCCGGAGGTATATTGGTCTGTCTCTCATATGTGAATGGCTCCAGGCTGTATTGGGCACGTTGTTCATCTGAGGAAGCGCACTCAACAAGCAGATAAGGGACCATGTAGAGAAAAGGCTCCATTACCACATCGAGTTCTTCTGGGGAGATACTGGAACAAATGCTGTCAAAGACGACTATGTGTCTCTTAGGGATCGATATCCACATAGCAATCCAATGAGTGTCGGCGTAGTTCACTGGCGCATAGATATCATCAATATTCGTCCCCCAAACCTTGTTCGATTGGCAAAATGATGGTATAGTGCCTGCATAATAATTTCACCCCCCACCAGGGAGTCTTCTTCCTAAACCGTTCTGATCGGGCTCCGAGTCCTTAAAATCCTTGAAGTTGAATCTCCATTGCTGAGCAAAGAGATGATCAAGGAAGCACATTCTCTCGCTCCTGAAATGTTGTGGGTTAGCGTAGTACCTCTTCCTCAGCACATTAATCCAAGCATCAATATGCTGCATATAAAATAGGGTACAAGTCATAAGATATCAGACGACTTACCAGACGACTTACAAGTAATTCATAGACGAATTAAGTCGTCTGATAAGTCGTCTACAAAGAAGACTTATCAGTATGTCATCTAAGTCATAGCAGAAGACTTACACAGTCCTCCAGCCACTCTAAGGAGGTTCGGAGGATTTGATACCACCAAGTTTTACTTTAACGTGGTTTTTTATCGAGAGGTGTTCTATAATGACTGAAAACACAAAATGTTGAAAAGCAATCAGTTTTTGTAGACTAACGCAAGTTATTATGGGAAAAACAAGATATTATGGGAAAAGCAAACACTTACGGACTAGTTTTCAACCAATCAGCGAGCTCCTTCAACTTCTTCTTGTCAATTGGTGCAAAAGGATTATAGCCTGGATAAAGCTTTTTGTTTGGAATGATCACTCTGGCCGTGATGTTTGCCGTATAAGGAGATTGCTGTGAGGCAGCAAGTTTCCTTGTTCGATCACTCTTTGCACGGCAAAGTGCCAAAGCATCATCCTTCTTTTCCTGATATCTAGCATCCTCCTTCTGTAAATCCGAAACAGTGGGTTGATTTTTGTCCAATAGAACAAGGCTCGGTTCTGGAGCTTTATCTTTCGAGGAACTAGCATCTGCATGCACAACTGCGGGCACATCTGGACCTTTATCCTCCGCCAAGCTCTTCCTTCCCGCGTTCGTCCCATTAACTCTTTCACTCTGCAATATACAAGATGGGTTTATACAATAATAACCAAAGATCCATTTCAAACAATAATAACCAATAAGTGTCTTCAAACATGAAACAAAATACATTTATAAAATCCATACACTATAAAAAAAGCACACATGTTCTGACATACAAGAAACAAAGCAAATGCAACTTTTTAGTTCTTATTCTTAAGACTTTGTCTAGTCAATATCTTGTTGGGAGAGGATTCGTTACTAACCCCGGGTTCGAGCGTCGGTTTAGGTGGAGAGGTAGTGTTTTGAGATGATGTCCCTTTCCGTTTTGTGGTGATATCAACCTTCTTCTCCACAGCTTCCATCTTTTTCGACAGATATTTGATCTCCTTAAGGCACGTCCCAAACCCTTCCCTCATGGCATCAGCTATGTCCTTGAACATGGTTTTAATATCCTCTTTGGTCAACCCACTAACAGTCGTAGTCACCTCTTCACTAGCCTCTGCAGCTGCCTCTTCACTAGCCTCTGCAGCTGCCTCTTCACTATCTTCTGCAGGTGCCTCTTTACGAGCTTTCTTCCGAGGTCTTGGACTGTCTTCCTTCACTACCTTTTCCTTCGCTGGACTCACAACCGCCGGCTTTGTATTGACCCAAGTACCGGTGACTTCCTAGCAATCCATGGTCCACTTCCACGGTTTCTTCACAAACATGAGTTTAATTATGTTCTCCGCGGGCGTGTCCTCAATATCAAACTCCCATTTTGGAAACATTTGACCAATGTCCTTCTGAACAAAGTTGATCACCCTAGTCTGCAGTAAATAGAAGATATGAACTTAGATATTTGACGGATTAAGAAAGATGGAAAGAAAAAACTTCGCAGACGAGTTATAATTAAGTCGTCTGGAAAGTCTTCCAGTTGGACGACTTAGTAGACGACTTATAATTAAGTCGTCTGGAAAGTCTTCCAGCTGGAAGACTTAGTAGAAGACTTATAATTAAGTAGTCTGGATAGTCTTCCCGGACGACTTAATTATAAGTCTTCTACTAAGTCATCCAGCAGCAAGACTTTCCAGACGACTTAATTATAAGTCTTCTACTAAGTCGTCCAGTTGGAAGACTTATCAGACGACTTAATTATAAGTCTTCTGCGAAGTCGTCCAGATTGAAGTAAATACCTGACTGAGGATAGCCTCTTTAAATTGCATGCGTCCTTTGCGACCCTTGTAAGCCAATATCGGTGGAGACGGATTGTTTGGGAGAGGATTACCATAAGTAGCACCCAATTCCGGAAGAGCTGTGTACACCCAGACCTGAAGAGCTTGCGCAAACCCATTAATAGTGTAACTACCCGAAATATCTTTGCCCTTCACAGAGTCCATCAACATCTTAAACGCGACTCTCCCCCATGAATAATTCTCAAACCGTTCTAGCTCCATCACTAACCTTGCCAGACTAACCCGTGTAGGGGTGGAATACTTTCTCCCTTCAATGTATCCAGTGAAGATGGCAAGGTACGCGAGCCGCTAGCGATCATCCCGAGACCACCCTTCGCATCTCTCAAATGCTGCTATTATCTTCTGAGTAGATGGCCCAACTTCGACATGAACTCCAACCTCTCCCAAAAAGAAGTCAACTCCTTTGTAACAACACAGTGAGATCTCTCAAGGTCTTCGATGTACTCGCAGTTTAGACCAGTGAGGTTTTCAAACTCTAACAGTGAAAACCTCACAGATTGTGGACCAACGAGACCCCACAGCCCATACTTCTTCTTTATGTCCAGCTGGAAATCGAGCATGTAGTGAACCAGCCTTGAAGCCCAATCAAATCCCAGCTCTTGGAACTTGATGTAAACTCCCAACTTCGACTCCTTTAGCTCTTCATATTCGTCATCATGAAGAGCTTTCTTTAAAGCAGCATGCAACGTCCAATAAGTATGATACGAAATGCTATGCACTGCGGAGGGCTCTTCCCCTAATGTATATATCCTACGGGGGAGTTCTGGCATCTCCATTTTTTTTTCCTGCAAAACAATCAAAGACAACCATCTCAAACAATCAAAGACTTATAATTAAGCCGTCTGGCAAATTTTCCAGCTGAAAGACTTATAATTAAGTCGTCTGGAAAGTCTTCCAGACTCCGCCGTCGGTAAGTTATATCTCTTACTGTCGAGTGATTGATTGAGGAAAAGATGAACATAAAACTAGAAGTCTTGGAAGACTTATAATTAAGTCGTCTGGAAAGTCTTCCAGCAGGCAAAACACATACAATACTTCAACATATGTTGGTAAAACTTAAACCAAAGATTATCATGACTCACTACTTTCACTCATTTATGTTGAAAACAATTAAATTTTGTTATATCTTAATTTATATCTCTTAAAACATATGTTAATTACATGATTTCAATTTTTCACTTATCAAAATATTTTTTACAAAAAATTTAAATTATTTCTAAGTAGAATTAAACCAGACGACTTTCCTGAACGACTTACGGGGGTTAGAGACGTAAAAAAAAATTCAGTTTTTTTTATTTGTTCACAAGGGGCTGGTTGTAATTTTAATAACCTTTTAGGTTACTTTTGCATTTGATTCAAGTTTGGGTTTACCTTTGTGTTTGAAATCAAGTTGTGAGTCATATTTGGCAATTTTTCCTTTCTTTTTTACTCATTTTATACTTTTGAAGTAGTTTCTGTCCTGAATATAACTATGGATAATAAAAACAAATTCCTCCTCTCTCACTTTCCTTACCGTCCAATGTGAAGCTAATAGACACTGAGAGAAAGAAGACAATAATTGTTTTATATACTACATAAATGAAGTGTAAAATTTTTTAAACGGTTTCAAAGTAATAAATAAAAAAATCTTATCCCGAAATAAATAGCCGAAGAACAAAACAAAATTCGGAAATTGCTAATTAAATAAATTCCAAAAGAAATTTGCTAATAAAACTTAATTAATGTGGACATAAATATGATTAAGATGGACATTAATATGCAACCTTCCGTTTAACGCTAACACTTGTCCTTTCCTTTGCTCAAGCTTTAGCACCAAACCCTTCAAACCTATGGATAAGAAGCACGGCTTGTTCTCCAAGTCACATTCCCACCGATCACGCTCCAAGAGCCCCGTGAGAGGACTGTTTCATTCTCAAGCTATGTGCAGACCCGGCAACACTCAAAGCTAGAAGCGAAGGGGCATCAGAGACCATAAGACATACTCTGTTCGGTTACTTCAGCCAAAAAACGGGCCTTCTTGTTCACTTAGAAGACTCCCAGCTAACCCGAATCCAAAACATAGGAGGTGAAGCTGTTTACTGGGAGACGACTATCAATTCCTACTTAGAAGACTACAAACCTGTGGAAGGTATCGTGATAGCTCACTCTGGTAGATCCGTGGCTACGCTTTTGAGGTTTGGTGATGTGTCATCGGGATATAACACTAAGACTACGATGCAAGAAGAATGGGTGATTGATGAAATTGCGTTCAATGTCCCTGGCTTGTCTATGGATTGCTTCATTCCACCTTCTGATCTCAGATTCGATTCCCACGTTGAACACTTGTCTCAAGGACCCAAAATTAAGACATTGCAGCAGGGTTCCGACAGATAAAACGGCTTATATCAGAACTTAGGTTCCAGTAGGATATCAAATGTCTACATTACTAGATGGGTTATTAAGCTAAAAATTTGTGTAAGAAGTTTGGTTGGAGATGTAGATAGAGGGCAGGAGAAATTACTTGTCTTTGCTGCATAATGGTAATAGAATGTGTATAGTCTCTATTCGAGCTAAAACAGTTTTCATTATCAACTTAGCAAGTCAGTCCAATTTTGCATATTGTTTGCGAATTAAATTGAGAGATTAGAAATTGGTCAGTGGGAGACTGTATAACTCTGATTAAACCGATACAAGAATTTCTGTTTAAAAGATTTTCTTATAAAGCAAACTGATTTTTGGTTAAACAGAGCATTCTATAATTTATCCAGGTGATCTTCGTTTTACAGAACATAGCTGCTAACTGTCTTGCTGTTGTACAAGTGCTAGCTGTAATGATGGCTATGAAGGGAAGCTGGAAGGGCAAAGAACCAGTCGTCTGTAAACGAAAGAAAAGCAAAAGACAGTCACGGGGAGATCAGAGAGACAAAGATGACCAACTCTTAGATTATTGAATACGTTTTTTATTCTTAAGAGTTCAAACATGTATCATCCTTTCCTACCTTATTAATATACTTCACTAAACAGAATCTCTGGTCCCATCTCTTTATCTTATCATTGTTTGACCTCTAAACTCGATTACCACTTTTTGGATTCAACATCATTCAGAGGTTTTTTTCCCATCATAAAAGTCATGTAACAAATGTCGATCAGGTACAACATCAAGCCCTGTACATTTTTTTCTCTTTTCCAATATTCTGTAAATGTTGCTAAGTGATAGTATTTTGCTACGTGATAGTGTGAAGAAAGTGCATGCAAGCTTCTCAGTGATTTTAACGACACTTGGAGTAAAGAAAGGACTGGCATGGCGTGACAGTTTGGTGTGGCACAAAGGTTCTTTTTATCCAGTATTATCGCAGTAGTCTCATCCGCTCTAGAGTTTAGCAGAAGATGTAATTAACATAAAATTGACAAATGTAAATGAGTGAGACACATTTTTAAACCATACCACCACTTGTTCTACTGAAAACTTTTGTATCACATTTATTTAATCCACAATGGATTGCTATTTCATTAAAATAAGTCGAATAACAATATGAAATCAAATAACCAAAGATATAAGAAACTCAAACAATATGCAATAAAATAACCATCCAAGCCATGTATATGATTTCCTTAACAGGGCTTGTTGACTAAAGAAGCAAGACTACGAGCACAAATCTCCTTGTTCACTTCGTTCAAAAGAGGCCTAATCAGCTCATTAATAATGATATTATCAGATTTTTGTGTGAACAAGATAGTACGGTTGATTCCGAGCACGTACAAGACTATCCTTTTATGTTTTAGAATTTGATTAGTAACTAATTTATAAATAATTTGAACTTCACACCATAGAAACTAACTATATCTTACATCATAATAAATTATGATTTAAAAGTTAAAGATTTTCTATCGATTAAGATAAAAAACTATATTAAATAAATCTAACTAGGAGAATCAACAAATTTAACACTGTATATATCCAACAAATTTTGAATTGATATTAGAAATGATCTAATTTCAATATTCATATTGGCCCTTCATGGATTAAATAAAATTTGAAATTGAAAATAAAATGATTATAGTGGTGTATGCCGCGTTATAAGATAGAATCATTGCTAAACCGAAAATTTATCGGTATTACAGGGACAACTATGCAGTAAATTGACTATTAAGATTACTGGACCAACTATATAATAACTAGGTCTCTTCCTGCACCATGTGCAGTAAAAAAATTTAAAATATTTTTTAACAGATAAATATAAATTATATTTTAAAATAAAATTTTATTAATATTTTAAATTTTCTTTTTCATATCAATATTTTAAAATAAATTTGATTTAGTTAAACATAAAAATTATATTTAAGAATATGCATGTGTATATTTGAAATTATAATCTTAGATAGATTTTTCTATCTATTTATTTTAATTAAATATATTAAATAAATTTGTAAAAGTTACATAATTACCAAAAATTAAAATTAAAAAATATTTATAAAATTTGTAGATATATAAGAAAATAATGATTTTACGATTAAATTTTTATAATTGTCTAAAAAAATTCTATACATTTTTGAAAATTTTAGTAATAAAATTGTATAACTTAAAATATATAATTAAATTATATTTCGAAATTTTTAATGCCATATTTGAATATATTTATTTTAATGATGATTTATGAGTTATTCCCATATTCTAAAAAAAATTCTAAAAATATAAATTGACATTAAATGTAATATATGAGTTATTACCAAAAATATAAATTAACATTAAATGCAATTGTCTATGTCATATTAAGTTATAAGACATATCATCAATTTTAGTAGCCATGTCATATTTGTTTTGTGAAATTAATTGTAGAAATGACATGTGCCAAAATTACTTCGCAAATATAGTATAGAAGATGGAATAATAAAATTACTAGAATTACTACGTAGTAAATGGACTAATAGGACTATGATGTTTTACTAGGTCTTACTAGTTATAAAAACCCATATATTCAATAATACAATATATTTTAGTAGAGATAACTCATATATTTACTATTGTTATGTTTGTATATGTATTTACTAGCAAAATCAACATAAAATAATTATAATTTTTTATTGTTGATAGAAAATTTATCATTTTCACAAAAAAAATTTCTTATATTTTTATACTTGATGTGTGAATGGTAAGACAGTAGTAAGGCGAATCAAACAAAATACATATTTTTGAAATTTTATTTCTATGAAAGTCTAATATTATGATTATAATTGTGTAAAAACATTGGTTCAACTATAAAATCACAACTTTTGACATGGTATAAACTTGAAATTTGCAAAAGTATTAACATGTGTAAGATACTATTAGCTTGAGTATTACTATGGGTAAATATAATATTCATTCTTGGAATATGACGGTTATACCTATCAAATTCTTTATGATTCTTTAAACACGTGTTAAATATGTTTTACACGTTTTAGACATATTTTCATTGTTATTAATTTGTCACAAGTTGTTATAGGATAATTTGAGCACATCAATAATTTATGTGTAATTGTATTTAAGCTGAAGTTCATATGCTTTGTCTTTTATCGAAACCCTCAAACCCGTTGTCCATTTCCTTTTACAAGCCAATCGTAATGATGTGCCTTCCAGATTTTTTTTTTTAAACTAGAATTAAAAATAAAAGCAGTATCTCGACGATCTTCTTACAATGGATATGTTAAAAACAAAGGCCATCAGATGTTTTGCTCATCTTACGAATAATTTTTAATTACGTCTAAGTCTATGTCTTTTTAACACAAAGGAAAGCAAAAAAACTATGAGACCATAACAACATATCAAATATTCCAGACAATAAAGTAAAGCAAAAAAGTGAATTTTGGATCTCTCTTAATAAACTTTACATTTTTAAACCAGAAATGCAGTGTCTAAAACTTTGAAACACACAAAATCCAAGTAAGAACAAAATAAATAAAAACTAAATAAAAACTAAAATTTAATGATAATTTAGAAGAAATAATTTTTTCTTAAAACGAATTGAGATAATGATAATATTTCATTGGTTTGCTCAATAAATAGATATATATATATATATATATATATATATATATATATATATATTTACTTATCATAATATTTCATAAATATATTTTTATAAAAGAAATATAGATAATGATAGCTTTATTATTATAGTTAATTTATTGCTAATTATATAATAATAAATCTAATTATTCATTAAGCCATCATCTACTTAACTGCTTTAGAAACTAAACCATTAAACACATGTTCATAACATGATTACAAAGACAACTCTCTAAACATAATATCAAAGCGTAATTTTCTTATAAATTAAACAGTAATAAAACATGGGAAAATTTGGAGAAATACACTCAAATAAGATTATAATTTGAAATCTACACCATTGCTTAAGTTTTTGGAAAATTACACTTATGCATATGTAAATTTACCAAATTGTTCAATCTTAATATTTCTCAATTCCTAATTTATTTTATATTTAAAGAACGGTTTTACAAAAATGATTTTTTTACAAAAAATCTTTAGAGTATCTGCACAATATATTTTTAATATATCTTATTTTTTTTATTATTTGAAAAAAAAAACTCAAGATGACGTCTCGTCTCCCCAGTTTCTGAATTTTTTTTTCTTTATCTAGTTTCACTGATTCTTCATTTCATCTCAAAAAGAGGTTTGTTGATATAAGAATCAAATCTTTGGCTCAAACAAATTTATAGGATCTTCATGTTACATAAAAAAAAAGAACTGATGAATGATAATCAGTGTTTCTTAGTGTTATTGGATCACATCATACTCAAAGTTAAACAAATTAAGCACATATGTGAATAGACATTTATAACTTGCTTGACTTCTAGTAAAGATGAATATTTTGTAGACAATGCAAATAAACGTGACTTGTTTATATAATGTTAAGAAAATAAAATAAAATCTATTTAAAGTTCATGATAAATTCAAAACAATAATAATTTGTTATTGTAAGATTTTAAATGGTAAAATAAGATATTTATCTCAACACACAAATTTATCTTAAACATAAACAATTATAATAATATTATTCTTATTAATTTTAAATCTATATCTTAATTATTGAAATATTTAATCTAGGTAAAAACATCAATTCGCGTTTAAAAAGTGTAGTTTTCAAAAAATCAAATATAAGGTGTAATTCTCAAATTTCAAACTATTAGTGGAGTAATTTACAAATTATCCCATAAACATACACGTGAAATAACTACCATTAAATAATTTAAAATACTTTATCCATTATTTCAAACTGAATGTAACAAAATCGTCTTGATGCCGAGTCTTTCAAACCAAACAAAAGAAACAACAAAGAAAACTCCAACCAAAAAAAAATCTAACATACATAAATATAGATATCAAGAACCCGAAAAATATCTAGATCTAAAGAGAGAAACCACATCTTTGATGTTGTTGATATAGCCCTTCAAGCAAGCAATTCCAACCATCTGCACCAAATGATTGAACCACTGAAAGAGAACATCCCTATCAGCATGAAAGTGATAAGAGAATGCAAGCAATTAAAACAATCAGAACACACTATACCTAGAGGATGAAAAACTATAACCGAGACAACTTGGAATGAATGAGAAAAAAAGAAACTTATAGAATTTAAAACCTATTACATCACATGCCAAAAGACAAAATAAGAATTGGTTTTAACTCGTAAAAGTCAGAATAATTTCTAATTATGAAAAAATTGTACTAGTTATATTATTTAAACTAATAAATTAGTGACTCAAACTAAAAACTAATTAACAAAAACATGACAAATAAGCAAACATATTTAAAATAGAGAACATGACAAATAAAAAAAATTACTAATAATTTCTAATTATAAAATTTATAATAGTAATATTATTTAAACTAATAAATTAGTGACTCAAACTCAAAACTAATAAAAATATGACAAATAAACAAAATTAGCTAAAACATGGTGAACATGACACATAAGCAAAATTACTTCTCAAATAATAGTATAGATAGTAATAAATAATAAACCCAATATTCCAATAAATTTTTATTATTTTTTCAAATAAGCTTTAAACCTTTTATACTTGTTTTCATAGGCTTTTGTTTACAGATTTTTTATTTATTTACTCATAATAATATCTAATAACTCTAATAAAACATTAATTTTTTTTGAACACATAAAATATGATGTTTATTCCAAAAAATAGAAAACAATATGAACACAAAACACAAACAATTACCTGAAAAAAAAATCTCATCTAAATCTTCAAAATCTTGAACATAATAGAAGTTAAGATGAGAACAAAGGTTTTAACTATCTTTTTCTTGATTTTTTTTTTCAGAAGACAAATTAATCAGAATAATAAAGTTATAGATGTTTTACACTTTCTTGCCTTATACATAGTACCAAAAAATCAAATCAAATTAAAAGGCAGCTACCATGTATTGTATAAAATGTCTTCACCTAATAGCCTAAAAGTATGGCTTGGTCATCTAACTATACAGGACATGAATAAATACTATTTCTTCATTCTGCTCGGATTGGTTAATCGAATGGAAGATGCATTTCTGTATTACAAAACATCCATTCACACAATGTTCCTGTCTAGAATGTGCTTAACCGAATTGGTTGTAACAAAGAGAAATCCAAGATTCTTTCTTACTTTTCTCTCAATGAATAATATGAACCAAAACTGCGTTTCTATGTTACAAAAAAAAAAAAAAAAACAATAACAGTGGAATTACTACTGTACAGTAAAAATGTAGACTTTGGCCAAATCCGCCAGTTACACAGAAGATGAGTGAACTCTAACGTGGTCTTCCGTACATGTCTTCTTCTACATTCTGTGCACTGCCACTACCACTGCAATGACAAAAACATAACCATTGGTTTCTAATATGCATGAGATCTCTGATTGAAGAAAGTATTTACCTATAAGAAAAACTAAAAGAAGAATCCAAATGGTCGCTTGAAGGGATTTGCTATATCGCATTTGATACTGAGACCGTTGAAGTTGCCTCTGCAGAGCTCCATACCAACCGTGAAGCTGCTTATCGTAACAATCCTCCTCGCACTCCATACAGCTCTTGTCCCTCTCAAAACATCCATTCACAACTTGCTGAGAAACAAGAAAAACCCTCTTAGTAGATACAGATTCGTAAACAAATCTCTGCGTTTGGAGATCTTACTTGGTTCGTTTGGATAGGCAACAACGCAGCAGCGTCAGAGTCTCCTTGGCGATCTAACGCCTTCAACTTTCTAATACAGTTTTTGGGTTCCATATGGTTTAAGAAGCCAGAGACGCTGGGAACTTTCCTAACCAACGGCTCACCAGAAGGTTTCTCGTCAGAAACCACGGCAATGTTCAAAGCACCGATGTCAGGAGTAGCACTCGCCGCCCTTCTATGTTGTTGTTTCCTTTCGGATTCAGAAGGTCCAGTCAAGAAGAGTGCAAGCTCGTTGCGATCGTCTTCGTCCAAACGAACCCATCTCGGGGTTCCTTTGCCGTCGGATCGCGCAGCTTCCTTGAGGGAATTCTCGATTTTGGCGACTTGAGCCTCCATAGCGAAAGTAAACTCGCGGTGCCTGTCTCGAGTATCGTCACTGAGACGGTTGCCGTAGCTGGATTGAACAGCTCGCTGGAACTCGTCTAACTGCCATTTGGTGGTTCCGAGAGCGGCGTGGAGGTCTCTGTGAAGCTGTTCAGAGTCCCATACGTTTGAAGAGCCTTGTTTGCCGTGGATCCTCCATGTCCTGTAAGCTGACTCCATCCTGCAATCACATCGAATCCAAGACACTTTGTTGTGATTCTCAGATCTAAAATCGAAGAAATGATTTTCCACACAGATCTAGAACGAAAAATTGGGGGAAACCTGTCAGCAGATTCCTGGACCTCTTCAGCAGCGGGAAAGAAAGGATCCTTCTCCCACCGATCCAAGCTCGTCGTCATGTTTTTGAGGTGAATGAACTTCGAAGATGCGATGAGAAACCTCAGAAAGAAAGCGATAGAGATTAAAATGGGGGAAATGGTGATGAATCGAAGAGAGGAACGTTCATCCAATACCTAAATTGATTACGGCCTCTCGTTACTGGCACGTGCGGAAATATAATAGTACGTTTTGGTTTTGTTTAAAAATCAAGACAAAACTAACGCGACTTCTTAATAAACCGGTCTCTATTCTTTTGTTTTTCGCTTTTAGAATTTTATTTTATTTTATTCCCGCTAAATAAAATTCTTGTTATAAATCTTCTATACGTTCAACATTTTGTCGCGGTGTGAAAGAAATTGTTGAAAGCGAGAGAAAGCGTTCAAGACAGCCACGGCGTCCGGTGGCGCGTACCGGCACCGATGGCTCTCTTCCTTGTTATTCCGTTCAAGTCTTCGTGAGTTTAGTCCGATCTGTCGATTCTCTCCGACATGCGCACGGATCTGGGTTAGGGTTTTGCTTCCGGAAGACTTCGGTTCTCTGCAACTCTTCTTCCCCTGAATTCGCGGCGAGGAGATAGGACAGTCAGATCTCCATTTCAGCATCGTTTTGATCCGGGTTGTAGAGGCTTACACAGCTCTTGCATCGCCGATAAAGTTCCCGGATCGTGGAGGCTTCTTTAGCTCTGTGGTGACCGTCAAGTCCCCGGAGCGTGGAGGCTCTTACAGATCCATTGCTGCCGGCTTCTGCCCCCTTAGTTTGTTTCTAGGGTTTAGTTTCTGTAGTTTTTTGTGTCGTTCACTTGTTAAGTTAAGGTGTTTCGGGTTTGTTGGATGAGTTCTCGTCGGAGGACGATGGAAGCTATCCGGAGTAAAGGTTGATGCTTGAGCGAAGCCTCCTTCTTGGTCCTCGTATTGAACTCTGGCGGATGAGATCTCGGTCACGATTGATTTTCTCCGAGATTAGACGGTCCTGGGAGGGTTGGCGGTCGCGGTGAAGAAGGTAAGGAGTCTAAGAGCTCCGGTGTGGCGCGGTGAATCGATGGGTGATTCTCCGGCGGTAGTTGAGACGAAGATGAGGGTGCGGATCGCGAGAAGGCGGTCGACATCAGTCTCTCTCTCTTGGGTCTACGGGTTGCGGTGTTTGGATTTTGGGCCTTCGAGCCCGTTTAATGTATCTGGGCTTCGGCCCTTTCGTTGGGAGCCCAATGTTTTTGTGGTTGTTGTTGTTGGATACTTGGGCTTTGGGCCCAATATTAATATAACAAAAATTGATGGAAAAAAAAAAAAAATCTTCTATACGTTCAATTTTAATAGCAACTACAAAATCACATTGTCACTCCATACTATTTTTTTTTTCACCAAAGTATCATTAAAACCCAAAGGGCCTGAGGTCCAAACATCTAACCCTTAAATGTACTTTTTGCCAAACTATTGACATCATTGTTTAGGTCACTAGAGAGATGAGAGATCAGAGAATGAGATATCAACGAAGGCAGAATAAATTTAACGTTGAAAGATCAAATTCTCTTTGTTTAGATGCTGAAAACTTGTGTACTTTATTCAATGATAAACGATGGCTTTATATAGCCTTTACAATAACTAGAAAGCCTAAAACTATTCCAAAGAAACAGAGTTATTGCTACAACTACTTGACCGAGATAATAGGTCTTTATTTGAAAACAACTTGAACTAACTTGAACCGCAAAACTCGATCCATACTCCCACTTCTTCCTTGTTCCTTACTTCTCGGTGATGCTGCTTCCAACAAACCCTCCATAAGCTAAACTTGGTTCACAAGTTTCAGCTTATCCGCAACAGAGCACACTCCAAGCTTGCTCTTAAACCTTCAAAACTTTCCCGCTTCAATGCCTTCGTAAAGACGTCAGCTACTTGCTCAGTCATTCCACAATGCTCCAAGCTAATAACTCCTTTGTTCACTAGATCCCTCAGGAAGTGAAACCTCACCCCAATGTGCTTGCATCTCCTGTGGAACACAGGGTTCTTGGAGAGTTTGATGGTTGAAGTGTTGTCGCAGAGAATCACAGTGCTTTTGTTCCCATTGTATCCCAACTCTTCAAGGACCCTTTTGTACTATATCACCTGACACGCGCAGCGATACAGCTACATATTCAGCTTCGGTGGTGGAGAGAGTGACTATTGCTTCTTTGAGAGCCAAGCCACTGCAGCTCCATCCATGAGAAAGACATAGCCAGATGTACTCTTTCTACTGTCAACATCGCCTGCAAAATCATTGTCAGTGTAGACTGCTAACTCTCATGTTCCTCCGCTCTTGTACCAGATACCATAATCAACTGTACCCCTCAAGTACCTCAGAACTCTCTTAGCAGCTTGGAGATGAAGTGTTGTGGGTTTAGACATGTAACGACTCAGTAGACTTACAGAGAATTGCAGGTCTGGTCTTGTGATCGTAATGTACATGAGACTTCCTATTATTTGTTTGTAGAAAGTCTCATCTACTAGCTCTCCTCCATCGTCTAGATCCAGCTTGCTTCCAGGTACTATTGGGTTGCATACTGAGTTGCAATTCTCCATGTCGAAGCGTCTCAACACCTCAAGAGGATATTGTGCCTGAGATATATGAATTCCAAATGATGTCTGTAACACTTCTATCCCAAGAAAATACCTCATTTTGCCAAGATCGGTCATGTCGAACTCCTTCTTCATCGAATGCTTGAACTCTTCAATCATCTCCATGTCACCTCTTGTGTATATTAGATCATCTACATATACACTGACATACAGAGAGTTACCGTGTTTGTTTGTCTTAATGAAGAAGGTTTCCTTATTCTCAGACTTCTCAAAACCTTCCTTGGCAAAGTACTCTTCAATTCGACTGAACCAGGCTCTTGGCGCCTGCTTTAACCCATACAACGCCTTGTGGAGTCTGTAGACCTTATCTTCTTCTCCTCTGATCACGTATCCCTTTGGTTGCTGAATGTACACAACTTCTTCAAGGATTCCATGGAGGAACGCCGACTTAACATCTAGTTGGTAAATGTCCCAAGCCTTCCTTGCAGCAGTAGCTATGATGGTCCTTATAGTATCCATCCGAGCCACAGGAGCATATACCTCAGTGTAGTCGATGCCATGTTCTTGAGAGTACCCCTTAGCCACTATACGAGCCTTGTACTTGCTCGCTTCTCCAACTTCATTGAGCTTCGTCTTGTATATCCATTTGACTCCAATACACTTTGCTCCTCTTGGTAGTTCTGTAAGTTCCCAAGTTTCATTTCTCTCAATGGCTCTTATTTTTTCATTCATGGCTTCTCTCCACTTGAGACTCTTTTCTGCTTCTTCAAAGGAAACCGGATCAGATGAATTTACCTCCACCATGTTGACAACATCTTCATCTTCATCTGATTCATTTCCGGTGATGTAATCATTTAGGTAGCGAGGAGGCCTTACCACACGACCCTCCCTAGTTCTTCCTGGTTGCTTTGCTGCCTCAGTGAACTCTGCAGGTTGCTCTTCTTCATTAGCTTGCTCCCTGCCTTCTTCACCTTCGCTGTCACTCTCTTCCCAAATGTGGTCATCATCGTTCCAAGTCAGCTCAACCTCAGAATTGTCTTGATCTTCCTCCCAGTTCCAACCTTTTGTTTCTTCAAATACCACATCCTTGCTTATTGTTATCTTCTTAGTTGTAGGGTTGTAAAGGCTGTAGCCCTTTCATTCATCAGAGAAGCCAAACATCACACAAGTAAGGCTCTTGTCATCAAGCTTCCCACGCTTCTCATATGGAATGTGAGCATGCGCTAGGCTTCCCCATACTCTGAAGTGTTTCACACTTGGCTTGATACCGCTCCAAGCTTCTTGTGGAGTTACATCTTTCACCGAGTGAGTGGGACATCGGTTTAAGATGTAAAACGTCCAGTTAACAGCTTCAGCCTAGAATATTTTTGGTACCTTTTTTATTGACAGCATGGATCGGACCATGTTCATCACCGTGCGGTTCTTCCTCTCTGCCACCCCGTTTTGTTGTGTTGTGTAAGCTGTGGTGAGCTGTCTTCTAACTCCTTCCTCCTTACAGAACTTAGAGAACTCGTTTGATGTGTACTCTCTGCCACGATCAGTTCTCAGACATTTTATCTTCTTGCTTGTCTCATTTTCCACCAGCTTCTTAAACATTTTAAAGTGCTCAAAGGCTTCTGATTTCTCCTTCAGGAAGTAAGTCCACCCCTTTCGACTGTGGTCATCTATGAAGCTGATATATGGTGTTTTTGGCATCTTGTATATATGCTTTTAAATTGGTTTTCAAGTCTTTATCGAGTCTTCCTAGTCCTTTTCGAGTCATTACAGGTCTGGAGTTGCATTGGATGGGAGATAGACCAGTTGGAGGAAAAAAGGAGAAAAAGAGTGCAATTTGGAGTTTTTTACGCAGAACAGTCGTGCGGAGCAGTCTGACGTGCCTGTTCCAGCGGCAGAGATTTTTAAGGAAGTTTCCAAATATTTCGGGATTTTACCTAGGGCTTCCCCATTTTACTCCTTGGCCGCCACAGACCTGCATATATATCTTTTCTTATTTTTCTAGACATTGGACGCTATTTTTCAGAGAGATTTTCGAGAGAGAAAACTTGTACTCTTGTTAAGGGAGAAGAATCTCTACATCCTTTGGAGAAGATTTCTAAACCCTCTTTGCTTTTTATTATTGATTCAGACATGTTTTTTTTCATCTGTTATCTCTATGTTTTCTCTGTTCATGGCTGAGTAATCCACTTGCTTAGTCTAGGGTGTTAGGGTGTTAGATCCGTGAGTTAAACATAGATAAGTGAATCCATTGATTGTCTTCATTCATAACTGCTCTTAATGCTTGCATTAAACTGGCCGTTTAATGTTAGATCCTAGGTTTAACCTATTCATTAGCCGTGTAATAGGTTGCTAGATCTGTTATGAATGAGCATTGCATCCCTAGTCAGCGAGAGTAGATATTAGGGTGTATTGTGAACATATCGGACTTGATCTCTAAAGCTTGCTAGTGCGTCTTGATCCAAACGAGAGTTTAGGCATCAAGACCGACTTGCAAAGGAATCAATACCACGAGAGTGGGTTGATTCAACCTGAGTGATCCGAGTTCTAGACTTACTCTTAATTGAACTTGAATAATTGTTTGGTTCACACTTGTTTAACACCCGATCAAACCACCCTAGGCTAGCATTCTTAATCATCTGAAAAACCTTAAATCATTCTCTTACTTGCTTGTTACGAAATCAACTTTAAAACTCCCATATTGTTTTAGCTTGATATTGATCCTATCGAAATAAAGTGTAATCATTGGTCTCTGTGGATTCAATCCTAAAGTGCTACATCGACATACCATTTGATTGTGGTAGTGTGCACATTAGGTTAATTGGTGTGCGTATACACGTAATATCAGAAGCACATAACGTATCTCTTTCCACTTGTGGTCATGGGACTGATCGGACCACATATGTCAGAGTGTATGAGCTCTAAGACTTCTTTTGCTCTCCATGTGCTTTTCTTGGGAATGAGGTTCCTTGACTGCTTTCCTACCAAGCAGTATGTACACGTGAAGTGTTGTGTATCAAAACATGGAAGTTCACGTACCATTTCCTTGTTCTGGAGTGTTTTCATTCCACTGAATCTGAGGTGACCATACCGTTCATGCCATATCTTTGTTGTGTCCTCTGTGGTTGTCTGCAAGCACCTCTGATGTCTGAGTGCTTCAACACCAGCTTGATCGATTATCATGAACATTCTGTTCCTGCTCATCTTGCTTTCCGCAATCAGCCCTCGCTCTTCATGATACATTTTGCAGACACCTTTCTGTATGTCCTTCTCTTGCAGTTATCCAAGGCTCAACAAGTTGTTATTGAGCTCAGGGATGTAGTACACGTCGGTGATCGTGTATGTTGTGCTGTTTAGGATCAACTTCACGTTTCCTTTGCCCACAACTTCTATTCTCTTGTCATTTTCCAACTTGACTGAGTGCTTGAAGTTTGTGTTCAAACTTGTGAACAGTTCTTGATCACCACTCATGTGGTTTGAACAACCGGAGTCAAGAAACCAAGCCTTTCTTCTCTTGTCTTCTTTCTCCCCCGTCTGTGTTACCATTGCCATCTCCACATCTTCTTCAGCCTCTTCTTCAATGTATGCCATCAATAGCATCTCCTCTTCCTCATCAGCATAGTTGGCTTCTTCTTCTTCCTACTTTGGACACTCACTCTTGAAATGTCCAAGACGATGGCACTTGTAACATTCCACAGTGCTTTAATCTCTGAATGTTCTGCCTCGGCCTCTTCCGTAGGGGCCCCTTCCTCTGGTTTCCATGCCTCTCTCGTGTGTTACCTTCAACACATGATCATCACCCTTGTCTGTCTTCTTGAACTTCTGCTCATGTACCATTAATGAGCTCTGCAATTCTTCAAGAGATATGGTCTCGGTGTCCTTTGATTCTTCTATCGAGACCACAACATACATGAACTTCTCACTGAGTGTTCTGAGGATTTTCTCAACCACCTTTGAGTCCATTATTACTTCACTGTTGCTTCTCATTTGATTAGTCACACTCAATACTCGGGTGAAGTATTCTTCTACACTCTCGGCTTCATTCATCTCCAGCAGCTCAAAGTCTCTTCTCAGCTTCTGCAGCAGTGACCTCTTGACTCGAGCATTTCCACCAAATTTCGACTTCATCGAATCCCATATGATCTTGAAGGACCTCCTGTCCAGGATCTGCTCAAACGTCACCCTATCAATGCTTTGATAAAGGTAATGTTTCACCTTGTGATCATTCGTCTTAGCACTCTCGAGCTGCGCACTCTGATCTGCCATCAGGACCGTGGTGATTTCTGGTTCTTCAAACCCCATCTCAATCACGTCCCATAGTCCTTTGGCTCGGAAGAGGTTCTCCATGACTTCGCTCCAATGGTCCCAATGGCCATCGTACTGGGGTAACTTCATTTTATCATCACCCATCACCCATCTCTCTTCTCTCTTTTACTGCTTTCTTTCTCAAGTTTTTATTATCTAACGGAGCTCTGATACCAATTTGAAAGATCAAATGCTCTTTGTTTAGATGCTGAAAACTTGCGTACTTTATTCAATGATAAACGATGGCTTTATATAAGCCTTTACAATAACTAGAAAGCCTAAAACTATTCCAAAGAAACAGAGTTACTGCTACAACTACTTGACCGAGATAATAAGTCTTTATTTGAAAACAACTTGAACTAACTTGAACCGCAAGACTCGTTCCATACTCCCACTTCTTCCTTGTTCCTTACTTCTCGGTGATGTTGCTTCCAACAAACGTTACCAAAGATTTCATGTATCTTACCAAAAAAAAAAGATTTCATGTATCTGCATGCTGTTGTTGATTGGTCAGATGAGTGTTGTGTTGTCAAAGAACATCTTAAACTTGGAGATGTCAAGGTTCGCTACTTTGATGAGGTCTGCTCGGGTCGCGAGAGCTTCGGCCATTAATAGGGAGTTGACGAGATCTTGAATGCTCCATGCTTGTCTGTAAGATGAATAGGGTATCCATGCCAATCTTGCTCTGTTTGACGTGTTTCTGGATTCATATATGGATTGGCGAGGATGGACTAAAAATCCAGGTTAATTAATGTAAAATGGCTATAGATATATTAAAAGGGAACATTTACAACTTGTTACAGATTTTTTTTTTTTTTTTTTGAACACAAACAACTTTACAGATTAAAAAATATAACGTTTATTTTACAAATAATATTTACAAAATTGTTTACCGTTGGGATAGCTTCACATGCATGTAATGTAACGGGCGGCTTCGCCATGGTAGTGAATTAATTCCATTATTTTTTGCAGAGTTCTGTGCCTTGTGAGCTTATTAAAAGGCCAATAGTCGAAGATATCCTCCGAAAACATATGAATAATTTTCCAAAACCAATCTTGTACAAATAACTGTAGAAAGTAAAATCTTCCTACGGTACGGGTATCATAATCACCAGTTTCATATGGGACACACTGCACTGAATCTCTTTATTTGCGTTTTACCAACTATGATATTATATATAAAAATGTTTTCTTTTAAAAAAAAAAAAGCGATTTTTTATCAAAAACCTTTTTGCATGTAAACGCAAACGCAAGTGCTGAAACTATGCTTGAAATTATCGAGCCTTACTTACACTCATTAGTCAAAAGATGCATTTTATTTTATCACATGTACTTATGGCCTCAGTCACCTTTGCGCATAGATTGCGAGCTTGGCTCCAACTAATCTCTTTGTAAGGCTGAAGACAAATCTCTTCACGGAGCTGTAGAATGAGAGGTGTAGGTGCTGCTACAAACTTCTTACCATACAAGTATGATAAATCCATGAAAACGTCCCTCAAATAAAATCTAAACAGTGACTGCACACATGCTTGTTTATATATAAATACATTTAAACAGCTACGCAATAAAACTGGGAATGTATACATAATATCATCTAATAAGGGAGTCAAATTCAAACCTCCATTAATAGGAGAAGAATATAAGTTGGAGGAAAACAAAGATATCTCCGGAATCGAAATTCCAACAGAGTGAGACTAAAACTCAGACACGGGTATTTAAGGGAAGTTGTAGATTAAGCGAAGTTCTAGATTACGACAGGAGAAGAGAAGGATCAAGCATTCACAATTCACCCGAGGCTTACGAAAAGACAGCTAGACGACACAAGACCAAAGAATCACCTGAGAAGCTTGACAACCAATTCAAAGGACAGAAAAATATTTGACCGCCACACGAAAAGGCAGAAGAAGAGAAGCCAATCTAAGCCCCCACGACATGAGTCCCCATCTACAGCTTCATAATAAAAGAAACTATATATAATTTTATTTCTTTCATTCTCAACTTTATGATCAAATACTTCTATATATTTTCTTTTTTATGGATGAGACTGCAAATGAATAATGACAACAAAACTTAAAAGGGGTGGAAAAAAAATCATGCGAATCAGACCCATCAACTGAAAATCGTTTTGGTGAGCCACCCTATACGCACCTCTCTCTACTGGCGCGCCCATGCTTACTATCACCTTGTATTATGTGCTTATAAAAATAGTGATGTGTGTGTGGCTTTGTATTCAGTCACAAGTCCTTTCTTTCTCCGACTCTACCAAAACAATTGTGTCACTAAATAAGTAGCCATCATGGGCAGAGTGATGTTGTGGTTTCTTGTTTCCTTGTATTTATGCTTCACTGGCCATATGATTGGAGAGGCTGCAAGAGAAGGTGCGTTCATGAGAGGTGAAGGAGGATCCAATGAGATAGGAAAGAGTAACCGACACGTAACCAGGTTTAAGGGTCAACTCACAGCTGGTGGCTATGGCGGAGGTGGCCCGGGATATGGTGGATACGGACCAGGTGGTGGTGGTGGTGGTGGTGGTGTTGTGATCGGTGGTGGAGGTGGGTTTGGGTCCGGCGGTGGTTTAGGTTGGGATGGAGGCAACAGAGGAGGCGGTCCAGGAAACAGGTCAGGTGGTATTGGTGGTGGAGTCATCATTGGCGGTGGTGGTGGTGGGTGTGGCGGTTCATGTGTTGGTGGTGGGTGTGGCGGTTCATGCGGTGGTGGTGGTGGTGGAGGATATGGACACGATGGAGTTGGCATGAAGGGATCAGGCAGAAACTAGAAATAAGCAAGCAGCTTTCTTTATATCATAGGCTCAAGAAGAAGGAATAAGGATGTACTTTAGCATCTTGATCATGCTTAGGATTTTGTAATGGTATCACTTACAGTGGAATAAGAAGAAACAAAAATGTTAGAAAGACTTGTCTTTGATATTAGTAATTTCTCTGTCTTATCTTGGGTTGGAACATACGAGCAGATCCTATCGTATAAGCGATACAGTAGCGTCGATCTGGACATCTGAGGCTCTTTTTCCACAACAGCAATAACATCCTTCACAGAGATTGAACGGACCACTTTTGGTGAACCATGGTTCTTCTTCCCTAATCTTTGACCACCTAACATAAAAAAAAACCATACTCGAATCATCAATTTAGAACACTAAACATAAAGAATCCAAAGCCATAAGTCGAAGAAGCTTTGATCAAGAATAACCAGAAAGTTTTTTGGCGTTTCTTCTTGTCTCTGAAGAAGGTTTCTGACGTGCTTCTGCCATAAGTTTCCATTTCGAAAACACATTATCTCCTCCAACGGATGCAAGGGCAGCATCATTTGCAGCCTTAGCTCTCTTTTCGGCTTGCTCCTTATCTGCCTGACATTATTATTGAACCTTTTTCAGTGTCCAAAGGTTTATCTAGGTGGCTCTGTTTCTGAATACCTTCACTTGCTCTGAACGTTTATCTTCTTTTGCAGTATCATTCTACATCAAGGAAAACAGAAAACAAAGCGTTATTACTTTACTTGGTAACTAAGAAAATAGATATTGAGCTCAGGTCTCAGGAGAAACCTTAAGCTTTTCTTCTCCACCATGTTTCCTTTCCTGTTCATCTTTTTCCTTCTGATTCATTTCGTTGATTTGTTTCCGGATATCAGATGTGATACAAATCCGATTTCTACACTTCTCGGGATTAGTCCGCTGCAAAAGTTCTGTTAAACTTCCCAAACATTTTGACACAACAAGGCTGGAGAAGAAAGTAGACTAACCTGCTTTGAAGTCCGGATTATATTAGACAACAATACACGCATCCTTTCCTCCACACACTGAATACGCAAATACATGAGGAAGAACAAAAAACAAGGAGAATAAAATGTAGGCTAATAATTCACAAAAAAATGACATCTCACCAGAGACAAGCACCGCTCAACATCATCCTTGATATGCTTTATACCACTTTTTGCCACTGTCATATACGAAAGTATATATAAACTTCTTCTCCAAGTGATTCCAAGGAAATATATAAGAAGCATCTAAGAGATGGGTTAAACCCAACTAATTTCTGCCAGCTTCCTCTGTAGTGGAACTTTCTGCAAAATCGTTCTTCCTTCTTCTTCATGCACAACTCTTCGAAGTGATTTGAAAACACGACTGTCCTTTTTAGGTAGAGAAGATAATAATTCTCTTTCCTCTTCCTGGAACATATGCAGAAAACAAATTTGGTTTATTTGTTTTTCCGTATCCAGGTTTTCAAATCGAGAGGTGTAGCTACCAGAGAACATACCATAAGATTGATGCCACTGAGTTCAGTAACATCATTGAACTTTTTATCACTTCCAGCTAAAGAAGTTTCACATAGTTTTTGCCTCTTACTGTAAGTTAACCCATACTATAAGACTTCGATAATAATTATAAATTGCAAAGAAATGAGAAGTGGTTATCAGAAAAAATTATACCAAAAGGAAGAATAACTACTGGACATTGTAAAATAGTTTCTCTTTCACAAACCAGCCAGCTCTATTACCTCAATGGTGGTAGCGAAGAACCTTGTGCCTCCAAAGTTTTTTTCTGACCTTGTGTCGTTCTAACAATAGTTCCTGGGAGAATGGTCGCAGCTGGGGCAGAGAAATTAACCTGATGAGTAACAAAACAGATTTCACAAAACAAATTAACTCTTCACAAGCGAATTTCAAATCCATAAACACAAGGATAAAACAGAAGCCACGGTGGTGGGAGTATAAGCAAAACGAAAACCAAATGCAACATCTCTTGAAGAGGAATTTCCACCCTGTGAGCTTAAGGAAATACCAACCAAATAGCATTTGATTATGTCTTTGGAAGTATACTTACCATTGTGCTAGAGTCCAGCTGTGTTTTCACTGAAGGAGAGGCAAAGTTTGCATGGGTGGTAGGTGCTGATAAAACCATTTCAGATGATTGCTTCAGTAAGTCATCATCTGACCTCCTTGGGTTACCATTCCTCTGTTCCATTGGAACATTAGACACGTCTTGCCGCACCACAGGACAAGGCTTCCGTACCTGATCAAAGCTTTGATCAGTCAATTTCTGCTTCACGTGGGCCACTGTCTGATCATTGCTCATTGTCTGGTCCTTGGTGACTGATCCTTGGCAAGGAGCCGGATTTAGAGGCAAGGATGAGTTATTTTGGTTGGGGAATATATGGCCACCATGAACCATAGCTGGACCATTCACAGAAACTGGTCTCTCAGAATTGTGTAATCCGTGCACACTAGCTGAACTGCTTAAGGTGTCCGAACTTGTTGAATGTAGTTGGTTATCATGACTTCCACAAGTGTCAGATTTTTTAGCACTGATGCCTTCAGTTAAAGATTGTATCAGGGATTGGTCTTTTGGGCCACATGAAAATCATAAGATACAATCTACTTGAGAAAGTTCTATAATGATCGCAAAAGTAAATGCATCAGCTGAATAATCTATACCAGCAGAAGTAAAGGGCTCTCTGCAATGGTTTGGGCCATCAGGTACTTTGACCCCCTTGTTTCCCTGGTACATATTATTCATATGATTTCAATGAGCCACAATTCCAAAACAAAAAAGTATATAGCTTGTACTATTCCACTCAATACCACAATTGGAAAACGACATAGCAATGCAGCACTTTTCCAAGTGAGAGTGCTTTATAATACATTTAATTTGGCAGAGTTCAGAAGTAAGATATCTTTCTCATCACAAGTTCATATACACTTCCCTTAATTTTCAAATCTACTTCAGGGTTTACATAGATATATAACTGAAAACACCAAACACAATAGATAGCCCTTTTATGGGGTTCCTTGCACTAGTTGCTCTCAGCCAATGTTAACTACAACGCTGAGAAAAATATGGAAGTATAAGATCAGGAAAACCATGACTAATCATCGTAGGTGCAATCTGGTAAAATCTGCTAATAAAGAATTTAGCTCGCACATGACGTTCTTGACTTTTAGTTGTGACCATAATCAGCTTTCTGCTAGATTTTCTAGGTTTTTCCTGGCTCAGCTTACAAACTAATTATATATGAAAAACTAAACTCTACTTGCAAGCAGCTAAACGAAAATCATTGAAGTACCTATAAATGCTAAGAAAACTGCAAGGTTCTATCTTCACCAATGAGATCATGGATACACTACCAACATGAAAATTATTACTCTAATATTAGGTATTAATAACTGAGCGGCACAAAAACGAAATGCCAAAGGATGATGATACCTGTTGTTGCAGTTTCCTAACTGCCCATAAGATCATTCGTTCACCTAAAATATTCCTTGCTTGTCGTAAGAAACTTTCCTTTGTAACTTCGTTACTCTGCAAAAAAAAAGTATGAAAAGAAAATAACTTTAGTGAGAGTTTCAGTGAGAGATCTGAGTCATTCCATGGATGTAAAACCCCACCTTGAATTTATAAAACAGTGTATTGAGCTGCGTCCCTCTATCTTTGTCAACTTGGGGTCTCAATAGACGAAACAATTCACCGACTTGTAGTTGTGTTGGACCAAGATTTACAGAGCCAACAGGTTGTTCCAACCCATGAGCCCGTTGAACACTTATGCTTTGCAGTTTCATATACAGAGGTTGGGGGTTTTCTGGTTCAGTACTAACAGAGTTGTTCCTAGACTGCAAGTCACTTGCTTGGGGAACATGGGAAGGATTCTCAGAGAGTCCACCTGGTTGTAGATGGTACTGAGGCAGGTTGTGGTTGTGCTGTACGGGTGATTCATCTTCTGGCTTTAATTCTCGGTCTTGACTCCCTAAAACAGATTGTTGTTGTTGCTCTTTCATCTGAGTGCTCTCAAGGATATGGAGCTTATTGGTATTAGCATCTTGAGTAATACCATTATTCCATGCTGCAAACTGCTGACTCCAAGAATGATTTCCTCCTTCAGAAATAACAGAATGTCTGTCATAATCAAAGTAATTCAACATCCAAAGTGACAGAAACCGAAAATCATGAACCAGCATTTTGTTGTCACAGGTGATGCTAAACGTTTCATGTTAAACAGCTTCCACAGATCACAGATTAACTCTTTCTATAAAACAAAGTAGAGAGGCACACTATTGATGCACCAAAATCAATATTAATCATCATCAAGATCATTAACTAACATCTAGCCTGACTAACAAAGCTAAATACATCTCTATGACACTCGCTCATCTCTATCACAAAACTAACCATCATTAGTGATGCGCTAGAATCAATGTTAACCGTCGCTAAACCATCATCAGGATCGTTACTCTTTCATCTATATCATCCAAGAAACCTAAAGAATTTGAAGATGGTGCTCGTTCGCAGAGTATCCAAAGACAGTTTAGCACACGAATTAGGTTTCAGACGAACCTTCGATTTCTCGAATCAGAGAGGCCTGGAAGGCGTCGACGTCTTCCTTCGAGTGCATAGATTCATCCTACCACACAATCAGCGGGAATCGAGATCAAGACGATCCGGCCACAGAGGAAGACATCACGTAAAATTCCGCAGAGAGATTATACGGAACTCGAAACGAGAGTTTGAAATTCGAAACCTAACCTCGTCATCTTCTTCGAGGAGCTTCAAAAGGGAGGGATCCATAGAGGAAGCTCGTTGTGCCAGCAGCAAGAGCAAGGAGGGATTTGAAAGCGAGTTTGATTTGTGGCATCCAAATGGTGGATGTGTATATATATAGACGATGATGCTAATGAGAACACTCGTGTCGTTTTTTTCTTTTAGTTAAACACTACGCGACGTTTCATTGAATTTTGTTTTTTATCGGTAAAACCAAAAAGGCAGAAATTATCCCTATAAAAACAGAAATTGACAAAATCTTCCTTAATTTACAAATTTAAATCAAAAAGTTCTCAACTCACAAACAAGGGATTAACAAAATATCCGTATTTTTTTTTCAATCCATAGTTTGTTTCAATTTGACCCAAAAATTTAGGATATAAAACGAATAATAATATATAGCATCTGCAAAAAAAAGAAAATCAAATATTTATATTACTAAGAAAAAAGAAAATCAAATATTTATATAATTATTATATTTATATGTAAGTTTTATAATATTTTTTATTAAACTGATTATTTTGTTATTAAAGTTATAATATTAATTTTTAATTAAATTTATTTTAATGAATTGAATCAAATGTATGATCAGAAATATATAATCTTCAAATATCTAAACACTAAATATTTATGTGTTTATAGAAAAAGTTGGATCGAAAAATTGAAAATCTTAGACAAAACAACTCCTATATTCTATTTGTTTCCGTCCCAACCACAAACTTGTCATGATCTCTCACCATCATGAAATACGAAAAAAACTCTATTTTTGTTAAACAAACCATTTTAGATACATAACTAATAAAAGTTAAAATATTATTAATATTTTTTCAAAACTTTTAACGTTCTTTAAAAAAAATCTATAAAAATTTTAAACCAAGAAAAACTAATCATTTAAGTCATCTTGATTTTAAATTATCAAATAGAAACACGATTAAATTATTTATTTTTGTTGGTCAAATAGTGTTTAGTCAACTGCTAAATTTTTATTACCAGACGTTTAATATAAAACGATGTCATTTAAAGGAAGAAAAAAAACCTTACATAATCCGTCAGCTCCCCACATTTCAAACCATGAGGGTGCGCAGAGGGGCGAGGGCTGCCGCAATCTAAATTTGTAAGTTGAGATTATTTGTCAATTTCTGATTTTTATTATTCATCCACTCGATAATCGATTCATTGAACATTACGAAATCGATTTCAAGTTTAGTTTCCTCCTGTTGATTCATAGTGGAGAAAATCTATTGTTAGATGATTGATTTCATCAATGGATCATTGGATCGTCATCTTCTCTGATCATAAAACTCTTCTGTCATCTTCTCTGATCTAAATAAGCTTAGATATCTTAATATCGTCTCTGTTTTGAGCGTTCGTTAGGGTACTAATGTGTTTATAAGATTGTCACTGTTAAAGCCTTGTCCTGACTCCTGATCGTTCCTTGCTTGGCTTATCTTTTTTTTTTTTTTTTTCAGGAAAATATGGTAGAGATCTATTCTGTTTGTGGAAAGTGGAACTTGAATGACAAGTTTCAATGGGAATTTCTGGTAGATTCAAACAAAGGAGGATCACTTTCTGAGGTAGACGAGAACGTTACATACATAGATTTCGTCGAGATGGTTATCCAAGATTTTGGACTTGGTTGCTTGGTAAAAGATAGAGATATTACACTCAGCTATGAACTTCCACCGAGGATGAAATCTTTGGTCAAAGATTCTCCACCGGTGTATATACGTAATGATCGCCAAGTAAGAACTTTCATTAGTAAGATCAAAGGAAATGGTGAACTGATTCGTTTATGTGTAACGGTGAGTAACTGATTCGTTTATTCTTTGTAATGATGTAAGAAAGTTTTCAAAATATATTAAGTTTCGTGAAGGGTTTTAAAAAGGGTGCAATTCATTTTTATTTTGCTCAGTTACTACTTTTCGATATTAATTTTTTTTTTTGGGTTTAGGTGAATTATGAAAAAAGCAACACGATTGTAGTTGAGAATGTTGGCAACAACACTCAATCCAAGACCATACACGATGAAGAGAATGCTGATGTAGAAAAAACTGGGTGCATACCTGTGTTGGAAAATTTAGATGGTGGTTCATATGTAAATGAATCTAACGTGCATGAGGAACAACAGGTAACATAGTTTTCTCACTCTTTTTTTACACTACTTGCATAGTTTAAGCATACATTATTGTTTTATTTAAATGTCTTCCTACTCTTTCGTTATCAAAATATCCTTCATATATGGTTCGGCTTGTATGTGTAGGAACTTTATAGAGCAACTAGAAGTGACATGTCAGTTCATGTAACACACAACGACACTTGTTCTACTACTGGAAGTGAAAACCACCCCCTTCTTTTGCACTCTGCTCCATATTATTCTCCGGTTTCTTTAGGATGTTCACAGTCGCCCGGAGCAACTAATGATTTACATGTGAACAAATACTTCAAAGACAAGCAAGACTTGATGCTCACGATGAGAAAATTGGCTCTCGAGTCCAAGTTTCAGTTCAAATCTTGTCGGTCAAATAAATCCAGAGTGGTATTAGGGTGTGTGGATGATAAATGCTGTTGGAGGATGCGTGCAACTAAGCATGTTTCTTCTGACTTCTTTGTGGTGAAGAACTATGTTCATGAGCATACTTGTGACCCAACACATAGGAATGCAAGCAATAGACAGGCAAGTGCGAAACTTCTTGGATCTTTAATCTGCAGCAAGTATGGAGAAAACAAGGATGGACTTAAACCCAAACAGAT
Source organism: Brassica napus (assembly GCF_020379485.1). Taxonomy (NCBI): domain Eukaryota; kingdom Viridiplantae; phylum Streptophyta; class Magnoliopsida; order Brassicales; family Brassicaceae; genus Brassica; species Brassica napus. Next base: position 22,417,255 of record NC_063450.1, on the reverse strand, counting down.
TATTGAGCAAGTTAGAAAGGAACATGGTTTACAAATCAAGTACAAACAAGCTTGGAGAGTAAAAGAGTATGCTCAGAATTTGATGAGGGGAATTCCAGATTCTGTAACTGAAACTTCATCTACACCTCCAACTACTGGACAAAGTAGTGAGAGAGCGTCGAAAAAGAGGATGCGATCAGTTAGAGATTTTGGTACACCAAATTCAGAGTCTCGTAAATACAATTGCAGCAAATGTGGCGAAGAAGGACACAACAAGAGTACATGCAAAGTCCCAAAATGATGAACTTTTAAGAGAGTAAGTGCTTTTGTTGTTATTGTATGTAACTGGTTACTATTTTCCGATGGACCTTTTTCTTAAGAATACGTTTATACCATTTGCTGCAGATGTGGCAGGGGAGAATACCTCAAACATGCGCTACACAATTTCACTATGATGAAAGTTTAAAAAGGTTTAACATGACTTTTAGTTTCTCTGTTGTTACCGAGTCCAGTTGGTTAACTGTTATCTTGAACACTCTGAAGTAGCAGATGATTGAACAAATTACAAATTAGTAAAAGAGGTTTGTTCATGGAGAACCTCAAAAAGAAACAAGCTGGGTCGTTTTTGCCAAACATAAAATGAGACTTCTTATTTTTTGTCTTAACCTATGACGATTTGCTCTCTCAATTGGGTTCATGATTAGGCTAATTGGGCTCCTCATTTGGTTACTACTTGGTTCTTCTTGGAAAATTTGGTGGCTAAAGAGAGAGCAAGAGTAGCCACCAAACTCTTGAGTATATCCAAGTCCATGCCTTTGATTCTTATTGTTTCTACCAACCAAATATGGTCTCTTCTCGCATTTTTGGAAGTTCCAAGCCAAAAAATAAAACGTGACGTTTTTTAACGCAACTGACAAAAAAAAAAACATTCAAACTCCTAAGCATCAAACAAAAAAATGCTTTGGGAGTTTAATTATTTATAATCAAATCTAAAAACAGAGTTGCAGCAAGAAGTAAAATTTTTATTCAAAAAAAAAAAAACTCAAGATTCTGTATGTTGTCTAAACATATGTTGATAAAGAATGAGTCTAGTAGTAATAACTTTTAACTCAAGAATAAAGAACAAGAATTGGAATGAATCAAAGTCCGAAAACTTGTATATACAATCAACAAATCCCTATAGAACTCAAAACAGAGCATATGAAAAATCTGGTGGCCTAATTAAGTTTCTCCAAGAAGTCAAGCCGGGGCTTCTTCGCCGGCATAGGGCTCATCACTTCGTCGTCTCCGTTGACCGTAGAGAACTCCGGTATCGGAGGGATATTAAGGTCAAACCCGCGGTGACTGCTGCTGACGTGGCTGGTGGACCCCGCTCCTTCAGAGTTAGACACGCTACTAGTGTTGTTATTCCCTTCGTAGTGACACCGCTTGTGTCCGCCGAGAGCTTGGCCTGAAGGAAACGACTTCTGACAGATCGAGCAAACGTGCGACTTCCCGCTTCCGGTCGTCACGGCGGATGCAGTCGTAGCTGACGACGTCGACTGGTCATCTCCTCCGGCGGAATGAGTCTGTGACACGTTTTTACGGTGGCTGGCTTTGTGTCCGCCGAGGGCTTGGTAAGAAGAGAAAGACTTGTCGCAGACGCTGCACTTGTAGCGCAACGACGACTTCTCAGCTACTACCGTCACCGGAGGAAGAGGAAGAAGCTGACGATTGCCGTCGCGAGCGAGGAGCATAAGGCAGAAAGCGAGATCCTCTTCTTCAGTGAGGTTGTGGTGGTTGAAATCGAATCTTGATCGTTTAGATCTTTTACCTTTGGTCCACTGTTCGACGCCATGGAATCTTGAAGAATCTTGGAACACAGGAGGAATCGGAGAAGCTAGTCTCGGTGAACTGAGAGCCTCGAGAGCCATTAAAAACTTTAGGAGAGTTTGAGTTTTGTAAATTTTTTGTTGTTGTTGTTATGAATTGAAAATGAAGAATTGTTGTTGAAGAAGAGATGAAAGAGTGTGTAAATATATAGTAGGTGGAGAGGAAGCTGCGTCCGCGTTGGTAAAGTGTGAACAGTGATGGTGGCTAGAGCATAATTAACCCTGATTTCTTATTTAGATTTCTTAACTTATGATTTGATATTTTTCTTTCTTACATTTTTCGGTTAAAAGACGTATTTTACATTTTTTATTTAAAAAACGGTTCTTAGTTTTTCTTAGTTAAAAGGTACGAACTGTTTTTTATCAGAAGCTAAGAACTCTAGCTAATAAACCTAGGTTAATCATGACCTAAATATTGGTGTATGTATTTATATATGCGGACCAGAGTTGTGAGGAAAGTATCTCAATGTTTTTTGTCATAAAGAGAAAATAATTCGGGCACGTTTGGTTTGACTTAGGACACGTGAGCAAAGAGTGTTGAGACTTCAGTTCTTTCTAGCGATGCCGCCTTGCAATATTCTAGAGTTTCTTCCTGGTCGTAGATCATGGTCTTCTTATGCTACACGTTTCAGTTTTCTTTAAAAAAAATAACAAGAACAATATCTAATTTATAGGTGTTTTCATGCACCTTGTATACTAATAATTTTTTCAAAAATTTAATATTTTAAAATAAATTTTTGTTATTTTAGATTTTACTATTTTCTTAAAATATTTAATTTAAAATTTTCATTCAATTATATGTAAAATTAATATTTTTATTTATATTTAATAATATATATGTATTTATTTAAAATTATAATTTTAGAAAGATTTTTTATCTACTTCTTTTAGTTAAAAATATTAAATCAAATTCCATAAGAGAAAATTATGTTATATATAACTAAATAATATTTTTAAAACTTGCAGATATTAAAAAAAAACTAATGGTATTGGGATAAAAAATTACAAGTTTTTTTCAAAAAATTGCAAAAAATTTTGAAATTTTTTTTGATATTAAAAATTATCTAATTATAGAATAGAATTACATAATAATTCAAAAAAATTAAAATAATATTTTATTTTAATTTTTACTGTTATATTATTTATTGTTATATTAATAAAATGAGTTATTAAAATTCACAAAAAAATATAAATTAACATTAAATGTAAATGTACATGTCAAAATTAGCTTCAAACCATGTCACTATTATTAGTATGTCATGTCACTATTATTAGTATGTCATGTCATCGTTTTTTTAAATCATCTTGGTGATAACACTTAATAAATTACTTCTTTAATAATATAGGAGATAATTACTAAAATTAGTTGCATGCAATTGACTAACAATAGTGACATGGTTTACTAAAATTAGGAGATAATTACCAAAATAAAAAGAACATGCAATTGACTAATATGTATCTCTATTCTTTAATGTATTTAACTTTTTTAAACTAATTTGAAGCATTAAAATAGATGTATCTGATATAGCTTACATCTGTATAGTTTGTTACAAGTTTGATGGCAGTGTTTTTTACTATTACAAATTTAAAAGTTAGAAATATATCTATACCAGTATTCATATTGAGAAAGGTGGAGGTATTGAAACAAAAGAGAGACTGAGACGGTGCATGCATAAAAAATAGAGGACTATTCTAAAAATACAAGAATATGTATAAATCCAATGAACCAACTTTCCTGGTACGCATTTTTTTCTGGAAACTAACTACATTTTGACTTAAACAAATATCACATATGCTGATATGTGACTCTTCTAAGCTTCCTAATTTCTTCACGCGGCTCTCTTCAAACCGTCCGGTCTAGTTACGTTTCTTTGACGCAAATACTTAACCGGATGATGGCATATAAGTAGTGGTTAAAGATATAGAGTTAGAAGATGTTGAAAACAAGGGATAATGATCGACATATAAATCTATACAGTGCACATAGCACAGTGCATCAAACGGGTGGGGAGCCGTTTTGATGCATAATCAAAGGCATATTGTCTATTTCAGTAAAGGTTTGACAAATACAGAACAAGTCAAACCTATATATGAGAGAGAGCTGATGGCAATATTCAAGGTGGTGCAACGTTGGAAACACTATTTGATGGACAAGAATTTACAGTAAACACCGACCAAAAGAGTTTGAAATTTCTTCTTGAACAGAGGGATATTTCTTTGGATTATCAGAAGTGGTTGACAAAAATGTTGGAATATGATTTTCAGATCATATGTAGAGCTGGTGGAGAATAAAGTAGCGGGTGGACTGTCAAGAGTTATGATTGATAGACAGTTCAATTCTGAAGGATGTTGTATGCTCTTACTGTGACATCAAACATTCAAATGCAGAATATACTGGATGAAGTAAACATAGGTTTTAAACTTTATGGTCTAGTGAGATACATGGCTTTGGGAACTAACACGGAGAAGGGTAATTTGGTAGTTGCAGGCAGACTTTTCTATAAAGGATGTCTAGTTTTACCAATAACTTCGAGATTCATCCAAAATATACTTCAAGAGTATCATGATGGGGTGATGTGAGAACATTCTGGTATTCTAAAAATGATCAATAGGATACAACAATTGTTTTATTGGTCTAAGATGAAAGAGAACGTAAAGCAATACATATCATAATGCTCTACTTGCCAAACACACAAGGACTCTACATTGAATCATGCGGGTTTACTCCAACCTATACCACTTCCGACTCAGATTTGGTCTGAAATATCAATGGATTTCATAGAGGGTCTTCCAAAATCTGAAGGAATTGATGTGATCTTAGCAGTGGTGGATCGTCTAAGCAAGTATACACACTTTATGGGTTTGAGGCATCCATATAAAGCACCACAGTTTCTGAGAAATTTATCAGAGAGATTGTTAGGCTTCACGGCTATCCTACTTCAATCATCGTTGATAGAGACAGAGTATCCTTGGGCAAGTTTTGGCATGAATGTTTCAGGCTTGGTGGTACAAAGTTGAAATTTAGTACAGCCTACCATCTTCAAAGCGATGGCCATACTGAGGTTGTAAACCGTTACTTGGAATTTTACCTTAGATATTTTACATCTACTCACCTAAAACAATGATATAATTTTTTGTCTTGGGCAGAATTCTGGTATAGTTTCTCCTTTCATACATCTTTAAATATCACTCCATTTAAGATGGTTTATAGGAGGGATCCACCAAGTTTCACTTGGTGTGAGGAAGACTCTACAGATAATAGTGAACTGGAAGGGAGGCTTGACAAGAGATGATATATTACAATATGCTAATGCTCACTTGTTGAAAGCTCAAGATCACATAAAGAACAATGCAGACAAGAAGCGCAGAGGCTTGACTTTCAAAATGGGTTCACTGGTTTATCTCAAGCTCAAACCATTTCGTCAACGAATGTATAAGGCATTTTACCAGACGTTAGCATCTAAGTTATGTGGATCCTTTAAGGTTCTTGAGAAGGTTGTCAAAGTTGCATATAGATTAGAATTTCCAAGATTTTTAAATACACACGGTATTTCACGTTTCCCAATTAAAATAGGTATTGGGCAAGGAACATGAGGTCACACCTTTACTTGTTTTGTTGGAGGAGTCAGAGGGGTTTATCCGATAGTCATAACACATAGAAGGCACTTGTTATGATGCTGAAGGACATCTTGAGGCCTTGGTTCAATGGGAGGGCTTACTGGTCCATGAGAGCGCATGAATGAGAGTGAAGGATCTTGCGAGAGACTTCCCTCATTTTGAGTTTGAGGATAAGCTCAGTCTTAGCGAGGGGAGTATTGATAAGAGATGGAGATGCTATTATCGTAAAATATTGAAGAAGAAGAAGAAGAAGAGCTTGGAAGCTGACATGGATAACGTCCAAGAAGAAAAAGGTCAACGACATTCATAAGAAACAGTTATGGCCGTTAAAAAAGTTAGTTGGGAATTAGTAGAAGATGTTAATCTCGAGTCTATATTGAGCTATAAATAATAGGCTTTTAGAGTTGTTATTTTGATACACTTGCGTTTTAAGTTTGTAAATCTTGAGATGAGTGAATTTGCTGAATATACATAATAGGCAAAAAAATGAAGAATATGTCCATGCCACGGTAATGTGGGACGAATGGGACAATTTGCATACAAACTTGGCTGAAATCTCCTTTCAGGCGCGTGCGCGTGATGTTGACATTCCAAAGCAAAAGCTGTCATACTATACTACATATCATATAATATAGTCACACAAATGATTGAATCAGTTACGAGGTTAGGTTTCATCCATTACTAACCTATACTATATATGGTTATGACATTGTACAGAATACTCCACACAAACACATAATTTTTTAATTGTTTTGTATGCTGACAATGCTTTACCATTTTGGAGAAGGGGGTCAAAGTTAATATAAAAGCTTAGAAATGTTGACGTATATAACAACCGTATTAGGAATCAAGTTTACTTTTGTCCCAAAGGTGCAGTCACGAAACAAAGTTTACAGGATAGAGAGAAGCATTATGTCAGAAATACATAAGACTAATGTAAGATGAAAGCAAATGGTATAAAATAGTTCATTGCATGAGTAGGTCCGAATTGACGCTGGAAAACGCTGCAACCGCACATGTCTATGCTGTGACGCCAGGGGAGGCTTCTGTGAGGGTGTCTCATCGATTAAGTTGCACTATCGCATTGACTTCCAGGAGAACAACCATCACAACACACACTAAACCTGAAAAAGCTCACAAGTAACACATGTAAGTGAAAGAGACATACTAAACTACATACTTTATAGTATAGTCATACAGAGGAGTTAACTAGATACAAGGTTGGATTTCATCTATTGCGTGACTATTCCACTGTGCGGTTATAACTTACAAAGAATTGTGCTATCTATTACATGCTAAGCATAGAGACAATACTTCAGTAGCATGCAAATATGCACAAATGAATATACCATCGCTATATTTCAATAGAAAAAACTAGTAAATATATTTGGTTCTATACTATATATGTATATCTTATAGTCTAGTCTTATCAGGTATAACATAGAGTTGTTCTTCCTACCAGAAACTTCGATGGCCAAAACCGCGGCAAACACAAATGCAAATATGCGAACTTTGCTTATTTAGGATCCAAATAGAACCCCATAACATTAATTTCAAATAACTAACAATTGTCTGAACGCACCATTTTGGCGACTCGTCGAAGACTGTTCCAACTGGATCTTCAAAAGAAACGTTGTTTTGGATTAATTTCCTAATAATCCATGGCGGCGAAACATAGTCGATGGATTCTTATGCTATACAATCAAACAAAACATACCTTGATTCTTTGCTTGGAGGAGGAGGAAGAGGGGTGGAGATGATGTAACAATACATGTTGTGTTGTACTATTCTATGTTATCAAATGGAATTGTACAACACAATGTGTATTGTTCGTCTTCTCCAATAGTTTTATGCGTCCTCTGATTTTTAATCCACATATATCGAAAAGTAATAAAATTGTAAACCCAAAAGATATGAAGAAACGTGATCAGAAACATTGTTGGATAAGATTATTATACGATATGCAAAATATCACTTCCAAGAATTTCGTAAAACTTTTAAATGATCGTGGAATAAAAAATAATCGCATTATTAATATAAATTTTGGAAAAGAAAAATAGTTTCAGAAGAATGAGATTAACAATGGAAATGAGAGTGAGATGAAACAGTGGAATGAATGACAGTTTTTGTCTTTATACATATTATACAAAGAATATCATAGCAAAAAAGTTATTATGGTTATAAAATTAATTTTTGGTGTTACTACGCATATGTAATCCATTTTCCATCTTGAGATTGGGTTTTTCTGGTCGTTTTGGCGAGTTGAGAAATATAATACAAAAAGAAATTAAATATGTATTGGTATCTTGTTCCTTGTCAGCGAAGTACATATATAGTTGTCTACAGTAATTCAATAAGTGAAGGTAATTGTGGTATTTAACATATGTAAAATATTTTTATCAAACGAAAAACATATGTAAAATATTTTAGCTAATGGCTAAAACAATAATCATATACAGAAACGAAATGTTAACTTCTAAAAGTAGGGCATTTGTGTCAGTATTCTTCCAATACGCGTTGGGCCTTTAATGTTTGTTTCTATTCGGGCTCATTCTTTTGTTGACCAATTTTTATGAAAAGTATCCACCTTTTTCTTGAGAAATAATCTCTCGTGTAGACTTATTTTTCATTAGTGTTTGAGAATAAACAATATGGTCTGAAGTTTAAACACACAAGAAAGAAAGTTTCTTTCTGTGTAAATCACTGATAGAAACTCTAGTTTAATCAAAAAGTAAGTTTTAAATCACATATCAAGAAATTCTATTTGATATTTATCACCCCAAAACCAAAACCAATACCTTGGTCAAGACTAGCAAAAGATATGTCGTATCATGACCACTTTTGTTGTTTGATATCTAACTTATATACTGGAAACTAGAGTCCTAAGAAAGGACTGGTTGCTGATTGTATCATTGCGTAGCTCTTTTTTAACTTAAGAATATAGATGTGAGGAGTGAAAATTCAAGATTCTAAAGGATACATGATTAGAGCTTAAGTAAAAACTTTCATTGGATTTTGGAATCCGGCAAAATGGCTACAATTAAATCATCTAATCCCCATCATCTTATGCTTTTCGCCAACTCTAGTTACGAAAACAAATCATATATGTACTTACTAGGGCAGGTACGCGCGGGATTTGATGTATCGGTTTTAATGAAAAATATAATTTTATGTAAATTTTTTTTAGTTCAGTTGGTTGGGAATGTGATTATGTTAAGCGATTATTGTCTTCACCAAATTCCAATTATACAACTAAAATGACATGGGAGCATTCTTAAATGTTATTTGAAACAGAAAAAAAATGTCAGAGGTGCGTACAGCTAAATGTGTTGGGTTTTTTTATCTTTTAAAGGTCTGCTTGATTTCCTAGCTACCACCTGCAAATGTAGCTTTTGCGGTTGGTAGGGTTGACATCGTTTTGAAACAATCATATAAACCGTTATAAATTACTCTACACCGTTCCTAACCTCTTAAAATCAAAAGCTGGTTCCAGCTAGCGCTTGCGGTTGGTGGCGGTTACGGGTGGATAAATAAATATAAAATTATTTTTTAAAAATATTTTAAAATTTTAAATTAAAAATTAAAAATAAAAAAATTATAAATTATAATATATACATTTTATATATTAATTTAAATTCACAAATAATATCATAATTTTTTTTTATAAAAACTTTAAACTAACAATTCATTAGAATTTTTAAGAACTAATATACATACATATATAAAGATATACACATATATAAAACAAAACAAAATATCCTTTTAAAATTTATAATATAAATCTTCAAAAACAATTATTAAAATTATAACTTTCAACTAATTAAAAAAATAAAAAAACAAAAATATTATTATTAATCATATGATGTTAATATTTATTATATTTTATCACAATATCAAGTTTTTTATATTTTTATAATGTTTTAATCTGTTAATATTGGTAATTTATTATTAAACTGCCGCAATATCTCATAATCAACCAGTCACAAATTCCCGCAAACGCAATAATTTTTAAATATTCACTACAAGAAAACATAATCTTAACGAGGGCGGTTTTCCTCGCTAATTCGTCGTAAAAGAGGCTTTACGACGAATTAGCGAGGAAACGCGTTTGCTCGTTACACGTCTGTCGTAACACATATTTCCTCGCTAATTCGTCGTAACTTAGCGAGGAATATATTTCGTCGTTAAGACGAAGTAGGACGATTCGTCGTAAAGACCATGTCAATATTCCACGTAAGGACGTCGCTATAATTCCTCGTAAATACCTCGAAAATAGTTCCTCGTAACCTACACGTAAATACCTTGAAAGAGTTTCCTCGCAAAATACACGTAACAACCACGAAATGATTTCCTCGTAAAATGGTCGTAAACTTTTCCTCGTTATTTCCTCGTAAATGATTCCTCGTAAAATACTCGTTAAATGTTTCTCGTCATTTCCTCGTAAGTTTTCCACGTAAAGAGGTCGTACATTGGCTACGAATTTACTTCGTTTTTATTATTTTACAGAATTTAAAAATATAATTAAAAAATAATTAAAATTATTTAATTTAATAATAAATTAAAATTCAAAATAAAAATAAATCAATATGAAAATATTTTATATATAAGTAAGTTTTGAATTTATATAATACAACAACCAAAAAAAAAACTAAGGGTCGTTCATCGCCCGGTAGAATTCATCACTCCTCCTCGTAACATCCGCCTTGTTATGTACGTCGGATGACTCGCCTTGAATGGGATGTTGTTGTCGAATGTTCCTCAACATGGACTCCCATTCCGGATTTGTGGCCGCAATAACGTCCAAGAAGCCCTCGACTCCACCCACACGAGATTTGGTCGCGGTCAACTCGTTATGCAGCTGAGCGGACTCTCTACGCAGCTCCGTGACTTCATCATCCCATCGCTGACCATAAGACGATGTCGTTCTCGGAACATCGTTGACGGAACCAATACCCAACGTCCGTCCCTTTTTTTTAAGGACAACCTTAAAAACAAAAAAATAAATATTGTAAGTAAAAATTTAAAGTTAAATTAAATGAATAATTAAAAATTAATTTTTTTGAAAATTTACCTCCTCGTAAATCTTATCCACTTCAAGTGTGGATAAGGTGACGGGTAATCCGTCGGTAGACTGCTGGGTCAGCTGAGTCTGGCGGTCTTCAACCCGAGCAACTACGTCGTTGTAGATTTGCTCGGACTTGCCATCTACAAATACGCCCGCCTTGTTCTTGTTGGTCCTCTCGTAAAGTTCCATAAGAGACGGGAGATGTCCCGTCTCTTTGGCCTAAAAAACAGTTAAGAAAGTTAGAATAAATTAATATATGTATTAAAAAAATTATTTAATAAAATATTTAACGACCATTTCCAAACGGACACCGGCGTGGGGTTTTTGGCCCGTAGTGTGAAGCATCGGCCCGTTCCCGTGTTCATCGACCGTGTAACGGGAGTTAGAGCAAGACTGGGCGATTCTGATGGAATCAAGAAGGCGCCAATAACGGATGAGGCCATCCCACACATCCGTGGTGAGCTCAGCGGGTTTGCCACGCTCATACCCCTTCACGATCCAGTCACCCTTCCAGTTGGAGACCGTGTCCAACAAGCGAACTTTCGCGTTAAACTTCGTCCTCACCCTCTCAGTGATCCCCAAGGCCCAATTATATTTTTGCTGTTGGAAAAAATAAATTAACAATTAGTTTTTTAGAAAGTATATATATAAATCATGTAAAAATTAAAATATATATAATTAATTAATAGAAACTTACAGCGTAAATTTTGAACCACGTCTTTCTGACGTAGTGAGGCGTCTTACTCCAGTTTGGATGTGCCATGGAGAAGTAACCCTTGATCGTGTCGGTTACGTCCGATGCAAGACATCCGTCAACCCCCCACCTGGAAAATACATATTTAAAATATAAATTATTTTTTAATGTTATAAAAGAAATTTAAACGAATTAAAAAAAAATTAATGCAACATACCACAACGTTCTGTCCGGTCGGTCTGGGTTGATGACTGGTAAACCTTTTCTGCCTGGCAGACTGAGAATGTCCTCTACAGTGTACTGCGAGTAAGGAGCACTCGGAGGCACCATCAGATCAGGATGAATATCGGCGACCATCGGAGGTGCCATCGGAGGAGGCACAGGAGGAGGCATCGGAGGAGGCACATGAGGAGCCGATGGTGCACTAGAAGAAGTAGATCCAGAGACTCTCTGAGTGTACTGAGTCTCGGGGACAGTCTCCTGGCCCGAAGAACTGGGAGCGGAAGAAGAGTCCGGATCTAAACGACTACCCGGCTCACCGAAGATCTCTCTGTAATGGGCAGTAAGTCTTCCTTTTCGAACCTTGGAAAAAAATGAAAATTTTAAAATTAACATCAACAATATATTTCCCAACATTATCCACCAAATCAACACTAAATAACATAAAATCCGCAAACCTATCTAAATTTCCTATACTAACCACCTAATATATCCTAAACTAACCAAATTAGAGAGGAATCAGAGAGGCTTACCATTGCTACGAAATGGAGAGGAAGTAGAGAGGAAGTAGAGAGGAAAGAAAGAGTGAGCGCTCGGATGTATATATAAGATTACATATCGTCGCAAATTCGTCGTAAGTTTACGACGAAATAGCGAGCAGTTACATAGGCCCGTGTTTTTTTTTAACGAGGAAATTGCGAGGAATCACAAAGGCCCGTGTTTTTGTTTACGAGGTATTAACGACGATTTTGCCTACGTGGAATTAACGAGGCTTGCTTTCCTATAAATATACCCACAACTCTCATTCTCAAACCACACATAAACTCCCAAATCACACACCTATCTGAAATCACATTCCTCAGCAAAATCATATTCAAATTATAAATATTTGAAAAAAATAGGAAAAGGATAAGATATTAGAATTCATGTGGGCGAGACTTACGTATTATAATTGCTGGAAGCCTTGCCACATGTTATTCTGGTATTTTGATCCTTTTCCCTTTTTTCTAGTTTTTACACTACGAGGTATTTACGACGATTTATGCTTACGTGGAATTAACGTGTTTTATGTTTAAATCTTTTTACGTGGTCTTTACGACGATTTCTGCTTACGTGGTCTTTACGACGATTTCTGGTTACGTGGTCTTTACGACGATTTATGCTTACGTGGTATTTACGACGATTTCATCATACGTGGAATTAACCAAACCCGAAACCCGAAACCCCAACCCCGAAACCCGAAACCCGAAACCCGAAACCCGAAACCCAAACCCCCATCTTTAATTTTCTACTTCATATATTTCAAACCCCATATTTAATTTTAAGTTTCGTCGTTATTTTTAACAAGTGTTATGGTTAAATCCCTAGAACCCCAAACCCGAAACACGAAACCCGAAACCCGAAATCCAAAACCCGAAACCCGAAACCCCGAACCCCTAAACCCGAAACCCCAAACTCCGAACCCCTAAACCCCGAACCCCAAACCCCAAACCCCGAACCCCTAAACCCGAAACCCGAAACCAAAAACCCAAAACCCCAAACCCCAAACCCGAAACCCGAAACCCCAAACCCCATATTCCTTATTTTCTACTTCATATATTCCAAACCCCATCTTTATTTTTAGGTTTCGTCGTTATTTCCTCGTTGTCTTACGTTGTATTTACGACGATTTCATCCTACGTGGTTTTTACGACGAATTCATCGTACGTGGTATTTACGACGATTTTGTCCTACGTGGAATTAACGATTCCCGCGTTCTGTATTTTTATATTTCCTCGTTGACCTACGAGTCTTTTACGACGATTTTTTGTTACGTGGAATTAACGAGTGTTATGTTTAAATCCCTTGAATCCGAAACCCCAAATCCCATATTCCTTATTTTCTACTTCATATACTCCAAACCCCATCATTATTTCCATTCCAAACCACAATTCCCACATTTGCTTATTCATAAAACAAACTCCCGGCATTACCTTATTCATAAAACAAACCCCACATTATCTTATTCATAAAACAAACTCCCTCATCTTATTCATAAAACAAATACATCAATCGGATACATCGACATTCTCGTCATCACTAGAAACATCATCATTTTCATTAAACTCGTCTTCAACAGCTTCGTCTGTGGCATCATCGGTAAGATCTTTGTACTCGTGATTATGCGGATCAATGAGAATCATGTCATCAATTTCTTGTTCAGGTTCCTCAACTTCATTTATCTGTTCTTCTTGCAATGGTGGTTCTTCTCCACTGATGATTCGTCCTCGAGGTGTAACTTTGATCACTGCTAACCAATTTATACATGAATCTCTCATCCGAGGGTATGGAAGGAAGCTAACTTGGTCTGCTTGTGAAGCTAAGATGAAAGGCTCGAATTTGTTGTACCTTCGTCCACCGTTGACATCAACTACACCGAATTTGTTAGACCGAACACCTCTGTTGACTGGCCACAATGAATATTGTCTCCCTGACATTCCGAACGGACTAAATCCATCTGTACATAATCCGAGATACACATTCCGGATATTGCTAGCGAAATCTGGATGTACTTTGTTGAAATGTTTCCAGGCTCTTGCATCTGATGGATGAGTCATCTCACCATCCGTCTGAGTATGTTCGGCATGCCATCTCATCTTTCCAGCAGTCTGCTCTGATTGATACAATCTTTTCAATCTGTCTGTAATTGGTAGGTACCACATCCTTTGGTACGGTACCCTATTACGTCCCCGTCCTTGCGGCTTGAATCGTGGCTTCTTGCAGAATCGACATTCTTCTAGCTTCTCATCATCTCCCCAATAGATCATGCAGTTGTCGATGCAAACATCTATCATCTCCGAAGGCAACCCAAGACTATAAACCAGTTTCTGAATCTCATAATAAGAATCAGCAGACACATTGTCTTCCGGCAAATACTCTTTAAAAAAGTCCGCCCATTCGTTCATGCAACTTTCAGGTAGATTGTGATCAGTTTTAATATTCATCATTCTAGCAGCTAACGACAATTTAGAGAGACCTTCTCTACAACCACTGTAAAGTGGTTGATTCGCCGCGTTTAACATTTCGTAAAACTTTTTTGCATCTATATTAGGTTCTTCATCTTCATCATGAGCTACGAATGCATCAGCTACCATATCATGAACCCTATCATAATCTACCATCTCCTCCTGATGGTAACTATGTTCATTATGCAAATGATGATCAACCGGTTCTTTTTCCTGAAAATTGCTATTACTACTACTAGCTTCATTCTGATCATAATTAAAACCTTCTCCATGTTGAAACCAGATATAGTAATTTGCCGTGAAACCTCTATTTATAAAATGCTTCCAAACATTTTCACGGTTTGCCAGTTTCGAATTGTTGCATTTCCGACAAGGACAGAACATCTTACCACTTTCTTGGGCGAGCGGTGTTGAATATGCTTGATGCATAAATGTCTCCAGACCCGCAAGGTATTCTTTCGTCACTCTCCCGTTAGCATCTCTATGCATATACATCCACTTCCGCAACTCGTAAATAGTCCCGGAGCCAGCCATTTTTTTTCTTTCACATTTTTTGTTGTTGGTGTGTTTAAAATGATGTTCAAACATCCATATTTATAGGAAAATTCGAATCTGGTAGTTGTAATTTTGCTATGAATTTACGACGAAAATTAATTAGGTGGGCAAAAAAAACGTGTAACACCTATGAAGTTAGTGGATTCAAAAATTTCCTCGCTAAATACACGTAAACTATTCCCTCGTAAATACCACGCAAAGTTTACGTCGTATTTACGAGGAAATAGGTTTTCCTCGTAAAATACTCGTAAAATTACATCCACTTTACGACGAAACAGTTTTGTCGTTACGTTACGAGGAAATAACGATGACTTTAGTTTTTCACGTAAATTCGTCGTAAACTCGACGCAAATTTACGAGGATTGTTTTTCCTCGTTAATTTTCGTCGTTAAGCATGTGTTTTCTTGTAGTGATTGTGTCAGTCATACAAAACGCTTA
Source organism: Brassica napus (assembly GCF_020379485.1). NCBI lineage: Eukaryota > Viridiplantae > Streptophyta > Magnoliopsida > Brassicales > Brassicaceae > Brassica > Brassica napus. The sequence goes on along the minus strand of NC_063450.1, from coordinate 22,401,811 downwards.
ATAACACATGAAATTGCAACCATCAGCATTCGCAAACTCCCGCGCCCGCAACCGCAACCGCTGCGTTTGAATCAGTTGGGCCCTAAATCTAATGCATTGAATTTGTTAGTCTCACCATCATTTTTGAATCATTATTTGTTTTTGAGAAAATGTATTTTTTCTTAAAAACCAAATGAATTCGATAAATAAACATACAAAATAAAGAAATAATCCATATTTAGTGTATATAAATCAGTCAGCTGTCATTCTAAAGATTTAGGGGGGTGTATTGAACTTGAACTTTTAGGAGATTTTGGATTTTTATTAAAATCTTCTGTTATTCAATTAAGGATTTGTAAATACCTTTTCAAATCATGTGTTATTGAACATGAGATTTGTGTAAAATTATTAAAATCATTTGAAATCTGTTGTTATTCAATCAACAATTTACAAAATCCATATCAAATCCAGTGTTATTGAACTAAAAACAGTTTTTCGAGAAAAGTGTCATGAAAAGGATTTTGGGAGAGTTGACATCATTTTGTAGTTAAAAATAGCGATGGAGAAATCTCAGCTCTAGGGTAGTTATTCTGAGATAGTTCAGAGTTAAAAAAAAAAAAAAACTCTCTTTAGAAACAACACAAATATTTTGATTACTTCTCTCATCGAGAAGACATTGATGGAATATATGAGTTTGTCTTTACCTCTTACAAAATCCTTGATTTTTTATCCTCCATATTCTCAAGCTCTTTAATTGCTGAGACCTTCTGTTTCGTCTACGACTACTACGTGTTGTTCCCATTGGGAAATTTTCTCAGAAGACATCATTTCAGATCCTATTCTCGGTGTGTTCCCATGATATGGTTTCTTTTCCTCATTGATTAGTTTATAATTATTCTCTCTAACTATGTGCTTGTTGCCTTGATTATTCCTTGTCTGATTCAGAGGCTGTGTTAGAATGATCAATTTTTTGTCAATATTCTCTATCTTGAATGGTACCTTTAGGATGACTCGTTGTTACACTGAGATTTTGTGTGTGTTCGATGCAGGTGAAAACTGCGAGTCCGGCTATAAAGTTGATGGTAAAAAAGAGTTGATTGTGATATGATAATGAGGCACCAGGCAAGAAAATGATTGTGGCAACTTATGGTTTGGATCTAAAAGTGTAAGTAAACACATGACATGTATGTGTCTTGGATCAGAAAATATAGAGTATGAGTTGTTTTTACCAAAAGTAGTTAAAGGTTGTGGGTGAAAAGCATTTGACGTTTGCAAAAAAGAAGAAGAAGCATTTGACGTTGAGGAGGACTTCTTGCACATGGAACTCCACTGTCGCCACTTTTTTGTTAGGACTGTCGAAAATTTATTAGGATTGCAGTCAACAATAGCTCTGTTTTTTTTTATTTCGACATGTTCACTTGAAATTTATTAAGGATTTTACTGTGTTCTCTATGGTATTTTATTTACGTTACGATGTCAAATCATTTAAACTTTAGGAGATGACGATTTTAACTATAACTATGATCTTGTTCCGGCTGTCAAAAAGAAAAGTTTTAAATAATCTCAAATCAGATAAACTATTCTGAAATCTAAAAATATTTTTTTCCAAATCGTCAATAGGGTTTTCTTTTCTTTTTAAAATTTCACCAAAATCATATACATTTACTCAAAGTCCTCCAAAATCTCACCTAAACTAAAATCACTCCAAACATTCTCAAATACCCAATTCAATACATCCCCCTTATATCCCGAATACTATCATAACACCGATTTGTGATTTCGAACAAAAATAACAAAATAAAATATATTTACATTTTCAAATGCTAACACAATTCAAGTAGACAGTCGGCGTCGAATCATGTTTTATATCTTAACGATGAATTAGGATGGAATAAAAATAATGAATGCAAATACTACATTCGAGCTGCAAATAGTTTTACTATTATTTTTGTTTTTGTTTTTGAGGGGTGAGGAGAGGTGCATGCAGTCTGTATGAGTTACGTATGATTATCTAGTGTCGTATTTGTTTTTTTTTTTATGAATTGTGAACATCTTGGTCTGGTGTGTGTAAAATAGTGGGAAATATTTGAGAAGCTTGACCTTGTAATTCTTAAGTTGTAGTAGAGGATCAGTGTGTGGTGTGTACAAAATCGTGAAAAAAGTATTAATTAAAAAAAGCAATTTCTTATACATGTCTAATGCATGCGTCTTAGAGACTATAATATTGATCATCTACTCTACCATAATTTTTTGCGCAAGCAAAGCATAAAGATCAATGCTTACTGTGTGGAAACCTTTGTCTCTCTTCTTTATCAGTACCTCCGAGACATCAGAATCATAGTTTGCAAGATTCTTAACCGAGAAGGAGAATTCAACCTCTGTATTCTTGCGCTCTGTCGCCAAAACAAAACGAATACGTTTTCATGGTCGCCTGAACAAAGGAGAATTAGATAGAACAATCAACAAACTGTTTGAAATTTTATGTCAAACAAAAAAATAAACTGAAAATCTTGGTATTCAACACGACTGAATGTCCGAAAATATAATCAAAAACAAATATAAAGAACAATCACTAATCGGTTCTAAAATGTCTTATTCAGAATATGTCAAACAAAGATTTAAACAGGAATGGTTGGTAATAAGGATTAAAGACAACGGAAACATTAAAAATGTAATAAAGGAAAAAAAATCTAGTTATGAACTCAAGCGTAGGAACAGAACAAACCTGTTAATCAAGTAGCATCATATCGATTCCCATAAGTTCGCCACCGCGTCGGACGAGAGATCGTGGGTAATAGATTTAAGCAACGACTTTAAGAGGATGAACAGTTGCCTCTCAGGATGAAGATGAAAGAACGCTTTGGAAACCAAAGATCACTCTCGTACGGCGGAGATAAAGAAGTCCAGCCCTAAATCAAAAACGTCGTGTTTCATTACATATCAAGTTGCTCTTTATTCTGTTTGGGTCCATCAAGCCAAAACATAAAGCATGTATACAAACTGAAGTCCAAATCCATTACACATCCCATTAAATGAAACGCCGAGTTTCAATTTTCTGTGACACGTGTAGAGCTCAATTTATCTAGGTAGAATCTTAGAGCATGATTAACGCTTAGGGGGGGGTTGTGGGTTCTTAGGTTTTTTTTTTCCGAGTAAAAAAAATTAAAAATTAAAAACGGACCAATCGCGGACCGCCACGTGTCAGTAAGACCCGCAAACAGTACAAAAACTCCACCAAACTCGCCTCTTGCAGAAGAGGAATAAAGGGTGGATTTTAGTTTTTTGTGGGTCTCATACCTCTTAAAACCCCTTAAGAGTCGGGGTGCCCTTAGATGTCCTAAGGAGAAGAGAACAAATTGTCTTTTATATAATAGATCTTAGAATAAGCAAATCTTTCTAATTAGGCATAACTTTTTTTTTTGTAACTTAATTAGGCATAAATTTCTAATATCTTTTCCGCAAAACAGGCAATAACAAATCATATATAATCTTAAAAAGGGACTTATAAACTCAAATGAGAAAGAATAATCATTAAAGTTAACTTGCTAACTTCAGTTACGTACTACACCATTTAGAGAAGTCAACACTTCGATGCCGAAAGGATAATTAACTCTTTCATTTTAATCTGAAAAAGTGTATTCTAATCAGGCTGTCATAATGTACTCATTATTGCTTTAATTTAATGGATAACAAGAAAACCTTATATGAATATAATTTATGATCGTAGAGATGTGTACTACCTTTAACCAAAAAAAAAGAGATGTGTACTAGCTAGCGTCTCCCACCAAGTATAAAAAACTATATATACTATTATTCATCGTATTCGATGAATAATTAACCTGGGAATCATACTTCTGTACCTTTCGATTCTCAGTTTTTATTATCCACATTACGTCGGATCATATTTTAATATCAGACCACAGCTACTAACGTCGTAAATCATTCGTCTTCCTGTTTGATGGAATATGAATAATCTGATTGAAAGAAAAGCAGCAAAGCCAGCAGTGATCATGCCTGAAACAAATTTAGTTTCAGATGTACGTAATTAAATAATTTTACCAAGAAAAAAAAAATAAAAAAAAAATAACCAAGTTGCTTTGTTCTAGTGGTATAGGAGCTCCAGCTGGAGTGTCCGCCTCTGGGTTCGAGCTTTGGCTACTGCGGAATTTACATGTGGGCTGCAGCATCCGAGACCGAAGACCGTTACACGGTGAGCCAGTGACGCCCTGGCAGCGTCCATGCTCACTTCGGTCTCTAGTCTGGACCACCTCGGTGGAACCAGGATACTCGGTTAGCAAAAAAAAAAAAAAAAAAAAAATGTACGTAACTAGCAGGAGATCCAATTAATTTTAGTAATTAAATAAAAATATTATTATACCAGTAAGAGTATCAAAACGGTATAATGTAATATGACAGTGGATTTTACGTCATTTATCATTACCATTTAGTTCAGTTTTGATTTTGTTTAGTTTTCTATTTAAAAAAAAATTGTGAATGATTACCGAGTTTGGGGTCTTTAGATCTAGGGATATATTGCAAATTAGCCTATTTAAACTATGCAATTTTTTCAAGAGTTTACCATTTTATGCGGGAATCGATTCCGTGCCCTCCAAAATAGAAGTTTCAACTAATACTGTATCAGGCCAACATGTCACTAATTCTACGAACCCATGTGTATTCAAAAGTTAAATGAGTAATCAGTTTGAGAAGGAAGGAAACAGATAGGCAAATAAGACGCATTGTACATTAATCCGTCCTCTAATTTTAAAAAATAAAGACACAACTTAACATATCTTCAAGCTATGATTTTATGTTCGATAAACTTATTAAAAAGTTATAAAGAAGATTTTATGTAGGGATGACCTTAAGACGAACGAGTTTAAATTTCATCTTGTCGGAATCTCCAACACTATCTTGTGCTATTCTATTTTAAATATCTTTATTTATTATTTCTATAATGTACATACCTAACTTGACTTGTTATAATTTGAGGTTTTTTTTTAAATATGACTTAAAATTTCAAATTAATCATAAAACTAACTCTTTTTTTTTGAAAGTTTCATTTACCCTATTCACCCTAGAAATTTGAGTTATTCACGAAAATGTTATTACCTTTTTTTTTCAATCCGAAAATGAGTATTTTACTCATTAATCTTCATCTTTCTCATTTATTTACAACATTGTCATTGTCATCAAAACACCAACCACCATAACAACCAATTTCAAGCTCAATGCACCTAAAATCAACATATACATTTTCATATCCTCATATTTTACACACATAAACCATTTCCCTTTCAGTTTATCTCTTATTTCATCCCAAAATCCTAACTTTTTTTATTTCAAAAACTATAAGCGTATTAGAATTACTCAAGTTCATGATTCATGGTCAAAAACGAGTGAGTAACTTCCATTAAGAAGTTATGTGTGCTTGTAAAAGCTATACATGAATTTCACCGGATCTAAAAATGGTATTTAAATTTTTTCAGATCTGTTTCGCGAAGAAAACTTCTCTAGAAATCTTCTCCAACAAAAAAACTTCTAGAGAATTCTTTTGGTCAATGCACATGTTAGTTTTGAATTTGACTTTTTGTATGTTTTGTATAGAAAATTTCTCTAGAAGTATTCTAAATTTTCTGTGTTAACATAACAAAATGAGAAGAGTCTTCTCGGATAAACAAGTTAATTTTCCAATTGACCGAAGTCTGGCAGAAATTTGACTTTTTATAGAAGACTTCTCGGGAAGTCTTCTTTACTGTTAGATGAAGTCTTCTCACTATTGCAAAAAGTATGCGTAGGTTAGTTTTGCAATTGACAATTAATAGTAAAACAATTAATATTATTGAGAAAACTTCTTAAGAAGTCTTCTCGAATTTTATTTCGGGGTTTTGGTCTAACCTTTAGTTACGAGAGAAGACCGCTCTAGAAGTCTTCCCTAAAAAAGTCAAATAAAGTCAATTGCAAGAGTAACCTACGCAAATTTCTTGCAACAGTGAGAAAACTTCATGTCAACGTAAGAAAAATTATATATAAGACTTCTAAGAAAAAGTCAAATATCTGCAGAACTTTGGTCAATTACAAAAGTAATATGTTTTCCAGATAAGACTTTTCTAGAAGTCTTTTCTGGTATTTTCGAGGATTTTTGAAATTCAAAAGTAAACCAATATTTACAAAGGAAGACTTCTCAAGATGTTTAGTGTAGAGTAGACTTCTTTAGAAGTCTCCATTTGTAAATTTGCAATTGCAAAAATGACCAAAATGGAAAACTTCCTAAGAATTAAAATGAGAAGACTTTCATTTCCTTTTAGGAAGTCTTCTATGTCGATGTTTAATAAACTTTCATTTTCTCTACAATTAAAATGACTTATGAATATTTTCTTATTAATTCATGTATTTTAGTCAATATTGGGGCTCCTGGATGAAATTTATAACTTAATTAGTGATAATTATGAGATTTCAAATATTCATGTTTACTAATGTTTATAACTAATTCGAGAAGACTTTTTAGGAAGTAAGAGAAGACTTCTTCTACGTTTGATTTTTAAGAGTGTTAAGTAACTTTAAGGTATGTTTTTAATTTTCAAAAGTGTTAATTAACTTCAAGAATATCAAGTCATGTGGTTTAATGTGTCTTTTAGATCATAAGCTATACTTTTGACCTTCCATGAGATTTAAAATTTCAACTTTCACTTAAAATTCAAATTTTGATATTTTGTGAATTTGACTAAGTTTTCTTGAGAAATCTTCTCTCTTAATTTTAATAAATTTGACTAAGTTTTTATGTTGTTGTGTTTTGTTATGAGTGGGTAGAATGGTTAAAAAAATTATTGGTATGTTGTATCAATAACTTCAATAATGTGAAGTATTTTTGGCAAAACATGAAGATATTTACTAAATTCTTTTGATAACATCTCTTCAAGTTTACAAAAGAAATCACAATTATAATAGTACACATACAAATCGTAAAATTGACCATACACAAAATTATTACACACCGAGCTAGATATCATTTCCTCAACATAGATAAACTTGGACTCCACTTGATATTTTCTATTTGTATCACTTTGGACAGAAGACTGCCGAAAACTTCCTGAAGACTTTGTGGGAAGTCTTCTAGCATAAATTGCATTAGAAGACTTCCCTTCTGAGAAGTCTTCCGAGAAGTCTTTCAAAGTTTGTCTCAGATCTGAAAAAAACCTGCAAATTGCAAAACATTCAAATGGTTACAACACAGAGAAAAACTTCAAAAATAAAAATTTTATGCTTAAATAATAAACAAAACAGTCACGTTAGGTTGAATCTATAGATTTTTAGAATATAACATATAAAACACACAAAATACATATCGAAAATTTATAGATCTACATTCGAAGGAGTGAAAGATGAAAATCATGTAATGAAAAACCTGCAAAGAGAAAATAAATAAGTGAGAAGACATAAGAAAAAATGAAAAATGGATATAAAGTTTGGTGTTTTGATGTTCAAAGAGATTAGAGAGATGTTGGAGAGTTTTAGAATGAGAAACATTATTTTTTTGTTGCAGCAATTTGAGAGTAAGAAAGAGAATGTGTAATTTTTTTTTATGTATGGAGATAAAAATTCCAATTAGGTTAAATATTTTCGATACATAAGACTTCTAGACCTTAAAATAAAGTAACTAATTAAATAGCAAAAAAACACTTCATTAAACTTAAAATCAACTTTTAAAGTATTTAATATACACAAAACTAAACACATATATGTCAAATTTAATTGTTTAACTAAATTTCCATCATTTAGAAATGTTTAACAATACATGATTTCAATTTTCCCCATTTTAAAATATTTTTTATAAAATTTATTAATTATTTTAAAGATCTAATACATGAGAAGATTTCCCCTGAAAAACTTCTGAAAAACTTCGATTTAGGCAAAAAACCTAAATTCTTCTAAAATTTAGGCGGAAACCCTAAATTCTACTAAAATTTATGCGAGATATGTCTAAAAACTTCTTGGAAAGTCTTATGTGAGTCTTCAAGACCCTATAATCAAATAACTAAGCAAAAAATACTTCTTTAAACTTAAAAGATACTTACAAAATGTTTATATCAAGTTATTAGATAGTCACTAAACACATATAGGTCAGATTTTTAAAAATAAGATTTCAAAATCCAACCCTAAATATACCAATAATACTATAACATATGTTACCAAACCTTAAATCAATGATTATCATGACTCAATCTATATTCACTCATCTATGTTGAAAAGAGTTCAATTTTATTAAAAATAAATTTACATCATTTAGAAATTTTTATTATTACATGATTTTTTTTTTTTCTCCATCAAAATATTTTTTTAATTTTTTTAAATTTTTTTTAAATATCTACTGAACGAGAAGACTTACAAAGAAGCCTTCTCACGCGGAGGGTTATAATCGTAAAACTCAAAACATGTTTTTTGTTTGGCCATAAGAAGATTTTTGTAATTTCACTAGCATTTTGGATAACTTGTATATAATACTGAATTTGGAGTATACTTTTGTATTCAAAATTAAGTTTTGAGTAATTTTTGGCAATTTCTCTTATAACTTGAACTAGATTCTGATCTGCGGTTTTAAAGAGCAACTAGATTTTAACCTGTACGTCCGTGCAGATATTTTTTTATTTTATAAATGTATTTGATATTATTAGAAATGTTTTAAATTTATAATTTTAATTTTAGTATTATATGATGTGTAACTCTATAATATTATTGTATATATTTCTTAATCGACATTATTAATATTTATATGTATAGTTATTTTTTTGATACATTTTACTTTGTTATTAATTTTTATCACTTACTAATATATTTTCGAGTTAGGTACAATAAAATAAAAATGTGAAATAATCAAATAGATAACCAACTTCAAAATATGTATTTTCTTTAATTTATACATTTTTCTATAATACACTTTTAAAATTTATTTATTTATATTATAGAAAATACATATGGTTAAGATAATTTATATTTACATATTGTGTTTTAAAATATACTTTAACATATATTATTTTAGTATTTACGGGATTTAACATTGTTTTGTTTATATAATATATCCCTTTTATTTTAATAAATTTTATACATAGTACCATCTATCATATTATTTTAATTAATTTTATTGATATATGATATTTTTGGATGTTATGATATTAAGTTTTTTATTTATTTTTAATTAACATTTTTAAATATTAGATTGCTTAATTTTTACATCATATATAGTTTATTTTTTCGTGGTGCATTTCAAAAAGTTATTCTTTATTATCTATGATTTTATCTTTTGTAAAATTTGAAATATTATCATTTTGAAATTTTATGTTTTGTCAAGAAATCTATGAAAAATTACACTGTTTTTTTTTTTAGTTTGGAAGATTACATGAATTTTGAATTTGTTTTTGTTACTACATTAATACATTATTTTAAAAAATATTTTAATTTTTGTACTATTTTATAAAAAAATTCAACAGATTTTGTTATAATTTAAAAAAAAATAATTAAAATTTGATTTGTTATTAATATTTTAAATGAATTACTAAAATTTCATATTTTTCTAATAATATATTTTTAAATTATATATGAACTAAAGGTATTATATACTGTTATATTTTTGTATATAAAAAATATATTGTTGAGAGTTTCAAAATAAATAAAAATAATAATATATAGTTGTAGATTTAAAAGTGAAACATATGTTAATAAATTTATTTTTGTATAAAAATATTATGTAGTTTACGAATTTTAACATATATTAATGATGAGTGATAATTTATTTAAATAAAACAGTTTAAATTTTTTTTATTAATTTACCAATTTAATTTAATTTTATCATATTTAATTCATATAGCACTTCTATCTTTATATAATACAGAATATAATTATAGAACTTATAAATAATAGTATATAATTTTTTATTTTATTTTTTATAGTAAAATTTAGTTAATATTAATTTATAACAATATTATATTAATAATTACGAAATTAATTAGTATGTTATTTTATAAAAATAATTAAAATTTTAACTAATTATTTAAGTGGTCCTACTATGACTTATTAATGATAGATAAAAATTAGGACCCTATATTAATAGATTAGATTATATTTTTACCATTTTGTTAAAGTTTGATTGAATTAATAAATTTTATTAGAAAACAAATAATTTTAAAATAGTTCTATTAGTGTTTCAAGAAAAAAATGTTCTATTATAGTGTTTAGTTTTCAAGTTCCGTTTCCGACATAGACCGTTGAACCAATAGATACTGCGACGTGTGTATAATCCAGCTCGAATTTCAAAACAATGGTAGAATCCTATTATGGATCCTATTTGAGAAAATTTGGAAATTAAATAAATGTAATGGTGCAATGTAAACTATTTGTAAGTAGACAAAAAAATATTTTTATTTCAATAGTATTGATGTTTTTAATAGAATTTGTCTCTCATCCAACCCAAAAAGATAAGAAGCTTATAATTAAAACTCTCTTAACTTTATTAAATACAAAACATTCAGCTATCTATCTATATATGTAAAATTAGTATTTTCCCTTTTTATGACAAATGACATGGAGGTTTAATGACATGTGTCCCTATATATTTTTTGTTTTTACATTTAAGGTCATTCTTCTTTTACACTATTCCAATTTGGCTTAGTATTTTCTTACTGTGCACTATAATTTTTCTCACACTAACCATTATTATATGAAGTTTTATAACATATTTTATTGGTCAATAAAATTGAAGATGAATAAAGAAAAAATAATATAATATAAATAGATTTTAAATATTTATTTATTCACAACTAAAAAATAACAAAAACTTTTACTATTTTATTATTTTTTTACTATTTTCTATTATTTTATTTACAAGATAATTTATTTTACTATTAAAAATCATAAAATAAATAAACTAAAAAAACTAAAGTACGACACATAATCTAAACTTAAATCTCCACAATCACAAAGAAAAAAACAAAATACTATAGTAACACTAACTTATTAAAGGTCTAGAACACAAATGCACGCGATCAAGCACCAACCCAAAACACCAAAAAACGGATCAGAGGAAGAATAATCACCGGAAGAACAAAGTCACCATGAAGCAGGAAAACACATGCATAAAACACAACCACCAACTAAGAGGTAAGAAGCACCTCACAAACAAAACAACCACATACAAGGAGCTCATGCCAACGAAGAACCACAAAGCTCTGAATAGAAGAGACCAAAGCTCCAAAAGACTAACTTCACGCACATATACCAAAGGAAGCAGGGGAAGAAGAAAAGCAACATAAGGGTGGAAGAATGGAAGCCAACCGCAGAGAAACCAAAGCTCAAGTTGAGACAAGAAATAATCTTCCAAGCCCTTAAAACATACACGAAGGAAAACACTATCCAAACCTGGAGTGGCAAACATGGTGAAATGGAGAGCCACCAGAGACGCAACCAGCGATGAAAAGTGCAACGAGATGAGAGAACAAAGAAAGAAAAAGAGACTACATAAAATCAGCAACTTGTGGAGCCATCCTCGAGCTATGAAGAGAACATAAAAGTCAAATCACCAGAAACCAGGTCTTGAAAACCAAGACGAGCATGGACTATCAACGGCAAGCCAACTACGAGGAAGCCAATTAAACTCTAACCCAAACCAAGGAGATGTAGTTCCTAAGAATAGCCAAATTTAAGGAAGATGAGGAAAAATATTGACCAGAACATCGTTCAACATCATGAGAAACAACCACACAACTGGGAACTCATAAACCTGATCTACAACAAATATCAGATAATCTCACAAGAGAAGAAAACGAGAAAAAACAAGAGCAACAAAGGTGAGTCTTTTTCCGGTGATGGTACCGGAAATGTAAACAAAATACAAAGATGGTGACGGCTCAAGTCAAAATATGCGGAGACGAAAAAACATCTTAGGAGAAGAACGTTCAATGTTGTTAAAAAATAATAATAATGTTCAAAAATGGGAAAATATGAAATCCAATTTTGACACTGAAGCCGTTAATGTTAGAATCAACAAATGCTTAAATTCAATGTTATTGAAATTCAATATACTTTACATCAGAATCTCAATTCACCATTAACAAATACTACTATACACACAACAACACATTATTGAAAAGACGAACACATAATATATTAACCTATAACCTAATACTACATAACACAATAAAATACTAAATCATGATCTTCACAAATAAATACCGATCACATAATTACATCATCCAAAAACATCTTACTTAACCATAATAAAATAATATTACTTAACCATAATAAAATAATAAAATAACTAGTAATACATAATTCTTATGGCATGGCCATAACAAGGTCCATTAATATGTACATATATATATATATATATATATCATTCATAACCAGAATTACATGAATATATAATACAGAGTGTTGAATTTGTTCTTATTTACCCAAAAATGCTAAGTTCTTCTGTTTCTATTATTTTGTTTGTTCTTTTAGAGTTTGATTGGTTTTGTCGTTACCATATGCAAATGTTGTGTTAAAATAAAATTTCATAATACTAACCTATGGCAAACAATTTTTTTTTTTAAACTAACATTAAGATTCATAAATGAAACAGTGTCTACAATAAAAATATAATTTTCATCAAAACTAAAAATAAAACCATCTTATTATTAGTTATATTAAGTTAATATTTTATATTTTATTATAAAAATATGATGTTGAAATTTTATTATTAGATAATACCTTAATATTATTAATTTTATTTTTTTAATTAATCTAAGGGTACTCCGAACCTATAGAAGGACTCAGACTAATCTCCAAATGGAGGGGTAACTCATGGATAGACTTTCTCTCCAAATACTCAAATAGGCCAAAAACAAAGATACATATTCATGTGGGTGTCCAGAACAATGTGACTTAATTTCGCGGAGCATGTGGTATCTTCCTAATTAAACATGTCATTTTACCATCCGACCACAAGGTCCCAGACTACTATTAATTTGTTATCAAACTGATATTATATCTACTAGTTAACTAGTCATGCAAATGCATCCATTTATAAAACACTTAGTAACGTTTGAAATCATAATAATTTTTTTGCATTTGCATTTGCAATGGCTGTGTTTAAACCAATCACCCATTTGTGTTGTTAAAGTTGCAATAAAGTTTCTTAATCGTGCATCGTCATGTCTATATCTTTATTCTCCACCGCTTTCCTCATGTGTCTAATAGACACTCTCTTATAGGGGTGTCAATTCGGGATAGTCCGGCCTGGTCTGAATCTGTTAAGCCCGTAAATATTTGAGTCCGTTCTCTTCCTGATCCGAAAATATTGTGGGTCTAGAATTCAAAGCCGGCCCTTATAGGGTTTTTTTGGGCTTTTCGAAAAATAATTTGTTATTGTCACTTCCACCGTTTTAATACATATGAATTTTCATTAAAAAAATAATTTCATCTTTTTGTTTTAATATATAAAGTGAGTTTAAACTTTCTTCTTTATCAAAATGTTTTATTTTTTTTCGTATGCTTTAAAACATATTATAAACAAACCAAATTTAATAAAATTTAAATAATCAAATATAAACTAAAACCAAATATATAAGAGAACAAAATTTATGATAAACATGGTCAAACGTTTCATACTTTGTATTTTGAAATTAAAAAAAAAACATGTTGTACATGAAAGAAGAAGGTACATTTGCAAAATTTAAAATGTGACACTTGTAATAATCAAACAATAAAGTGCATTAACAACTTTTATATTTTCTTTATTAGAGTTTGGATAAAAAATATTAAAATAATATGTCGATACTAATAATGGTTTTGATTGAAAGAACGATAGTATTTAAGATAAAGTATAAAATTTTGGATTTTCAAGCCGGCCCAAGCTCAAACGGACTTAGGCCCAAAATATCCAAAGGCCAAATGGGATTAGCCCAAAAAGCCCAAATTTTTTTGGGGTTTATAAAACTAAACTCACGCCCACTAATTTTTAGAGCTGTGCGGGCTCGAGTTTCGGCTCTAATTGACATATCTACTCTCTCATTATTTTACTAATATCTAACCATCTTAATTTCTTAAACATATATCAATGTGTCGTGAAGGAACAATTAAAGATGGCCTTATCTCTCATTCTCGCCCCATAAGTTGACTGATCGTGTTCATCATCATGCTTTGCTTCATTTCAGTTATTTTATTTGGAATTGTGCGCGACACACAGATTGTGACAGTTTAAAGAATGTCTTGATTTCTCTTCATCTTGACCAAATCTTCCTCAAATGAAATGTTCTCTTCATCATCAAGTGCATCTCCAACCTATATATATATATATATATATAGTTACACAAGAACTAGAACTATTAAGTTGGAAAAAAAAGAGAACCAGAACTATTATAACAACAAACGAAACCAAGAAGCAGAAGAAGAAGAAAGACAAGAGTTGAAGGTTAGATAGATGGACGGTTTAGCTGATGGGGAATTGGAGTCTCTCTTGGGGATGTTCAATTTTGATCAATGTTCACCATCTAAGGAGGGGAGACCTCGAGATGAGATGCTCGGACTCTCTAGCCTTTACAGTGGTCACCTTCATCATCATCAGAACAGTGTCTTGTCTTCCGATCATAATCCTCTCTTAGTTCCTGACATGCTCCCGATTAGCGCAATACCGGGAGGGATCCTTCCGACCATGCGTGATTCTTGGGACCAAAATCACCTCCAAGATACGGCAACCCTTAAGAGGAAACAAGTTAACGTAGATAATCTACACAGTACTAACTCTGACTATGACGTCAGAAGACAAGTAAGTGCAAGATCAATAAATATATAATGTTTACTCCTTTTATTCTACTACAATGCAACGCAATGCAAGAAGTTAAATACAATATCATAAACACTATATAGGAGCTAGTCAAAGCCAATAAAAAGCAGAGGGTAAGCCTGGAAAGCCCTAGAGTCGAAGAAACCAACACCAACTGGAGAGATGGTAAGAGTATAAGCAACAGTTCAAATGGTGATAAATCTTCGGTCACAAGTGTTAAAGGCAAAAGAAGAGCCACCAAAGGGACAGCTACTGATCCTCAAAGCCTTTATGCTCGGGTAAGAACACGTGTGGAAATTTCTACGACTTCTATCTTAAAACCATTTCACAATAATTAAAAAATTAGAGAGAGGTGAGAGAGTCGTTTTCTCTCTCGTTTTTCCCTCCGCCAACTCCTTTCTTCCTCGGCCCTAACTCTCCTCTGATTTCCTCAGGTGGCCCGGTGGGTCTTTCCCGTCGGTCCGCCACCCCTAATCTCCCCGCTCGTCCAATTCCTCTCCCTGTTGTGCTAAAGCCTCCTCATTTCCTTCTTGCGCCTCCTTCTCTGGTTCTCGTCGGATTGTGTCTAGATCCGGTGACCAATTCGATGATTGGGTGTGTATCCAGTGTCTCTGGAGAGAGGGCGAGGTCGTGACTGTATGTATGCTTGCAGGAGGCGCTGTCGTCTTGGTAGATCTAGGGTTTGACTAGTGGTGATTCTGGGTCAGTTCCGCCGTGGAGGCTCACCGGAATGAAGCGCGTCACCGCCTCTTCTCCTCCGGTCTGCAGTCTCCTCTGTTTTTCCCCTATCTCCTCCTTCGGCCGCAACTTTAGAGCTTCCCCGTCTTGTTCCCATGGTCTGAGACGAAGCGACGAGACTGAGGAGCTCGTTGGGGACCTCTCACTTAGCTCAAGCGATAACAACCATGGCTTCCTTTGATGATGTGTTTGTATCCATCCTTCTTGCTACCGACGTCGTCTGCTAGGATTTGAGGACAACCCAATGTGGTGACTCACTTGCTCTTAGGCGGAACTCTCTATCGTCTTTTAGGTGGCATGTTTCTAGAAGTGTTATGCCTCCTTTTGTGCTTCATGCCCTTGTGTTCATAGCTCCTGACAAGTTGACTTAGTGTTCCTTCGAAGTCTTTTCTGTATCCTTTGTGTTGTGTGGGCGGTGTTGGAGCCTGTTGTACCGCTCATGCTTGATCGTAACTCGAGCTTCCGTGTAAACAGTGTTGCTACGGGTGAAATTTTGTCTCTCCGTCGAGATGGCTCGGTTTTGTTGGTCGAGGTCCTCCTCCAGCGGAGCTCCGGAGGCGTATGCCAGGTGCTTCTGTTGATGCCTGCTCGGAGCCACTTCGGTGAGTTCTTGACCGAACTCTCCCTGGCCATTCTCTTGCTTCATCTGGTTTATATCAGGTAGAGTAAGAAGAGTTATGATTAAGGTGGTTATATTGTTGTTCTACTTGATCTTTTACCTATTAATTACAAGTTTTCTGTGTTAGAAACTTGGAATTAATCTCTATGTATCCTAGTGGTTTTTTAATTTTTTGCTGTCACTAGGATCAAATTAGCTTTTAGCAGATTGTGGTTTCAATTAAATTTGTAACCGAACTTTCATTTTCATAATGATATTTACAATTTAGCAAAAAAAAAAAAGATTAACAAATTTCGTGAGATTCTAGTTAATCATGGTATTATTTTTACAGAAACGAAGAGAGAAGATTAACGAAAGGCTCAAGACGCTGCAAAACCTTGTACCAAACGGAACAAAAGTTGATATAAGCACGATGCTTGAAGAAGCGGTGAACTACGTGAAGTTCTTGCAGCTTCAAATTAAGGTATGTAAACTAATGTTAGCCGTTACGGTTTTATTTTTGTTAGAACTCACCTTTATATATACTGTTAAGAGTAAGTGCGAACTAAACAAATTGCAATATACGTTATAATATGTAGTTATTGAGCTCGGATGATCTATGGATGTACGCACCACTGGCTTACAACGGAATCGACATGGGTTTCCATCACAACCTTTTGTCTCGGCTTACGTGAAGGACTTACAGATTTAACATATAAATAATCCCTTTAATTGAGCCCAACCAGAGAGGTATACTTTGGGAACGTACCATTTTCTATTGATGGTGTTGTTGTTCTGTTCACTCTGATATTTTTGTTAAATTCTTTCTTTTTGTCCTTTTCTTTATTAAGGTTCGGGTAATAAAATATGAAAAGTCAACTGGGACTAATAAAGTAACAATCAGTCTTTCCTCGCAGATTTTTGAAAACAAAAATATATTCGAACTAGCTGTTAAAAAATAAATATACATGGTTTAATCATTCGGCGGGCTTTATTTTATAAGCATATGCACAAATTTGAAAATAGTGATACATTATTGATGTATTCGGCCGAGGAAACCCTTCGTACCTAGCCAAACACGAAACATCCTTTTTTTCCTAGGAAGCCACACGAAAGAGGCCATGTTTGATAGCAAGGTCAAATAATATCAAGCCTACGTTTCTACTTAATACTGAATAATTGTTAGGAAAATTTGGGGAAAATGGATGATTAGAAATAAGAAAATTGATGATTAAAAATAAGAAAATTGATAAACACTCTGTTGGAATTGTGTGAGTTCATGTCCAACTCTATAATATCTGATTAGTACGATATTGTCCACTTTAGGCCTAATTGGCTGGCCCGCATGGATTTACTTTTGGGCTCTTTTCCAAAAGTTCTCGTACTAATTAGAGTTGAACATCTCTTTATATATTAGACACTCTTTGTCTAATTATCCAATGTGAGACTTGGATTGACATCTCTCATTCTCCCCCTCAAGCCAAGGACCACACACCTTGTGTCTTTTTTTTCCTCTAGCGAATCATCTCGGTGCCTTATCGCATCTTCGATATTCGATACCCTTAGTCGTAAGGTTACTTTGAGTTGCTTTGAGGATGCCCATCCCACAACTGAACTTCCAGGATCTTCTAACTAATCTCTGCCATGCCCTCCTTTTCCATCTTGAAAGGTTTCATTCCTATTCGAAGGGGTATTTTGGTCTTCTTACAGATCTTCGTCAAACCGCTCTGATACCAATTAAAGTTGCACAAACACAAAGATTATAATAACTAGCACTTCTTATTAGATTTAGAAACTCTCTCAAAACTAAACCTTTCAATGTGTTTCTCTTGATGAAACATCTCTTTATGAAACATCTCTCCACGAGAACTCTTTATATAGGACGAAGCTACATCTTTCCCTAATAGTAATATGAAAACTTTCCTAAGCTCGATATGTTTTCCTTTTTCCTTAACTCATCAAACTTCACTTTAATGAATTAACTTGCTCCTCAAGTTAATTGGAATTATCCAACATTTGTGATCCATGCGGGCCAGCCAATTAGGCCTAAAGTGGACAATATCGTACTAATCGGATATTAAGAGTTGGACATGGACTCACACAATTCCAACAATTGGTATCAGAGCTCGAGGTTTCGAAGGTCGTTTACAATAGGAGTTGTAACTTCGATCAAAACATGGGAGACAATTCTCAAGCACGTGATAACGGTCTTGAGATGAACAAGGACATACGATGTCCTATATTAACATCGACCAACTACACCGTATGGTCGATGCGTATGAAAGTGATGCTTCGTTTATACGAAGTTTGGGATTCGATTGATCCTGGGAGCGATGATGCAAAGAAGAACAATATGGCGATTGTTCTAATCTTTCAATCAGTCCCGAAAGCGCTAATACTTCAGATAGGAGAACATGATACATCGAAGAAGATTTGGAAAGCTATAAAATCCCGTAATCTAGGTGATGATCGCGTGAGAGAAGCGAGGTTACAAACTTTGATGTCTGAGTTCGACAAACTGAAGATGGCAGACACTGACACAAGGGATGACTACACAGGAAAACTTTCAGGCTTAGCATCGAGAGCAGACGCGTTAGGAGAGATAATGGAAGCATTGAAGATGGTAAAGAAGTTTCTGGAGGGACTTCCAAGAACGAAGTTCATTCACATCGTAGCTTCGTTAGAACAAGTGTTGGATCTAAATTCAACGGGGTTCGAAGACATTGTTGGGAGATTGAAGGCTTTCGAAGAATGCATCAAAGAAGAAACCCAAGATGAAGATCAGTCGAAGCTAATGTTTGTAAAGAATGATGCACAAGGTCGTGGAAGCCATAGAGGTTATGGTGGAAGAGGAAGAGACAGAGTTAGAGGTTATGGTGGAAGAGGAAGAGGACGAGGAAGGTCTAATGGTTCTGATGGTCATAACAAAGGAGGAGAAGCTTCGGACAAGACCAAGAAGGACTACTCTAAGGTTAGATGTTGGAGATGCGACAATATGGGGTACTTCGTGTCACATTGTTCTACACGACCAAGAGAAGAAGCTAACCTAACGGAAACACAAGAAGCAGATGCATTATATATGCATGAAGTAGTATTCCTCAACGAAGAGAGAGTGTTTCCTAAGAGGTTTGATGAATGCGATGGAAATACGAGTAGATGGTACCTTGACAATGGTGCAAGTAACCATATGACAGGCAATAAAGAGTTCTTCTCAAACCTAGATGAGAGCATCAAAGGCAAAGTCAAATTCGGTGATGGATCAAACGTCGAGATTGTTGGAAAAGGTTCGATCACGTTCATCGGAAAAACATGGGAGAGAAGAGCACTCAAAGATATCTACTACATCCCAAGTCTTAAACACAATATCATAAGTCTTAAACACAATATCATATGTTGGAGGTTCATGATCTATGGATTTCAAGGCAGTTGACCAGAGAGAGCTGTCATGCGGTAGATCTTCGGACCCAACCCAAGGGGATTAATAAACCATCATACACCATCTCCTTCTGCAAGAGGGCCTTCAGATTTAAGGAGTATCTCTGCAGATGGTAGGAACAATATTGTTCTTGGAGGATCACCTGTTTATCAAGCAGCACCATGTGGCCCTTCATCAGAGCAAATTGTTTGGTATTTAGATGGAGACCCCATCGCTTATGAAATTTTTCCGGCCTCAGAGCAGCTTTGATTAGGGTATTTAGGACAAGATGAAACTGAAGGTCATCTAAGGTTTCAGCTTGGTGGGTACGGTCCAGTAGATCATTTTTTCTTTTGATCCAGTGAAAGGATTTTGCCTTGGCTGAATATAGAAGTATAATTGACGCAATCAGAGCTCGAAAATAATTGTGAGTAGAATTTCCTTGGCGTATTAAATTTATGGATATAGGAGTTGGTGCAAGGGGATCTTTCAACGGGGTAGCATATGGTTATTATACTCATTTGTATATTCAAAGCATATCTAGCCAGTGGGAGAGGGATGAAATTGTGCATGAGTCACGGCAAGCCCTTTATAAAGGACCTCGAATGGTGACTGATATGTACTATAAACACGCCCTTCTAATGGAGTTTGATACACCTGATGATGCTGCCATCGTTATGGCCCATCTTAGGTTTTATCGGGGAGAAAAAAGTAAACTTCACAGGAAGGTTCGTCTCTGCTTCTTCCAAGCTATGATTTCCTTGATGATTTTGAACTGTTGAAGTTTAGCATAGTGATGCACTTTGTGTCTTTGTTTCTTGTCTCAACAGTCATTCAGAGAGGCACCTTCAAATGGCTCCCACAACAAAATCATATAGTGGATCAGAGGAATATGTGCTTCCTTAATGAGTATGGATAACCACTGTAATGATGTACTTCCTGGAGGTACCTTTCAGCAAAACTGGCTTACTTCTAGTAACACTCTTGTAAATCCTGCATAAGGAGGTTAGCTTTCTATCTTACCTCTCCTGAATCATGAATGTCTTTTTTTGTGGGCGGAAAGATTTGTGTAGGAATCTTAGACCACCGTTACTCAGTCTCATGGAATCCTTCATGTGTGCCTAGGCCAGCTCCAGTATGCGACACCGACATCTCAGATGCTTCTATTTCCGTTTGTTCAACAACCCATTTACTCTCCTCCAAACACCTCTTGGGATGCTAGATCTCTGGGCCACCAAATCTCTCCAAGTGGTATTGCAGTAACATCATCACAGACTCAAGGACCTCCTCCGCCGCAGCAGGTTTCAGGTCCATTCGTGCCGCCTCCCGTGCCTCCAGTCTCTCAGTCACAAGGACCACAAGTACATCATTTTGATCAAGCTTATCCAGCTTCGCCTTTAGGATATTCATTACCCTCTGTGACAGAGTCACTACTACAAGCTCAATCTCATCCACCGCCACCAGAAATGCTACCATCTCCGCCTCAAGCTCAACCACCCCTTTTGCCTCTGGCACATTCACCTTTGGTTCCTCCGCCTCCCATTAATCCGACATTTGCAAATATACCAATGGATTCTCAGATTTGTAAACACGTCATTTAGATTTTGTAGTGAAAAAATTAATCAACATCTAAATATTTAGTAACTATTTTAATATATTACGATCATTTTTTTTTAAATGCTAAACTATTTTAAGTTTTAAATCCATTTTTGAATATGTTTATTAAATTTTCATTAAGAATTTAAGAACTTTTTATTATAAAATAAATCGTATTTTTTTTTTGCTTTAACTTTGGTAAAATAAATCGTATTTAAAAATATATACAAAAGATATGTAAATATATAAAAACTACAAAAGGTGAAATATTTGTATAATCCCAAAAATGTAAGATATGAGATTTTTTAGAGGTTATGTTATATTTACTCATGAAATTAAAGGTTAAAGGTATCTATTCTATTAAAACACGAACATGACCTATTGATATAGATGTGGTCCAACTATTTTAATACAGTTATCAAAACATTTTATTAATTATTTAAGAGAAATATTATATAAAAAACACAAATTTGACTAAAACACACATAAATATAAAAATTAAATTTCTAAAAAATGTAAACCAAAAAATATACCTGCCCTTTTAGAGCGGGTAAGAATCTAGTCAATACTAGTAAATTAGAAACATGATCAATTGATATATGTTTAGTTCATTTTAAAATATAACTGCATCTAATTAATTATCTTAATAACTACTTCAATCAACATATTTTATAATCTCTACGTTAACTAAACCCAAAATTTGCGGGACCCACTTCTTCTTCTTTCTGAAATATAGAGAAAGTTGCTCCTTCCTCTTTCAGTCCGTCTGTAAATTATAGTTTTACTTTTTGTTTCTGTTCCAGTAGTTACTCTTTGCTACGATGCTATCTTGATTCAAATACTAAAGTGTTCTGATTTCATCAGTTTTTTTTTACCAATCAAAATCAGAAATTTTTGGTTCCTTTTCCTTGACTTTTTGATATGAGATTATCGGACTTGGAGCATTTACACTTTTATTGGGAGATTCATTTGGTTTTGATTGACACGAAGTGGATTAGTTTGGCATGGAGATGATGTATGAGTTTCGTTGAAGAAAGGATTAAAGTATGAGTCTTAACAGAGAAGACGATGAGATTTGAATCGCGGTGCGGCCGGTGCTCTTATCTCTTCATTCCAAACATGTGGATTGAATATTAATTCACATAAAAGTAATTAAATAATTTAACTTTAGATTTTAGTTTCAATTTTAATTTCTTATCTGACTATTTTTTTTTTAAACAAATAAAAATTATGATAACAAAGAATTAAATAAAATTATTATAATGTAAAACCAAAAAAATATTAAGCTTATATATAACAAATTCATGAAATTATCAATAATGAAAATAAATTAATATTAATCTAAACCACTTGAAATAATTTTGGTTCTCTATATCATAATTCTTTCTAATGATATAGTAAAAGTTTCCTTAAAATCTAAATTATCACAAATCAAATTTATTTATTGTTATCTATTATATTAAAATAAATGCATGACCTATTGATAAATGTTATGTCCAACTATTTATTTTTCTATTTAAAAAATTACTTATTATTTTCTTTATATAATTGTATCTAATTTTATTTAAACATTATTATAAAACTGTCGTACATACTACTTATTATTAATATACATTTTTTGTAACCTTTGCTTTAAATCCAAACATTCGAAACTCACCCACCTCTACCGTTATAAAGATGTATTTAAGTGGAAAACAAATACTGGTCGACCAATAACGTATAACATTTTTTTTTTTTTAGGTAACCGCGGGTTTCCAGCGACCGTGGTCAACCGACTATTTTCGCGAGGCCCACGGCACTCCACGTATTCTTGGGATTTAACCCTAGCCCGGGTGGCCAACGCGAATCGAACCTGCAGGGAGCATATTGGTTCTGGGCCTCAACTACCAGTAGGCCAACCGCGTTGGTTAATATAACGTTTAACATACTAAATAATCATATTAATCCACTCAAATATAGTTTTCTTACTAATTATTTTACGAATACATTTATCACTCACATATAGATCTTTTATCAACACGTCGGACCCAAAGTATTTATCCTTTCCATAATGTTACAACCAATTATTTTAGCTATTGTTTAGTTCTTTGGTTTTATAATTAACCTATTAGATATTAAAAATTAAGTTTTTCAACTTTTTTTCATTTTTTTAATTTTTCGGTGCGGATTGGATTTGATATTGGTGTTCAGATATAACACTTTAAAAACCATTCAAGTATATAAGTCATATCTAATAAAGTATGAGACTTTGATTTCCGAGTCGATTTCGAATCAGATTTTTCGGGTATTCTTGACTAATTATATTAAGTAACTATTAAGAAAATATAACATGTTATAAACTTTAGGAATAAAATTTAAAAATAATTTCAAAAATGCATATGACACAAGTGTATAGTTATGCAACTTGACATATTTAATATAGTTACCAAAAATTATATTAAATTGAATTAATAGTAATTAAAAATATAATTAAAAAAAACACAAATATAAAAATTAAATTTCACAAACAATTAAAAAAAATATATACATGTCTTTTCAAATGGCGGGTCAGAATCGAGTCTATTCTATTAAAACACAATCATGTCCAATTGATAAATATTAAGTCCAAAAATAATATTTTATAACTCTTGCTATTTCTACATTTTTCTACTTATTTATAATTTGATTTATTGTAACTTTCCCTTTAATTCTTAATTCTAGGGATTCATAACTACCACGTTTATGAGAGCGCAAATAAACCACCAGTACATGTTTGACTAATATATATATAGTAACTATACCGCATTTATCCATTAAAAAAAAAAAAAATAACTCCATCGCATTTATACAGGACTAATTACACTTTTTTTTTATGAAAACAACTACACATTTTGTTACGGACAATATATGTTATAATATTTAAATAATATATTTCAATAATATAATCAGTTATCTTTTTTATAGATTAGTTAACATAAGTCATTACCAAAAATTATATTAAATTAAATTAATACTAAACATAAATATGATTAAAAAACACAAATATAAAAATTAAATTTGTCAAAAAACTTAAAACAAAAAATATATCCGCCCTTTTCTTTTTGAACGAACTGGTTAAAGGTATTTCCAAAAATGAAAATTTATACGAAAATGAAAAAGTTGATAAATCTATATTATAATAGTTGAATTTTTCCTCACTCCTCAGCGCGCCACGTCAGCGTTTTGTGAGGTCCACTTTTAAAAAGTGTGAAAAAATATCAAACTCATGTATTGAACCCGAGTTATTGAGATATAAACACCAATATTTATACCACTAAGCTAAATGATACTTTGTACATTTATGACCAAACCTAATATATATTTATGAAGGTCGGAAGCCCTTGCTTCTTTGGTTTCCTCTGAGGGTCGGGCCTACAAGTGTATTATGGATTTCATTTTTAAATGGAATTCATCACGTTATATGAAAAAAACTCAAGTTTGCAACAATCATAGTTTTCCCATATTGTAAACTGTTGTCGTTTAACATGAGTTTGAGTTCTTTTCATCATTGTCTCAAGAGTTATAGAGTTGCGCCGTGTATCTGTTCGTAATCTATTTATTCACCGGTGAACTCTTCATGTCCCCATCTTAAATCGCTTGATCATAAATGTTCTTGATTTGTAGCCCCTATGTAAACCCTATATACATGATTCTCATCTTTGATGAACCCAATTTGCATCTCCACAAAACTCATTGATTCCTCTTAGCTTAAACCATCTTCTAGAAAATGTTTCTCTCTACTTCTCATGTTCCTCAAACCGGCGTCCCGGCGTCCGTCACTCAACCTTCGAGTCTCTCCATCTTGGTTGTAGTAGTCAGAGCATAGCCTCTGGCTTCCTCCGCTTCTGGAATTCTCTGAACTTCAAGAAAGACAGAGAGTTTGTGGGAATCACGGTTCTCTTCCTTGATGAAAAGGTAAGTTAATCTTCGATCTATCACACTTATTTAACATAATTGTTTTAATTGATTTCCTGATTCTTTGTTAAATAATGTTATTTGAAGATTCCGTGATTCATGGGTTTACTCCCGTCGGACGTGCTAATCATTACATATCATCTTTGAAACCAGATTCCATTGTGAAAGTCGATCGTTTTGAAGTTGCTAGGTGCTCAAGCATGAACAACATAACTGATCATTCATTCCTCATTCGTTTCATCTCACTAACCATTATTGATGAAGTCATCACGGGTGCTCATGAGATCAATCTCTAGTCAGGATTAGACAGTTCGACAATCTCCAAGTGATTGCGAACACAAACCTAAAACTCTCAGGTATGTATATTAGCATATTGCATCTGGGTTTATTTTATGTTTCGATATCATAACTGATATTTAAACTCCAGATGTGGTTGGGCAAATCCATTCTGTCCAGGGCTCTGACCTCACCAAAGAAACAACTCGAGTCGTTATTCGTCTCCTCATTGATCCGTAAGAAACAATCAACACATAATTCCCTTGCTGACATCAATAATAAAAAATATTTCCTACCCAAGATTTGTGATCATCTATTTATCTCCCTTACTTATCAATCTAATTTTACACAAATCTTTATTTTACAGCTTAAAAGAAACCACAATAACACAAACAATCAAAACATAAAAAAACTAGAATCCCAAAAAAGACGAATCATTAATGATCACCTCTCTTTTTGTCTAATCTTACAAATAAGCTTCAAAACAAATATACCAAACAAATCAACTCAACTAAAACTCAACGACACATACATTGAGCCAGCTAAACAAATACAAATTACTCGGCCAGCTATTTAACAATTTACAAACTTACTTTCGCATATGCTTACAAAGAAGATGAAGACAACAACCAAGATCAGTGAAATTACATAAACAAAAAAAAACAGAGTAAGTTACAAACTCTGATAAATACAACTACCAATGATTTTTGTTTACATATTACCCATCAAATAAAAGAGAAACAAACACAGCCACACCAGGAGATACAAGAGACAATCCCAACAGACACAAAGGCGGCAACAACATCTCCACCTGCTCATTCCTCTTGTCTTATGAAAATAGCTTACATGCTCAACGTCAACAGACCAATGCTATTGTCTTCTTATGAGAAATATATATATTCGTTTAAAACCTATTAAGGCCCAAATACTAATTGTCACTTATTTTATAGTTATTTCTACAAGTTTTCATGTATTTGTTTTAAAGATCCGATAAAAGTAACAAGTTTAAAAATAAAAAAACATATAACCAACATAATAAGAATAAAAAAATTATTACTTAATACAAACAACTTACACAACTAAAGTGGAGAAAAAATATCCAGAAACAAAATGTACTTTCAACAACCTTAATATAATTTATGTAATATCAACAGTACAAGTAACAAATTAAAAAGACAAACAAACAATAAGTCTCGGTGACACAGCAAGCAACACCACAAACTATATCAATCACATTACTAACACAGTTTAGTCATTCGTGAGTGGAGAACAGTGCATACACAGTTCATCATCGTAACTGTAACCTATAATAATTAAAAAAAAGGTGAAAAACAATGATAAACCTAAAACGTAAAATTCACAGCTACAATAAGTCTAACAAATATTGAGATGAAACGTGGACGGATCCGTCCCCCGTCCACGAGGCAATGCCCCTAGTTAAACAAGGTGTTCGAGAAGAAAATGAAATCACAATCACGTCGGCACATCAGGATCCAACGGCTAGAAAACGAGCCACGTGCGAGAGCATATTCCATAGAAGTGAGTGGGTTGATTCTTCTTCGATTTTCACCGAGTCGGCCCCTCTTAGATATAAACAAACTCACCGCTCACGTTTCCTTCCTTCCTTCCTTGTTTGACCAAAGACGTAACGAAAGTCTGAAACTTTCTCCACCTCTCCCCTGAAATTAATCGCTCTTTGATGGATACATCGCCTCTCCGATCTCATTCCTCTTCCAGACTTTTGTTGCTCTTCTTTTGTAGTGGTGTTCGCGCTTCGATTGTTTCCGATCGTTGTTTTCATAAGTCCTTCTGACACAGTTCTAGTTTCCGCAAAGAACCAGCCTCCGACAAGACAACCACCATGGGCAAAAGTAAGCTTTATCTTCTCTATTTCGAATTTTAGCTCAATTCGAATTGGGTTTCAGTTTTAGTTTTCAAATTCAATTGGGTTCGAATGCTTACTTGTAACTCTCTGGTTTTGCTAAATTGAGTAGTGCTTTAGAGACTGCTGACGTTTACTGGTTTAGAAGGATTTTGTATTACGTATCTTGTTTGTTCAGACTGTTTTTGATCCAAAACACCTTGTCTGTATACTGACTATGTCACTTCTCATTCCTAGTTTTGGTCTGTTATGAGATTGCTTCCCTATCGATTATGAGGAGAAACACTTACTTTTTGAGAATCAATACAAACCTAAAGAGAAAACTTTGAAGCTTGCTTATGTTCCTTGCTTTTGAATCTTATTGATTTGAGTCTTGTTCGATTTCTTTGTCTTCGGCTCTTTTATGTTTCTTGGTGTGGTTGGTAAAGTTGAGATATCGTTTGATATAGGAAAACTAAGCTTCACTTTTGCAGAAACTCAGCGTAAGAACGCTCGGATGGATTTGCTTGATAGTGATGATGATACGAGTAGTATAAGCTCTTCCTCCACCATGCAATCTGAGCGACCCGGCATGGATGAAGTTCAGGTTCACAAAGATGTTATGTTGGATCAATCCCTTGATGCTCTCTATGAGCAAAGGTATGCTTCTCCTCTCCCATCACTTTTTAATTGTATTCAAAGCTGGTTTTTAATGTGCTTTTGCTTGATTTTGGATGCAAAACTGATATTTGACTTCTTTCTGGATGTTGTGAAGGAGTTCAACGAGAGAGCAAGCTTTGGCCTCCATTTTGAACGCATTCAACAGCGACTTGCAGCATGAGTTTGTCGAAAAGAAGTAACCAACCATCTCTTTCTCTGTTTCCTCCTTGAACAATCTTAGAGTTTTGGTGTTAGCTAATCATACATCATACATAACTCATTGTGGTTCAGTGTTTAACCCTGATTGTTATCTAATGTTTCAGATTTGCCACTTTGTTGCATCAGTGTTTACACTGCATCAAGAAAGGGTCCATTAAGGAGACCTCGTTAGCATCACATGTTATTGGTTAGTTCCCCAGTTAAAGCAACTTATTCATCAATTTTGTAATAACAGTTAATGTGGCGTTTGCAGGGTTGCTAGCATTGACTGTTGGACTCGGGGATCAAGCACAAGAGATTCTGGAAGAATCTGTCACACCTCTTTCTCAGGCCCTTAAATCGGGCCGTGAAGCCTTGAAAATAACCTCGGTATGGATGGTTTCGTAATCGAGCAGCTTGTTATTCTGTTAAAAGCTTCTAAACAGTGTTCATCTTGAATTTACGCGTTGATATTCCTGCTATTTTAGTGCAGACTCTTGAGTGTTTAGCAGTCATAACCTTTGTTGGCGGGGCCAATCCAGAGCAAACCGAGAGATCTATGCAGATTATATGGCAAATGATTCACCCCAAACTGGGTTCTAATGTATGCATCTTTACTCTTTTCTCGTATTAAACCGAGAGTTCTAACAATTGGTCAACCTAAAGTATGTAGTAGGCTCACAGTGTAAGTTGGCGTTTTGTGTAGGTTGTTGCAACAAAACCTTCACCTGCTGTGATAACTACTCTTGTCTCTTCCTGGGCGTTTTTGCTCACAACAGTTGATCGATGGACTCTAGGTCCCAAACTTTGGCAAGAGTGAGTGGGGCTTCATACATTTATTTATTGATCTAGCGTCACTTATATAATGCATGTATAAGCTGATTGGATATTGATAATCATTGCAGGATCGTAACTTATCTCTCCTCACTGTTGGAGAAGGATGACCGATCTGTACGTATAGCTGCTGGTGAAGCGCTTGCTCTTATATTTGAGTTGCGAACTCTAGAGAAGTTTGCTGCGGAAGCCAAAGGGTCTACTGCTAATGGATCAGTGAAAGAAGGAAGCGTGTCTCAGGAGGCATTGATGAACATGCATGGTGTGAAATCTAAAGTCACTAACCAAGTTAGAGACCTCGCTGCGGAAGCAGGTGGTAAAGGTTCTGCCAAGAAAGATCTCAACACGCAACGAAGTTTGTTCAAAGATCTCGTTGAGTTTCTTGAGGTATGCATGCATCCACCTTGTATGCTCTTGGTGAGGTTTTTTGTTGACTCTTTTGTTTGAATTTTGATTAGAATGGAGTCGCACCTGAAACCTCTACAAAGGTTGGTGGGGACTCTTTACAGACGTCAACGTGGTATCAGATGATACAGGTTTCTCTCGACCTGTTCTGTTGTTTGTCTCTCTCTCTCTCTCTCTCTTTTGTTCTTGGGACTGGTTTTTAACATAGACATGTTACTTTTTCAACAGTTGAATTTTTTGAAGCATTTCCTTGGGGGTGGCTTTATCAAGCATATGCAGGTTTGTTTTCTTATTTATTTTCTTTCCAATCTCTTAGGTTTTCTTTCTTTAAAGATTGACTCTTTACTGTTTCATTCAATTTGGCAAACCGCAGGAGAATGAGTTCCTACATGATGTATTTAGTTTCACTCCAAAGAAAATTGGTGGACATTCCACTATGTCTAGTGAAGAAAAGGTTGTTTGTTTGCTAGACTTAGTTCCTTTTATTATTTCTGGTTCTCATTGCATTATTTGCTTTTATTTGTGGCAGAGGTTGTTTAAATCACCAAACTCAGCTCTCAACAAGGCGAGGACGCTGTTCTTGAACAAGCAGAGGATGTTAGCTAAGGTATTGTAGATTGTGGTTGATTCGTCTTCTCTGGAAATTTTGTTTTGGGGGAGAATATAATGATAAGTGTGTTTTGGGATTTGCAGAATATGAACGATGGGCATTACGCTGCGATGGTGGAGAATGAATGAATAATGGATTACTATTTGTCTACTCTTAGAATCATATGATTGGTCCCTTCATTAGATATGTGTAGCATTTGAAGTCTTTTTTTCCAATAAAGTTTTTGGATGCGTTGCTCCTATGATATAACAGTTGTTGCTCTTAGAGAGCCATTGATAAATTGTAATTTGAGTCGTGTGGCGTTGTCACACAATTATAGTCTCTTGACATATTATTGGTGAGTTTTTAGGGTGGAGTTATTAGCGGAATATAAAAACTCGTCTTTTAACTTTTGACTAAAAAAAGCTAAAAACCGTTCTTAAACCCCCATAAGAACAATCGAATAATCAGTAACCCATCTCATGGATGATGGATGTTAGCTAAAACTTAATTAATGTTCTCGTTAAGTTCTTTAATGTTTTCTCGAATAATTATTTTCTGCACCGAAATTGTTTTATTCAATTTCTCAAAAGAACCATATAAAGTTTTTTCTGATGTATTGTTGTTTAAGATGGCTATGCGAAACTATTTTTTCAACATTTTCAGTTCGATTATGTGGACACCATGTTTTGTCATGTTTAATTTGTCCACTAGATTTTTACGGTCAGCTATCTACTTAAATTTCAAAAAAAAAAAAAAAAAGTTACTAGAGCTAGATTCCCTTAAATAATAATGTAATTAAATAGTAAAATTCCCTGTTCTAAAAGTCGTCCGCCTAGGCGAGTAAGCGGACGAGAACGCGTTGTGCGGTGAGCTTCCGTGGCGAGTTGGACATGATCGGTGCCATTATCCGGCAACCCGAGTTTTGACCGCAGAAACTGTAGTTTAATAGTAATCGGCGATTAATTATCTAAATCCGCGTAGTATAAATCGTTAAAATCACCAAAACCAAGTTGTGATTTTGATTTGTCAACTCCAATAAAGATCAAATCGAGACTAAATGATCCTGAATCAAGTCTAATCATTCGTAGAAGTGCAAGATATGGTGACAAGATAAAAGAATTGCAGAAATAAAAAACTTAAGAAGTGCAAGATATGGTGACAAGATAAAAGGATTGCAGGAGTAAAAAACTTAAGGATACGAAGAAGATAATGATAATTACGTAAATGCCATTCTCTTAAAGAAAAAAATAAAAATAACAAAATGAGCTGTCGAACTTGAGACATATTGACTAATCTATTTTTTTTTTTTTTTAGTTTTAATAATATTTTTATTTGTTTATCTGATCTAAAATTTTATAAATATCATTTATATTCATAATTTTGATGAAAATTACACTATATTAAATTTATATATTCTATTTGTCTGTTTTATACAATTTTAAACATGAAAATGTATTAATGTTATACATAATTAAAGATTAACATGTTTTATAACATAGTAAACCATCTAAAAATTCCGCCCCGCATAATTTTCGATTAATCCTCGATTTTCTCTTTAGGTGCTAGGCCCAACCCGACCGCCCGACTAGCGCCTAGCGCGTTCCCGAACAGTGGTAAAATTTTATTAAATTTCAGTTATGTCGATTTTAAATTTGGGTTTGGTTTGGTTTGGAAATGACAAATAATTATTGTATAATTGAAAAAGCTATGGATAGGAATGAATTTCCATGTGGTCTCAGTGTCTGCCACACAAAGTGAATCTGATGGAAGATGGTTAGAGTTGATTGCCGAAATGGTGGCCACTCAATTAAACTGGTTCAAACGACCCCATGTGGAGGTTAACATATTCAAACCAAATACATGTATATATATATATATATACTACATTTTGATCCGTGATTTCAAAGCGCGGAAATATATTTGTTGACAAATTTATTGATGTAACTGTTTGTTAGCTAATTTATTTCGCTATAAACATTTTCGGTTTTCGTTCAACTCTAATTTGCTTTTATTTGTTTTCGATTTCAGTTTGGTTGTGGTTTTTGGTTTAGAAATATATGAACAATTTTGATTATATATGAAGTTGAGTTTTGGTTAAACTGATTGAATATTTTGATATTTTGTATGGTATGGATATATAAAAATTTCGAATTTTTTGGTTCTAGTTACATTTCTGTTTTAAATCATTTCAAATAAGTGAGGTAAAATAAAAAAAAAATCTTCATATTGTGAATCACCAATATAATAAAATGGGAGAAATATTTAGAAAATTATTTTATTTGCATATCTATTTATTTAAGGAATAAATAATATAGCAAAGAATAACAAATCATTTTAATAACATAACGTTACTATATTCAGAAAAAAATGTTATAGTTTTTATTAAAAATATAATTTGTAATGTTTATATTATGAAAAAATTATAATGTCGATA
Organism: Brassica napus; assembly: GCF_020379485.1. Taxonomy (NCBI): domain Eukaryota; kingdom Viridiplantae; phylum Streptophyta; class Magnoliopsida; order Brassicales; family Brassicaceae; genus Brassica; species Brassica napus. The sequence goes on along the minus strand of NC_063450.1, from coordinate 22,369,477 downwards.
TTTTATATTTTCAAATATTTTAATTTGCTGAAAAGAATTAAAATGAGATGCATTTTAAAATCACATGCAAAGATCAAGTTGGGTCGCAAAAACCAATTCAACCAGAAAACAAAGCAAACATATATCTTATTTTACTTTAATAGACTCAAACTCACTGCCTTTACAAATCTAGTTTATTGTTTTGACCGACAAAATCAAGTTTATTATTGAAAAAATCACTGAAAAAGTTAATGGAAAATTTTGTAATTAATTGAAAAAATCAGAGGCATAATACTAAGAGGGATTCTGCTCTGATAGTATAGATATATATATATATATATATAAATAATGGATGTCGAGAAACAAGTACATATATAATAGGAATCTTACACAAATAAGGTAACTTCTCTCACCTAGCTAATTTCGTTATATTTTGACACATTCGTACTTTCTTCAAAAAGATATATAAATTTCGAAAAGGTCAGAGCATGTTTAATGGGGGGAGGTTCTTACGGTGAGGTTTTTATAATCCGTCTCTTAACTTTTAACTAAAAAATTAAGATCTGGTTCTTAAATAATTATTTGAGAGTTGAATTTCAACAACTAATTAGGACATTTTCGACTTCACTTTATTTTTCACTCCAAAATAGAGTTTAAAGTAAAAATACTTTAATTCAACTATATATTTCAATCTATAACAAAATAAAACTGAATTTATTCTATAAATATAGTAATTCATTTTTTGTTCATCATTCAATTTTCTATCTAAAGTAGAGTGTCATTTGAATATAACTTAGCTGTGTATTATAGAGTTACTATATTTAAAAAAAAAAATAGAGTCGACCATCGGAGATGGTTTTAGATTATTGAGATTTTTCTAGGGTTTTAATTACAATCAATATCACCAGGTAATGGATCTAACGGAGATATAGCTTGTGATGGGTATCATAAATATAAGGTTTGTCTAGTGGTCAATTATGCAGACAGACGTAATATTTGTTAAAAAGTCAGCTAAGCTATAAGTTTTGGAGAATGATAATGCTGTGTAGGAAGGAGGACGTAAGGCTGATGTATGACATGGGTTTAGATGCACTCCGACTCTCCATCTCGTGGTCGCGGCTTATACCAAGTGCGTGTGGTTTCCTTGCTTCAACTCGAATTTGTTACCTTGCTCGAGCTGTAAACGCTTTTATTTTATTTTTTTTGTAACTTAACGCCTTTATTTTTTGTTCGGTTGGTTTTTCATGTTTCAGGTGGAAGAGGTCCTGTGAATTTAAAGGGTTTGCGTTTCTATAAAAATCTCATACAGGAGCTCAAAACACATGGTAAAGTCAACGTGATTATATGTCTTGTGTCTTGGTAAGAACGTGAATTGAGTTTTGTTGTTATGTTTCTTTGTGCAGGAATTGAACCGCAAGTTACATTGCATCACAATGATCTCCCTCAGGCTCTTGAGGATGAATACGGAGGATGGATCAACCGCAAAATCATGTAAATCCAACATTTTCTTGCTACCACATTTTTTATTGTAATAGAATCTCTAATAAAATTGAAGTGTATGGTATATATCGCCTTATGTGATTTTTTTTATGGCAGTGGTGACTTCACGGCTTTTGGAGACGTTTGCTTCAAAGAGTTTGGGAACGCAGTGAAATTCTGGTCAACAATTAATGAGCCCAATATAGTAGCATGGGTAGGTTATGACTTGGGATCAGGCCCTCCTAGCCATTGTTCTCCTCCATTTGGGATGGTCAACTGCTCCAAAGGAAACTCCTCCACTGAGCCATATATTGCACTCCATAACATGTTGCTTGCACATGCATCTACCGCGAGATTGTATAAGCAAAAGTATAAGGCAAGCGTAATACACACATACATATCCATGGTTCCTTGAATTGCTCGATATGACTCTCTCTCTTTTTTGAGATCGACTGTATAGCACAAGCAGAATGGATTTGTAGGTATAGCCTGTTTTGCATTCTGGATGGTTCCTTTTACTAGTTCTGAAGAGGACGAGATGGCAACTCAGAGAGCCAAAGATTTCTTACTAGGCTGGTTTGCTGTACACAACTATCTTGAGTTTATTTAAAAAAATTCTTCTTTGGCTGCTCTGATGGAAATGGAAAAACAACGTTTTCATTTATGTAGGATTTTGCACACGCTTGTGTTTGGGGACTATCCTAATGTCATGAGGAGAATCGTGGGTAAGAGACTGCCAAATTTTTCGGAAGAAGAATCATATCTAGTTAAAGACTCATCCGACTTCTTGGGACTCATACACTACACAACAATGTACACAGCAGACTTATATCCACGCCAAGGAGATTATGCTTCAGACATGCATGCATCAATAATCCGTATGTTTTTCTTACATGGCATCTTTTGGGTGTGTTTTTTTTTTTTTTACGCTGACTCTTTATTTCATTTTCTTGGACAGCCTTTGGGAATTCTTCACTGATCAATGTATGTTTTGCCAAATTCAGAAATCTGACATGTCTTAATACACCAAACATTATTAATTAAAGTCTTGATTCCTTGTCATACTTCCACAGGTCGACGATTTGCTTCCATGGGGTCTTGAAGGATTGTTTTTTTTTTTTTTTGGTAAGAGTCTTGAAGGATTGTTGGAATACATAAAGTAAAACTATGGCAATCCTCCTATCTACATTCTTGAAAACGGTCTCTCTCTTAACATGTTGTGAACTTAAGTTTTGAAACATTACCAATCTTTAAAGAGTTTTTCTCGATATCTACACAATCAGGTATGTTTGATCCAAAAATGGTGTTTATGCTAGTGATGTTTGTTGAATCAATACAATAAAAAAATCTAATAATGAGAGTTGGATTCTTGAGGCTTAGGAGAAATCTTTAGATGAAATCAAAAGGAAAAGAACATAAATGAGATTTGATTGAGTAAAGGTTCATTACAAAAATGGATATAAATGTAAAGTGAACCTTTTCAATCTACAAATCTCTTATGAAAGTATGTTTATTAATCTAAGAAGAGGAGAAGATCATTTCTCATAAGGAGGTAGCTCCTTATTTATAGAAAGATGAAGCCTAGGGCTTCCTAGCAATATGAGCTAGTTCAATGTCTAATGGGCCTTGAGGAGGATGTAAATCCATCCCCAACAGTAAGTCTCCCCAAGTTCGTTGAGAGAGATGAAATCGATCTCTGCGAAGTTTACGAATAGGGTTTATTAGACAATGAACTAGACATACTCATGCCTATGACGGTTTAAGCGAGTTTATTTCGAACTTGTGCCTAGTAAAAAGCGAGTTTGCTTTAAACTCGTGCTTAGCGAAAGACGAGTTTACTTGACTCATGCTAAGACAGAGACGAGTTTACTGAGAACTCGTGCCTAGTAGAAGGAGAGCTTCTGTAAACTCATGCCTAGCCAAAGATGAGTTTTTGTAAACTCGTGTCTAACAATAAGCGAGTCGACCGCAAACTCGTGCCTGATAAAAAGCAAGTTCAATTTAAACTTGTGCCTAAAGTACACGTTTACCGAACTATTGCCGACCCGAAGTCTCGCGTTGAGATCGTGTGTGCCGAGCAAGTTGTTGGCTTGTGTGTTCGTCAGGCTATGATGACGTGAGAAAGCGCTGGCTTGTGCTTGTTGGCTCTGTTTTTCTCTTTGGCTCTGGTTCACAAAAGCATGATCATGATTAGATCAATATAAACCACAAAACATAATCAATAAGCAAGCTGTGGAACTTGTTATCACTTAATGCTAGTGAGTTGTGCATAATAATATAATAATTGTCAACTTATTAATATCATAGACTACCAACAGTAAAGCAATAACATGAAGTTATCTCACAAAAATTATATAAGAGTGAGCAGCTTAGAGTTGTTTAATAATTTAAACCACAACTATAATATCTACCGTGACACATGTGTGATTAAAAAGAAAAGTATGTGATGATAAAATAACTTATCTTTGCCGTGAAGAGGTGGTTGGTTGTACGTGAGGTAAGACGACGAGAATCTCAATCCCATCCTCTCCATTTTGTTTGTGTAAGAACAATAGAGATGTGTTCTCTTCTGCTATGTATGGTCTTCACGAAGGTGTGACGAGTTCTCATCTATTCCCATGAAACCAAAATCCATCTTGAAGAGAATCACAAGCTGAGTTCTCGTGACTGCCAAGACCAAATGTTGAGAAAGAGAAGAATTGTTTCGAAATGATCTCGGCATTGATCGATTGCGGGAACTACCGATTAGTTATAGTGAAGGAGATAACACCATGTCTCTTCGATACTGGTGGTGGCCAGCCTGTCGGGAGAGCTCTCTTGACGCAGAAGCAAGAGCTTGATGACAGTCTGATGACATTTCCTCGTCGATCTCGAAACCGCTCGTGGCAAGACTAAGCCGCGAAAAATATGACGAGATGAAGAGGAGCCTTTGGGATAGATGCTCATGAGCTCGAACTTACAACAAGGACTTGCGAGAGAAGCGACTATGACGAGTTGCGAGCAAGTTCATGAGCGTCATGAGCTTGAACTTCCATCGGTTCTCTCGTGAGTTTGAAGAAGCTCGATGTTGAAGCCACCACCGGTACAAGAATAGCACCAGAACTGTAATGTTCCTGGTTGGTGATAACATTTTCACTGGTGCTATTGTCGTGGTCTGGCCTTGAACATAGAAACATACGAGATTTTGTGTTCATCGTCTTGGAGCAATGGTCGAGGGAGTCAGGAAGAGGTTCGGAGAAACGGTTACTGGCGAGACCAAGAATGCAGCGACCTTGAACGCAAAGACCAGAGCTGTGATGTTCTTGATCGGTGATAACATCTCCGGTGGTGCTATTGGAGAAACAGACGTCGCGGTGAAAACACAAGATCGATGAAATTCCAAGACTCTAGCTTGACTTCGACAAACTCAGTCCATCTTAGGCATCTGGGAAAATTGTGTTTCATGGACTAGAAGAAGCTCGAGCAGTCCTGAGAGCTTCACCGGCGGATTGAGACTGAAGCAGCATCACAGACCTTCTCCCCGAAGACTCCTCTGGCTCGATCTCCAATCCGAAGATCATCCCAATTCACCTCAGCCCTCGTCATCTTCCTCGGTGACTACAACGATTGTGGACCGGAGACGCATAAAGTCATCAACTTTTTGATCTCCCTCCCGGAGAAACACCGGAGCAAGCCCACGTCTTTCTCTCCGTGAACCACGCCTTCGCCTTCGCCGCGATCCTGGATTTGCTGTCGTGTTCTTTGGATGGATCCGGACGTCTAAGAATCTTTGGCTCACGAGAGCGAGAATCAAACCAGTTTCATCTCTCGAGACAGATCCGACATTGTCTTCTTCTTCAGACGTCGTCGTCTCATGTCTCGCTAGCCCTATTCTTTCAGAGTTCCGGTCGCTCCTCAAGATTGTTGAAGACGAGAAGCCTTCGTGATGTTCGGAGACGGAAAGCCCAGAGTATTGGGCTCGTTGGTGGGCTTTAGTGACATCAACCGTCGGGCTTCATGAAAAGCTTCCTGATAAGATCCTGGAAGGATCGAATCTGTAGAACAGAAATGGAGGGAGAAATGACGAAGAGCAAAGGGAGAAGAGAAGTGATAGAGGTAGAAATTAGGGATTGAACCCGTTGTTTGATTGATGATCGTATTCGATAGATTGTTTACAAGCTAAAAGCATAACTTATATCCTAAAACGTAAAAGATATTTCCTTCACTGCTGGGCTTCTCTGATCTTGGCCCATTAACTCTTTTCAATCCAGACGAGGCCCATATGATCTTATCAATACTTCCCCCATAAGAGATCCAACTTGTCCTCAAGTTGATGAAAGGGAAATGGGAGTTTGTAGCCTCTTGCCTCTCGTTGTACTCCTTCAGCATTTTCTGCAACTTCAAAAGTGTAAGGATACAAAACAACTCAGGTGGTCTCGGCAAGTGAAACAGCTCATGGGTTAAGACTGAAACTGAATGCTCTCCAGAGGACTCCATCGTCAACTTGACATACATTATGCTCAGAGTTGCTTCCTTATAGATCTTGAAGACATGAACTCACCGTAAAGAACGTGAAACGCAAACGTTTCTAACACAGTGGCATAGAATATTAAACTTCACCAATATCCAGAAACATGACCAGATGCATTTTGTAACATAGTTCCGCGATCCCATAAACTCAACTCCAAAACCCTTTTCAATCACCAAGAACTTCTTGATATGGGCTATGATACCCCACACATCTCCAACAGCCGCACCAGTGTATGATATCCCTGCATAAGTGTGTTTACATGGTTCTGTCAAACTCAGATTGTCAAGTTTTCTTACCTGAGCAAGAACCTTTCTCAGCCTTAGCCGCTTCTTATAAACCCTTACCACGTACTTGATAGGATCATGCTTCGCCATCAAAATAATACCTCCTGTCACCTCTTTGGTTTGTCCATAACCTGCTACACCAGGATCCCATACGCCACAAATCCACTCAATCTTCTCCCCATAGAACTTCAGTCTACTCCCCGATAGAATAGCAGCCTTGTCCTCGAGGCTCCAAAAGCAAAAAGCTTGAACCGTGATCACATATTCAGGACTTGAAAAGCTTTTCTGACTCTCTAGCGTCAGTGTAACACTTAGAACGACCACCCACTTGACCTCGTTTTCAGAATTTGTGTGAACGTCCATAACATAAATTTTCCTATTCTCCGCATTCCACAACTTCTCAGCTATAACACTGCTACAACTCTTGTCTCCTTCAACCTCTACAGCTCCAGCACCTTCACAATACCTTAAACAATTCTCCACTGCTGCAATAAGGATCACCTTCCCTCTCTCAGTCCTTAAACGTTTCGTAACCCTTGACGCCTCCTGAATTTTACCAACACAGTAAGGTCTCTCCAGTCTGCTGCGTCTTAAGCTCTTCGCCTCAGCATAAAGTCTCACAAGTTTAGACTTCCACTTCACAAACAACAAAGACAAGCGTTGACTACTATCAACAACGAAACTCCATAAAGGTTCTAGTGGCTTCTTCATAAACTGAACACGTTTATCAGAATCTCCACCAGGCTCCCAAACTTGAACAACCAAACAAATCTCAGATAATTGTCTCCCGCAAAAAGTCTTCACTAGGCTCCAAGTCTGTTTCTTCACACACGTAGAGAAGCTGAAATTGTCAGTTCCACTTCCATCGAGCAACTCCAAGTTAAACCGACCATTTTCACTAACAAAGATTTCATACTCTAATGCTTCTCTTCTGTTACCTGAAACACCTTCTGGAGGTTTACCTTTTATTTTACCACTGAAAAGAGACAACGCTTGCTGAGCTCTTCTGTGTGACTTCCCATTTTCTCTGGCCTTATAGTAACACCATTTGACAAAGAGCCTTCTTGTGTATTTTGATCCTCCAGTGTGAAACGATTCTGAATTTCCCATCATGAACGGTTCTCTACCTTTTGTAACTTTCTCAGCTGAGGCTTTACTTCTTCGGTGAAGTCTAGCTTTGAACCAAACCTTATGAAACCCTTGTTTGCCTCTCTTTTGTTGAATCTGGGAGGGTTCAATAACACTCTTACATTTTCTCGTTATCTCTGGTTCTGACTCCATTATTGTTTCATCCTTCAAGGACTCCATCGCAGCATCAGGATCATCATGTTCTAGCGCTGTAACATCCTCAGCGAAGATACTTTGATCTCCTATCCTCGTATCGACATGACCATCTATATCCGTAGGCTCATAGGAAGTAAACTCATACCAGAAGAGATGAGTCTCTGGCCTCACTCCTGTGTCGATGACCTGCCTTTTAACCACACAAATCTTCGTACAGTCTTTTGGATCTCTAAAACTTGGAGAGACTAGGAACATTCCCAAGCTCTTACAAGCTTGCGCAAGCTTCACTTGAGCTGTTCTCTTCTTCTGATCGTATTGTTTCTTCATTCCCACACACCTCCTCTGAAACGTCGCAAGCCCCGTACGATCTAACCAACCCTTTGAATCAAGAGTTCTTCTAGGTGACTTACTTTTCAGTTTCTTAAATCGAGATCTATGGTAGTTTAGCTTGATCGGAATCCTTCTGAGCTTGCTACCTCCGTTGAGCTTTAGATCTTCAAACATTCTAGGGATAAAAACGTTATGAGCTTGAGATTCACCATACCGCCGCTTCCGAAACTCCTCACGCAGTTTCTGACTGTCCAATCGAAGCTCCTCACGCAGGTTTCGATCCACAGTCATCTGTTTCAATGAGTGCAATATCTTGTCGAGCCTCTGGAAAGTCTCATCACTGAAACTCATTTTTTTTTTTTTAATCTTAAGGTTAACAGGAACTTAAGCTCTGATACCAATGATAAGATCCTGGAAGGATCGAATCTGTAGAACAGAAAGGGAGGGAGAAATGACGAAGAGCAAAGGGAGAAGAGAAGTGATAGAGGTAGAAATTAGGGATTGAACCCGTTGTTTGATTGATGATCGTATTCGATAGATTGTTTACAAGCTAAAAGCATAACTTATATCCTAAAACGTAAAAGATATTTCCTTCACTGCTGGGCTTCTCTGATCTTGGCCCATTAACTCTTTTCAATCCAGACGAGGCCCATATGATCTTATCACTTCCTTCTTTACCGAGATATTTGTGGTCAACTCGATCTAAGGTTGAAGAAGCTTTGAACTTTGACCTAACCAAAGCCGTGTTTTTTTTTTTATAAACCAATTTGAGGTGAGCATCATAGATCTACAATTCCCAAAGTTTGATATGATGTGAAGATAGTTCTCCTTAGACCCTCCTTCTAGCGCCAACTGTTTGATCCAAAAATGGTGTTTATGCTAGTGATGTTTGTTGAATCAATACAATAAAAGAATCTAAGAATGAGAGTTAGATTCTTGAGGCTTAGGATAAATCTTTAGATGGAATCAAAAGGAAAAGAACATAAATGAGATTTTATTGAGTAAAAGTTCATTACAAAAATGGATATAAATGTAAAGTGAACCTTTTCAATCTACAAATCTCTTATGAAAGTATGTTTATTAATCTAAGAAGAGGATAATATCATTTCTCATAAGGTGGTAGCTCTTTATTTATTGAAAGATGAAGCCTAGAGCTTCCTAACAATATGGACCTAGTTCAATATCTAATGGACTTTGAGGAGGATGTAAATCCATCCCCAACAAAGTAGACCTACCAACCACCAATCATCGCTTAACGATGTGGGAAGAGTTGAATACCTTCATTCGTACATCGCTGCTGTGCTTAATTCAGTGAGGTGTGTAATATGCTTGAAAATCCTACTTAAAATCCAAATACTGAACGTGATACAATTTATTTATTTATTTTTGTTGCAGGAATGGGTCAGAGACAAGAGGCTACTTCCAATGGTCCTTCATGGATTTGTTCGAGCTCATGGAGCCCAATTATACATATGGATTATACTATGTAAATTTCAGCGATCCGGAACGTAAAAGATCTCCTGCTCTTTGGTATTCTTGTTTTCTCAATGGCACGACCAATTGTTCACAAGAGCTCTCGGCATCTTCTTCTCCTGGTCTTTTTTTCTGCTCAGTGAAACAGAATTGACCGTGTAATTTTATATTGTGTGTTTCATTCATTGGCATTTTGCCTTGTATTTTAAGTATTCTTTGTGTTAATCATTTGCGTTTTTTAATATTATAGGTTTATATACTTCTTATTAGAGTCTTAGAATGGTATTATTTATACAACTACAAGAGAGGGGATAAGCGAGTAGATCATTGAGTCATATTATCTATACGCCCCCTTAAGTTGTACTTGTAGGGGATATGATCACTATCTTCTCTATAAAACAGCTATCCGGTCATCATAAGCTCCTTTAAAAACCCTATATAACATTTCTACAACATTTTTTGTCTATTAGTATCTCAAATAAAGTATTTCATAAATAAAATATTACTAATTTTAATATAATCTTCATATTAGTTATAACAATGAAGTGAACAAACCATGGAAAACATCATACCAAAGTATCTTCCATTTTTTTTCTGTTGAGTTTCTTGGAAGAGAACTTCACTCTCTTCTCTCAACAACTTTTACAATGTAAGTAGTGAGCGATCCGGTCCGGTTATCACATAAACCGGAAAACTAAAATTAACATTTCGGATTAATGAAACAAAAAAAAAAATGAAAAAGCGGCATGAACCTAAAACATGGCGGGAAAATGAGGAAGAGTGACATGGACCTAAAACCCCCAAATACTGAAATTTCTCAAAATCTGATTTATCGCAAAAATTAATTTACCGATGGATTCCGATACAGACTCCGACGGTTCCCATATCTCCGCCACTCCTCCCCGAGACCCGTTTCCACCACCGCCGCCAAAGCAGGTTCCTCGAAGGCCTCCGCAGCCACCGCCGCCACGGAAGGTACCACCAGGTTCCCGTAAAGCTCCGTCTTCTTCTTCTTCTTCTTCTTCTCGCTCGAAACCTAAAGCACATACACATCCGCAGCCTCCGGATCACTCGGAGGAAGCTCCATTACCATCTTTCTCTTCTCCTCCACCTTCTTTATTCACCGATCTCCCCTTCCGGATCTGCGAGCCCTCGAATCGATCCAAACCCGCTGGGTTTTCCTCTTCCGTTTCGTCCTTCTATAGACTCCCCAGAGCTTCTCCCGCACCTGAAGATACATCGAAATCAGAATGCGTCAACCATATCCCAGAGCTCCCTCACGTGCCACTCGTTCCTCCAAAACCCGTTAGAAGAAAGCCACCCAACCTCATCATGGATTCTATAAGTTCTCAGCCGTTGAAAGCTCCGGTGGTGTTTCGTAGTGGCGGCGAGGGTAATTTCGTGAAATTGAATTTGAATGGCAAGAGGGGGAAGAAGTTTCCCAGCAAATACAAAAGCGCATCCAAATCCAGAAGCAAATTCGCATACAGAGGGAAGAGATACAAAAAGTCAGAAGCTAACGGCGAAGACGAAGAAGGTGAAACTTGGTTGGAGGAAGAGTCCGATTTGCAGAGAGAAGCTAATGGTTTTATCAGTTCAGTGGAAGATGCGGTTCTTGCAGTGAAGACTGAAGCTTCTGATGAGAATCTGACGAAGCTGTTGAGTTTAGTGTATGGTTATGAGTCTTTTAGAGATGGACAGTTGCAGGCTATCAAGATGGTTCTTTCTGGGAGTTCAACCATGCTTGTGTTGCCTACTGGTGCTGGCAAGTCTCTCTGCTACCAGATTCCGGCTATGATTCTTCCCGGAATCACGCTCGTTGTGAGCCCTTTGGTTTCGCTCATGATCGATCAGTTGAAACATTTGCCTTCTGTTATTAAGGGTGGTCTCTTAAGCAGTAGCCAGGTGTGTGCCTCAGTTTCTTGTGTGTTCTTTATTTTTTGGTCATTTTATAGTCTCTAATAGATTTGTAATGGAGTACGTTTTGGGAATGTGTTTCATTAGAGACCTGAGGAAGCAACAGAAACATTGAGGAAACTTAAAGAAGGCATAATAAAGGTATGTTCTTTAGGGAAGTTTTGGACGTCTTACTTCTGATATGGATACTTGATGTTCATTTGTGTTGTCTAATTTCAGGTTCTCTTTGTGTCTCCCGAGAGACTTCTGAATGTAGAGTTTTTGTCAATGTTTCGCATGTCTTTATCTGTGTCGCTTGTCGTTGTGGATGAGGCACACTGCGTATCAGAATGGTGAGTGCTTCTTGGCATCTTGTAGATTAGCCTTTCTCTGTTGACTGTAGTGTCTACTATCTACTGTTTTTCTTTGGTTCTTAAGAGCTATTCTGAATAGGTCTCATAACTTCCGCCCTTCATACATGAGACTCAAGGCGTCAATGTTGTACTCTGCACTCAAGGCAGATTGCATTCTTGCAATGACTGCAACTGCCACTACTATGACTCTTCAGGCTGTCATGTCTGCACTAGAGATACCGTCAACAAATCTTATTCAAAAGTCACAACTCAGAGACAATTTTGAGCTGTCTGTCTCCTTGAGCGGAGCTAACAGGCATGTGCTTTGTTTATATTTTTCACTTTTTTGTTGTCCTCTAGTTGTAAGTGATTGAAATCTGAAATCTAACAGACTGAAAGATCTATTGGTTTTGATGGAGTCTCAACCATATAAGAAGATTCGGAGCATCATTGTGTACTGCAAATTTCAGGTAAGCGTGCTTATTTAATTGTACACGGTTATTTCAAAATACTCTCAAACTTTCTCAATTTTTCTTACTGAATCATTCATGATGCGAGCTTAAGAGACTTTGGGATGTGTTTTGCGTAGTATGAGACTGACATGATAAGCAAGTATTTACGCGATAACAACATCACTGCAAAGGTTGTTTCCATTTTGAAATCTCCAATAGACGTTTATCTATGGCTAATTTTATTCTAATCAAGCTTAGCTCGACCATTTATCCAGGGTTATCATAGTGGTCTTCCAGCGAAAGACCGTGTTCGCATACAAGAGGCATTTTCTTCCAATAAGATTAGAGTGGTGAGAAAATAAGTTCAGTGATTTCCATACACCCTGTTTATACTTGAAAACTCTCGGTGAGAGCTGTGTAGATGACAGTACTCAACTATTTTTGGTATGTTTTGGAAGGTTGTTGCAACTGTGGCATTCGGCATGGGACTTGACAAGGGAGATGTTGGAGCTGTAAGCTTAAGGAAAACCCCTGTAATACTTGAAAATTTATTCACACAATATACATGCTTCTAAAGTTTATGGGTCTACTTTAGGTAATCCATTTCAGCGTGCCAGGCAGTTTGGAAGAATACGTTCAGGTTCAAACTTTTTTTTTCTTTCCCAGTATGGTAAGTGGTCAGTTTGCATATGACGGTCTCAAGAAACTAAATGTATTTACACAGGAAATTGGACGTGCTGGTCGTGACGGACGGTTATCTTATTGTCATCTCTTTTATGATGAGGACACATATCTAAAGCTTCGGAGTCTTTCACACAGGTGATTTGTTTGGGTACTAACTGTCATTTGTCCTGGCTTTGCATTGAAAGGCTGTTCAGTTACTTACCTTTTGTTTTCCCCATTTCTTGTTCAGTGATGGTGTCGATGAATATGCAGTTGGAAAATTTCTCACTCATGTGTTCTCATTTGACACAAAGCAACATGAGAAGATATGCTCCATAGTCATTGAATCTGCCTCTCATAAATTTGACATGAAGGAAGAGGTATTCTTCTTAAAATTGATGCATTTCCTGAACCCATTGTTCTCTACCTTCTTATCATTAAATGTCTGCTCTTGTGAGAGTGTGGGCAGGAAAATTCGTTTTTCATCATAAATTCTCTGACTCCTCACTGGGGATCTGGCAGGTTATGCAAACGATTTTGACACATTTAGAGTTGGGGGAAGTGCAATACTTACGTATGCTTCCACAGGTTAACATATGTTGCACTTTGAATTTCCACAAGGTAGGGAAGCTATTAACTGAATAAATCCCCGTTTAGTTACAAATTCCTATATATTTTTGTTAGCGGTGTATGCTCTAAGCTTCTGATGCTGAGAACATTGTTATGCTACATGTGCAGTCTTCTCCAAATATTCTGGCTGCACGAAACATCATAGTTGCAGCAATTCTGAAGAAGTAAGTGTCTATCCATTGTCTCCAGCTTTACAAGTGAAGCGATTCTGCAGGTGTGTTATAGTTGCAGCAATGCTTGAGATTTTTGTGGTGTTTTCAGGTCTCACGTGAAGCAAGGGTTATATGTCTTCGATATCCCAACCGTGGCCTCTAGCACAGGTGTTGCAACAACAGATGTCTTGGCTGAGATTCAAACTCTGAAGGTTGATAATCTTTCTCTGGCCTATACAAATCTATGGCTCAGTAATATATTGTTTCATTTCATCTTCATAAGAATGTTTAACTACACAAAGGAACCATGATTGAATTGCACGCATTAATTATAAAGAAGAACTTAAGTCCACAGAACAGAAGGATATATGAATGAACATACCTGATGGACAAATGAATTATCTTCACGAATATGACTCTAGTATGATATAGAAGAGATACTTAGTCAGTATCATTTTGTGATAAAGTTTGATGTTATCCATATGGATTATTGATGTAGAGGCTTTCCTGAGAAAATTGATTTTTCTTTTGCTATATTACTTAGATTGTATAGTTTTGAATGTGTCCCTGAAATCATTGTAGATGAAGGGGGAAGTAACATACGAGACGAAGGACCCCGCCTTTTGTTACACAATCTTAGAATCTCCAAAGGATACATCTTCGTTGTCCAGCCATCTTACCAAGTGGCTCGCAGAGGTTGAATTTTGCAAAGTAAGTTCTTCACTTGCAGCTAACAGTTACTCACCCTTTTATGGTTCCAGTTACAATGCTTGTGCTTATATGTTGACATAAATTCTGCAATTGAATTAGGTAAGGAAACTAGATATTATGTCAAGTGCAGCCATGGCTGCTATAAATGTCTCCAACACTTCAGAAACTAGTTCTGGTGCCGAGCAAACTCTGAGCCTGCAAAGCAGAATCTTGGATTACTTCAATGGAGACGAAAACTGTGACGTTCCGAGCAAGACGACTCAAAATTGGTACACTAACAATATGTTTAATGTCTTTTCATCTTTGTTAAAGACGTCTTTCTATTTAAACTGATCAACACTTATTTTGTGGATACAGTTCCTTTCTACGAGCAGACATAAAGGTGAAGATCCAAGAAGCTGTTAAACACTTACTTTGTTTTGCTATATATCCAAAAAAAAAATCATCTGATATTGAGAGTGAAAAAACAGGTGTTCTTGCAGAGTAACCGCCAGGCCAAGTTCACGCCAAGAGCCATAGCGAGGATAATGCATGGAGTTGGAAGTCCAGCTTTTCCGAATTCAATCTGGTCCAAGACTCATTTCTGGTATGATCATCAGCGTTTATCTTAAGCCAAGCCATCCACATATGTTTTGTTTCAGTTAAGCTTTGATGATTTGATTATTTGATTTTTATTGAATTACGGTGGTTCAGGGGAAGGTATATGAGCGTAGACTTCCGAGTGATAATGGAAGCTGCACAAACAGAGCTAATGAATTTTGTTGATAGAAATGCGGCTTTAGCTTCATAGAGTGGAAAGTTGAATATTTACACACTTGCGTCAATAGAACATTCTAAATTGTGCATTGTCTATTACAGTGTGTGTTTACACACTGTGAAGATTTGCTTAGAGTCTGAGTCACTTACAGTTGTGCACTGTATCCGAGGTTAGGAGTTAGTAAAAAAAAACTTATGAGAACTACATTGAAGATAATGTTTTTGTTATATTTTTTCTTGAGACTGAACCAGAGATATGGCCTATGGGAACGATGGGCAAAACAGAAAGAAAGGATCAAGATTAATAAAATTAAAGAATTAAGCTTCCTAAAGAACTGTAGGTTAAATTCAGTGAACTATACGGTGCAAATAAAAGTATCTCACATTTAACGCAACGATGGTAATAAATACTGTTGTTTAATTTAAAGATGAGTCAAGAAGAGGTCTCTTTAAAAACGTCCCACATCGAGAAAGAGAGAACTTTACACATGAGCTTCCTAGTATAAATAAAGAAGCTGAGCCCTTCTTACAATTCATACCTTTCTCGGCCTTTTGGCTAAGATCAAGTGTAGTATCTGTTCTTATCAGTTTAATATCTGATATGTGGTCCATTGGACCACACGATATTAACTCTATTTTTTTAGGGAGATGGTCCAATAAATAAGATAGCTTGCTATCTGGACTATCACGAGTCGCCCATGCGTTGCACTACTGCACGGGCCTGGCTCAGCCCATCAACATTTAGTTCTAAAATTGAAGTTGTGAAATAGTGATTATTAAAATTGAAATACAATTGGGTTCTGTGGACAATACTATTTTCTTTTTGGTCTTTATTCTGTTACTGGGCCTTATAACATGTAAATTAAAGAAAATACATTTTCTTTCATGTTTGTTTCTGGGCCTCATCAACCCTGGTAAACTGAGAAGCCATAGCTGATTTACACTGCAGTTCTGATTCTGTAACAGTGGCTGCATCAAGGGGAATAAATATCAAATAAGGTATCACCCCTTGCAAATCCATCTAACTATAGATCTCACTGTGGTTACATGATATCAGAAGCGAAGAAAAACTACCTGTGTCTTTTCTAAGAATATGTATGCCTTGCAGATTAATAATCAAATTCATATAATAGTAACTCTGCCGTTAACCATGCTAACTATTCGTGTCTCGTTAGCACTACTTTCACATCATATCACATTTTAACTTGAAATATGTTACTAAAAATCACATTTCCAAATAAAAAGTAATATGCTAAACTAATTTGGGTATTAGTCTGATCACTGATGTGATGAAAACCAGCTTATACATTATTGTGTGAAACGGTTTATGAAATTATTCTAACTACTATTACAGTTTTAACCCGTTAGCACGGCCACAATGTTAACTCAAAACACCAAACCTCTTCATAACATCAGAAAAAAACAAATTATGCTTATTAGCCAGTGTTTCTAGTTACCCAAGATGTCCAACTTTTTCTCTCTACTATTTCTCAGACCAAATGATTTCTTTTGCTATATGCATGATATCTATACATACGAATGCATATTTAAAAAACTTACATACGGTTATAAAAATAGGCACGATCGAAGGTGACCATTTGGTTTGTACTTAAAAGTCAAAAAGTTATCGAATATTTTAAGTAACATCTAGGAGACACCTCTTGTTGGTTTTCGTTCCCACTTGTATTTCCACATCGCCACTTCTACATTTCTTAATTTACTTTTGGATTTAATGAAAGTTCAACACACAATTTAACGAGAGATTCTTGTCGTCATATCTTTTTTTTTTTCCTTTTCATTACTTTTCTAAAGGTAAATTCCAAAATACTCATTGGAAATAAATAATTATGCAAAACCACCTTTCTTCACCAAAAAAGAAAAGTCCTGCCCTTTATAGTTTGAAGTTTGAACTAAACTAGTAAACAAAAAACGTCGTAATGAGTGAGACTTTTAGGCTAAAGAAATATCGTAAATTCGTAATAGAGTTTGCCAGATTTGCTATTATATTTTATTATACTTTTACTTTCTCTACCAAAAAAAAGGAATTATTTAGCCTCCACATAAAATATAAATGTCAAATTATTTAAATAACGAAAGTATGACGTAAAAATGACCTATGCAATACGGAAAGTCCACGTAAGTAACAGTACCGAGAGATGTAGTAGATCCAAAAACACGAGATGAGATCCAAAACCGTGGGCACTAAATCAGATAATAAGTGAACCCTATGTAATAAGATCCGATAGTAAAAAGGGCAAAAGTGGAAATAACAAAAGCCGTGTGACGTGTCACAACAATCTTAACAAAACCTGTAATCTCCACCGTCGATCGTAGCGTTCGCAGCCACCGGCGGAATCGCGAAATGCCATAACCTCCCCGCGGCATGAACTCTGTATTTCGCGCATAAGAACTCCTCCGCGAAAGTCTTCTCAACTCTCCGGTTAACGTCGTGCAAGAACACGTGAGTGACTCCAGGCTTCTTCCGGTTCCTAGCCATAACCGCCGCCGAGTAAATCGCCGCCATTCTTCCCGGAGCTTCGGCGAAGTACCCTTTAGGAGCGTCGAGCATGATCAGATCCCACTCTGTGTCGTAGAACTCATCAGGAAGCCCCGTGAGAGCGAGCTTGCAACGTTCGTTTCCTCGGAGATACGCCTTCGCCGGGAAACAGCTCGGTTCTGTTTTGTAAGAACGCAGAAGCTTGTCGGCTTCTTGTAGCTGCGTTCTGTAACGCACGTGGTGGGCATGGAGGAAGGGAGAGTCTTTGGTTACTTTCTGGAACCACTCGAGATCTTCTTCGAGGAATATGGTTTTGCCGCGTGGGTTAAGAGAAGCCCACATGAGTGAGTCGAGGCCCAGACCGAAGACGAGGAAGTTGGCCGGAGCTAGCTCTTTCAAGACGTTGAAAGAGATCGAGATCTCGTGGATGTTTTGTTGTGGGGTTATGGTGGAGGTCGCGTAGTGGACGATGGCTTGGAGCTGGATCGGTGTCGCTGAGTAATCAGCTGCTGCGGTCACCGCTCGGCTTTTTGCGCTTGCGGTGGAGCAGAGGAAGAACGCGTCGTCGGCTGATCGTATGAAGGCTGTGAAGAGTAGAGCGCTTCCGATAAGACCGGCGAGTAAAACGAAGGTGATGATCGAACGTTTCTCCGATGGGATTATGTTGCTCATCCTGTTTGTTTCTTTATTTCAGATCTGACTGTTTCTTTCTGTGTGTTTTGTCAAGTTTCAGACCATGAAATGAGGAGATAGATATGTGAATGAGTTGAAAAATAGTAGGTTACTATTTCTTGGAGAATGGCCTCTGATATTGGGACACGTGTCGTTTCCGACCATTCAAGTAGCTTTGGCTAAAGTGGATGATGTGAGCTAGACACGTAACTATGGTTTATTCGAATTTGAAAAAATTGTCAGTGTGGACTGGACGTATGTTATTTTATTGGAATATGGCTTTTCGTGCCCACGTTGGTTTGCGAAAGGTAACAAACAATTAACAAGATCGTCCATTGCCAAATTAAATGAGATAGAACAAGATTGGCTATACTATCTAATTCGTTTTCATGTCACACCATATAGGGGTTATCAATCTTATGAGCTTATCAGTGTGGGTTACGTTGGTTTAATCTGTTATCTTCTAAGTTAATATGTGAGTGTTGAAAGAAAAAAAATAGTATTGTTTTCATATGAAAAATGAAGAAATTAATTATGAAATAACAAAACATACATACTCTTAACATATCTTTTCAAGCAAGCCCATTTTAAAGAACCTTAAATTACATCCTCCGTTGTTTTATTTTTTCCTTGATTATTACAAAAGATTGTGGGTCCAGATATTACTTGATTCAATCGTATAAGTATACCAATCATAATGTGTGTCTATAGTAATTAACCGAAGAAAAATGCAAAAGAATATTCAACGATCGTATTGTTGACATGAAGCAGAATTAAGCAGCTAGACTTGAGAATTAAGCAGTCAGACTTGAGAATTAAGCTGCCAGACTTTATAAGGTTTTATAAGGCTTTATAATGGTTTTATAAGTTCGATTTTATTAAAGAAAAGAAGAAGAGAGAAAAAGATATTTTATTATATTGTGTACTGAGGTCACTTGTCTTTAAATACTTTTACCCAGATCCACAATTAAATTAAGGAAACTATTCTCTCCTTCTTTCTCTTACATCTTGAGATCTACTTTCTCTCTCTCTATGTTCTTCATGTTCTTCATTCTCCATAAATGAACTCTCAATAATTCTCTCATTCTAACATGGTATCAGAGCTTTAAGCTCCTGAAACTCACAAAAGCTTCCGCAAATTTCTTTCTTTCCTTCTCAGATTATCTTCAAAATCTGTTGGATACATCCTTTTATCCACTGGTCCAAAGGTCTTTCAAAAGGGAAGAACCTCACCAGAACTCAAGATAGAGGAGTACCCTATTCTCTGGAACTCAAGAAAGCTTCAACCATATCAGGAAAAGCTTCTTCAAAGTCCAGTTTATCTCAAAATCAGTAGGAACAATCTATTGTCCACTGGTCCATATCTCTCCATGAGGGAGAACTCCAACATGGTGTTGTTTCCAGAGTACAAGAAGGCCCAGGAGCAACATAAGAACCACAATATGCCAAGAAGAAGTGACTTGAATCAAGCCAGGAATGTAATCAAAGAGTTTGAGCATCCATCGATTCAAGGTCGAACCATGTATTCATCTGTCATTGGTGGTTCAAATGAAGAAGGAACATGGAGAAGTACTGATAGTGCAGCCAACACTGATGGTCCAGCAACCATGAGTGACCTACATTCCCTTATCCAAGCCTTTATCTCATTCAAGAAGGCTGGTACACACTCTCTTGACCCTAAACCTATCATTATAGATTCAGGAGCAAGCCATCACATGATTAGTGATAGAAACTTGATGAGTGATGTCCAGCCTGCCTCAGGGTATGTTCAAATAGCAAATGGTGATAAGATTAAGATAGAAGGGATAGGGAACCTGAGGTTGTTTGATAGGGAATCTACTGCCTTGTATATGCCTCAGTTTACATCAAACTTGCTATCTGTGAGAAAGGCTACTGTTGATCTGAGTTGTCAGGTTGTCTTCAGACCAGATGAGGTTGAATTTCAAGACTTAAAGACAGGCCAAGTGATTGGAAAGGGGCACGTTCACAATGAACTATATCATCTTCAGAAGACAGAGATGTCTAGACCATCCACTTCTCAGTGTTTGGCTAGTACATCCAGCGGGGTTGATAGCACACTATGGCATGCTAGGTTGGGACATCCTCATACAAGAGCCCTAAACTTGATGCTTCCAGGTGTGGTCTTCAAGAATGATGATTGTGAAGCTTGCATATTGGGGAAGCATTGTAGAACAGTCTTCTCACAGTCTAGCACCATCTATGAAAGATGTTTTGACCTAGTTCACTCTGATGTATGGACTGCTCCATGTGTGTCCAGAGAGAACCACAAATACTTTGTCACCTTCATTGATGAGAAATCCAAATACACTTGGGTGACACTGATTCCGTCTAAGGACAGGGTGTTGGATGCTTTCAAGAATTTCCAGACCTATATCTGCAACCATTTCAATGCCAAGATGAAAATTCTAAGGTCAGATAATGGTGGAGAGTATACAAGTCATGCATTTAAGCAATATCTTGCTCAACATGGGATTACTCACCAGACAAGCTGTCCTTACACTCCTCAACAGAATGGAGTTGCTGAGAGAAAGAACAGACATTTGATGGAAGTAGCAAGATCAATGATGTTCCACACCAATGTTCCAAAAAGATTCTGGAGTGATGCTGTGATGTCTGCTACTTATCTGATCAATAGAACTCCAACTAAAGTCCTCAACGACATGTCTCCTTTTGAGGTTCTAAATAAGACCAAACCATCTTTGGACCATTTGCGTGTGTTTGGATGCCTCTGTTTTGTGATGATACCTGGGGAGCTGAGGAACAAGCTTGATGCTAAAAGCTCAAAAGCTATGTTCATTGGTTACTCTCCAACTCAGAAGGGGTATAAGTGCTATGATCCAGAGTCAAGAAGGGTTCTTGTCTCGAGGGATGTGAAGTTTGCAGAATCTAGAGGCTATTATGATGGAAAGAGTTGGGATGAGCTCAAAGATCTTTCTCAATCAGCCTCAGATAGAGCAAATAACCTTAGGGGAGTAATGGAGAGCCTGGGAATCAGTATGCCCTCTTTACCAAGTGTGGAACCTGTCCCTGAAAATTTATCATCTACTGCAGCTGATAGTGTTGAGAGCACTCATCCTAATCATGAGGGGGGCAGTAGAAATGTTGAGCAGTCTACACAAGCTCAACCTGAAGAGAGCTCTGTAGCTCATGATCAAGATGAGATGCCATCAGAATCAGATGTTGAGACTCAAGTAGAGGCGCCAAGTGAAGGAAATGAAGCAGAACCTGAGCAGATACAACTTTTGAGAAGGAGTACAAGGATCAGGAAACCCTCACAGTGGATCAACACAGAAGTTTACTTCAATGCTGAAGCTGTAGCTCACCCAATAAGTGCAGTATGCTCCCTTGCTCAATATCCAGAAGATCATCAAGTCTTCATCAGTGAATTGGATCAGGAATACATTCCAAGAACATATGAAGAAGCTATGCAACACAAGGAGTGGAGAGAATCTGTTGGAGATGAGATGAGAGCCATGATCAAGAATGATACATGGTTTGAGACTGAACTTCCAAAAGGAAAGAAGGCAGTGACAAGCCGGCTTCTCTACACTATCAAGTATGGAGCCAATGGAAAACCAGAAAGAAAGAAGACAAGACTGGTTGCAAGGGGATATACTCAAGTGTATGGTGAAGATTATCTAGACACTTTTGCACCAGTGGCCAAGCTTCACACTATAAGGATTCTCTTATCTCTTGCTGTCAATCTTGAGTGGGATTTATGGCAGATGGATGTGAAAAATGCCTTTCTTCAAGGAGAATTGGAGGATGAAGTCTACATGAGACCACCTCCTGGTCTTGAGAACATGGTGAAGTCAGGAAATGTTCTCAGATTAAAGAAGGCAATTTATGGCTTGAAGCAATCTCCAAGGGCTTGGTACCATAAGTTGAGCACCACCCTCAATGGAAGAGGCTTTGTCAAGTCTGAAGCTGATCATACCCTATTCACCCTCACTAGCCAGCAAGGAATCATTGTCATTCTCATCTATGTTGATGACATTATCATCACAGGCAGTGACAAAGAAGGGATCATCTCGACCAAAGCGTTCCTTAAGGCTTCATTTGATATCAAGGACTTGGGAGAGCTCAAATACTTCCTAGGGATCGAGATGTGTAGGTCTAAGGAAGGGTTGTTTCTATCTCAAAGGAAATACACCCTTGACTTACTAAATGAGGCTGGAGATCTTGGTGGAAGAGCTGCCAAAACACCTCTAGAGGAAGGATACAAAGTGATGCGTGAGGGGGAGATTGAAGACAAGTCATATGAAGATGTAAAGCATTATAGGAGAATGGTGGGAAAACTCATTTATCTTACCATTACCCGACCAGATGTATGCTTTGCAGTAAACCAAGTAAGCCAACACATGCAAGCTCCCAAGGTACACCACTGGAACATGGTTGAGAGGATTCTCAGGTACCTAAGAGAGGCACCAGGCCAAGGAGTATGGATGGGATGCAATAGAAGCACTGAGATTGTTGGGTACTGTGATGCGGATTGGGCAGGAGATCGAGTTGATAGGAGATCAACTACTGGATATTGTACCTTCATTGGAGGCAATTTGGTAACATGGAAGAGCAAGAAGCAGAAGGTGGTGTCTTGTTCAAGTGCTGAGGCAGAATATAGAGCTATGAGGAAGCTCACAAGCGAGTTGATTTGGATCAAGGGACTTCTTAAGGACTTGGGAATTGAAGTTACAACGCCAATCACGATGCATTGTGATAACCAGGCTGCTATACACATTGCTAGCAAGTCAGTCTTCCATGAAAGGACCAAACATATAGAGGTAGATTGCCACAAAGTGAGACAAGCCGTGGAGCAGAAGATCATATTGCCGTGCTACACAAGGAGTGAAGATCAACTAGCTGATATCTTCACCAAGGCAGCAAGCACTAAGGTATGTGAGTTCATTCATCCAAAATTGGGACTCATAGACCTATCATGTCAATGATCTCTCCTTCATGAAGTGTTCTACTCTTTTTCCTTGACTTGGGTTTTCTCCCAAAGGGTTTTACCTAGTTGAGGTTTTAATGAGGGAATACTTCATGGCTTCCAAGCTTGACTTGTTCCACATGGTCAAGCTTGAGGGGGAGTGTTGACATGAAGCAGAATTAAGCAGCTAGACTTGAGAATTAAGCAGCCAGACTTGAGAATTAAGCTGTCAGACTTGAGAATTAAGCTGCCAGACTTTATAAGGTTTTATAAGGCTTTATAAGGGTTTTATAAGGCTTTATAAGGGTTTTATAAGCTCGATTTTATTGAAGAGAAGAAGAAGAGAGAAAAAGATATTTTATTATATTGTGTACTGAGGTCATTTGTCTTTAAATACTTTTACCCAGATCCACAATTAAATTAAGGAAACTATTCTCTCCTTCTTTCTCTTACATCGTGAGATCTACTTTCTCTTTCTCTATGTTCTTCATGTTCTTCATTCTCCATAAATAAACTCTCAATAATTCTCTTATTCTAACACGTAAGTCACACTTGTTGACTGCTTATAAAAACCATCAGATATGGAAACAAGCTCTCTATGACTTCCCTTCTCCACAACTCTTCCTTGTGCAAAACAGCGATCGTGTCTGCTAATGGCCGAGACTCGAGAGCCTATGAGCCACAAGTACCGTGGTTCGTCCATTCATCAACTTGTCTAGCGCCTCCAGGACCAAGTTTAAAAAAAAACAAATCTATGATTTTTTTTATTTCTTTTTCAAATCTACGAATATTATTCAACTGAGAATCTCACACTATTACTTTTTGGTATAAATCTGAAAGACCGTTTGAATTACTTGTAAATTAGCGAAAGAAAAATAAATTCAAGTGTATTCTACTTTTCTGGCCTGGTCTTCATTGCGCTAGTGCGGTCTTATACTCATCATCCAGTGCGCGATCGAATTGCGTTATATCCGCTTGTCGTGTCTGCTTTCAATGTATGATATATAGAATATGAAATGTATAATATATAGAATATAGAGCTATATATGCAAATCGCATCAATTGCACCTGGGGATAACATATTCATGGGAACTATCTAACTCATAATTAAACACAAGGATCAGATCAATTTCAGATCCTCTGCACTCCAAGTAACTAGCAATGTCTATTGTCAACACCGTAATGTTGTGATTAAGCCTTTCGTCCGCATCCTTAGTCTGGATGAAACCCAAACGAGCTGAATATGATATTTTCTCAAAAGAGGAAATATATCATGTGCGTATAACTGGCAATTCTCTAGATTAACTTACATTGATGCTCATAACACACATATACTTGGTGAAGACCTAGTTATATGGGATATATATCATGTGCGTATAATGTCTCAAAATATCTGTAAGTATGTCCCTTCTTTCAGCTTTATATTAAATATAAATGCTCTAAGCCAAGGTTTCAATTTAAATTTATTTCTGGTTCCAGAAAGTTGACACAAACGGCCATAGGCTATAAATATAATTGATATGCCTGCTAGAAGAAACATCAGTTTGGAAGAAAACACCGTTGTACCTTAGTGCGTGTTTAAGCTAATACGTGTTATTAATTCTGAGTATATTATTGATCTTGGAGATCTCTTTTCATTTGTATTTTAAAAGTTTTTTTTTTCTCTTTATGAACTGAGGTATTATAAAAGTTTCCATATATATCTTTCACATTTACTCAGAAATTAACATCAATATATTACGACGTCTTAGAGCATCTCCAAAAAAGAACTGTATTTTGAAATTTTCAAAACTCTATATTTGAAGTTTAAATGTGTTCTTCTACAAAATAAAAACTTCAAACTCAACTTTAAAACTATTTGTATTTTATAATATGGACCTTATATTTGTCATAACTAATTTTAATTCACAAAACTTTTGTAAATAACTAGCACATATATAAACATATTACAACAATATTAATTAATAAAATATTCTATTAAAATATAAAAATTTAAATAAAAATAACTTAATTAATATTAAACTTCAAACAAAATACCATATTATTCTATAAAATGATTTTTGTAATGCATATATGATCTATTAGTGCATTTCGAATTAAAATGGCTCTCCTCATTTTTACTTTATAGATTAAGAGCTAAAAATTGTTGAAATCGGGTGATATTGATACTTGAAATACATTAGATCAGAACAAAAAAGTAAAAGAGAAACATAAAATATTGCTAAAAGACTAATTTCTTTTCGATGAAATACTCGTGAATATATTCGATATGAACAATAAAGAATTGTACGAAAAAGACTTCAAAAAACAACAACAACAACCATCTTCAGTTACACAAAAAAAATTTGGACAATAATTGAAAATTTTGAAGGTTCCGGATCAAACTTACCTGACTATTAGTGTTGTTGTAATATTTAAATTTGTGTAATATTTATGTCTTCATCTAATTTTTTTTTTAAAAAATTTGTTAAGTTTCTTCTGTATATTATTGTTGTCTAAATCTAGTTTAAAATATTTTAAATCTTATTTTAAAATTTTATTTAATTTTATGTGTAAAATTTAAAATCTGTAAACAAAAATTAAAATATTGATGAGATATAATTTTTTAAAGGATTAAAACAATAAAAAAAAGTATTTATGAATCATAAAAGTGATGTGTGACTGTATGGACCAAAATGCAAATAAAAATATGAAACTTCAAATTTGAAGTTTTGAGTAGTAAAACTTCAAATATAGAATTTCACTCTTTAAAATTTCAAATTTAAAGTTTTGAAATTTCTTTTTGGAAAGTTAAAAACTTCATATTTAAAATTACGAAGTGTCTTTCGTTTATGTTCTCGGAAGATACGATTAATATTCGTGTGAGAGTGTGTGAGGTAAACCTTGAGAAAAGGCCAAAACTTCTTAAACTTTGGTAATTGACAAAAAAAGAAAGATAACTTTTGTCGCTAAATGTTGAAACGGCATAGCATTAATGCATTGTAACAACTTTCTTTTGGGGGTCAACACTTGTGGAATTCTCTTTAAGAGATTTTCATGATATACGGATTTAGCATCCCAATATGAGAGAGGTTGATGAGAATGGACCCAATAAAAAGAGTCACATGTACATTCTTTATGGATACAACTTTTTTGAAAATTATATAGCTCAAGATATTTTTGTATAACGAAAAAAGCAAAGTAAGGAAAGGAAGAACCAGCAGGTTCTATCATTGAATCGAATGAATGAAAGCGACAAAATTACTAGAAATCGAGATTTCAAATCTTGATCTTACTTGAACGACGCGTTATAGCAACTACTCTCGTGCGGATGCATTTATCACTTTCCCTTGGACTCAGCCGGACATTGTCTTTTTTTTATTTGCTTACATGTGTATCCTTCCGGTTTAAGATCGTATATGAGTTTTAAAAAAATACTTTGTTACAAAAAATATGTTTCATATACAAAAAGCTAATAAAATATCAATCTACGAATTAAAAAAAATAATCAATGATGAAATGGAAAAATGCCTTCTTGATTGATGCTACATATATATTCTTTAATGCGAAACACATCACTTCAGAATTAAATTGGTCCACGAAAACATATAATATATTTTTATTAAACTAATTATTAATGTACAAAATAATATTTTCTATATATATTCTTTAATTTGAAACACATCACTTCAGAATTAAATTGGTCAACTAAAACATATAATATATTTTTTATTAAACTAGTTATAAATTGATTAAAATATATTACGGAATTACCTAATATGATTAAAATATATATTGACAATTAATGATTTTGAATCATAAATATTTGGTAAAAATTATATCCTTCATCAGTTTTCTTTAATTTTATATTATTAAAATAAATTAAACAATCATATTCACCATTATTATAAAATTTTAGATTTTCATATATTTTATATTTTGAATTTTTAAAAAAGAATTTAAATTACTAAATTTGTTAAAAGTCTCATATTTAAAAATTTGATCAATGGTGGAAATTTTTGTATAACAAGATACAAATGATCATAAAAATATATGAATAGAAATTTTCATTTAATAGATATTCATATTAAAAGTATATATATATTTAATACTGTTTAAATTAAATTATATACCATATAAAAGCAAATATTTTAGCTCTTAAATTTTCATTAAAAAAATATTAAGAATTTAATATTTTATTTTTTAATTTTCATTGAATTTTTAAATACGATTATAAATTACTAAAATTATTAAAAGTTCACATTAAAAAAAAATTTAAGCATTTTAATTTTTTTTGTTATTAAAATACAAATGATCATAAAATCAGATGTGTACAAAATCTTAATTAATAGATAACTATATTAAAAATTATACTATATATGTATATTAATATCATTGAAATTTGACTACATACCATAGAAAATAGTTAAATATGATTATTTTGATTTATTTATCATAAAAAATTGTTAATAAAAAATAATTATTTTGATTTATGTGTTCATGTCTATTTAATTATATATGTAATACTTACTTTCTTCTCAATTATTTAATATATATTTATTATTTATTATATGCAAAAATGTAAAATGAATAATAACGTGTACCGAATGTTTGTTCCGCGCACGGCACAGATTTTAACCTAATTCTCTTGTTATAAGAAAATAACATGAAACTAATTAAAAAGAATCTTCGGTGGATCCTCAAGATGCAAAAATAATAGAAAGCATACCTTTCAGCATGACTCATACGGTGGATAGAGATAAATGGTATTTCACTAATAACGGAAAATATACAGTCAAATCAGTCTATAAAATAGAACAGGTTTATCCAGATAGGGAAAAACCAACAGCAGTGTATGGACCCACAATTGATATACTGAAAGCGTTCTGCTGGAAAGTAGGGTGTCATCCAAAGATTAAGCATTTCTTATGGCAATTGGTGTCGGGGTATATAACAGTTAAGAAGAATCTACTAGCGAGAGAGCTACAAAGTGATGTATGTTGTGACAGATGTGGAGTTTCAGAAGAATCAATAAACCATGTGTTTTTCGAATGTCCTCTAGCTTGTCAGGTTTGGGCCCTCTTACAAATACCTTCAAATCCAGTTATTTTTCCCACTAGTGTTCTCTTCACAAATATGGATCATCTATTTTGAAGAGTTCAACCGAACATGGACGATCATCAGTTTGCATGAATTATATGGTACATTTGGAAATGAAGGAACAACAAAGTTTTTAGTAATATAGACGTTGATCCGAGAGAAACACTCAAATATGCGAAAACAGAAGCAATACTTTGGACTGACGCACAAGTATTAAACACATAGAGAGCAACACAACATGTAGAGGTATCAAATTTACCGTCGATTCCAGGGCGTTGGTGTTTTACAGATGGTTCTTGGAAAGACAATGATCGGTTCTCAGGACAAAATTGGTTTAGTATCCTAGAAGGTTTTGATGGTTTGATGGGGGTAAAGAATATCAGGGCTAGTCTTTCCCCTATTCAAGAAGGTGGAAGTGCTACTTTGGGCAATGGAGTGTATGAAGAATTTGCGTCAATTTCAGGTTACATTTGCAACGGATTGTTCTCAATTGGTGAAGATAGTTTCAGAACCAGAAGAATGACCCGCTTTTGCAAGTTATTTGAAAGATATCAAGATCCTGTAAGAAAGTTTCCTTAGTTCAGAGATCATTCATGTATCACAGACGCAAAATTTGAAGGCGGATAGTCTAGCACGAAATGTCAAAACGTAACTGTCGTTCACATGTATGCGGAGTTACCGATATGGTTCACATAGTCAATATAAGTCCGTTTTTTAAGTCGATGAGAAAAAAAACATGAAACTAATTAAAATATTACGATCTACATAATCACTTGGGCAAACAAACATCTGCTAAATGCGTAATTTTGTAAAAAATAAGGGCAAATTCAGACTTTCTTTTCGAATTAAACATTTGATAATGGATGTGTTTGTTACTCGACTCTAGCGTCAATAATACCACAAGCAAACAAAAGAAAGGCCAACAAGTCAACAACTATATCAGCGTCGTTAATGTTCATGTGTATAGGTGTCGATCTAAACTCCCAACTACAACACCACGTCCACAGTGCATTTACTACGCAACGCACACCTCAAAGTCATTTTTTCTTTTAAATACAAACAAAATCTCCACCAAACCAAACAAAGCAAACACAGAAGAAAGGAAACAAAAAAAAAATTCTGATAATGAAGGGTCTTCATTTCCACCTCTTCCTAGTCACCATGACGGTCGTTGCATCCGTCTCCGCGGCTACACCGGCATCTCCGGCGGCAGGAGGAGCGTTGGCAGACGAGTGCAGCCAAGATTTTCAAAAGGTGACGTTGTGTTTGGATTTCGCGACCGGGAAGGCACCAAATCCGTCTAAGAAGTGTTGTGACGCTATCGAAGATACAAAAGAGAGGGATCCAAAGTGTTTGTGTTACGTGATACAACAAGCGAAGACAGGAGGACAAGCTTTGAAGGATCTTGGTGTCCAAGAAGATAAACTCATTCAACTTCCAACTTCTTGCCAGCTCCACAACGCTAGCATCTCTAACTGTCCAAGTACGTTTTGGCTCTTTTCTAGTATTACTTTTAATTATTTTAGTTTATATATATGTATGGTTTCACTGAGATTTAAATTCAGGAAATGCATGTTGTTGATTATGGATTTGGTATCTCAGCATTGCACTTTTGAGGAAATATATTATTGAAATTATAGAATATTATTTATATTTTCATGTTAAACTATAGCTATTTGTAACCATGACCGTGCGGAGTTTTTAATGTTCAAGGTAGTTGATATTGTTTTTTATTTTTTATTTTATGATAAAATAAAAATGTGATTTCACCTCTTTGCCGGGAGAACCCAAACATCGTAAATAGTCACTTCCACCGTGAATTGAACCCGGGTGGCAGTAGTTACAACCATAATCTTTTTACCACTAGGCAACTCAACATTTCAACATTGGTAAACAAAATTATTTTCGCATGCTTATACTATAATACTTAAATACGATAGCTAGGTGTCTTGAGATGCAACTATATATTTACTGCGAATCGTATTTAATATGTAGCACATTGAGAAGTATAACTTACTTTTTATGCACCTATTTTTATTATCAAAATACAGCCAACTTGTATCTAATAATAGTTGCATTTAAATAAGAAATTCTGCTGCTCCCTTCTTTTTTTCACTCCTACAGTAACTATTCTCTTCTTTTCACATTGTAGTTTTTTTGTTTAAACCATACAGATTTATTTTAACAGTAAATATAGTTGCAGCTATCGGGAAATGACGATGTTAAATATCCATTGTTAAGTGATGTTATTTGTTAATATATGCATGAATGAACAGAGCTTCTCGGGATTTCACCGAGCTCACCAGATGCAGCCGTATTCACAAACAATGCCACGTCAACAACAACACCAGTGGCGCCAGCAGGGAAGTCTCCGGCAACTCCAACGACGTCTACGGGTACAGGAGGATCACCATCTATAAGAGATGGTCACGCCACCGTGGCTCTAGTTCTCCCTTTGATGACCGTCTCCTTTGTCTCGATCTTGCCTAGGATGGGTTTGGCCTAGATGGTAGGCACGTGACATTAGGGATGTAGCCTTTCTTTATTATGTGGTGCGCTTTTGTTTCAAAAATTGCAAGAATATCGTTTCAAGTGTGTTTCTTGGTTCGGATCATTTGTTGTAATGAGTGAACATTCCACTTAATCGGATCTCTTTCCGCACATAACAAAAATCATCCCACGTTCAAAAGTTATTGTTAGGTTCTAACTTTTAACTTAACTGAGTTTGTGTTGCAAGACTAAAGTCGTTGTTGAGAATTTGTGGGGTGTGTTTGGTACAGAGGTGGGAGGATCGGATGTGAGATGAACAGCACACATGGCCGGCTCGCTCAATGGTGTTTTGGGCCGTGGAGCAAAAAAAAATTTATTTTCCAAACTATTATTTTTTTTTAAAAAATCTGATAAATATATGATTTTTTCAAAATATCAGAAGTTTTTTAAAATAAATCTATGGAAATAAAAAAATATTTTTGCATAAAAAAAATTTGGACCCTTTTTTTTATTTTTAATATAAAAAAACATGTTTTTTTTTCTTAAAATCGGACTTTTATCTATTAAGAAATAGGGGGACAACGGATTGGGCCAGGGGCAGTCGCACCGCTCGCCCCCTATCTAAGCCGGCCCTGACAGCACAGTATGGTTTCCTGTCTTGAATAGTTCTCTGTCTCTCTTCGTAGAAGCTAAAGTCATCCAGTTTCAAAGAACGCATAACATCACTATACCTTGTTCCAGTCAGCCTGTAGCTATAAAACACAATACCATTTCACATCTTATATTTTGAAAGTCTGCCAAATGTGGTGAAATTAAGTAAACATAGATGTTGAAACTTATGTTCATTGGTCAGTTCTTGGATACCTTTCCTCGAACATCCACACATTTTACTACCTTGGATTTTTTATAAAGTACATGGGAATTTATCAGGTAAGTAATATAAGCATTCTCTAATTTCCAAGAAGACAAGTTCTATGTTGGCCATATCCACGAAGGAGGAGATATTATCTTCATGAATTTGAATTCAGCAAGACCTTCCTGAATAAGTATAATATTTTTTAAAAAAATTTAGGAAGATATTGATAATACGAACATCTTTATAAAAGTTAGGAAAACTTTTGTAAATGTGTATTTAAAAATATATTCTTAAATGTGTGTTTAGGAAAAACTTGATAAATATATATTTATGAATAGATCATTGAATTTGAATTATATGTATATTTAATAATATTTCTTAACGGGACAATTTTAAGTCGACATTATCCTATAAAGACGATGCTGAATTTCTGGTATATATTTCCAGTTTTCCCTTTTTTTTGTTTCCTTTTGCTTTTAAATTAGTCATGGTAGAAACAGAGGATTCTCTTTTTATTTCCAACACTTCCCCTGCCTTGTGCCTAAAAGAAAGTGCAAGACATTTTGTTTACATCCACACCTCCAATCTTTTGATTATGTTAATGAATTTTCTTTGCAGATATGTATAAGTTAGATGAAGTCAAAGTGAGGAAAGAGAAGACTTTTGAATGCAATACAGAGGGCCAGGGGGGCTACCATGTTTGTCTATGGCGGTGGCGAGAGAAGCACTAGGGATTTAGTACACATAACGTTTCTTGGACGATGTTGCGGCGATTACACCATATTGAACATTTCAAGACTATCGCCAAGGGGCCATCTCCCATTATTGAACTCTACAAGACACCTAGGATATCTCCACTGGTATTGACCTACTATGGCCTTTGCCTTGGTAATGGAAACTACACCGTGAGCCTGCACTTCGCTGAGATTTTTTTTAAGGATAAAATGCACTAAACTTTTAATAACATATTTTTATATTTTTTCTAATATCATATATAAATATATATAATTCAAAGTATCACACAATTTTTTAAACTAATCCAATTCCATTAATAATTATTAAAGACAATTTTATGAAGTTTATTGTATAGCAGTATTTGTTAATATTATCACCAACATTTTAACTATAAATCAATCATAATTTACTAAAATCAATTGTTAATGCAAAATCTCACATTTTAAAAATAATATTTTACTTATATTTTATATAATTTCACTTATATTTTTTTTATTAATTTTTGCTTATATTTTATATAATTTTAGTAAAGTTTATATGTAAACATAATTTATATTTATTTGATAATAATAATATTCGTTAAAACATTAGTTTTGTTTATATAATTTTTATTTTTATATAAGTTTAGCTGGTGTGGCTCATATGGGCAGGCTTTGGCCCTATGATTTCAGCTATCTATCCGTGGAATCTAGTACTTCTTTACTTTTAATTCGGAAATGAATGGGCTTGAATTTTTAGTGAATCAGTGATGATTGCCTTTGCTCTCAATCTGCAGATTTTAAACCTCCAGTTTATCATGATAACAAGCGCCTTATCATAAGCATAGCTGTTGCAGTTATGGTCAGCGTCTCCTTTATTATTATTATAGGGAATTTTTGTTGGATTAGAGGACAAACCCGTAACACAAAAGCAAATAGAAGAGGTATGTGCTGCATAGTTGCTCATGAGACTATCTAGATGTCTCGGAAAATTAGGAGGGTTTTATCCAGAGTTTACAATATTATCAAATCAGTATTTCAATTTCTACACGTAAAAATATACTTATTCATGTCAACTTGTTATTATAACGGTTATAATTTGAATTTGAGTTTCTTACAGAGGCCAGAGGGTTTAAAACTTCTTCAGACTGGAAATTTCTCCCTTGAACAAATAAAGGCAGCCACTAATAATTTTGATCCAGCAAACAAAATTGGTGAAGGTCGATTTGGCCCTGTTTACAAGGTTCATCTCAACTCTCTGTTTTATCTTCTTTACATTAAAACTAGGGAGGATGCAAGAGATAATGTTGTTTTTGTTGCCGCAGGGTGTGTTATCAGATAAGATTTGATTGCCGTTAAGCAATTGTCTTCGAAATCTCGTCAAGGCAGAAGAGTTCCTGAATGAAATAGGGATGATTTCATCTTTACAGCATCCAAATCTGGTTAAAATTTATGGATGATGTGTTGAAAAGAAGCAACTCATGCTAGTCTATGAGTTTCTGAAGAACAACTGCTTGTCACGTGCATTATTTGGTTTGTATTTTTGCATGTATAATATTTTTATTTTGTGACAACATGAAGCTAACGAATCTACTTTTTTGTTGCAGGAAATGATGAGAGTTTGAAACTAAAGATGGAATGGTCAATAAGGAAGAAAATTTGCGTGGGATGCCAAAGGGCTAGCGTTTCTGCATGAAGGCTTTTGATAAAGGGGATACATAGGGATATAAAGGCCAGTAATATTTTGCTTGACAAGGATCTTAATGCCAAAATCTCTGATTTCGGTTTGGCAAAGCTGTGTGCCTGTGTGATGACGAAAATGCACACATGAACACCCGCATTGCAGGAACAGTAAAAGGAAGGCCCTTTCCTGCTCTGCTCATTGAGTCCCCTTTATGAAAAAAATAAATAAATGAAGTAACCTTTATTTCTTCTTGATATTATATTGCAGAGGATAGATCGCTCCCGAATATGCGATGCATGGTCTGACTGAAAAAGCCGATGTATATAGCTTCAGCGTGGTTGATCTTTAGCCATGTTCATACTAGAGCTAAATCCATCATGTCTATATTTCTAAAAAAAAAACATTACACCTTCTACTTGTGCAAAACTACTTATTCATGCCCGCACTATGAAACCAGTAAAAATACATACCTAAACAATATTAACGTGCCAAAACATTCCTAAACTAAATAAGAATTTGAATTGCATACCTAAACTCATAATAAATAGCTAAAACATGCCTATAGCCGGTTATATGATGATTTTGACATTTTTTATAAAAAAATTTGTAGTTTAGTCCCTGTAATTCTATTTTTTGTTAATATGCCTTAAATAACTTAAATAATCAAATTTATCGTATTTATAATTTTAATTTGAAAAGTACAATTTTTTTTTACCAGATTTTAATTAAATTTAAATAATAAATTTAATTATTTATCAGAAATTTAGATAGTTATCATATACAATATATTAATTAATTTAGTTATCAAAGTATGTTATCTACCTTATTAAACATGAGAATTAATTATAAATAATCTTACTCATATGTAATATTTACAAGAAATACCACTCAATTTATATTTATATAAAATTTTCTTTATAAATATAGTCATTCAAATTTTAATCAACATAACTAAAAATACTCTTTCGAAATTTGATTTTACACTAGAGATCTTTAATAATATTACTCTTACTTAATAAAAAGAAAAGAATGGCTAGTTAACCAAAAATAGTTTCGAACGCAGCATCTCAAGAAAACAAATATCGCACAAAACCAGTAGACTATATTACATTATTTTTATTTTGCTACAAAACTAGTATGTAATATTAATAATACACAAAAAGTTTACAAAACTATTTCCCGATTGATTCTCGTATAATTACCAAATAATTAATTCGACGCTAGGTTAGGGTCAAGCGCACACATTATGCCTAGTGTAATTAACATTGGTTTTGATAACTACAAACAAAAATTACAAATTTTTAATTTTATTTATATTATATATATCACGCAAGCACATAATAAGATTTGCAACTAAAATAACCTAAGAAAATATAAAAAATATTTTATAAACTTTAAGAACTAGTGAGATTAAATCAGGCTTTAAATTATGATATTGTTTTTATGTTGTTTTCTATTTATTTAAATTTTTTGCATCAAATATTTCAATATGAAATAATAACAAAAATAATATATTTATATTATTAAATCTATTTTATTTGATAAAAAATATTTCTATTTTATATATCACCATATATTAAAATTTATTTCCAATTTTGAAATTATAAATAAGGCCAATTTGATGATTTTAATTATTTGTGGCACTTTACAAACAAATAAAATGATAAAAACTAAAAGATAATAATTTAAAAAAATAAAATCAATATATTTTAAAATGGACAGACACGTGTCAGTTACGAGGCATGTTTTAGCTATTTATTATGAGTTTATGTATGCAATTCAAATTTCTATTTAGTTTAGGAATGTTTTGGCACGTTAATATTGTTTGGGTATGTATTTTCCGTGGCTTCATAGTGCGGACATGAATAAGCCGTTTTCCCCATTATCAATACATATGGTTTTATCTTGTAATTTCTTACTTACCATATTAATAGCAAATAAAATATCATGCCAAATAACAATACCAAGCAAAAACTCAAAATTCTCAAGTGCATCAACCAAACTTTCAGTTTCACTTTTTGAAATAGCATCATCACACAAATCATATAGTTCAATTAAGGCTGCTCATATTTGAGGAGTTTGATATCTTATAGCTTTTACACTTTTTATTCGACTCTCACATCTAGTATTAGACAAACTTTTTACTGTAAAACATGAAATATGCTTAAGTAAAATATTTCATCTTTTTGTAGAGGTCGAAAATAAAGTGTATATGCGTTGCACAATCCCAAAAAAAAAAAACAGACTTCACACAAGAATGTACCATATCACTAACAACAAGATTCAAGCTATGACAAGCACATGGCATAAACAATGCTTTTGAATTAATTTCAAGTAATCATTTTTGAACTCCTTGGTGTTTTCCTTTCATATTAGAACCATTATCATAACCTTGTCCCCTCACATTTTTAATATCAACATCAAGAGACTTAAGAGCACTTTGTAATTCGTTAAACAAGCCTAGTCCTGATGTATCATCTACCTTAAGAAACTCTAAGAAATACTCTTCAATTCTAATATTTTTATCTGAGACATTCACACATCGTACAATTATACTCATTTGCTCTTGATGACTCACGTCTGGTGTACAATCAAGGATAACAGAAAAATATTTTGCTTCTTTAATAACACTTGTGATAGAAAGTCTAACCTTATATGCGAGAAGAGAAATTAGCTCGTTTTGAATGTTATGACCAAGATAGTGATGATGTACCTCATGAATTTGGATGTTGTCTTATATGATCATGCATAATCACATCAAATTCAGCAATCATCTCAATCATTCCTAAAAAATTACCATTACTATCTTGGAAAAGTTTTTCATTTGATCCTCGAAAAACTAAATTTCTTTTTGAAAGACATTTAACTACGACAATTATTTTATATAAAACTTGTCTCCAACGTTCTTTTTCTTTTGTGATCTCATGCTGAAATTCTTTATCAATGGTCAAATTATTTTGAAGTCTAACTTTAGATTCATTCCAAGTTCTCATATTAGCCATATGCTCCTCACTTTTTTCATGACCTTTTAGTCTATCACCAATATGTTTCCAATCTCTTAGCCCTTGATTTGCTAATAAACTGACATTTCCATGAGATTTAAACAACTCACAACAAAAACAGTAAACTTTATCTTCATGTTCTGAGTAAATTAACCATTTTCTATCAATAATGCCTATATGCAAAATGCCTTTTAGTTTTATCATCAATGGGAAACTCAAGATTCATATCTCTTTTGGGTTCTTTTTCAATCAGCAAATCTCTTGTTCTATTATCAAGACTATTCCAATTTCTAGGATCATAGATATCAAAAGGAGGAATTGGTGGCTCATCAACATCTAACTTTTCAAAATTAGAAGGATTTGACTCATTCTCATGAGATTCTTTTTCTCTAGAACTCTCAGTATTTTTATTTTTTTTGTAACAAATTTATCTAAAGCTCCCCTCTGAGATTCTACAACTTGTTCATCAAGTTTTTTTTCTTTTTTTCTTATCATTCCCACACAACACCATGACTTTAAAATTAAAAGAATGATATCACCTGGAATTGATGTCCAAAATAGGCCTAGTCCAAAATATTCAATAGCACCAACAAAAATTTTGTAACTGCAACCAAAAAATTAAGAAAGAGTTAGAATATAAAAATCTGAAACAATAAACTAAGAAAGTAAAAGATACAGATATAATCAATTAAACAAACCTCTACTTTGAAAAGGGATCTCACTAACTGATCAGTGAATAGAATATATATTTTGGTTTGTGATTTGTGTTGTTCACTTTTGCTGGATTCAAGAGCTTCTCTTTTACTCAACGGTAAGATTAGAAAATATGAAGCGTAAAGAACTTTTTCTTGTTTTGTCTTTTTGTACGTTAATTAGGTTTAGCTGATTATGGGCTTTTTATTATAGGTTTATTAACCTATTTGATCTTTTAACAAACTAAAATGAACCTTTTACGATCAATAAAATTACATTAAATTTTTTTTTTGGACCCTTGGGCTCAGGGCCATTGCCCCACTTGCCATAGGCCAAAGCCGGGACTGAGTGGGAGGAGTAACTCAAGCTTCAAGCCGGACGACGAATTCACCTCCCTTCTTAATTGGGCTTACGTTTTGCAGGATAATGGACGTTTGCTGGAGCTTGTTGATCAAAAATAAGGGTCAAAGTTCTCTGAGAAGGAGGTCTGTATTGTTGTGATTTGTGAACATTGCAATGAGGTGTATAAACATGTCTCCTACGCCAAGGCCACTAATGGTGGAGTGGCCACTATGATCGAGGAGGAGACTGATCACATCTGATATTAAATAAATTTCTTTTTTTTTATCTTTCGTCTCTCCATTATCAGCCAAAAAACATTTTAGATGAACAACTAAAAGCACAGCAGATTTATATTTAAACTATAGAAGATCTTGTACCTCAACTATTTTTTTAAATCTTTTTATTTGTTTGTTCCAGTACTATATATCTTATACAATAAAGTAGGGTATACTCTCTCCTTCTTGCGCCATGTCAACATGGAGGGAGGAGCATTCGCCGACACGTGGCATCTTCTAAAGCTTTGAATCGCTCTCCCATCGAGTTTGACGAAACATTATTACAAGGCTGGGCTATTTATTCCCTATTTTCTTCATTTAGAATTTTGTGCTAATCCGGTTTTGAATATTGGGCTTTATTTATAGATTGATTCTGGCCCAATTTGGTGGTGTCTTCCCCAAAACGTGTGAGACTAAAGATTGACACAGGCGCCGCCGACAAGCAGCAGCTGGTATCCCTTCCATCAATGAAGATCAGTGTTTAACGGGGTACTCTTTACTTTGATCACAAGCTATTTGAATTCATCATTGCTTTTTGTCGATTGGTGTGCTTCTACGAGGCACCGTTACGGCTGTTGACTCGATTCATGCATCGTTATTAAACAATCACGATCTCTCATTCAATGAATTATCTCATTCATTCAACTCAGTTAATCCGCTAATTTATAATCCGCTACTATCTCATTCATTGATGGTCTTAGTAAAAAAATGATTGCCATGATGAATTATCAGTTTGTCTTTCAAAAAAAGCAAAATTCATCAGTTCATTTGATTTATTCAGTTTCGTTTAAAATCTCTCAGCGATTAGAATGGCAAAATCCAGTCTGCTACTCGGTGATTTGAATGTCGGCCGTTAGCTCTACCGTTGAAGTGCGTATCTTGAGATTTGGGAGGCTCGCAACGCTAGGAAAGCTGGCGAGACCATGTGCGCCGATATGCTCCTCTTCAACGCAAAGGTAAAAGCTTCAACGATTCAACTGCCTTCGTCAAGATAACATAACCGTTGAATCCGATACCTCAAGAACTTTCGGAAATCACGAGCAAGGCTCATCTTTAAATCCATCGGTGGTGAATCTACATCTTAGCACCCTTATAAGCAGCTGCCATGATTTACGTGTTATAGCTTGAATGTATAAATTTTCTTTCATAGGCGGTAGGTGTTGGGAACCCTAAGGATTTCAAAACGACAAATGATTTCGTTTCAAGACATGAGGGAGAGAGCAAAACAAGAGGCATGAACCGGAAAAGCAGAGGAAATGGAGGAGAAGCACGTGTATAATGTGATCGTTTATAAAAGAAGTGAGAGCGTTTACGAGTTTGGGTCTCAAGGAATAGAAGGAGAGAACCAACTATAAAATATGAAGATGTTCCATATCTTTTGAAGTATAAAGTTTATCTTTGCAAGCCCAATCTTGAGTATGATCGATTGCTCATCTACATTGTTAACCACCTTTCTGAGAATTTATTTGCGGAACTAGAGACATGATTTGGGATATATATTACGACATGTTGATGTTTAAGGTTTTCTTTAACAAAGAATCTATTCCACTTACACGTTACACTCAACCCAAACCACATATATATAACATTGCTTACGTACATTATAGATTATATATAAGAGCAATTTCAAATAAAACCAAAATATATACTAATTAGAAAGTTCACTATTTTGTTTTGTAATAAAAGATTATCAAAAAAATTAATGTATACAACATATATAATAGAGTCAACGTACAGAAATCAAATAAAACTAATACAAA
The DNA here is from genome assembly GCF_020379485.1 of Brassica napus. Classification (NCBI taxonomy): domain Eukaryota; kingdom Viridiplantae; phylum Streptophyta; class Magnoliopsida; order Brassicales; family Brassicaceae; genus Brassica; species Brassica napus. The sequence goes on along the minus strand of NC_063450.1, from coordinate 22,329,514 downwards.
ATAAAAACTAATACAGTAAAAACAAAAAGATTACTAATTGTATTCTGAAATTTAATCTAATATCATTTATTCCAAAAAAAAAAAACAATAGGTAGATGCAGAATAACATTTCTAACCTGAACCATCAGCTGCCATGAAACGTCTAAGACTTTCAGTTATGTTTTCAGCATCTGACGGCATTCCAACGTTTCCTAAAAAAAACTAATAACATTAAGTTAATTGCAACTAACAGTGAACTAAATTATAGTGTGGTTATTTAACCAAAGGGAAAAAAATGAGACAAGTAAATTCTTTCACAACTTTTACCCGCATTGCAACGAAGTAATTCCAATAACAGGAAGAGCTAAGTAAGAGCTAAGTAGTGAACCTCCGACCCATAGGATTATGTTATTTCAAATTTGATATTTTTTATAAAAAGAAACAAAATATTGTCAAGTTATATTATGTTTTTAAAATAAAAAGATAAAAATATAAAAAATAAAAATAGTAGTAATTACAAAAAAAATATTTTTAACGTCGTCAAGAAAAAACTAAACTCTAAATCCTAATCCCTAAACCCTAAATCTGAAACCCTAAACCCTTGGGTAAACTCTAAACCCTTGGATAAATCATAAACTCTAAATCAAAAACACTAAACACTAAAACACTCAAGGGTTTAGAATTTTAGTGTTTAGTGTTTTTATTTAGAGTTTATGATTTATCCAAGGGTTTAGGGTTTACCCAAGAGTTTAGGGTTTCAGATTTAAGGTTTAGGGATTAGGATTTAGGGTAAACCCAAGAGTAACAGTTGTTGACAAAAAAAAAAAAAACTACGTAACAGTTACTACCTTTCCTCTTCGCCTCTTAACTATTTCCTTGACTCTTAAGAAACTATCAGCCTAACTTGAGAACATACTCATCTCCACGCACCCTACCAAGGTGAACCAGAGCTTGCTATTAGACGTACCTACACATAACGCCATGGTGAAGAAGCCTCCTCGGGCCAACCGGCTTGAAAGCATCAAACTCAAATAAAACAAACACTATATAAAACTAAAATAGAACATCTACAATCACCGGAAAGAATTGTAACACATATCACAATCAAACAAACATGGCAATACTATAAAATTAAGTACACTAAATATCGTACCAACTTTACGTAAAGAAAACACACATGAAAGCCAAATCAATAGGAAAAATAATTAACAACACTATAAAAATATTAGTTATTCTTACTTTAGATTTTTTTTCAATGTCAAATTGAAATAGAAATCAAATAAGAAAAATATAAACCATTACATTTCCATTATTTATTATTTTCAATATAAGTAAATTTCTAAATATTTTATAAAATTAAAATATATTTTAATATAAAATAGTTTTAGTGTAAACTCAACCGCCCGTAGGGCGGACCAACCCCTAGTATTCAATAAACTAGGGGCATTGCCTCCGCGTTGTGAACAAAGTTTTTGTTTCATCTCAATATTTGCTAGGGTTATTGTAGTTGTGAATTTTGCGTTTTGAGTTGTTTTTCAAGTCTTTTTATTGTTATAGGGTTAGAGTTGTGATGATGAATTGTGTATGCATTGTTCTCCACATATGAAGTACTAAACTGTGTTAGTAATGTGATTGATATAGTTCGTGGTGTTGTTTGCTGTGTCACTGAGACTTATTGTTTATTTGTCTTTTTAATTTGTTTCTTGTACTATTAAGAGTACATAAATTATATTAAAGTTGTTGAGAGTACATTTTCTTCCTGAATATTTTTTTTCCAGTTTAGTTGTGTAAGTTTTGTGTATTAAGTAATAATTTTTATTATCTTTATTATGTTTGTTATATGTTTTTTTTTATTTTTAAACTTGTTGCTCTTACCGGACCTTTAAAACAAATACATGAAGACTTGTAGAAATAACTATAAAATGAGTGACAGTTCTGAGTTTTTGGGCATTAATGAGTTTTAAACGAATTTATGTATTTCTCATAAGAAGGCAATAACATTGACCAGTTGACATTGGACATGTAAGCTGTTTTTATAAGACAAGAGGAGTGAGCAGTTGGAGATGTTGTTGCCGCCTTTGTGTCTGTCGGGATTTTATCTTGTATCTTCTGGTTTGGTTGTGTTTGTTTCTCTTTTATTTGATGGATAATATGTAAACAAAAATCATTGTTAGTTGTATTTATCAGAATTCGTAATCTACTCTGCTTTTTTGTTTAGGTAATTTCACTGATCTTGGTTGTCGTCTTCGTCTTCTTCTTTGCGAAAGTAAGTTTGTAAATTGTTAAATAGTTGGCCGTGTAGTTTGTATTTGTTTAGCTGACTCGATGTATGTGTCGTTGAGTTTTAGTTGAGGTGATTGATTTGATATATTTGTTTTGAAGTTTATTTCTAAGATTAGACAAAAAAGAGAGGTGATCATTAATGATTTGTCTTTTTTGGAATTCTAATTTTTGGTGTTTTGATTGTTTGGGATGTTGTGGTTTCTTTTAAGCTGTAAAATAAAGGTTTGTGTAAAATTACTTTGATAAGTAAGGGAGATAAATAGACGACCACATATTTTGGGCAGGAAATATTTTTGATTATTGATGTTAGCACAATATAGATAATAATATAAAGGGAATTGTGTGTTGATTGTTTCTTACGGATCAATGAGGAGACGGATAACGACTCGGGTTGTTTCTTTGGTAAGGCCAGAGCCCTGGACAGAACGAATTTGCCCAACCACATCTGCGAGTTTAAATATCAGTTATGATATCGAAACATAATATAAACCCAGATGCAATATGATAATATACATGGGAGTTCTAGGTTTGTGTTCGCAATCACTTGGAAATTGTCAAAAATCTAATTATGAGGAGCATCCGTGATGACTTCATCAATAATAGTTGGTGAGATGAAACGAATGAGGAATGAATGATCAGTTATCTTGTACATGCTTGAACACATATCAACCTCAAAACGATCGACTTACACAATAGAACCGGCTTTCAAAGATGGCATGTAATGATTAGCACGTCCGGCGGGAATAAACTCATGAATCACAGAATCTGCAAATAATATTATTCAACAAAGAATCAGGAAATCAATTAAAAATAATCTATATTATTTTCCTTCCCTAGGCCCGGCTCACAGAGAAAGCCGAAGAAGCAAGGGTTTCCGACCTTCATAAATATATATTAGTTTCGGCCATCAATGTACAAAATATCTTTTAGTTTAGTGGTATAAATGTTGGTGTTTATATCTCAATAACCCAGGTTCGAGCCATAAACTTGATACTTTTTCACACTTTTTAAAAGTGGGATCCACAAAATGCTGACGTGGCGCGCTGAGGAGAAAGCAAAAACTCAATCATTATAATATAGAGTATGCTTGTAACCGATCAAAACTAAAAGGAGCTGGAATATAACCTCGAACCGGGCTCAAGCGTTTAAAATAGTTTCTTATACGTAGAAATATTACCTCTAGCAATCAACTTCTAATTAGCTAAGCTTGGTTTCACAGTAAACCAGGAGTAGACAATCTCCGAACTAAATCATCCAATCAGAAGATCTAAAATTACACATCATCAAATACATTCGTCACTTGCTACATGCCGCCAAAGAACACATTTTCTGGATTCACCTTCTCTTACAAACCACAATCTCTCCCACCTTCTCAAAATGTAAATGCTCAATCGAAATCAATACTGAAGAGAATTGTGAAGTGTGGTGTTCGACTCCAGCTCGTTACACCGAAGGCTTGTTGGGACAGAACCCAATAGTGAAACCTGTTACAGAAGCAATACGGATAAGTGAGATTTGCCTCCGGTAGAGTTAAATGAAGGCCCGAAAATCGACACTTACCTTATAAAGAGAAGGCCGCATTGTAGAGGATCAGAGCTCATCTAACAACGTAACAACCTCATCTTCTTCATTCTCTTGTATACATAGAAGAGCGTGTGACGCCATTGATGTACTGAGAGAGAAAGCTTATGTAACTCTGGCGATAGTGAATTCCATGCACTGATCCTGAAGGAGATGTACCCATACATTAACGAGGAACTCTAAAACATGTGTGTGTCTTTCTTTCTTGCTTTTAATTGCTTGCGTTTTCTTTCTTGAGTGTCAACGGAGTCGCGAACCTGAAACAAACGAGAGACAATAACAATGAGCTAGAGAGAGTGAAATAAGAGAGATAGAATGAGCGAGATATCATAGCTCGGTTAGAGAACATTAAAAGGATCGAAAGGAATACTCAACACACCGTACACGCGGTGAACAAGCTCATTCAACCAGAACAAGGTGGACAAAGGATCGGTGAATTCATCAAGCAAGGAAACCGTAACTTCATCAAAAGAATCCAGATCAAGATCTCAGGCCTATTCTAAACCTATCTTTTACTTTTGAATACATAGAAAATCTGTGTTGTACTAGTTCTCTGTGAGATTGTTTTTTGTTGATTGCAGGTAACATGAGTGTTGCGTCTACATCAACAAGATGGATCCAACTCCAAGGAGGTTCGAGATACAGAAGTTCATTGAAATGATAGTTTTGTCTTATGGAAGTTCAAGATGCTGGCCCAGTTAGAAATCCAAGGCTTACTGTCAGTTCTTGATGAAGATACGAATTCAGTATCAGATGAAAGGAAGTTAGAAGAAGGAACTGATGTCAAGAAGGATCCAAAGAAGTTTGAAAAGATCTACGGGTTAGGAGTCTGCAGTTCAGTACATGCTTAAGTTATGTAATCCTAAGGAAAATAATGCACGAGCAAACAGTCTTAAGGATGTGGAAGGTATTGGAAAGGGACTATCAAAAAAGTCATTTCTTAATAGGATTTACTTGAAGAAGATGTTCTCTTTCTTCAAGATGGAAGAAGACAAGACACTGGAAGAAAACTTTGATTTGATAGCAGATTTGGCAAGCATCTAGGTTGATCTCTCAGCAGCATACGAACCGTTGGTTCACAAACTGTGAATGAAGTCATGAAAGCAACCTAATTCAAGAAGGTGGAGTTGAAACAGAAAGTAATGTTATCATCAAAACGGAGACAGTCGGAAGGTCTATACGTGGATGCTAGGGGAAGAACAACTAGCAAAAGTGGATCTTATTGAAACAATGTTTTCAAAACTGGGCCGGTCGGACTGGTGGGACCATGACTCGGCTTTCTAACCGGTTCTAGGTTGTATTAAAAACCGGATTTGAGTTAAACCGGCAAACCCGGTAAAACTCACTAAAACCGGTGATCTCGTTCAATATTAAAATCCGGTTTTCTCAAATTTGAGTAAAAATATATTTAAAGACTACAAAATTTAAAAAGACTTTATAAAAATTCATATATATATATTTTTAAATATCTATCTAAATAAATTATCTTTCATTATAATTTATATTATTTTAAAAGTTTTCATTTTATTTTCATATCATTTTTAGATTCTAATAATGATATAAGATTTTTATAAAACAGAATTTATAGTTATATATATATAGTTATTAAATCTAAAATAAAATAAAAACTTAAAACCCGGTTGGACCGATCTGATCCTGACCTATCTACAATGTGAAGTCAATGCCCGGTTCGGTTTCCAAAACATATTCAAGAAGTAAATTTCCCTAATAACTTATACTATTTCAATCTATTTCTTAAAAAATATAATGAAATATCTTAAATCGGTTACCACTTTTCAAAATATTGTTAATAAAAAAATATTAACATTTGGATTTAAGGTTGGAAAATTGTCAAAAATACTATTTTCAAAATACCAATGTTTACACTAACCACTTTTACCTTCATCTTTAATGAACGGTAAAAGACATTTATAACCTTTTGATTTACTTTGACAAAAAAAACATATAATTAACTAGTCTAAACTTAAAACATTAACTCTAAACCCTAAATCATCAACTCTAAACCATAAAACCCGAAACATCAACAATAAACCATAAACCCCGAAACATCAACTCTAAACCCTTAACCCTAAACCTTCAAATCTAAATCCTAAAACATCAATTCTAAACCCTAAACATAAATCATAAACCCTAAACCCTAAATCTGAACTTAAAACATCAACTCTAAACCCTAAATCATCAACTCTAAACCCTAAACCCTGAAACATCAACTTTAAACCCTAAACCAGAAACATCAACTCTAAACCCTAAACCCTAAACCTTCAAATCTAAACCCTAAAACATCAACTCTAAACCTTAAACGTAAACCCTAAACCCTATATTTTTCTAAAATTCGAACCCTAAACTCCAAAACCCTAAACCTTCAAATCTAAACCCTAAAACATCAATTCTAAGGTTTTAGGGTCTAGAGTTTAGGGTTTAGAGTTGATGTTTTAGGGTTTAGGGATAATATTTTGGGGTTTAGAATTGAAGTTTATGGTTTAGGGTTTAGAGTTGATGTTTTAGGGTTTTGAGTCGTAGGTTTAGGGTTTAGGGTTTAGGGTTTAGATGTGATGTTTCGGGTTTAGTATTGATGTTTCAGGGTTCAGGGTTCAGGGTTCGTATTTCAAAAAAAGAAGAGTTTAAGATTGATGGCTTAGGGTTTAAAGTTGAGTTTTAGGGTTTAGGGTTTGAATTTCGAAATAGTATAATTCAAAAAAAATTATAAAAATCTAAATAAATTATTTTTTTTATTTTTTTTATTTTTTAATTATTTAAATATTTATTTATTATATATATAAAGAGTAAGGGCATAAAATCTTTTGTGAATGTATTTTTGAAAATGTCTATTCAGTGGTAATAAATATGAAAATTAGTAGCACGAAAATGGTAAACATAAACTTTCTCTTTTAAAATTTATTACTGTTTAGGATTTTATAGTTAAGAGGTGAGATTGTGTTTATAAACATTTATAAATTATTTAAAAGTATTAATTTAATTTTTTATCACAAACTTATGATATTTATAGAAATGATTATCATTTACGGATAAATTTTTAAAAAATAGTATCAAACTTTTTGTAAATTTTTTATCCATTTTAACATAACTAAAAATTTATGAGTATGTTTTTTTTTTCGGCTTATGAGTATTTTTATGTCTAGTTTCAAAAAAGTGTAAAATCTATAAAATAAAAATATATTATAATATTATTCGCACTAATATGATTTTCGTGATTTGACAAGAAAATTAAATAGAAAAATAAATAAAGAAATAATAGTAGCGTTATTGCGACGCAAAGTTTTAACAGGTCAGATCTCTCCATCTGAATATAAAACCCCTTTCTAATTACTCGCTTCATTCCTCGTCGTCTACCTCTCTCTCTCTCTCTCTTTCTCTCTCTAGCGGCGCAGATGGATCCCGATGCAGTGGCGAAGGCCTTCGTCGAACACTACTACTCAACCTTCGACACTAACCGTGCCGGTCTAGCGGGTCTCTACCAGGAGGCTTCCATGCTCACTTTCGAGGGTCAGAAGATCCAAGGAGTCCAGAGCATCGTCGCCAAGCTCACATCTCTCCCCTTCCAGCAGTGCAAGCACAATATCTCCACTGTCGATTGCCAGCCTTCTGGTCCCGCCTCCGGTATGCTCGTTTTCGTCTCCGGTAACCTCCAGCTCGCCGGCGAGGAGCACGCCCTCAAGTTCAGCCAGGTCTATCCTTCTTGACTCTCTATTGATTAATTTGGAACAATAAGATCGTTAGGGTTTTGATTTGGCTGATAGATCTGGCTTGTATCGAACATTCGTTCATGGCTATTGTTACTTTTGTTTGGGTATTTTTGATCTTGTTCTGACACAAGTACAAACCATGTTTGACTTTTGTGTGCTTCCAGATGTTTCACTTGATGCCGACACCACAAGGAAGCTTTTACGTGTTCAATGATATTTTCAGGCTCAACTACTCCTGAACACCCATCAGATTCTTGCATTCCTATACTACTATTTGAGCAATCCTTTTATCATTTCCCGCTTGTCTTTCTTTCTTTTTTCTTTATTCATATATGATTTGTCTCTTGTATTTGATTTGGATTGTTTGCTCATTTGTCATTTACAATCTATTGACTTGATCAGATAATTTGAAATGGCTTCCAATGTCACTTGTGTCCCAAGCTTGGCTTATCAAAGAGCCTTGTGTGTTTTGTCTTATTCAAAGGCTTTCCATGTGTCTAAACTCTTAAGATTAACTCCCAACTCTAGACTAATTATTGTACGGTGGCTACCAAGGCAGTTTCAGATAAGTGGTTCAGAAAATAGTATGAATGGTAACATGTATAATAAATAGTGTAACTGCGGGATAGATATAATATTTTAATATTTTATAAACTAAAAAAATCAGTGATACTAATATAATATTTTAAAATATAAAATTTATTTAAAATTTATTTTATATATCTCAAATATGAAATTTAATATGCTATTATTGAGATTTTATTTAATTTATATAATAAATTATATATTGGAAAACTTTACAAATCATATTCACATATACTTCATCTAAAATATTGTATTTTCAAATTTCAAAACTTTAGCTAGGCATGGGCACATTTATCCAGAACCAAAATGAACCAAACCGAAAAACGAGGTTTGGTTTAGATTTGGGTTTTGATCCTATCAATTATACTAGTGGATCATATATCTTTAGAACCGGAAAGCTAGAAGCAAAGGAAAAACTTAACCAGAACTGAATCGAGATCCGAATAGGTATGTGAATTTCTATAATATAGTTTATATATTTATAAATATTAACTAATTTTTTTTATAATAATCTAATAATTAAAAAATATTATTTAGAAAACAAAATACCTAATAATAATATTATCTGTAATTTTTTTTTAATCCTACCCGAATGTGATCCGAAATGACTTTGGATATAAGCAAGTTCTCAAATTTGTTATCCGAACCGAACCAAAACCGAACCAAAACCGAACCAAACTTTCTAAATACCAAACGAGTCCTAAAGCTCTAGAACCGAAGAAACGAAAGAACCAAACTGAAACCGAACCGAAAAGTAGTATTGATGATATAATTGAGTGAAACATATTTATAATTATATAGACAAAATAAAATTAAGTAAATAAGTAAAGATAATATAAAGATATAGTAGATAAATGTATAGAATAAAAATAATTTATTTACATTAATATAACCTCTTAACCACACTATATTTTTGAATACAGATTAATGTGCTCTAAATAATGTGTTAATTTGTACAATTGTAAAAATATTTTATTATTGATGAAAAATAATTAATAAAGAACCGCAGGTTGAAACACATCTCATTTGATGTGGTTAAAGTTTGCATGGCGTTCCACTGATTTTCTTATGTAATGCGAACCGCCCGCGTTTCACTTTTTTTTATATTATTTTATTTTCAGCTTAAACACATCAAAATATTTGTGTTGAATGGTAACCTTAATTGCGGTCCAGTCCGTCCCGCATGTCAACCGCACTATACATTCATAGCCTGATAGTAATGATACCTATATTGAGGGATGAAGTGCGGGTCATATCTTTGTTTAGTGAGTTGTTTTGAGGGACCGACTAGAGGAAAGATTGTACAGGTATAGCATAGCAACTCTCAAGGGTCAGTAATGACTTATGAGGGTATCAGTGTGGTTTGGGTTTAACAACTTTTTCACATTTTAAGTTTCACGGAGAGCAATATATGAAGTGTAGGCGACGCGTCAAAGTGAAGTCATGAGTGCACTGCCTGCCTTTCAGCATCTCGACTAGTTGATAATTCGCGTGCACGCGCGGGATGAAATTTTCCTAATATTGATTGCTTGGAAAATTCGCTTCATACATTATATTTTGTATATCGTATTGGACCTTAGATATAAGGTTACTAACTAAAAGGCTATCGATGTTGTACTATGATTGTTTTTAAAGTCCATTGTATTTACTATTAGGCTTGAATTACAGATAACGAAAATATGATCTCAGAAGAAAGAACACGATATATTATTGCCTTGTTAAAAGTTAATACCACTTTGAAAGTCATTGGAGGCATCGGTATATATAAATTCATTCATATATTCTATTTCTATGTTAACTATAAAATCATGTCATATTAGGTTTAATCGACCACTTTCCCAATTAATATAGTTTCTTCGTATAATAATAATTGCAATTAAGCACATATAGTAAGTCCCTTTTATCAAAGAATAATAAACCTGTAATTAACACCAGTAAATATCAAATAGTATTTTGCCTTTGTTGTAAAATGATATACTTAGAATATCTTATAGGCAAAACTGTTAAAATTACCGGACTGGTTCAATATTTAACTGGTTTATAAGATTATCGTCGCTTTGGTATTTTTGGTTAAGACATGCACCTTGCGCAGAATGAAAGAAAACGTAAACACACATTATTAATTAACAGAAAAACTGACGTATAATTTGTTGTTCGGTTGTTACTAAACTAAAAAAATCACCATTTAAAAAAAAATTGACCCTACAAAACATACATGTTTTAAATTGATGGATAAAAAACCCATACAATTAGAGTGAGGCAGACTTTTGTTTATAAACAACTAGGGTCGTAGCGCGGGATTTGATTTTTTTTTGTTATCTTGGTTTGTATAATTGTTGTTTTATCTTTTTTTTTTTTTGTGTGAAGATGGTTAGTAGGAGTGGTATCTATGAAAATGATTTATGTTTAAAAGTATGTTTAAGATCGATGGTTTATTTGGAAGAGGGATTATATGTGGGATGAACAATTTAGTTTACTCATGGTGGTTGTATCTATATTATAATGTTCGGTTCTTTTTTTAAAAAAATATTAATAATTAAGGGGTTACTTGTTGTTTATATGATTGGTTCTCGGAAGGAGGTTTGTATGTTTTGTTTTGTTTTTAATTCTCTTTATAGATCTTTCATGGTTATCTTGTTTAAGACAACCAAATTTGAAAATGAGGAAGTTTGGAATGAGTTTGTTTGACGTTTTATGTAGAATTGGTTTCGAGGAATTGCTAGCGAGATTAACGTCAATGAGATACTTTCTCTTATTCCTAGAGAAAATGAAGTTGTTTGACTTAACATTGCTATGTATAACACTTTTCACATGTGTAGAATAGAAACAATAGAACTGGTTAGTTGAGTGAGTGAAATATAGACAAAAGATATATTAAAAATATTCATAAAAAGCAAGACACCTAGAATAGAAATAACGAATTACATAATGCTTTAAATTTTAAGATTTTAATTTATTTTAAGATTTATCGACTATAAAGAACAGCTTATCTAAGCATTGCTATTCAATCATTCTATTGGCATTATATGATGTATCCGTAAAATACACTTGTGGAATTTTAGTTTATATGTTTTTAGACCACCTGTGTTTCTTCGTAAATAAGTAGTTTTATTGTTTGTTTTCATTTGACATTGTTTAGTTAAGCATGCTCTATTGTATATGTATCCCTAGTGTCGTGGGATTTTATTTTTGGGACTATGTGAATACAACAAAGATACCATATTAGTAAAAGTACGAAATTATTCTTCCGTACATATGCAATACAAATATGAAATACCTAGCTGTAGTTACACTTGGTCTACTTGCTATTGACCTTTGTTCTTTTCTGTTAACATGCTCTGTTTTATTTCTGTAAAAAGAGAGTCCTGCTGTTTTTCTTTCTTTATTCATCCTTTTGCACATGTACTTTTTCTTATCTGTTGGACGCTTTAGCTGAAAGAAAAAAATATATACTCTTCATTAAATTAGTTCATCTTAAAAATAATTTGTTACCAAAAAAATAGTTGTTTTCTTAAGAAGAGTTCAACGTTCTTTGACATATATATACTGATATGTTATAAACGTAAAAAGAATCAAACGTCAATATTTACGGCCAAAACTTTTGACATTATAAACGTTGTGGAGCCCACTGTCACTATGCGTGCACAGTAACTTCACTTTTTCATTTCTATATAAACGATCGTTCTGATCGTTTGTAACACACAATTCCTTTTACTTCTAATAACACGTCTTCTCTTGTTATCAGTGTTATCTTCTCCTACGGGTATAAATTTTTGCCCTTATTTAAATTTCTCAATACTATAAAATCATAAGTTATTTTATAACACGTTATCAGCACGATCACTCTGCGATTCGAAATACAAATGGCAAACATCGAGAAACTCCAGTTACCGGCTCTGAAAGTAACCGGCGAAAACTATGTCAGATGGGTCACAAATGTGAAACCTTATCTTGTAATAAAAAAGATAACCGAAGCGATAAAAGTCGGTAACAAATCGCCACCCGAGCATATAGCCGAAGCGATAATCTTCCTGAAGAAGCACTTAGATGAGAATCTAACTCACGACTATGGAGACGTTGAGGACCCAGCCGTACTATGGCAAGCCTTGAAAGACAGATTCGATAATCAAAAGGAAATCAATCTCCCTCACGCTCTTGAAGAGTGGAAAATCCTGAGGTTTCAGGATTTCCAAAGGGTTAGAGATTACAATTCCACTATCTTGAGGATAGTTGCACAAATAAAATATTGTGGTAACCCTGTCACCGAAGAACACAAAGAACACAACGTCTTATCCCGAATTTACAAAAAATGTGGGTACACCAAATTTTCTGAATTAATGGTAACACTCATGTTGGCTGAAAAGAACGATGAGTTACTAATCAAAAACCATAATTCCCGACCTACGGGAGCCAAGGCATTTCCTGAAGTGAATGCTACGGCGGTAGAATATTCGGGAAGGAGAAACCAGACCAACCGAGGTCGTGGTCGGCGTTTCAACAACAAACGTGGAAAGCCTTACTATCCTAAAAGTATTAGATCTAACAAATGGGTTAGATCTGAACAACCTCCTAAAGGCAAAGAAACCGAAGAGGATACCACAAAGAAAAGTGAGACTGTATGTTACAGATGTGGATGTAAAGGACATTGGTCCCGTACCTGTCGTACTCCCCCACATTTGTGCAAGTTATATCAAGAGTCCGTAAAAGGAAAGGCTAAAGAGGTGAATCTCACGGAAAACGTTGAAGGGACCTCATACCTTGAATCCTCTGATTTCGCAAATGTATAATAATTATGTTTTTCAAAGAATAATGTTGTTTTAACAACAATATATGTATAATTATTGTGTGTTTTCTTTATATAATCAATGAATAAATTTCACGTTTCACTGTTGTTTAATGTTTATGATAATTTCAGAAATGGATCAAAACGCAAATGGAACAAACTCTAAGAAAGAGATTCAAGAGATATGTATACTAGATAGTGGAACAACGCACACTATCTTGAGAAAAAAAATATATTTCTCAGATATAAAACCAAAAAGAATTACTGTCAATACAATATCAGGTCCTGCAGACGTGATTGAAGGAAATGGTAAAGCAAACTTTACATTGCCAAATGGAACAAAAATTTCCATAAATAATGCACTATATGCTCCAAATTCCAGAAGAAATTTGTTGAGTTTTAAAGACATATATCGTCAAGGATATGATACTCAGTCTGTAACTGAAAATGGAAAGAAGTGTATATATACTACAAGAAAACACAAATTTAACGACGGCCAAAATCGTCGTTATTTCCTCGGAAAAGAAGACTTACGAGGAAATGGCGATGAAAGGCGTTTCGTCGTTATATGATTGTCGTAAGAGAAGATTCGTCGCCATTTCCTCGTTAATTAGCGAGGTTATATTTTCCTCGTAAAGAAGAATTAAGTTTTCGTCGTAAAGACCACGTGGGTTTTCCACGTAACGCGGTCGTTGTGGTTCCTCGTAAGAAACTCGTAAATGATTCGTCGTAAAATACCCGCAAAAACCTCTAAATAAATTCGTCGTAATAACAACGAAAGGAACACGAAAACAATTCGTCGTAATAGAATCGTAACTAAATCCACGTAAAATCCTCGTTAAGTTTTCCTCGACATTTCGTCGTTAATTTTCCTCGTTAATACATCGGGAATTAGCGACGCAATTACTTTGTTTTCTTTACTGAATTTATAAATAAAAATTATATTTATTTAATTTATTAATAAAATTTTAATTGAAATTAAATCGAATAGAAAATTTTTTTTGGCCGAATTAAAATGAAATTATATAATATATAAATAAGTTTTGAATTTTAAAATACAATAACAAAAAAAAAAACTAATGCTGCATTGCCGCGTCGTAGAATTCCTCGCTCCTTCTCGAGAGATCTTCCTCGTTGACTTGCACGGATGTCTCGCCTGGAATGGGGTTTTGTTGTCTCATGGTCCTGAACATGGCCTCCCATTCCGGATTTGTGGCCGCTATGACGTCCAAGAAGTTCTCGAGACCAGTCATACGAGCTGTGAACGACGATTTTGTCGAGGCCAACTCGTTTTGTGTCGACGACAGCTGATGTTGTGTCGTCTCCAACACGTCGCGCAGCTGAGAGACTTCATCATCCCGTCTCTGGCCATAAGAGGAAGTCGCTCTCGGAACATCGTTGACGGAACCAATCCCCAACACACGTCCCTTTTTCTTGGGAGCGACCTTAAAAAACAATAAAATATATATTAAAATTTAAATTTTAAAGTAAAATGGAATTAATAAAAAATTTATATAAAATTTACCTCCTCGTAAATTCTATCCACTTCTATTGTGGATAAGACGACGGGTGATCCGTCGGCGGACTCCTGCGCCAGCTGGGTCTCACGCTCGTCAATACGAGCTGCCACATCATTGTAGATCTTCTCAGACTTCTCATCTACAAATGCGCCCGCCTTGTTCTTGTGGGTCCGATCGAAAAGTTCCATAAGAGTCGGTAAACGTCCCAACTCCTTGGCCTAAAAATAGTTAAGAAAGTTTTTATTATATATATATATATATATATATTAAAAATCAAAAAGTTAAATATTTAAATTACGTACCATTTCCAAACGGACGCGGGCGTGTGGCTTTTGGCCCGTACTATGTTGCATCGCCCTGTGGCCGTGCTCATCTACCGATTTACGGTAGGCGGAGCAAGACTGGGCGACTCTCATGGCATCAGAATCCCTCCAGTAACGGATGAGGCCATCCCACACGTCCGTGGTGATGGTTGTGGGTTTGCCCCGCTCATAGCCCTTCACGATCCAGTCACCCTTCCAGTTGGAGACCGTGTCCAACAAACGTTTCTTCGCTTTGTCGATAAACTCTTTCACCTTCTCAGTGACCCCCATGGACCAATTAAATTTTTGCTGCAAAAAAAAAAATATTAATAATTAGTTTAGAAAAATAAAATTTAAAAAAATATAAATCAGGAATAAATTGTAAAAACTTACAGCGTAAATCTTGAACCACGTCCTTCTGATGTAGATCGGAGTGGATTTCCAGTTGGGATGTGCCATGGAGAAGTAACCTTTAATCGTCTCGGTTACTTCTGTTGCAAGGCAGTTATCAACCCCAAACCTGAAAAAAAAAAACAAATTCAAAGTTTTAAATATTTATTAAAGTCACAAATGAATTTTAAAAATAAATGTAACATACATACCAAAGTGTTCCTTCAGGTCGGTCGGGGTCTATGATCGGTAAGCCTTCTCTGCCTGGCAAACCGAGAATGTCCTCAACAGTGTACTGAGAGTAAGGACAACTCGCTGGCACCATCAAATCAGCATGAACCTGATGGGCGGCCATCTGAGGAGGCACATGAGGAGCTGGCATCGGAGGAGGAGCTACCGGAGGAGGCACATGAGGAACTGATGGCGATGCCGTAGAAGAAGGCGAGACTCTCTGAGAAGATTGAGTCTCGGGGACGGTCTCCTGCTGACCCGAAGAACCGGGAGCTGAAGAAGAACCGGGAAGTGAAGGCGGGTCTAACCGACTACCCGGTGGACCGAACATCTGCGAGTAGTGAGCACTACGCTGGTGTCTACGAATAGTCTGCAAAATTTAAATTTCTAAATTAAAATCAAGAGTAAATAAAAAATTATGAACAGTATTAACTACGTAATTAATAAAATGAGGAAACCTAAATTTTGTAAACTAATTTCGTAAACTAAATTCCCTAAACTAACCACCTAATCTAAATTCCCTAAACTACTTAGAGAGGAAAGAGAGTTACCATGTTGAGAGGAAATGGAGAGGCTGTAGAGAGGAATTAGAGAGGAAATGAAGAGGGCTGCGGTTTCGCCTATATATAGGATTAGTGTTCGTCGAAAATTCGTCGCAAAATAACGAGGAAAGACAGAGGCCCGTCTTTCGTTTTGTCGCAAGGCCCAAGCAAATTAACGAGGATATACAGAGGCCCGTCTTTTTTTAACGTCGTTCTTGCGATGATTTTTGTTTTATCATCGATTTTACGTGGGCCCGTCTTTCGTTTCGTCGCAAGGCCCAAGCAAATTAACGAGGATATACAGAGGCCCGTGTTTTATTTAACGTCGTTCTTGCGACGATTTTTGTTTTTATCATCGATTTTACGTGCAAATAGCGAGGCTTTTTTTGCTAACCCCTAAAATCTTAAACCCCAAACCTCAAACCCTATCTTTCTTATCTCCAAACCTCAAACCCTATCTTTCTTATATTTCTTATCTAATACTTCATATATTTCTAACCCTTTAACTTCAATATATATATTTTTTTGAATTTGAAAGGTTTAATACGTTGGAAAACAATTTTACAAATTTTGAATTTGACGTATCACACAACAAATCAAACACACGCTACAAATCATATATGAAAGGTTTAAAAACAAAAAAAAAAGAGAAGAAGATATTTGAATACAAATGATGTAGATTTATGTGGGCTACACTTACGTATCTCGTCATATGTGTTTCCAATATCTTTCTTCTCTTTTTTTTTTAAGTTTATATAAAATTGAAAATTAATTTTTTTTTAGTTTATATGAAGTAGGATGGGGAGTTTTAGGGTTTGCACATTTGGGGTTTAGGGATTTGGGTTTCATTTTAGTTTAGGGTTTATATTTACCGACGAATTAACGACGAAAAGTAAAATAAAAAAGCTAACCTCGCTCATTCCACGTAAGTTAACGAGGCTCTTACGACGTTTTGGTCTTACGTGGAATAAGCGAGGTCCGCTTTTTTAATTATAAATCGTCGCTTAGTCCACGTAAGTTACGAGGCTCTTACGACGTTTACTGTTACCGTGGAATATGCGAGGTAATGTATTATTAATCGTCGTAAAATTCCCGTGAGATAACGTGGAAAGTACGACGACTGTCTCTAAACCCCTAAAACGAAACCCCAAATCCCAAACCACATCTTCTTTATCTTCTACTTCATATATCAAACACTTCTATCCTTTAACCTCAAGCAATTCATTCTAATCCAAACCGAAAATTATAAAAACACAATTCCTTTACTTATAATTAATGTCGATATCTTATTTATAAATAAACTCCCATTATCTTTAATTATATATAATAAATCAAACTCATACAAATATGAAATACATTAATCGGATTCATCGACATTCTCGTCATCACTTGAAACATCATCATTTACATGAAACTCGTCTTCAACAGCTTCCTCCGTGGGATCTTCGGTAAGATCTTCATACTCGTGATTATGCGGATCAATGAGAAGGATGTCATCAATTTCTTGTTCAGGTTCATGAACTTCATTTATTTGTTCTTCTTGCAATGGTGGTTCTTCTCCTACGATGATTCGTCCTCGAGGTGTAACTTTGATCACGGCTAACCAATTTATACCCGACTCTCTCATCCGTGGGTATGGAAGGAAGCTAACTTGGTCTGCTTGTGAAGCTAAGATGAAGGGCTCGAATTTGTTGTACCTCCGGCCACCGTTGACATCTACTACACCGAATTTGTTCAACCGAACACCTCTATTGACGACGGGGTCGAACCATTCACACTTGAAGAGGACGCATTTTAGCTTCAATATCCCTGGGAATTCGACTTCAATAATCTCCGTCAAGATTCCGTAGAAATCTGTTTCTCCTTTCACACAAATTCCATAGTTACTGGTTGCCCGCTGTTTACCATACTCATATGTGTGAAAAGTATAGCCTCGTGTGAAATACATCTGTGATGTGGTGACCTTTACAAGTGGAGATTGAATTACTTCGTGTAACCACTTAGGATAATCTGCATCGTCGTCATAATCAACCTATTTAAAAATAAAAAGAACGTTGAAATACAAATCATTCATGTATGAAAATTTTAAAAGTATTTGATTAATACCTGATTCTTCAACCACTTAACAAAGTGTTGATCTTTTCTTTTGTCTACGTCACTTGTGGATATACCAGGAAATGTTTCTTTGACTTGTGAAACAAACATGCTGTAAATTCACATTTTACATGAATTAATCTCTCTCAATTATATAATGTATACTCAATTTAAGTTACCTTTCAAAATAACGCATCAATGGATCCTCGCAATTGAGTAGAATATAGGTGTGTGCACTATGAGCGTCTTCTTCACTCGACCACCAAACCTGTTTTGATTTCCCACCAAGTCGTCCAATCTGGCTAAAGATTTCTGGAACACCAACAACTGCATATGTGGGCGCAACGCCACCATCATCATATCTTCTTGGAGCTCTTCTTCGGGTACGTACTTTTGACGCAAAGTAGTACGATGTGAAGTGAGAAACTTCTTCTGTCAAACTTCCAGCAATTATAGAACCTTCAACTTTGGCGAGGTTCTTTGCTTTTCCCTTCAAATATTTCATGGCTCGCTCGTACTGATACATCCATCCGTAATGTACCGGTCCACGAAGCAATGCCTCATATGGGAGGTGGATAGCTAGATGCTCCATCACGTCAAAAAAGCCTGGAGGAAATATCTTCTCCAAGTTGCACAATAAGATAGGAATGTTCTCCTGAAGCTGTTCTACGACTTCTTCTTTAAGAGTGCGTGTGCTCAAATCCCTGAAAAATGCTCCAATGCCTATTCCAAAAACAATTAAACACATTGTTAGTCAAATACTATTATTGTAAACTAAACCAATTTAATATTATTGTCCTATTGTAAACTACCTGCAAGTGCTTCATGTACGTTTGTTGCAAGTAGCTCCGCAAATGCAAATGGCAGAAGTCGTTGCATAAAGACATGACAATCATGACTCTTCATCCCGGAGAACTTTTGACCCTTTTCAACACATCTTGAAAGATTTGAAACATACCCATCAGGGAACTTCACTTCTGATGCCACCCAATTGAACAAAACCGACTTTTTTTCTGAAGACAATCTAAAAATTGGAACGGGAACTTGGCCATTGCTTTTTATATGTAACTCACTTCTTGAGCAAATATCCGGCAAGTCCAACCTCGATTTTATGTTGTCTTTTGTCTTCCCTGGGACATTCAATATTGTATTCATGATGTTCTCAAAGAAATTCTTCTCTATATGCATCACATCAAGGTTGTGGCGCAGAAGAAGATCCTTCCAATATGGTAACTCCCAAAATATACTCTTCTTGTGCCAGTTGTGATGAACACCGTAAGAATCAGGCATATTACGAGGGACATGCCAATTACCACCCCAGCGAACTGTTTCGTTAGCTCCGTAGTAGTCGATTTGCGCTTCAATTTGTTCTCCAGTTAGATATGGAGGAGGAGTGTCTCTCACAACCTTTTTGTGCCTAAACAAATTCTTGTTTCTTCGGTACGGATGGCCAACTGGAAGAAATCGACGGTGACAATCGAACCAACTTGTCTTTCTACCATTCTTCAGTTGAAATGCATCTGTCGTTCCATTACAATATGGACAAGCTAATCTCCCATGTGTAGTCCATCCAGACAACATCCCATAGGCAGGAAAGTCACTTATGGTCCACAAAAGCATAGCTCGCATCGTAAAATTCTTCTTCGTTGAGCAGTCATACGTCCTCACCCCTGTTGACCACAAATCCTTCAACTCTTTTATCAGTGGTTGTAGGAAAACATCAAGTGACCTTTTTGGATGCTTCGGACCGGGTATTAATATGGTCAAGAATAAAAACTCCTGTTGCATGCACATCTCCGGTGGCAGGTTGTATGGCGTAAGAAAGACAGGCCACAATGAATATTGTCTCCCTGACATTCCAAATGGACTAAATCCATCTGTGCATAATCCGAGGTACACATTCCGGCTATTGCTAGCGAAATTCGGATGTACTTTGTTAAAATGTTTCCAGGCTCTTGCATCTGATGGATGAGTCATCTCACCATCCGTCTGAGTATGCTCGGCATGCCACCTCATCTTTCCAGCAGTCTGCTCCGATTGGTACAATCTTTTCAATCTATCTGTAATTGGTAGGTACCACATCCTTTGGTACGGTACCCTATTACGTCCCCTTCCTTGCGGCTTGAATCGTGGTTTCTTGCAGAATCGACATTCTTCCAACTTCTCATCATCTCCCCAGTAGATCATGCAGTTGTCGATGCAAACATCTATCATCTCCGAAGGCAACCCAAGACTATAAACCAGTTTCTGAATCTCATAATAAGAATCAGCAGACTCATTGTCTTCCGGCAAATACTCTTTAAATAAATCTGCCCATTCGTTCATGCAACTTTCAGGTAGATTGTGATCAGTTTTAATATTCATCATTCTAGCAGCCAATGACAATTTAGAGAGACCTTCTCTACAACCACTGTAAAGTGGTTGATTTGCCGCATCTAACATTTCATAAAACTTTTTTGAATCTATGTTAGGTTCTTCATCTTCATCATCATGAGCTACGAATGCATCAGTTACCATATCATGAACCCTATCATAATCTACCATCGGCTGATCCTCCTGATGGTAACTATGTGCATTATGCAATTGATGATCAACCGGTTCTTCTTGAAAGTTGCTATTACTACTACTAGCTTCATTCTGATCATAACTATAACCTTCTCCATGTTGAAACCAGATATAATAATTTGGCGTGAAACCTCTATTTACTAAATGCTTCCAAACATTTTCACGATTTGCCAACTTTGAATTGTTACATTTCCTACAAGGACAGAATATTTTACCGCTTTCTTGGGCGAGCGGTGTAGAATCTGCTTGATGCATAAAACGCTCCAACCCAGCAAGATATTCTTTCGTCACTCTCCCGTTAGCATCTCTATGCATATACATCCACCTCCGCAACTCGAAAATATTTCCCAAGCCCGACATTTTTTTCACGTTTTTTTTCTTGTTGGTGTGCTTAAAATTATGTTCAAACCTCCATATATATAGAAAATTTTCGAATCTGGTAGTTGAATTTTGCTAGGAATTTACGACGAAAAATTAGGTTGGTGGCAAAAAAAACGTGTTAAGTTGGTGGATTTCTCGTTCTTTCCTCGTAAGTTATTTCCTCGTAAAAATCATGCTAAAATTACGACGAATTTGCGACGAAACACATTTTTCTCGGAAAAACCACGTCAACTTACGACGATTCTACGAGGAAAAGCTTTACTCGGTATTTTACAAGGCCATTATGAGGAAACTTTATTTCCTCGCAATTTCATCGTTAAGTCATCGTAATTTCACGAGGAATAGTTTTCCTCGTTAAATTTCCTTGCTAAAACTGTGTTTTCTTGTAGTGATATAACTTCTGATAAATTTGGCAAAAGACACATATTGGAAAAGTTTCCAGAACTTCCTTCGGGATTACACCATACTTATATCAATGCAATCGAATCAAATTTTATGGTAAAACAAAATCCAGAAGATTTTAATTTATGGCATGATCGCCTCGGTCACCCGGGCACCTCAATGATGCGTAGAATCATAGAGAGCTCACATGGTCATTCACTGAAAATCCAGGAGATTTCTCAAGGGAATAAAATGACATGTGTTGCATGTTCTCTAGGAAAATTGATCGTAAGACCATCGCCAACCAAAATCGATAAAAAATCACCAAAATTCCTTGAAAGAATTCAAGGTGATATATGTGGACCGATACATCCACCATGTGGACCATTCCACTATTTTATGGTATTAATTGACGCATCCAGTAGATGGTCACACGTTTGTCTATTATCATCTCGAAACATGGCATTTACGAGATTTCTAACTCAGATAATCAAACTACGGACACAGTTCCCTGATTATAATATTAAAAAAGTTAGATTAGACAACGCTGGTGAATTCACATCCTAAGCATTCAATGATTATTGTATGGTAACGGGAATTGAAGTTGAACATTCTGTGGCTCATGTTCATACGCAAAATGGTTTGGCTGAATCTTTAATTAAGCGTCTGCAACTGATTGCAAGACCATTGATCATGAGATCAAAACTTCCAACCTCTGTATGGGGACATGCTATTTTGCACGCAGAAACACTCATTCGAATCAGACCGAGTGCATACCACAAGTATTCCCCACTACAATTAGCGTTTGGTCGAGAACCAAATATTTCTCATTTAAGAATCTTTGGTTGTGCAGTATATGTGCCTGTAGCACCACCACAACAAACAAAGATGGGACCACAAAGAAGGTTGGGAATATATGTTGGTTGTGACTCTCCATCAATTATAAGATACCTAGAACCACAGACTGGTGACGTCTTTACAACACATTTTGCTGATTGTCATTTTAACGAAAATGTATTCCCAGTTCTAGGGGAGAAAACAAAAATGTTGGAAGTGATATAAAATGGAGTGTACCATCATTGTTATATCTTGATCCTTCTACTAAAGAGTCAGAACTAGAAGTTCGACGAATTATGCATTTACAGAGTATAGCTAACCAGCTACTTGATGCATTTGCATATACCAAGACGGTAACTAAATCTCATATACCAACTGCAAATGCTCCTGCTCGTATCAAAATGCCAAATGAACAAGAAAAGGAGGATGACACACGAGAGCCAAAAACACGCCTGAAGCGTGGTAGACCTGTTGGTTCTAAGGATAAGAATCCTAGGACATAGAGGAAAGCTGAAATATATGATGCACCCAAAATAGCAGAAAATATTTTGGAAGAAATAAATGATAAGGACTCTGATGAATCAGAGCATCATGAATCGAAAGATAATCATGAGATTTCTATTAATTACATCCATAATAAAAGGATATGGAAAAGGAATGAAAATGATGACATTGGTGATGTTTTCTCATATCTTATGTCAAATGAGGTAAATGAAGATACTGATGATCCAGAACCGAAATCCATATATGAATGTCAAAAGAGACATGATTGGAATAAATGGAAAGAAGCAATACAAATCGAACTTGATTCGCTTAACAAACGAAAAATGTTTGGATCTATTGTACTCACACCTGAAGATGTGAGACCATTTGGGTACAAATGGGTTTTCGTTCGAAAGCGAAATGAGAAAAATGAGGTTACGAGATACAAAGCTCGTCTAGTGGCTCAAGGTTTTTCTCGAAGACCTGGAATCGATTATGAAGAAACGTATTCTCCAGTTATGGATGCAACCACGTTTAGATTCCTGATGAGTCTAGCAGCTGATAAAAATCTAGAGATGCGTCTCATGGATGTTGTTACAGCTTATCTATATGGATCATTAGATACTGATATCTACATGAAAGTTCCTGATGGATTTAAAATGCCAGAAGCATTAAGTTCCAAACCTAAAGAATTATGTGCAATAAAATTGCAAAGATCATTATATGGGTTAAAGCAATCTGGACGTATGTGGTATAATCGTCTTAGTGATCATTTAATAAAAGAAGGATACGTAAATGATCCTATATGCCCATGTGTTTTCATCAAGAAAACAATATCCGGATTTGTAATAATCGCGGTATATGTTGATGATCTTAACATTATCGGAACTCAAAAGAAAATACAAAAGGCATCAGACTATCTCAAAGGAGAATTTGAGATGAAAGATCTTGGACAGACACAGTATTGTCTTGGCCTACAAATAGAACATTCACAAAATAGTATATTTGTGCATCAATCCACATACACTAAAAGAGTGTTGAAACGATTTAACATGGATAAATCAACTCCACTTAGCACCCCGATGGTCGTTAGGTCACTTAATATTGAAAGTGATCCATTTCGACCACCTGAGGAGAAAGAAGAGATACTTGGTCCGGAAGTACCATATCTAAGTGCAATTGGAGCACTGATGTACCTTGCAAATTGTACACGGCCTGATATATCATTTGCTGTGAATCTTTTGGCAAGATTCAGCTCATCCCCAACTTGAAGACATTGGAATGGGATTAAGCATGTTTTTCGTTATCTCCAAGGGACCATTGATTTAGGCTTGTTTTATCCTAAAAGTTCAAAAGGTCAAATGGTTGGTTTTGCAGATGCATGATATCTTTCAGATCCGCACAAAGCTCGATCACAAACAGGATACATTTTCACGATCGGAGGCACTGCTATATCTTGGTGTTCTCAGAAACAAACGCTCGTGGCTACTTCTTCAAATCATGCTGAGATCATTGCACTCCATGAAACAAGTAGAGAATGTGTATGGCTAAGATCAATAAGCCGACACATCTGTTCAAGCAGTGGAATTGACAAAAATATAGAACCAACTATTTTATATGAAGATAATGCAGCATGTGTTGCTCAAACAAAGGACGGATATATCAAAAGCGATAGAACAAAGCATATTCATCTGAAGTTCTTCTCATACACTCAAGAGCTCGTGAAGAAGAAAGAGATTGAAGTAAGATATGTCCAATCATGCGACAATGCAGCTGACCTCTTCACAAAATCACTTCCGACTTCAGTATTCAGAATACATGTTCATAACATTGGAATGCGTCATCAGAAGGATCTGTGACTGCTCATTCGAGGGGGAGCTTACGTAGTTGTACTCTTTTTACCTTACTATGGTTTTTTCCATTGGGTTTTCCTAGAAAGGTTTTTAACGAGGCAACATAGACGTTAAGCAAGAAGCGATAGTGACACTGGTCTCCAAGGGGGAGTGTTATAAACGTAAAAAGAATCAAACGTCAATATTTACGGCCAAAACTTTTGACATTATAAACGTTGTGGAGCCCACTGTCACTATGCGTGCACAGTAACTTCACTTTTTCATTTCTATATAAACGATCGTTCCGATCGTTTGTAACACACAATTCCTTCTACTTCTAATAACACATCTTCTCTTGTTATCAGTGTTATCTTCTCCTACGGGTATAAATTTTTGCCCTTATTTAAATTTCTTAATACTATAAAATCATAAGTTATTTTATAACATGATAGTCTTTTTTAGGACACAAATATCTGTTTTGTTGTGTCCACATCAACTGGAAGCAGTCTCGAAAAATGATTTTTGTTTAAGTTGTGGTGGGCGCATTTTTGATTCAATATACTAATTCGGTGGTTTATAAGTTGCTGTAAACTTACTCCGTGCAGTTAACATATCAATTGATGATCCAAGTGTTATTAATTGAAACGATATCGATTTGTATTATTTCTTAAAAAGTGGTACTATAACTAATAGTTTTGAGTTTTCTAATGACTTGAGTAGAGGAAAATGTAGAGAAGAAGATTAAAGAAGAATTATATTCTGGAAATAATATTATATACAAAAATACATTAACCAAATCCTTGTGTATACTCATAATTTTTTATACATACATGCTCATATATTAGTAAATATGATGACTCGGCTGTTCACTCTTTTTATATTTAGATTTTAGACAATGTTCAAGTTTTTTTGATGTTTCCAGTTTCGGAGAAGCCAACACATCAAAGCTAACTTCTAGTTCTTTTGTGCCCTCTCTATCTCAGTAGCCGTGCAACTGCATCTGAAACACCTCTATTTCTCTCTTCAAAAGATCAAGAATGCTATGCTTAACGTACAAAAGGACGATGCAATCGAAATCTCCGTTCTTGAGACTGCCTTAAGAGGAAGAGGACCGTAGGTGACATAGGCAAATAAATATCTACATGAGACTTCTTCCTCTACTATAGAATAAGAATTGAGAACTGAAATGTGTTCTGTTTCGACTGATCCTAAACCACAAATATAAGAACTATTAATACAGACATCAAGAAAAAAAACTGTTGATAGTGACAGAGTCCATGTTCCTACCTCCACTAAAGTTACAGTGCCAACAACTGTAATAATTCGTCGCCAACGTCAGTGACATTGGATTGCTTGGGCTATCAATCCGTCTGGATGAGCAGTTCTTAGGTGTTTAAGATATCCTGGAATTTGTAAGGTCTGATGCATCACCAAAATCTTCTTTATACATCTCTTTGATCATCAGTTACATATCGCATTAATAAACAAATTCGTAACCTAAAGTCTGTCAAGAGCAGAGAAACACTCAAATCAAAGGAATATCAAAGATTGAGCCTGCAGCAATATGATTATCCTTGTTACCTTTTTTTTTTAATATTTATGTCTGCGATGCGAGCATGATTTGCTCTGATTTTTTTGGATATCTGTTAAAAGCTTGAGATGAGTAAGCCTGAAATACATGAACAGGTGGAAACAAAATCAACAAACAAAATCAAATTCTTGATCATCTCCCGTAACCGTAAGATATATGAATAAAATGTTGATAATCAATACATGATTAAACTGAAACAAAATCAACAAACATAACTGGAATCAAATTAATCGCCCATAAAATGGAACTTTTAGAAAAGAAGTTTCCTACAAACGGAGGCTTTTGAATTAAGATCTTGATAATCAAAACAAGAACAAATTTAAACAAAATCGTAAAAGCCCATAAACTAAATCTTGAGAAAAACAGTGATCATTATGAGTTTTTACGCCCGTATCATTGGGATATCTGGAAATTTTATGATTGAGAGAAAAGAAGATTTACCTTTTATAGGAGTACCGCTTTGCAGATGGAGTTAAGGACTATGATAACAAAAAAAATTTGTAACCTATGATGACACATATAGGATATACAATATTGATTAGGGGTGGGCGTTCGGTTCGTTTTCGGGTCTATTTGGGATTTCGTGTTCGGTTCAGATCTTTGAGGATTGGGTTCGGATTTAGATAACCAATTTAAATTATTTTAAAAAATTTAAAATTTTTTATATGCTTTAATTTAAAAAAAAAACTATAATTTTGAATAACATATGTTAGAGTACCTAACTTAACACATAAATTGATTTGGTTTAAATATTTGGACAGAGAATTAATAGTTATTTAAGTATTTTTGGAGTTTTGAGTATATTTTAACTATTTTAGATATTTACGTTTGATTATTTGTATATATTTCAAGCATTTAAGCGAACTTAAAAGTATCATATATATTCTGAATGTTTATATATATATATATATATATATATATTAAATCTAAAAATAATTAATATATATAAGTATATAAATCTATTTTGGATACCCAAAATACTTCGGTTCGGATCGGATTAGGTTTCAGTTCTTCAAATACCATAACTTTGAATAATTCGGATATTTAATCAATTTCGGTTCGAATTTGGTACTAATTATTCGGATTGGGATCGGTTCGGTTCTTCGAATTCGAGTATTTTGCTCAACCCTAAATAGTGTCATTAAAAACAAATAGCATCATATTTTTTTTAAAAAAAATACATCTGTGGGAGTGCCGGATCAAAATCTAGTTGGTTGTTAAAATGTTAGGTTGTCATATGTATCCTAACTTCACATATGATATAAATAGTGAAAGTGGTTGCCTAAATTATTATTTTAGAGCTGGAATGGATATTAAGGTGCACATCTTTTAAATTATCATTTGGGTTTTATGCAATTTCAATTGTATTTTTGATAGTCTTCTGAAACTTTTATTTTTTTTTGGAACAAAGATTTATGGAATTCATTTGTTCTAGGAGAAAATAAAACAATCTTCGGCGAGGAATTACTTAGCATAATTAATTAGGCTCATTAGATCTCAAAACCTACAACACCACAAAAAATACTAAAAACACACGACAATACATGAATGAATGATTAAAACAAATTCCAACAACAGAATGGAAGAAAAAAAAGCAGATAATGTAAAGAAAAAAGAAAAAAGAAAAAATGCATGGTTTGATAGATATTCTCTGTCACGTCCCTTTCCATGTTCCTTCTCCTTACCCCTAGCAAAACTTATCCACCATTTTATCGTCTTGCTCCTCATTATCACCTCCATCACCTCAAACTCTGCCTTCATCACCACATATTTCTCCTCCTTTACATTCTCTTTCAGCCACTCCTTCATCATCCCCATATTTTCAGGTTCAAAGCTCATCTCACCGTTCACCGTTTCAGTCTTGTACATCTCAAACTTCAGATTCCTCTGTCTCTCTGTTGAATCGGATCTTTGCGCGCCTACAACCTCACCATCAACTCTTCTTCACATGGGGAGAGCTGCTATCTTGGACTCGGCAATCTTCTCCAACTGCACCATCAACGCTCAGGATTCTGGTCACGCAGGCTACGATCTACAACGTTTGGAGACAGCGATACTCTGCCTTGCACCTCAACGGATACACCACCACTGAAGTAACTTTCAAGACCATAGACAGAGAAGTACGCAACACAATCACAGCTCGAAGGCATAAGAAGACTTTCAAATCTCCTATGTCATTATGGATTAGGTGACCAAACATCTTAATCCCCCATTGTGTTCTCCTTGTTTTTTATTCTTTTTTGCCAAGGTAACACAAATATAGGCCTTGTAAACCTAAGCCTTTCATTAATTTGATATTCACATTTTAGGAAAAAAAAAATATTGTTAACAAACCATCATGTTCCAATACTTCTTTTCCACTACCCACATCGATAAATACTTTCCTTTAGTAGCTCCAATGTTCAAGAAAACCAAAATTCAAAAAAGTAGATTGGAATTTCAAGAGTGTTACCGTTTAGGGATTATGCTCTCTCTCTCTCTCTCTTGAGCTCTCTTCAGCTGCGAACCGCTTCCCTTCTCCGACCAATCAAAAGTGTTACCGCTTGATTCATCATCTTTTTCACTATCACCCCCCTCCCCAAGAGGGTCTTGCACCAGTGGATCTATACAGTGAAATCAAATGCCTTGAATGAGCTCTTCTCCTCCAGATGTACGTTGATGCTTCTACTCTATTCTCCATCTCCACAACAACATGCTCCGAAGAAAGATCTACTGAGTCCAAGCAAGTAACCTGCTGAGAAGTTATCAGATGTAATGTTTCTATAAAGAAAATCTCCAAGACATGGTCTCCCGTTCTGTAGACAGAATTCAGACGCAACTTCAGAAAACTGGCTATGAGATTTAAAGTTTCTATTATACCTTTGGACGAGCTTCAATGTATGCTTTTGGAACTTCCATTTCAGCTAACGCAATGTTGTTGACTGACTTACACGCTTTCAAAATTTGGTTAGTGAAATCATAAGTGCAGTCAAGCTGTTTCTTGGACTGCTCAGAGAATCCATCAGATGGCACACATGGCAGAGGAAGCCACCATTTATCTCCTTAATATCATATAAACATTCATAGCTAAAGATAATTACTGTAGAGATTGGTAATAGCGTTAGAGATGGCAGGACAAACTCCTTCACCAGAACCTGACATGTCTTCACCAAGCAGTAGCTTCGCCATCCTCTCTTTCAACAACTCAACTTCTGCACACAGACACAACCAAAAATGTCAAAACTTTTTTATGTAACAGAGAGATTGATTTTTTAGGAAATCTGAAGTCTCTGTTCAGATTCGTTGTTTCAATAGATTGATAGGATGATTTAGAGAGTAGAGATGCTAACCTTTATATACTTGAAGTCCCACCGCCTTCTAAGAGCAAAGTTCACATTGAAAGTAGATCGTGGATGATGATTTTAAGAAGACTTTAATAGGAGGAATCTGTAACTTGTGGATTTCTGAGATCGGTAGGAAGAAGATGAAGCAACTGATTTGAAACCCTAGGTGTGACCCTATATCCCGGCGGCAGAGAAAGAAACGTGTTCAACTCATACGTGATACGACGGGTTTCGAGCATATTGACTAGCTAATTCTTTATCAGATGGGCTTCATCAAACTTCAATGACACCAAATGTGCACAAAAGCCCAGACGAATTACAAAGCTGAATAAATGAAACTCAGAGTTTCACTTCCCTGGACAGGTTGCATCTCCTGGTTAAACGATTTTCCTAGCTGGACGCCGAAGTGGCAGCACCAGGAGAGAAACAACTCTTTTTTATATATAAAGAAGATTATGAATAGGATACACAACCCATTTGCTTAGAGTTATTTTCTATATTCACACTTATTAGGTGTGTAAATTAATATCATAATTTAAAGCATAAATATATGATTTTAAGTCAATTCATTAACATCGTAAATCAATTCATTAATAGTTGAATCCATTTTTAATGTATATATATGAGATTGTTAGGTATATAAGTCAATAACTATAACTTTTTGGTAATTTCTTAATATTCTTTTTTTTTTTCACAATTAATACGTAATATATTTGAAATGGTATTGTTTCTCAAAACAGTTATATTCATTTGATTCTCGAGTAATTGTGATATATATATTACTCTAATGCATAACATTGCATAAAATATTTATATTACATAATTGTATAACAAATCACAGATTTTATTGTCACAATATAAAAATTTAAAAATTAACTTTTTTAAATAACTATTTGGGTGCATCTAGGAAATGCATTTCCTTGCCTGTCTTAAATCAAAAATTGAATTAAAAAGTAACTTTGAACAATAAAACAATTCTAAACATAGAAAATGTTTTTGCTATAATAGAGAGCTTTTTTTATACTACGACGTCAAATTATTATATAGTGTTCAAGAAAGAATTGTGAATTATGACAAAAGATATGATGAGTTAGTGTAAAACTGAATATATGATCAATGCAAATTATTTGGTTTGTGCCGTAAGCCGCCACATTTGATAATTTTCATTTACACCTTTCCATTGTATACATTTTATAGCACTCACATATTTGCTAGCATATTTATTTTAAATATGCAAATTGAGAAAACATATATACACTAATCTTTTCATATATTAAATTTTAGTCTAGTTAACAATAAGTATGAAATACACCATAAAGTTTATGTGTGATGTATTGTTTGACCATGAAGTAAGTTTTCATTATTTATAGGTTATTATATATTTTCTTAAAAAACGGTAATCTATATTATAGTTAGTAGCTAAACATATTTTAATGTTTGAGCCAATATATAAGAAATAATATACATGAGGAATCAGTTTTCGAATACAAAATAATAAAAGTTACATTGATTATCCACAATAACATTGATATACAACAAACATGCATTTAGACAAATAGACATATGGTTTTTTCTAATATATAATAAACGTACATATATACACATATCGATTTTTTTCCTTAAATATTATAACATACAGTGGTTCTATTATTAATAAATCGGTTTCAATCTAAAATGAATTCTGTCGATGGAAACAATTATTATGTTTTAGAAGTTATTGTATTACATTTAATGAAAATGCATGTTATATTATTCTGAGTGGTTCATGCGATGATATCGTATATATTAAAACAGAAGTCACGACCTTGATTCATGTGTGATTTTTGAAAAAATGGATTTAATGGACATATTCCTATAAAGTCATGTTACATTTGATATCTAATCTTATCATTTAAATTTTTGACCTACAAAATTTTTTATTGGACTATCAATAATTAGATTTAAACAATAGATGATCCATTGGATTTATAAATAGTATAAATTAAATAGATATAATTTAATATTGTAATAATATACCTCTATATACTAAATATTTAAATATTTGTTAATGTTAACTTTTAAAATTATAAAGATTTTTTTTAAAATAACAAAAATCATATTATCTAACAATGATTAATCTTTACTACCTTAAACCAATGAAAATAAATTTTAAACTATATAGTTTATTTTAAAAATTAAATAAAAAAAATTAAATGTTTAATTATTTACTCGATAATATAAATCTATGAAGCGAAAAGTTTAATTTTTTAAAAACTTTCTAAATTTGTGAAATGTTACAATATCTTTGAGTATGACAATAAAACAATATTTTACTAATCTTTATATATATATATAGTTATGATTTTAATAATGAAATAATAATCCGAAAATATATATAAAAGAAGATACAAATACATGTGAAAGTTTGAAACAATCTATTCAATAAAAAAATATACAGTAAACTTATTTTGTTTTAAAAATTGATAGACACACATATATATTATAATATATACCAATTTAGAATTGAAAACAAAATATTTATATAAAAATAAATGAAAACAAAAATCCGCGCGGTTGCGTGAATCGAGATCTAGTAGTTGTTATCATAAGGAAAATTAAATAAGAGGTCTGAGAAAAGCTCCTAAAAGTCGTCTTTTTAAAAATGCTCCAAAATTAATATGCAGGGGATATGTTGCAATATTGTTCAATTCTTGAAAGTTCAATAAAAATCCGATAAGATGGGCGTCTTAAGATCGATTAAAGCTTCTCTTTAGTCGTGTTAAACATCTTCATCATTAATCTTGTTGATAAAAAAAAAAAAAAAATCTTTCGGCTTTACTCAACATCTTTACTGCCTCTCTACTACTAATCCCTGTTTGAGGTAAGCCTTTGCCGTCTCCTAGCGTGTGATGCTGAAGTACCGTACTCTGCTAATAGCCGCATTTTAATGTTTAACGTGTGATCAGATCATCCGGCTTGACATTGTTCTTCTCCATATCTCGCTCGTCTAGCTGATATGTACAGAGAAGAGACATCATGTGGTTAAGAATGCCATTGTTGTTGACGACACGAGAAAAGCCACAAAGACCGCGTCTTTACAACCAAAACTGAATCAGCCAAATGCATATGATATATATAGCTCATGAGAGTTCAAATCCCTTGGATTGACCAGAAAACAGGCAACAGATCATTTGCATCCGGCAGATCTAGAAGTTACTTCGATCCGGGGCATATATATAATTTATCAACAATGTCAACAGAGGCATTTGTCAAAAATTTGAAAAAATACACTGAAATTTTAAAAACCATGGTGGGCAACTGCCCCACCCTTTGTCCATCTACATCCGCCACTGTGACTACAAGTTTAAACACACAATCCTTTTTAAACTAAAGAAGTTTCCAGGGTATACATAAAGAGGCCAGATACGACACACAAAAAGACAAGGCTGCCACAAATGAAACAAGACAGATTTATATATACATTTCCGTGGCAGGGGGAGTAGACAAAAAGTTAGCTAATAGGAGACCTATGTCAAGAGACCTTAAGGAGCTTCAGTAGCTTTCACAAATCGTCCTTTGACACGCAACCTTGTATCAGCTGTTGCCTTCCTCGATTCATACCTTATCGTCTTATCATATCTGCTCACAACCAAGATACGGTATTAATTCTCGAGTGGGAGATGTGGTCTAATAAGGAAAAAAAATGTCTAAAGCGGTATTTACCTCCGAGTTTTCCTTTTTTCCTTGTAACGCTGCATTGCATTGTCTCTGTACTGAGCCAGTTGCTCCAGATCAGCCTTGGTTGCCACTACTCTCGTGGTCTTACAGCTAGCGGCGGAGTTTGAGCCTTTCTCGGAGCTAAATGTAAGTGGAAGATTGCTGCTCTCAGATGTTGCTGGCACCTGGCTTGAAGTTGGTCGATAGCAATCATCCTGCGAAAGAATCCTAATGAGCATTACAATCCACAACACTTGTATTGTATGTAACAAAGATATCTAACAAGCCAAAAATGTTGGCATTATGAGGTAAAACAAAGAAAAGCAAACCATCAAGTTCTGAGTCTGTCTCTATTCACTAGAAGAAAACAGTTTCTTAACACACAGGCTGAAGCTAAGAGTTACCTGGCAAATCTGTTTAACACCTTTGGGTTTAGTGGAGCAAGTATCATTCATGAGGTCAACAAAGCTGTTGATTGTGAATGATTTATCATCTTTTGTTACATATGCATCTTTAGTGTCTCTTGACTGTCCCAAGTTAAAATCCCATATCTGCATGTTCACAAGTTAAGACAATAAAACTCCACAAGAGTGACCCAAAAAAAAAAGAGAGATAGATAGATTGCACAAACCTGAGTAGTCCGGCCACCACCACTACTAGCACTAGGATTATCAGCATTCCACAGCAACGAAGTAAACGACGTCGTGGGAGGCTGCTGGATAACTTCTCCACCGCTATTGATTTCCTGTGCATCTCTCGCCCGTCCCATTCTCTCTGTCATCTCCGGAACCATAAGCCCTTCCCTTGCTTCTCCGTCACCATTATTGAGCAACTCCTCAAGCTGTTTGCACAACACCTGCTTATACCTCCCACAGCTAGACCCACGCTTCCTAAACGACGTCGTCTCCTTGGGCACCGGCACAACCAGCTCTTGCAAAACGTTAGATCCAGTAACCCACGAATCCAGCTTCATCCCGAAACTCTCCATCGTCGTCATCATCATCATCGTCGTCGACGACCCTTCGTTCTCTTCTTTCCTCCCTCCCAGATCGATTCCCAACAAAGCGGCGAGCTCCAACGCCGATGGACAGCCGGAGAACCCTTCGACGGCGGAGCGGACATGAGCGTCGGAGACGGAACAGCTCCCGTGGACATCCCAATCGCAGTCCTGACACAAGACGAGGTTGTCGGTGAAGCACCGGACGGAGACAGGCTCGTTGCCGCAATTATCGCAGATCTGAGATCGCACGTGCTTTTTGGAGAGGAGATTCGCGGTGTGCACTTGCTGGTCACAGGGTAAACAGAGCTTCGCCGTGTCGGCTCTACAGAACAGAACCGCCGTTCGCTCGCCGCAGAAATCGCACGGATGTCTCTCGGAACTGCTCATGAATCCTCCTCTCTTTCTCTCAGATTATGTCTGGTGAGAATGTTGATCAAAGGAAGAACATGACACGAAGAGGTTTTGTCAAAATGTTATCTGCAAATCTTTGTAAAGTAAACAAGACAGAGAGAGAAAAATTAGAAAAAGTATTTATTGTCAGAATCTCCTCTAACACTGTGCGTTTGGTTTGGGATGTGCTCCTCTGTCTCGCCATCTATGGTAGATCGAGAGATGCTCAGATCTAACGGTGTGTAGAGTGAGTCTTCATTATTTAGACGGCGATGCTTACGTCGAGGTTACTGTAGTCTATAGGTGGTGACAGAGAATGAGAAAAATATCTAATCTACTTTTTCACCTTTCTAATCATCCTAATCTTTTTTTAATTTACAACGGGAAAGTTAGAGGAAAGCACGTGATTTTTTGGAGTTAGGTAATTCCTTAAACAGCAATTACTTGTGGTGTTTGGGTTCTTTATTAAATCACCAGTACCAATATAGTAGTAACGGTTTGAATCATATTTGATCTCTTACGGTCTTACCAAACATTTGTGTCTTCAAAATCAAAATAATGAAACCTATAGCATATATTATGTGCATCATATTCCCAAACACCGCAGGGTTGGTAGACGAAAAAAATTTACAGGAGGATATAATATCAACTTCTGTGTAGGGTCGGTTCTTGGCAAAATGTTTTATCTAGTACTAGTATATGCTAAAAGCACATGTCGACGATGTCGTATAACTCGCAAGATATTTTAAGACAATAAATGTGAAAAGAAAGTGACGTCGATAAATAAAAGTACAATGATGTTAATCTTTTTTTTTTAAAGATTCATTATGTGTTTGTCGGATATAAATATCTTGATATTCCAAGATATCAAATCCACTAAAACTAAACGAGAAAACAAAGAAAAAAAATGGTTGCTACATTAGAAAAGAACTAATGTTTGATCAAAAAAAAAAAAAAAGGAAAGAAGGATTTAATAAAAAGCAAATCTCCAAAATAGCATATTTCTAAGTTTATGTCACAAAAATATCACTCAAAAACTAAAATGACCAAAATAACGTTTTATCTTTTGAAAAATTTAATTTTTTTTATTTTTCAAAATTTGAAATCTTATCCCAAAACCCCACTCCCAACCCTAAACTCTAAACCCTAAACCCTAAACTCTAAACCCTAAACCCTAAATCATAAACCTTAAATCCTAAACCCCACCTTTTAACTCTAAACCTTAAACCCTAAACCCCACCCCTAAACTCTAAACCCTAAACCCTAAACTCTAAACCCTAGACTCTAAACCCTAAACCCTAAATCCTAAATCCTAAACCCCACCCCTTAACTCTAAACCCTAATGTCTAAATTAATTTACCTTTGTGGTATAAGTGTATATTTATCTCTTTTGATAAAACATTAAGTGCTATTTTGGTCATTTTTATTTTTATAGGCTATATTTGTGACAAAAACTTGTTTAGTGCTATTCCAGTCATTTTCTATTTAATAAATGGGCTTGGACCCATAATGTAAGCTCGACGAGTGGACTGGCGGCAATAGATGGTTGTATTCTTCTTCCAAAACTTGTTTTCGATTTGTCGCTGGTTTATTCGGGTTTGTTTATAACAAAAACCGGAGTGTTATCCGGCGAAAAAAATTCTTGCGAGCGGAGAAACCTTGTTAGCGCAGCAAGGTCATAGTATAAATGCATAAATAAATAAAGAACACACAAGTTTTTTTTTTTTCGAATTCACTAGAACAAAAAAGTCTTACACCAATCTTTTCTATTACAAGAATCATTTAGGATTACCCCAATCCTAAGCTAAAACTCATCCTAAAGTCTAGACTTTTGTGTATCAGAATCTTTCCGACCCCGAGCTAAACTCCCCCTGAATCTAAACTTCAATTTTCCACCTCCACGGAAGTACTTCAACAACTACGTCAGCACGTAACGCAGAGCAACAACACCAAAAGCTTGATCACATAAGCACCAAACAATGATCTCTCCGTTTTCTTCTTTGGCAGAGACAACTTTTACCATAGAGGCACATCCTCCATGTATACATAACCAGAACTTGCTTTCCAAGTTCTTTCAAAAGCAACTTAAGCAACTTTCCTTTTTCTCCCAAGGAATAACTCTCTTGTCTTTTCCTCTTCAAGTAATATCATTTACACTTAATGTAAATCTTCCAATAAACATATTGCTTCTTCTCCAAGCTTAACAAGCCCACGGACATCACATAACACAAACTTCAACCAAACCCATCTTCATTACACACGCATGTACTACCTCATGTAGTACTTCACGAACTGATACAGAATATACATCTTCAATCTCCCCCTTTTTGGCTATGCATGTGAACTCATCACCTCTGGATAGAAAAGCCACGTCTTCAATCTCCCCCTATGAGTCACATCATGGTCAAAAACTAATATGAAGATCCATATCCTCCAAAATGAGGAGGAAATCCCATTCCACCATCTCCATAGTGATCAAATCTCCTAGACCACGTATTCCTGAGCGCAAATCCTCCATGATTAGCTCCTTGAACAGACCTGAAACAGTCACGTCGAATATGCCCTTGAACTCCACAAGAATAACATACATGACCATGATACCTCATACCATAAGCTTGCTCCATCTGATTCTTCTCCCTCAATAACTTGAAACACCTTGGCCTAATGTGTCCAACAACACCACAGTGATGACAAACATGCCGAAAATTTTGTTGAGATCCACTCTTCAATCCAGAAACTCTCTCTGGAGCAGTCGCCGTATCAGTTGCCGTAGCAGTACTCGTAGCAGTACGCGTAGCAGTCACATTCTTCACACCAGTTGCAGGCTTCACTGTAATCTTCCCATTTGTTGCATTCCCAACAAACCTCTTAACCTCAGGCTTTGTATCAGACGTAACTACATCTTTAGTTTTATCTGCTGGTACAAAAACACCTCCAGATTTCAAACATTCTCCTTGATATGCAATGCCACATCTATCACTTTGCCCAATACTGAGAAGATGATCTAGCTGATTCGTCCCATTATTCAGCATCCTCAAATTCTTCTGAGTCTCTGCAAGTTGAGCACCAGCCTGTCGTGCTTCTTCTTCTTTCTCTGAAGCATACTAAAGAGCTTCAGCAACTTGAGCTTCTAGCTTGGCTTTCTCCTTAGCCAAATCTGAATTCTTCTCAACCAGCTTGAGCCAATGCTCATACAGCTTTTCATAATTCCCAACAAGATCAAAGGTTCCACCTTCATCATCACTTCCAGCATCATCATCACCTCCACATGAAGACCCTGACACAGACACTGAAGCTGATCCCACTGCAGATTCCGTCTTAGAACCAGACATAAAGGTTGTGAATGCCACAATACTCTTTAGCTCCTCACCATAATCAGATTCACTTTTAGAATCACTCTTGGTGACTGTCTTCTTCTTCCGCTTCTGCAGATTTGCACACTCATCAGCTACATGCCCAAAACCTTTGCATTCATGGCACTATAGAACCTTTGGAGAATCACAAAATCTCCCTCTTCTTTCTTTCTCCTTCATGTTATCATCAACCATGAACCCCATAAAAGATTTGTTTCGTCCATTCCATGAGAAACACTTCTTGATAGGCAACTTAGCTATCTCCATCAATCCTCAAGATCTACTTGAAACTCTTGTCCTTCTTCTTGAACCAGTTTCTGTCCTCACCCTTATGATCTCACCAGTAACTTAGGTGACCCGCTCTGATACCAATTGTTAGTGCAGTGAGGTCAGAGTATAAATGCAGAAATAAAGAACACACAAGTTTTTCTCTTTTCGAATTCACTAGAACAAGAAAGTCTTACACCAATCTTTTCTATTACAAGAATCCTTTAGGATTACCCCAATCCTAAGCTAAAAATCACCCTAGAGTATAGACTTTTGTTTATCAGAATCTTCCCGACCCCGAGCTAAACTCCCCCTCAATCTAGACTTCAATCTTCCACCTCCACGGAAGTACTTCAACAACTACGTCAGCACCTAACGCACAGCAGCAACACCAAAAGCTTGATCACACAAGCACCAAACAATGATCTCTCCGTTTTTTTCTTTTGCAGAGACAACTCTTACCATAGAGGCACGTCCTCCATGTATACATAACCAGAACTTGCTCTCCAAGTTCTTCCAAAAGCAACTTAAGCAACTTTCATTTTTCTCCCAAGGAATAACTCTCTTGTTTTTTCCTCTTCAAGTAATATCATTTACACTTAATGTAAATCTTCCAATAAACATATTGCTTCTTCTCCAAGCTTAACAAGCCCACAGACATCACATAACACAAACTTCAACCAAGCCCATCTTCATGACACACGCATGTACTACCTCATGTAGTACTTCACGAACTGATACAGAATATATATCTTCAACTCTAAATCACCATGGACAGTGAGAGATACTCCGGGAGCAACCGGGACAGGGCTGGGTAGTCAAACTAAATGATGCAATATGCATGATCAGATTCACCTCCTACCTCGTTAATACATAAGAACAGAGTTAAACTAGGAACAAATTTAGTACCATTGATATTTTCAAAATGAAATGGTTCGTTTGTCACAGTATTTTCTATAGATTTTATTTATTATCAAAGGAACATCCTAAATTAAATTATTAGTCAAACTTGGTCACTAACCGAAACCATGATGATTATCTAATGCCACGCGCATGAAGTGGTTATAGAATATTATACTATGACAAATGAAATGGTTCGTTTGTCATAGTATATTCTATAGATTTGAGTTCCTACCAAAGGAACACTTTAAAAGTAATTTATTAGTTAAACTGGCCACTAACCGGAACCATGATGATTATCTAATATGCCACGCGCATGAAGTGGTAATACGTTCCTTTTACAGGGGACGTGCACAAAATGCGAGCCTCAGTGGTCATTGTGTGCCTGACAGCTACGGCCTCCAGCTTTCTCTTTACCCAACAATCATGTTTCTTCGTTTCCGTTTTGTACCTTAAATCCTTTCAAAATTATCTCTCTTCCTGGTCCTCTGGTTTGGAAACATTCCGGTGAGTTTGATCAAAAGAAATAAAGTAGTGTGTTATATAAAATGGCGGCCCTGGATGTGGATACGGTATCGAAATATCTGGAGAGATCGATGCAGAACTGTTCACTGAGTAACCAGAGAATGAGTTTCGAAGATGGGTTTGGTGTGACGGACGAGAGCGATGGAGATCATATACCGATCATAGATATAACGTTGGAGCTCAATTCTCACATCCCTGTTCCTTACCATTTGGAACAGTGTCTTGATCTTAAGGTAACAAACACAAAACCAGATTCATTTTCTTCTTCTGCCTTTTTTCTTTCTTTCTTTCTATGTTTTAAGTACTCTCTAGTCTCTACAGGAATTTCGAGTTTACGTCATTTTTGTATTTAGTGTCGGAATAAAAGGATAAATAGCTTCTTTTTTTTCCTTAAAATATTTTTTTTTGTCATTTTTGTATTTTTTGTTTATTTGTGTTGCATTTATTGCTTCAACTCTTGTTAGTTGTGACTATTGTCTAATGATGACGAGGTTTGGTTTAAATCTTAATTCTAGTAACCAAAAGAGAACCCTAGCTGAAATTTAGGGGTTTTTAAGTTGTTTCTTATTATTTTTGGATTAAAATCTGGAGGCCGGTTTTATGTTTAGACAGGAGACGTAAACCGGAACAGTGGAATGAGAGTGAAGAAAGATCCGAGGAAATTGGTCAGTAGCAGCTATGCAGATCAATTCAGTGGAGACTCCATTGTAACTGTGTTTTCAGAAGAAGGTAGCTCGTATTACGAGAGCGAAGAGTCTTCATCAGAGTCATCGAGAGAAATTTACAAAGAAGAAGTTCTTGTGGTAGCTGGTTGCAAAGCTTGTTTCATGTATTTCATGGTCCCTAAACTCTTAACGGATTGCCCCAAGTGTGAAGCTCAGCTTCTCCACTTTTGGTCGACCACATTAAGCTTCTCCTTAGACCTCCTTTTTTCTTTCTTAGTTTTTTTCATTTTTATCTTCACAAAGATTTGTTGGTTGCCTTTTTTTTTTCTTATTCTCCTTTTATATCATAAAATATTAATTGGTCTTGTAGTATGTCAATCGCATTAACACAAATAGGGCCGGGCGAAAAAACATGAATCCGAAGAAGCAAACCGAACTCGATCCGAAAAAGTAGTATCAAATCCAAACCAAAATTGATTAAATATCAGAACGGGTCTAAAATTTTGG
Source organism: Brassica napus (assembly GCF_020379485.1). Classification (NCBI taxonomy): domain Eukaryota; kingdom Viridiplantae; phylum Streptophyta; class Magnoliopsida; order Brassicales; family Brassicaceae; genus Brassica; species Brassica napus. The sequence continues at coordinate 22,288,803 of NC_063450.1, read as the reverse complement.
TATATAAAAAACCGAAACCGAGCCCAATCCGAACCGAAATATTTCGGGTACCCTGAAATAGATTTATAAACCTCTATATTAATTATTTTTTAGATTTAATGTATATTAAAAAACATCCAAAATGTATTGATACTTTTAACTTATCCAAAATATTTGAAAATATATACAAATAATCAAAAGTAAATGTCTAAAATAGTTAAAGTATATTCAATACACCAAAAATACTTAAAATATTATTTATTCTCTATCCAAATATTCAAACCAAACCAATTTATATGTTAAGTTTAGGTATTTTGACATATGTTATTCAAATTTATATGTAATATATTATTTTGTTTATAAATTTTCAGTAATTTAAAATATATAATGAATTTTAAAATTTTAAAAATAATTTAAATGAGTTATCTGAACCCGAACTGAACCCGAACCAAAATTTAGAAATACCTGAATGGAGCTGAAATCTTTAACCCCGAAAATCCGAAACTCGAATAGACCCGAACCGAACCCGAATGGGTATCCGAACGCCCACCCCTAAACACAAAGTTTGATGGCAATGTACCAAATATAAATATATATATATAATATAAACATAAAAAATATTTTACAAAACTTATGACTAAAAATATGTGATTCAAAATAAAAAAATCACTTATTCATTTTTAATAATTTTCCATTTAGTTGACTTTATATTTTAATTATAAAAATATTAACAAATTAAGCTTATAAAAATATTATCAAACTAATTATTTTTAATAGTTCATAAATATCTGTCATAATATATTTGAATGTATATGCACTATCCCTTATAAAAATTATCATGCACAAAGATAATTTAGAGTAGTTGTTTTGATATTTGCATATTTTGTATTTTCTTTATTTTAATACTATTAATTTTATGTTTTATATAAAATAAAATATAATTTTTCTTATACTTATTCATGACACTGAGGTTTTAAAATGGAAGTGTGATTCATAAACGGAAGCGTAAGCTTCCAATGTGTATTTAAAAAATTATTTTTGGAAACGTATTGAAAGCGAGATTTAGGAACTTCCACAAAATTTCGATTCCGATTCCGGTTCCAAAGCGGGAAGCAGACGTCTGACGAATCTTCCATACAATCTAGGTTCCAACGAATAGATGGAAAAATAAAAACACAAGAACTAGTATGATAGCAGAATGTCATAGGTATGAATGGTGACCAAAGAACAACAAATAATAATGCATTCCCTAGTATTCCTAAAAAAAATCATCATTCATAAGGAATAATTTTTTCTTCTCATTCCCTACCATTCATTTTTTTTTTGTAGAGAAATAAAGAACAAAGTTATTCCTTGTTAAATATGAGATGGAACAACCATTCTTTTTCATTCCTGTAATTTTGTTCCTCTACGTTCTTTTTCTATTCATTCCTCTTGTTTCCAGAATGGTCACCAGTCGGACACATAATTCTTTTGATTGGTGCAAACAAGCGAATTTGGACGTAACAAGTGCAATGGGATTTAATAGATCTCGGTCTGTGAGGGCATGATTAACCTCGGTCTCTTAGCCGGGGTTATTAACTTATGATTTGACATTTTTTGTTTTTTTTAACAGTTTTTAGCTAAGAAACAATTCTTATATCTCTTATTTAAGAGACAGTTCTTAACTTTTCTTAGTTAAAATTTAAAAAAAGTTAAGAACCGTCTCTTATCCGAAGCTAAGAATCCGGGCTAAAAGACTGGGTTAATGATCTGAGATTTGATAAAATCGATTGGTTATGAAAGGGGCAGAGTCTTGAGAGTTTGGAGTGCTGTTCAATGAAGATAATCCTTTTAAGAAGAAAAAAAAACAGTATGATTGTCCCATGTGAATACTTTATTTTCTGTTTCCATAAGTCTACACAACAATTAAGACCATGATTATCCGTATAACTGGTTTTTGAGTTTCTTATTATTTATTTTTTATTTTAAAAAAAAATTAAAAAAAGAATCAATTGCGGACCGCCACGTATCAGTGAGGTCCGCAGACAGTACAAAGATCAGGACAAAAGCGATTTTTATTTCATCTTCTTTGTTAACGATTTTTACTCAAAATATGGGTTCCATCACTTTAAAAACCCTCTTGTAATTCCCGATAATTGTACTCTAAGACGTAACTCTTAGAATATTTTTTAATTTTTATTAAATTTCTCATAAATATCAAACAGATTCTTTTTAGCATATTAAAGAAAATTAATATCTTTTGCAAATTTATAGCTCCAGAATATTGGGGTTTGCTCCAATATGCTTCTATAATGCTATTTTGAAGCTATATATTAAAGAAAAATCTATACTATTTAAGCATAATTTCTCATAGGATTCTGTCCTTAATTTTTAGAGTTAGTTACATTGGAATGTTATTGTTTTCTTTGACATTTTTCAGTAAATTTCTCAGTTATATTTTCAACCAATCAAGTCAATTATTTTGCTAATCACTACAAGAAAACAGCGGTATTCTGACGGACATTCCGACGGAAAATGAAATCCTCGGAATATACCGAGGAATTTCCGAGGAAACACAAAATTGGGGTTCCTCGGAATTTCCTCGGAATATACCGACGGAATTCCGAGGAAACCTCAGTCCGTCGGAATATTCCGAGGAAATTCCGAGGAACAATGTGTTCCTCGGAAAAAACTGATGAATTCCGAGGAAATATTATAGCCGTTGGAGAGCCGTTGGGGGATTTTACAAAATTCCGAGGAAATTCCGACGAACTAGCCTTTTCCGTCGGAATTCCGTCGGAATTTCCTCGGTATGTCGGCAGGATTTAATCTATATATACAAGCACTCCTCTTCCTCTTCATTCACTCCATATCTTCATCCTCCCTCTTACTCTATTTACACACGAATTTGATTCATAAAAAATATGTCTTCTTCAAATTATTTTCGTTCTTGGATCGATCGACCTCATTTGGATCCGAACACGAGATTGCTTACGGAAGAATACCAACGAGGTATAACCGAATTCATGGGGTTAGTTCACCGACAACCGGAAGCAAAAACAGGTAAGTTAAGATGTCCTTGCTCTAATTGTAAAAATAGAAAGGTTATTAAAGAGTGGGATGTTTGGACTCATCTATATTTGAGTGGGTTTACACGAAGTTACAAAATTTGGTATCATCATGGGGAAACTGATTATGAACATGGTAGTACTAGCGAACCTCAGCCAGCGGTTAGATTAGAAGAACCAATTAGAACGGATGTAGATTATGGTGTAGGTACTGAGCAGATGGTAAATGATCATTTTAGAGGGGAAGATTTACCCAATGCAGAAGCTAGGAGATTTTATGATATGTTGGATGCTGGAAAGCAACCATTGTACGAAGGTTGCAGAGATGGTCATTCAGCTTTATCATCTGCTACAAGATTGATGGGCATTAAAACAGATTATAATTTGGCTGAAGACTGTGTGGATGCGATTGCTGATTTTGTAAAAGGTATTCTACCCGAGGATAATGTAGCTCCTGGTTCATACTACGAGGTTCAGAAACTCGTAGCTGGTCTTGGTTTATCGTATCAGGTAATAGATGTATGCAGCGACAACTGCATGATTTATTGGAGGGCGGATGAACAGCGGGTTACATGCAAATTTTGTGGAAAGCCTCGTTATAAAGATACGAGTGGAAGAGTTCCAGTGCCATATAAAAGGATGTGGTATTTACCTTTGACGGAAAGGTTGCAGAGGTTGTATCTGTCTGAACGCACAGCGCAACCAATGAGATGGCATGCGGAGCACTCAACAGATGGTGAGATCAGACATCCTTCAGATGCAAAAGCGTGGAAGCATTTCCAATCAAAGTATCCCGACTTTGCGTATGAGAGAAGAAATGTCTACCTTGGATTATGTACTGATGGTTTTAGTCCGTTTGGCAAGAGTGGAAGACAGTATTCTCTATGGCCCGTCATTCTTACACCATACAACCTCCCCCCAAACTTGTGCTTGCGACGAGAGTTTTTGTTTCTCTCGATTCTCGTTCCCGGACCAGAGCATCCTAAGAGATCACTTGATGTGTTTCTTCAGCCACTAATATATGAGTTGCAACAACTATGGGCTCAAGGTGCTGAAACATACGATGTTTCGTGTAAAGAAAACTTTCAAATGCGGGCAGTACTAATGTGGACAATAAGTGATTTTCCAGCATATGGTATGTTGTCTGGATGGACAACGCATGGAAGGCTATCATGTCCATATTGTCAAGATAACACTGATGCTTTCCAACTAAAACACGGAAGGAAAACGTGTTGGTTTGACTGTCACAGGAGATTCCTACCACCTGATCATCCATATCGTAGGAGTAGGAATTTGTTTACGAAGAACAAGAGGGTGTTTGACAGTCCACCTCCGGAAATTTGTGGGAAAGATTTGAAGATACAACTAAGAGATTTTGGTGCAGAAAGGACGCCAGAAGTCGGTGGACATGAGCGTTTTCCGGTAGATGCTGTTGGAGAACTACATAACTGGCACAAAAAAAGTATTTTCTGGGATCTGCCATACTGGGAGGATCATCTGCTAAGGCATAATTTAGATGTCATGCATATTGAGAAGAACTTTTTTGACAATCTCATGAACACGATCCTTAATGTTCAAGGTAAAACAAAGGATAATTTGAAGTCAAGACTGGATTTAGTCGATATATGTGCTCGTTCAGAACTTCATGTTGATGAAATGGTAGGGCTCCTTTTCCCATATACCGACTTGATGCAGCGGGAAAAGATGCGTTCTTTGATTGGATTTCAAACGATGTGGAATTTCCAGACGGTTACGCATCAAATTTGCGTAACTGTATCGACAGAAAGGAAGGAAAGTTTACTGGCTTGAAAAGCCACGATTGCCATGTAATGATGCAGCGCCTCCTTCCGTTCGCCTTCAAGGAACTATTACCACGAAATGTTCATGAAGCAATTGCAGGGATAAGTGGTTTCTTCCGCGATTTATGCACGAGATCAGTGACTCTTGAAGGTATTGAAAATTTGAAGACTAACATAGCCGTGATTCAGTGCAACCTTGAGAAGATATTTCCTCCCTCATTTTTTGATGTTATGGAGCATCTTGTTATTCACCTGGCAAGAGAATTGGAACTTGGTGGTCCTGTGCAGTATAGATGGATGTATCTGTATGAGCGGTATATGTTCCATTTGAAGAAGATGGTGAAAAATTTAAGTAGGGTGGAAGGTTCTATAGTCGCACAGATGATCAATGAAGAAACTTCAAACTTTGCCGAGTACTACTTTCCAGCAGAAGTTCAGACCAAAAACAGAAGACCTGCTCGGCATGATGATAGAGGCGAACGGGCAACATATCATGTTACGGTTCCAGACATTTTCACAGATGTTGGACGACTTAGCGGAAAACCAAAGGACCGTCGACTTACTGAGCAGGAGCGCAGTCATTTGCAAACATATTTGCTCACCAACTGCGAAGACGTTCTTCAATATGAGAGGTAAATAAATGAGCTTACAAATTTTTATTTTAACAAGTTGAAATTTAAATCTTAATTAATTACATTATTGTCATCATATACAGGATTTTCATGGCAGAAAAGCGGTTCGAGTATAGATACGCCACAGAGGACGAACTAGAAGAAATGAAGCAGAGAGAATTTAGTGGATGGATGTTTACTTATGTGAGTGCTTTAAACAAATTAAAATATATTTTATCACATATTTATACTAATTCACATTTATTGATATAATATATATATATGTGCTATTAATAGGTGTCTGCTGGTTTGGCCAGAGGTGAAACATTTGACGATTGGATACGTGAGATGGTCGTTGGACCAAACTTTGTTGTGAAGTCATATCCGAGATTTTGTACTCGAGGATATGCATTCACAACTCAGAAGAGGAGACGTTCGAGTACGACTTATGATGCTGGCGTTTGTTCTGCATCAGGAGATGATGTATACTACGGACACATACATGAGATTTTGGAAATTAAGTATTTGGGCATGGTTGGATTGCGCTGTACTGTTTTCTATTGTGATTGGCACGACAACACCCCAGATCGAGGTGTGAGAACAGATGCATTTGGTGTTACATCAGTAAATTCGAGGCGAAAGCTGCAATATTATGATCCTTTCATTCTTGCTTCTCAGGCCGATCAGGTAATTAAATGTTAATTATTCAGAATGATTCATCATCATGTGTATTAATTTATAATTTTTCTAAATGTTACAGGTTTGTTATATCAAGTACCCCCGGGTAAGGAACAGAGATGATCCATGGGTTACTGTTACAAGACTCAACCCGAGAGGCCGAGTTCAGGGAAGTTCTGAGCTGGAAGACCCACTACAACCAAGCACATCCGGCAACTTAAGTGCAGCAGAAGATTTAGCTGGAGTTGGCCTTGTAGTCGATTTAACCGACTTTGGAGAGGAAGCCGTCGTTCACGTAGAGGATGAACCAGTGATTGGAGAGTTTCACGAAGATCCAGATTCAGATTCATCTGGTGATGATGACTCGGAAACACACTACCATTGAACTTATTTTTTTTTTTTTTTAAAGAAATACCGAGGAAATTCCGAGGAACACTTGATATAACCTCTTTCCTCGGATAATAGTTATTTGGTTTATCTAGCAAGGCAAAGCTGAATACGAATTAAAAACTACTCAGAACACAACCAAATAAAACGAAGAAACCATGTAAAAGAAATACGAACTCATAATTAAGAAACCCAAAAAAAAACTCAGTTCAAAATTAACAGAAAATAAGACCATAAAACGTTAGAATAGAAAAGAAAATAAAATAGCCGGTGATAGCTCCTACTCCTCGTCTCCTGCTCCAGATGTTCCTGCATCGTTGGGTCTCTTGGACCTCTTTCTTACCCTGTGTGTACCACTCGAACCCGAACCAGAGGTGGATGGAGAGTTGTCCCGATGAACTACATCATCCTTTTGGCAACGACACGGCCTGATACGTGAAATGGCAGCCCAGATCTTGTGTAGCATGTCGTTGTTTGTCTTTATGCTCTGATCTCTCCAATGTTGTTGCTGGCGCGAAGTGGCGTTCGGTGGAAGCTCTTGCAGCTTGTACTGGCTGGAGTCTGATGGGAGTAGCTGATGGGGTTGTGAATCATCTGGAATGGCTTGTGCAGCCTCATCTTCTCCTTCTTCATCAACCACGCCCTTGCCTTTGGTCTGATATTTTGGCGTGAAGAAGGATGGCTTGTCTACTAGTGCGGTAGCAGGGGGTAGGAACTCAACTGCAGCCTCTGAAAGTAGAGAAGTGAGACCGATCTGAGGTAGGTGGCAGTAGAGTGTTTTCTTCGCTCGGTCCTGGAATACGTAGACGTAAGGACCATCCCGATGGATCCTCGAGTGGGGACCAGCTATGAACTCCTTACTTACTAGAGAAATGACATCCAGGTAGTTCCAAGCAATGTTGTTCGATCTGTCCAGTGCTACCTGCTGGTTCTTGCAGTCTACACCCACATGTCTAAGGATCCGAGTAATCACTGCACCAAATCCACATGCATTGCTCTTTGTTTTGGTTACTTTCCCCTTGTATCCTGCTAAGTTTGCGGCCAGCACCGCTCCCATGTTGAAGGCAGTAGCAGGTGGGAATGTAGAGTTTCCAAATGCCGGTAGCAAATGCCTCACACCTTGGTACAGGAGGCACAACTCCCATTGCGTGACTGATGCGGCTGTGGTTGTCCCGTATAGCAATGAGCCAATGAGGCGTGTGGCATATCTCAGTACTGGGCTCCGGATAAGTGACTCCTTTGCCTGAGAAGATCTTTAAACCCCTGTGCCAATCGTTTCCCAGAAGTTCAACAGCTCTGAAGTCCAATAAAGACCAGATGTCCTCTCCCCTGCACTCAATCCAAATAGTCTGCAGAGGTCTGTGAAAGATACCTCATAGTATACTTTCTGCACTACGAATGCCAGAAAACCTTCCTGATGGCTATCATCGGGACGGGTGACGTATGCGGATGCTATGAACTGGCGTACCAACTCCGGATAAGTGGGTTCGTTGAGGTTGCATAGTTGGCCTAGACCCATGTTCTGGAACAGTCCTTCAATGTCTGCTTGGATTCCCAATATTGTCATCGTCTCAGGACATGCTAGTTGTGTAGCCGGAACGGCTACCTTCTTCATGTTGTTGTAGTGGGTGGTATCAGACTTATCCCACTTCTTTGGCCTTTGCTTCTCTCGCTGAGACGAACCCTCTTCTTGTGTGTTCTTCTTTGCTGACATTTTCGTGCGCTTCATTCTCTACAAAATAGAATCATTGCTCTCAACATGGTTATAATCAATTAAGAACTCAAAGCAACATGAAAATGAAAAGCGAAATCGAGTTGTGATAAAAAAAAAACCAAATTGAAAAAAATTCTCAATCCCTAAATCATCTCAAATCCTGTTCCAAACTCGTTGATCACAGACAATTGTGTTCTATTCCATGTTTAAACATCTGTTTCATGCATATTTGATCAAGGAATCAACACGGAAATAAGAAATTCACAAAACCCAAAAAATTGCTCAAGAACACGATTTCAGAATGTGGAGATTCGCGGAGTATACCTGTCTTAGGGTGAAGACGAGTGTAGGAATCAGGTAGAGCTCGAAAAATCAAGTGGAATGGAGCCCAAAATTGTTCAAATCGGATGATTATAGAGAGAGAAAGGGGGGGGGGGCGAAATATAGGGGAAATCGGAGGGGATGAGAGTTCTAAGGTTTAGATCCAGAAAATGTCGGGTTTTGCCTAATAATTCTGTTTTCCGAACACGCATCGATCGATGCGTTTTTGTTCTATAACGCATCGATCGATCACAATCTTACGGCCCGGTCCATCTTTGTAATCGATCGATTTGTTTTTGTTCAGAAACGCATCGATCGATGCGTTTTAAAAAAAACATACAAGATTTTCCGAGGACATTCCGAGGAAAAATTGAGATTCTCGATCGAACGATGGGATACTCTCATCGATCGATCACAATCTTACGGCCCGGTCCATCTTTGTAATCGATCGATGCGTTTTTGTTCTTAACGCATCGATCGATGCGTTTTTAAAAAAACATACAAGATTTTCCGAGGCCATTCCGAGGAACAATTGAGATTCTCGATCGATCGATGGGATACTCTCATCGATCGATCACAATCTTACGGCCCGGTCCATCTTTGTAATCGATCGATTTGTTTTTGTTCAAAAACGCATCGATCGATGCGTTTTTAAAAAAACATACAAGATTTTCCGAGGACATTCCGAGGAACAATTGAGATTCTCGATCGATCGATGGGATTCTCTCATCGATCGATCACAATCTTACGGCCCGGTCCATCTTTGTAATCGATCGATTTGTTTTTGTTCAAAAACGCATCGATCGATGCGTTTATTTAAAAAAAATTACGTTTTGAAACCCCAAACACTAGTTCCTCGGAATTTCCTCGGAATATTCCGAGGAAATTCCGAGGAAGAAGAGGGTTTCCTCGGAGTTCCCTCGGAATAATCCGAGGAAATTCCGAGGAAATAGGGTTTTTAAACTGAAAACAACGTTTTGCCGTTTGAATAACACCTATATAACCCTTATTAAGTGTCTTACGTTCATTATGAAGTCAAAAATTTGTTCCTTACCGTATAATTAACACTTTTCCGATTGTATGAACGAAATCTCGCAACATAAGACAAACACTTATACCTTTTAATGAACGGTAAAGGGAATACTTTCAATTAGTTTTGAAATTTTTTATTTCATGGTTTATGCTCATCTATACAAAGAATCCTCAATGGTATGCATTACAATTGTATAAGAAATGAAATACGGCAAAAAAAATTGATGTTTTGAAACCCCAAACACTAGTTCCTCGGTATTTCCTCGGAATATTTTCATTTTACCGGGCAAATATTTCGCGAAAATTGAAATTAGAATTCCGACGGATAATATCCGTCGGACCCTAGGTTTTATAACCACGAGCCACTTCTTCTTCCCCATTTCTTTCTTCTTCCTCTGCGCAAATCCTCTCTTCTCTCCGGCGATTTCCCCCTGAAATCCGACGATATCTCCGGCGATCTCCCTCTTCTCTTACACAAATCATGTAAGGACCCTATCCCACTCTCTTAGGTTCTATTTGTTAGGTTTTTGTGTGGTTTTGATAGATTTTTTTTAGGGTGATTGGTTAGGATTGTGATTTGGTTGTATAATAGGTTTAGAATTGTGATTTGGTTGAATGATTTGTTTTGTTGAATTGATTTAGAATTTTTTTATAATTTTTTTTTTCTATTTATAAAATCGATTTTTGTATATAAAATCGATTTTTGTATTTTACAAATCGATTTTTCTATATAAATTTGATTTTTTGGACTTTACAAAAAACAATTTCTATATAAATTCGATTTTTTGGATTTTACAAAACATTTTAAATATCTATAAAACTTTTTTTGTGATTAAAAACTATTATTTAGGATTTAAAAATATTTTTAATATATATATATTATTAAAACTATTTTTTTGTAATTATTAAACTATTTTTATTTATTACAACTATTTTTTGTTTATTAGAACTATTTTTATATATTTATTAAAAAATTTAAATATATATAAATATTTTTTGTGATTAAATAATTTGGGAATTTTTTTTAAAAAAAAAATAATTTATATATTTCTGTATTTATTAAATATATTTTTAAATTTACAGGTCTCATGATGATCAGACCCGGCTTCGACAGCGTCGTGGTCGTGGTGGTACGGAGAGCCAGTCTCGGGATTCCAGCCATTTTCAGGATTTCCCTTCGCCCCACAGCTCCAACCATACATCTTCCTCTGCTGCACCCGCTCCTGCTCCTCCCGCTCCTGCTCCTCTCGCTCCCGCTGCTGCATCCGCTCCTGTTCCTCCGGGTCCTCCGGGAGTGATGCGTGTTGCGGAGTTGGTTCAACAGCCCGGTCGTGACCATCTTCCGTATCTCACTCCGTATCCACATGGACGGGGTCAAACATGGTAATTAAACATTTTTTTTTCTTTAAATTTGGATTCATTATTAACCGTTTGTTCTTTTAATAAGGTTCAACCGATCCGGGAACGGGATCAGCGCATGGATCAACCGTATGATGTACTCGGCCCTCGACAGTGGACATCCGACTTTCACTCACTTCCCAACCGACAAGCAGGTTCTGTGGTTTCGTCAGTTTGCGGTAAGTATTCTAATTTTTTACTTATATTTTTAATCTTTAATATAAATTTTCTACTAATTGTGTTTTTTTTCCAGCAAGAGTTCAACTGGAATTCCGATGAGACGCTCTTTATCTATCACCACTTCGTCCATAAAGTAATGGACAACTATGGGAAGCAGATCCACGAGTGGAAGAAGAAGTGGGAAATCAATAAGGTTCGATTTAATTTATTAAACTATTTTTTAATTTATTAAATTTTTCTTTTTTTTTTATTAAAAGGTCCCAAAGTCGATGAACTTCACGGTCTGGAAGGAGTTGTGTGCGCACTGGGATAAGGAAGAGACGAAAGAAACTTCTTCCACCAACTCCACCAACCGCAAGAGCGACCGTAAAGGGAAGGGCATCTACAAGCATAACTTGGGTGCTCAATCTATTGCCACTCTCGGAGATCGCATGGTAAGTTCAACCGTTTTTTCTTCAATTATTTGAGTTTCAGAATTTAAATTTATTGTGCATTTCTTCTAATTTCTAATGTTTCTTTAATTTATGTTTTTTTTCAAGGCGGAAGAAAATGATGGCGAGCCGGTTGATGATCTCGCCCTAATGAGGAGGGCGTATACCAACAAGAAGACCGGCCAGATTGATGACGGTCTTGTGAGGGACGTGGTCGACCTGGTCCAAACTCAGGTGGTAGACGAAGTGTCTCAGCTTCAAACCGAGGATGACGCTTCGACGGCTTCGACCAACTTGTCCCGGTTTCGAATCAACGAAATCGTTGAATCCGTAAGTTCTTTGTTTTTAAAAGTTCAATTCATTTATTTCTTGGTTTAAATTTCTAAATTTGGCTTTTTTCTATTCAGTCGGTTCCAAAGAAGAAGGGACGTTTGGTCGGTTTGGGTCGTCGCACCCGGTCGGTTCCCCCTTCTTCTGCACCACCGCCCTTTGTTGATCCAGAAGTACTTACGGCCCAGTTGAAGGACAAAGATGATCGTATATCTTTGTTAGAGACCCAGATGGCGGCTCAACAGGCGGGCTATGAGGCACAGAGGAGGCTGAACCAGCAAATGATGGAGATGATGCAGAGGATGTACCCGAACGAGGTGTTCCCGGACGTGCCAGACCCGTAGTTTTTTTTTTCCACAAACTCGGAATGTTTTATTTTTATTTGTGAAACTTTGAATATTAATTAATATGATTTCAATTTTACTTTTAATTTCATATTTTCGAATTTAAATTTCAGAAATTTTATTTTTTTAAAAAAATTAATATTTTTTACATTCCGAGGAAATTAATTATATTTTTCACTTGATCGATCGATGCGTTTTTGTTCAAAAACGCATCGATCGATGCGTTTTTTAAAAAACGTTCGGGCTATACCGAGGGACAGGTTCCTCTGTTTATTCTGAGGAACTTTTCCCTCGGTATATTCCGAGGAACTGGTCCCTCGGTATATACCGAGGGAAAAGTTCCTCGGAATAAACCGAGGAAAATGTCCGTCGGTATACTCCTATCGATCGATGTATATATGTCCAAACACGCATCGATCGATGAACTTCCGATGAATTATACCGACGAAGTTCTCCCTCGGTATATTCCGAGGACATTTCCGACAAACTAGTGATCCTCGGAATTTCCTCGGAATTCCGACGGAAAATTCCGAGGGATTTCCGAGGAAAAAATAAATTCCGAGGAATTATTTCCGACGACGTGTTTCGTCGGTATGTCGTCGGAATAACGATATTCCGACGAAATTCCGACGATTTTTTCCCTCAGAATCCTTGATGTTTTCTTTTAGTGAATCAATTACATTCAATCAGTATTTAATAAATTATACTTATACTTAATGTAGATTTCGCCTAATTATCATTTATACTTAATGTACATTTAATGTTTTACTCGTTTCAGAAAAGGGTTGATATATAGTTATAAACTTTGATACTATATTTTGTAGCTTTGTTAGACTGTATATCCATGCCGCCATTACACCTCCTTAACCTTGAGTCCTTGATAGCATATAATTTTTTTTAAATACACAGCAGATTTTAACGTCAAAATTCTCATATATTCATCATTTTTTACTTGCTATCAAGATTAAGTGGCTTTGACAAAAGTGGAATATTAAGACTGTTGCAAATGTTTTATTTACAAGAATACAAATACAAAGTTATATATACAATATCATTAACATTTCTAAATAAACCCATACTGTATGCTGATAGGTTCCAAGTTAGTAAGAGCAAATATTTTGTTTTACCCAAATTTTACAATATTATAACCACTCTTATAATAAAAAGTACATAAATTATTAAATTATATATATATATATATATATTAATTCCAAATAACCTAATTTCTAAATAAATTAAATTATGATGTATATATATATATATATATAGGGTAATTCTCCTAAATAGACAATTTTCAAGTTTTGGTCACAAAAATAGACCACAAGCAGGAAAATGACCAAAATGTTTCATTTAATAGGTAAAATGACACTAATACCCTAGATATATAAAAAAATAAAAATAAATAAAAATAATATTTTTTTTTCATAGTTTTAGATTATATGTATTCAAATTCAAACTATAAATTTGTTTTCGAATTTTTATTTTATTTTTTTTTCAAATTTTCTTTTTGTAATTCGAAAATACTTTTTGAAACTATTTTTAAAATTTTTATTTTCAAATTTTAATATTTATTTTTTATTTTATAAAATTTTAAACCTTAAACCCAAATCTCCACTCCTTAACTGTAAACCCTAAGGTTTGGATTAGTTAACCCTAGAGGTATAAATGTATATTTACCTTTTTAATGAAACACTTTGGTCATTTTGATCCTTAGAGTCTATATTTGTGACAAAAACTTTCTTAGTGCTATCTTAGGGTATTTCTCATATATATATATATGTAATTTGTTTTCATTATTAAATAAACTTCAATATATATAGGTTTATAAAATATAAGAAGTATTACTATCTAAGATAAGGATTATCCTAATTTTCCGATAGAACTGAATCACCCAATATTTTTTAAATATCAAATTTCTCCGGATCTTTTTTTTCAAAAAAAAAATCCAAATATGTGGTTTTTAATCGAGTTATTCGAAATTATCTGAAAAGCATGAATCAATTAGAACCAAATTGAACTAAAACATTTACCGGGTTACTAACAGTGTTATCCATATCAAACTCGAAAAAGAATAATCAAACCAAAACCAAAACCAAATTCATAAAAATTGAATGGTTCTTTTATCTCTTGAATCAAAAAAATCAAAAACCACAACTGAACCGAAATCGAAAACCAAAAAAAAAATTGGAATCGAACCGAAAACTGAACGTTCATGTTTAAACATATTAGTGAAAAACAAACGAGTTTTGTAAATTGTCAACAAAAAATAATCCTGCGCTTTTAAAATGCGGATCAAAATTTAGTTTATTTTTATAATAGCTTTTTCCAACTTTGAAAAAAAATATAGAAGTAGGTTGAAAATGATTTGCGGTACTAGATGATCAAAAATTAGTCATATGTTTGCAACCTTCGTACAATGGTTGCTTTCTAGCATCCAACATATCATAAAATCTCCTAGCTTCTGCATTGGGTAAATCTTCCCCTCTAAAATGATCATTTACCATCTGCTCAGTACCTACACCATAATCTACATCCGTTCTAATTGGTTCTTCTAATCTAACCGCTGACTGAGGTTCGCTAGTACTACCATGTTCATAATCAGTTTCCCCATGATGATACCAAATTTTGTAACTTCGTGTAAACCCACTCAAATATAGATGAGTCCAAACATCCCACTCTTTAATAACCTTTCTATTTTTACAATTAGAGCAAGGACATCTTAACTTACCTGTTTTTGCTTCTGGTTGTCGGTGAACTAACCCCATGAATTCGATTATACCTCGTTGGTATTCTTCCGTAAGCAATCTCGTGTTCGAATCCAAATGAGGTCGATCGATCCAAGAACGAAAATAATTTGAAGAAGACATATTTTTTATGAATCAAATTCGTGTGTAAATAGAGTAAGAGGGAGGATGAAGATATGAAGTGAATGAAGAGGAAGAGGAGTGCTTGTATATATAGATTAAATCCTGCCGACATACCGAGGAAATTCCGACGGAATTCCGACGAAAAAGGCTAGTTCGTCGGAATTTCCTCGGAATTTTGTAAAATCCCCCAACGGCTCTCCAACGGCTATAATATTTCCTCGGAATTCATCGGTTTTTTCCGAGGAACCCCAATTTTGTGTTTCCTCGGAATTTCCTCGAAAATTCCTCGGTATATTCCGAGGATTTCATTTTCCGTCGGAATGTCCGTCAGAATACCGCTGTTTTCTTGTAGTAAACACCATCATGCACGCCCAACTCTCTTTTTCATTATTTTTCCTTTCTTTTGGGGTTTTTTATTTTGCCATTTTAGGGTTTTTTTTTTAAGTTCAAAATATACACTGATCTTATTTATGACAAAATTATCAAATAACAAGCGTGAAACCATACATGATATATAGTTTTTTTGCCATTTCACAGACATAAACAAACCAAAGAATGTATCCGAAGTACCAGACATAGAAAAAGTGGAATGAAAATCAAATAGAAATTAAAGCTTGAGTTGAAATGGGTAAGAAGGCCAATTCTTGAGATCTTCTTCTTGCCTCTGGAACTTACCATCATCATCTACAACGCTCTCATCCAAATAATCACTGTACTTCAACAAGAACGCTAACACAAGAACAACCCACTCTAAGCAGAACATCAATATGCACAAACCACCGGCGAGTTTAAGAATCACCGCTCCGTCTTCTTCCAGAACAAAAGATTTCAGAACCCTAAGGAACATTTTAGGGTTTTCTTTTGTATACTTACAATTCATATCCCCCTACAACCATATATATATAATATGATTTTTTGCACTCAAAACTTGAAGTCAAACACAACTAACCCATGTTTTTTTTAGAATTTTGACTTGCCTCTTTCATCCCCAAAGTTCAGATTATTCACGAAAATGCCATCACTTTTTTTTTAAATGCATATTTTACTCTATCACCCTCATCTTCTTCAAGTATTCACAATATTGTCATTGCCATCAATACAACAACCACCATGAACAACCAATTTAAACTCTTAATGCACCTAAAAATCAATTTACACTATTTCTTTCTCAGTTCTTATGAACCAAAAACATCTATTTACTTTCTCTCCATATTCATTTAAAAAAACTCAAGATTTTGATTCTAAAATTTTTATGGTTCATAGAGCCATTGAAGCTTACGATTCTTGGTGGGTAACTTTTGTTTGAGATTCTGGGTGCTTGGAGAAGACTTTTGTGTGCTAAACAAGTTATCTCACTGGTTGAAACTATGAAATTAGTTTTTTTTTCCAGATCGGTTCGTCCAGACGACTTCCTGATAAGTCGTCTGGCTGTAGACGACTTACATGGAAGTCTTCTGGTCAATGCAGAGGTTAATTTTGCAATTAACTTTTAAATGTGTTTTTCTAGACGACTTACATGGAAGTCGTCCATCTTTGTTTGTTAAAAAAAAGTCGAGACGACTTCCATGTAAGTCGTCTAAGGTAAACGGGTTAGGTTTGCATTTGACCGGATTGAGTCAGAAATTTGACTTTTCCTGGACGACTTACATGTAAGTCGTCCAGTAGAAAATTAAAAAATCAATATTTTGTTATACCTAGACGACTTCCAAGTAAGTTGTCTCAGGTTAGTTTTGCAATTGAAAAATAAAACAAAAAAAATTATTTTTGTCTAGACGACTTACACGGAAGTCGTCCATCCACTACAAGAAAACAACAAGGATTCTGAGGGAAAAAATCGTCGGAATTTCGTCGGAATATCGTTATTCCGACGACATACCGACGAAACAAGTCCTCGGAAATAATTCCTCGGAATTTCTTCTTTCCTCGGAAATCCCTCGGAATTTTCTAACGGAATTCCGAGGAAACCAATTTCCGAGGAAATTCCGAGGATCACTAGTTTGTCGGAAATCTCCTCGGAATATACCGAGGGAGAACTTCGTCGGGATATTTCCTCGGAAGTTCATCGATCGATGCGTTTTTGGACATATATACATCGATCGATCGTAATATACCGAGGAACATGTCCCTCGGTATATTCCGAGGAACATGTCCCTCGGTATATTCCGAGGAATAGGTTCCTCGGAATATTCCAAGGAAAGGTGTCCCTCTGTAGATTCCGAACGTTTTTTTATAAACAGATCGATCGATGGATTTATGTCCAAAAACGCATCGATCGATCGAGTAAAAAATATAATTAATTTCCTCGGAATGTAAAAAATATTATTATTTTTTTAAAAATAAAATTTTTGAAATTTAAATTCGAAAATATAAAATTAAAATTAAAATTGAAATCATATTAATTAATATTCAAAGTTTCACAAATAAAAATAAAACATTCCGAGTTTTTGGAAAAAAAAAAAAACTACGAGTCTGGCACGTCCGGGAACACCTCGTTCGGGTACATCCTCTGCATCATCTCCATCATTTTCTGGTTCAGCCTCCTCTGTGCCTCATAGCCCGCCTGTTGAGCCGCCATCTGGGTCTCCAACAAAGATATGCGATCATCCTTGTCCTTCAACTGAGCCGTAAGTACTTCTGGATCAACAAAGGACGGTGGTGCAGAAGAAGGAGGAACCGACCGGGTGCGACGACCCAAACCGACCAAACGTCCCTTCTTCTTTGGAACCGACTGAATAGAAAATAGCCAAATTTACAAATTTAAACCAAGAAATAAATGAATTGAACTTTAAAAAAAAAAGAACTTACGGATTCAACGATTTCGTTGATTCGAAACCGGGACAAGTTGGTCGAAGCCGTCGAAGCGTCATCCTCGGTTTGAAGCTGAGACACTTCGTCTACCACCTGAGTTTGGACCAGGTCGACCACGTCCCTCACAAGACCGTCATCAATCTGGCCGGTCTTCTTGTTGGTATACGCCCTCCTCATTAGGACGAGATCATCAACCGGCTCGCCATCATTTTCTTCCGCCTTGAAAAAAACATAAATTAAAGAAACATTAGAAATTAGAAGAAATGCACAATAAATTAAAATTTTGAAACTCAAATAATTGAAGAAAAAGCGGTTGAACTTACCATGCGATCTCCGAGAGTGGCAATAGATTGAGCACTCAAGTTATGCTTGTAGATGCCCTTCCCTTTACGGTCGCTCCTGCGGTTGGTGGAGTTGGTGGAAGAAGTTTCTTTCGTCTCTTCCTTATCCCAATGCGCACACAACTCCTTCCAGACCGTGTCGTTCATCGACTTTGGGACCTTTTAATAAAAAAGAAAAGAAAATAGTTTAATAAATTAAAAAATAGTTTAATAAATTAAAAAATTGTTTAATAAATTAAATCGAACCTTATTGATTTCCCACTTCTTCTTCCACTCGTGGATCTGCTTCCCATAGTTGTCCATAACTTTATGGACGAAGTGGTGATAGATAAAGAGCGTCTCATCGGAATTCCAGTTGAACTCTTGCTGGAAAAAAAACACAATTAGTATAAAATTTATATTAAAGATTAAAAATATAAGTAAAAAATTAGAATACTTACCGCAAACTGACGAAACCACAAAACCTGCTTGTCGGTAGGGAAGTGAGTGAAAGTCGGATGTCCCCTGTCGAGGGCCGAGTACATCATACGGTTGATCCATGCGCTGATCCCGTTCCCGGATCGGTTGAACCTAATAAAAAGAACAAACGGTTAATAATGAATCCAAATTTAAAGAAAAAAAAATGTTTAATTACCATGTTTGACCCCTTCCAAGTGGATACGGAGTGAGATACGGAAGATGGTCACGACCGGGCTGTTGAACCAACTCCGCAACACTCATCACTCCCGGAGGACCCGGAGGAACAGGAGCGGATGCAGCAGCGGGAGCGAGAGGAGCATGAGCGGGTGCAGCAGAGTGAGATGTATGGTTGGAGCTGTGGGGCGAAGGGGAATCCTGAAAATGGCTGGAATCCCGAGACTGGCTCCCCGTACCACCACGACCACGACGCTGTCGAGGCCGGGTCTGATCATTATGAGACCTGTAAATTACAAAAATATATTTAATAAATACAGAAATATATAAATTAATTTTTTTTAAAAAAAAATCCCAAATAATTTAATCACAAAAAAGATTTATATATATTAAAAATATTTAATAAATATATAAAAATAGTTCTAATAAACAAAAAATAGTTTTAATAAATAAAAAATAGTTTAATAATTACAAAAAATAGTTTTAATAATATATATATAGAAAAATCGTTTTTAAATCTCAAATAATAGTTTCTAATCACAAAAAAAGTTTTATAGATATTTAAAATGTTTTGTAAAATCCAAAAAATCGAATTTATATACAAAAAAGATTTTGTAAAATCCAAAAAATCGAATTTATATAGAAAAATCGTTTTGTAAAATACAAAAATCGATTTTATATACAAAAATCGATTTTATAAATACAAAAATCGATTTTATAAATACAAAAAAATAAAAAAAAATTTTAAAAAATTCTAAATCAATTCAACAAAACAAATTATTCAACCAAATCACAATTGTAAACCTATTATACAACCAAATCACAATCCTAACCAATCACCCTAACAGAAATCTATCAAAACTACACAAAAACGTAACAAATAGAACCTAAGAGAGTGGGATAGGGTCCTTACATGATTTGTGTAAGAGAAGGGGGAGATCGCCGGAGATATCGTCGGATTTCAGGGGGAAATCGCCGGAGAGAAGAGAGGAGTCGCGTAGAGGAAGAAGAGAGAAATGGGGAAGAAGAAGGGGCTCGTGGTTATAAAACCTAGGGTCCGACGGACATTATCCGTCGGAATTCCGTCGGAATTCTAATTTCAATTTTCGCGAAATATTTGCCCGGTAAAATGAAAATATTCCGAGGAAATTCTGACGAATAGTAAAATATCCGTCGGAATTTCCTTGGAATATTCCGAGGAAATACCGAGGAACTAGTGTTTGGGGTTTCAAAACATCAATTTTTTTTGCCGTATTTCATTTCTTATACAATTGTAATGCATACCATTGAGGATTCTTTGTATAGATGAGCATAAACCATGAAATAATAAATTTCAAAACTAATTGAAAGTATTTTCTTTACCGTTCATTAAAAGGTATAAGTGTTTCCCTTATGTTGTGAGATTTCGTTCATACAATCGGAAAAGTGTTAATTATACGGTAAGAAACAAATTTTTGACTTCATAATGAATGTAAGACACTTAATAAGGGTTATATAGGTGTTATTCAAACCGCAAAACGTTGTTTTCGGTTTAAAAACCCTATTTCCTCGGAATTTTCTCGGATTATTCCGAGGGAATTCCGAGGAACTAGTGTTTGGGGTTTCAATACGTCAATTTTTGTTTTATAAAGGATCGATCGATGTATATATATCCAAAAACGCATCGATCGATCACTAAGATGGACCAAAGCGTAACAATGTGATCGATCGATTAGACTATCCCATCGATCGATCGAGAATCTCAAGCTTTCCTCGGAATGGCCTCGGAAAATCTCGTACGTTTTTGTATAAACGGATCGATCGATGTGTTTATATCCAAAAACGCATCGATCGATCACTAAGATGGACCAAAGCGTAACAATGTGATCGATCGATTGGATTATCCCATCGATCGATCGAGAATCTCAAACGTTCCTCGGAATGTCCTCGGAAAATCGTGTAAGTTTTTTTATAAACGGATCGATCGATGTGTATATATCCGAAAACTCATCGATCGATCACTAAGATGGACCAAAGCGTAACAATGTGATCGATCGATTGGATTATCCCATCGATCGATCGAGAATCTCAAACGTTCCTCGGAATGTCCTCGGAAAATCGTGTAAGTTTTTTTATAAACGGATCGATCGATGGATATATATCCGAAAACGCATTGATCGATCACTAAGATGGACCAAAGCGTAACAATGTGATCGATCGATTAGATTATCCCATCGATGGATCGAACAAAATATCGGGAGCCTTTTTATAAACGCATCGATCGATCCGTATTTGTTCAAAAACGCATCGATCGATGCGTGTGCGGGAAACAGAATTAAAAGGCAAAACCCGAACTTTTTGGATCAAAACCTCAGAGCTCTCATCCCCTCCGATTTCCCCTATAATTCGCCCCCCCCTTTTTCTCTCACTATAATCATCCGATTTGAACAATTTTGGGCTCTATTCCCCTTGATTTTTCGAGCTCTACCTGATTCCTACACTCGTTTTCACTCTAAGACAGGTATACTCCGCGAATCTCCACATTCTGAAATCGTGTTCTTGAGCAATTTTTTGGGTTTTGTGAATTTCTTATTTCCGTGTTGATTCCTTGATCAAATATGCATGAAACAGTTGTTTAAACATGGAATTGAACACAATTGTCTGTGATCAACGAGTTTGGAACTGGATTTGAGATGATTTAGGGATTGAGATTTTTTTCAATTTGGTTTTTTTTATCACAACTCGATTTCGCCTTTCATTTTCATGTTGCTTTGAGTTCTTAATTGATTATAACCATGTTGAGAGCAATGATTCTATTTTGTAGAGAATGAAGCGCACGAAAACATCAGCAAAGAAGAACACACAAGAAGAGGGTTCGTCTCAGCGAGAGATGCAAAGGCCAAAGAAGTGGGATAAGTCTGATACCACCCACTACAACAACATGAAGAAGGTAGCCGTTCCGGCTACACAACTAGCATGTCCTGAGACGATGACAATATTGGGAATCAAATCAGACATTGAAGGGCAGTTCCAGAACATGGGTCTAGGCCAACTATGCAACCTCAACGAACCCACTTATCCGAAGTTGGTACGCCAGTTCATAGCATCCGCATACGTCAGCCGTCCCGATGATAGCCATCAGGAAGGTTTTCTGGCATTCGTAGTGCAGAAAGTATACTTTGAGGTATCTTTCACAGACCTCTGCGGACTATTTGGATTGAGTGCAGGGGAGAGGACATCTGGTCTTTATTGGACTTCAGAGCTGTTGAACTTCTGGGAAACGATTGGCACAGGGGTTTATAGATCTTCTCAGGCAAAGGAGTCACTTATCCGGAGCCCAGTACTGAGATATGCCACACGCCTCATTGGCTCATTGCTATACGGGACAACCACAGCCGCATCAGTCACGCAATGGGAGTTGTGCCTCCTGTACCAAGGTGTGAGGCATTTGCTACCGGCATTTGGAAACTCTACATTCCCACCTGCTACTGCCTTCAACATGGGAGCGGTGCTGGCCGTAAACTTAGCAGGATACAAGGGGAAAGTAACCAAATCCAAGAGCAATGCATGTGGATTTGGTGCAGTGATTACTCGGATCCTTACACATGTGGGTGTAGACTGCGAGAACCATCAGGTAGCACTGGACAGATCGAACAACATTGCTTGGAACTACCTGGATGTCATTTCTCTAGTAAGTAAGAAGTTCATAGCTGGTCCCCACTCGAGTATCCATCGGGATGGTCCTTACGTCTACGTATTCCAGGACCGAGCGAAGAAAACACTCTACTGCCACCTGCCTCAGATCGGCCTGACTGCTCTACTTTCAGAGGCTGCAGTTGAGTTCCTACCCCCTGCTACCGCACTAGAAGACAAGCCATCCTTCTTCACGCCAAAATATCAGACCAAAGGCAAGGCCGTAGTTGATGAAGAAGGAGAAGATGAGGCTGCACAAGCCATTCCAGATGATTCACAACCCCATCAGCTACTCCCATCAGACTCCAGCCAGTACAAGCTGCAAGAGCTTCCACCGAACGCCACTTCGCGCCAGCAATAACATTGGAGAGATCAGGGCATAAAGACAAACAACGACATGCTACACAAGATCTGGGCTGCCATTTCACGTATCAGGCCGTGTCGTTGCCAAATGGATGATGTAGTTCATCGGGACAACTCTCCATCCAGCTCTGGTTCGGGTTCGAGTGGTACACACAGGGTAAGAAAGAGGTCCAAGAGACCCAACGATGCAGGAACATCTGGAGCAGGAGACGAGGAGTAGGAGCTATCTCCGGCCAGTATTGCCATTTGATTTCCGACCGCGCTATTTTATTTTCTTTTCTATTCTAACGTTTTATGGTCTTATTTTCTGTTAATTTTGAACTTAGTTTTTTTTTTTTTTTTTCTTAATTATGAGTTCGTATTTCTTTTACATGGTTTCTTCGTTTTATTTGGTTGTGTTTTGAGTAGTTTTTAATTCGTATTCAGCTTTGCCTTGCTAGATAAACCAAATAACTAATATCCGAGGAAAGAGGTTATATCAAGTGTTCCTCGGAATTTCCTCGGTATTTCTTAAAAAAAAAAAAAAAAATCAATGGTAGTCTGTTTCCGAGTAATCATCACCAGATGAATCTGAATCTGGATTTTTGTGAAACTCTCCAATCACTGGTTCATCCTCTACGTGAACAACGACTTCCTCTCCAAAGTCGGTTAAATCGACTACAAGGCCAACTCCAGCTAAATCTTCTGCTGCACTTAAGTTGCCGGATGTGCTTGGTTGTAGTGGGTCTTCCAGCTCAGAACTTCCCTGAACTCGGCCTCTCGGGTTGAGTCTTGTAACAGTAACCCATGGATCATCTCTGTTCCTTACCCGGGGGTACTTGATATAACAAACCTGTAACATTTAGAAAAATTATAAATTAATACACATGATGATGAATCATTCTGAATAATTAACATTTAATTACCTGATCGGCCAGCGAAGCAAGAATGAAAGGATCATAATATTGCAGCTTTCGCCTCGAATTTACTGATGTAACACCAAATGCATCTGTTCTCACACCTCGATCTGGAGTGTTGTCGTGCCAATCACAATAGAAAACAGTACAGCGCAATCCAACCATGCCCAAATACTTGATTTCCAAAATCTCATGTATGTGTCCGTAATATACATCATCTCCTGATGCAGAACAAATGTCAGCATCATAAGTCGTACTCGAACGTCTCCTCTTCTGAGTTGTGAATGCATATCCTCGAGTACAAAATCTCGGATATGACTTCACAACAAAGTTTGGTCCAACGACCATCTCACGTATCCAATCGTCAAATGTTTCAACTCTGGCCAAACCAGCAGACACCTATTAATAGCACATATATATATGTTATATCAATAAATGTGAATTAGTATAAATATGTGATAAAATATATTTTAATTTGTTTAAAGCACTCACATAAGTAAACATCCATCCAGTAAATTCTCTCTGCTTCATTTCTTCTAGTTCGTCCTCTGTGGCGTATCTATACTCGTACCGCATTTCTGCCATGAAAATCATGTATATGATGACAATAATGTAATTAATTAAGATTTAAATTTCAACTTGTTAAAATAAAAATTTGTAAGTTAGACATTTCTTCTCTCATACGCAAAGTCGGGATACTTTGATTGGAAATGCTTCCACGCTTTTGCATCTGAAGGATGTCTGATCTCACCATCTGTTGAGTGCTCCGCATGCCATCTCATTGGTTGCGCTGTGCGTTCAGACAGATACAACCTCTGCAACCTTTCCGTCAAAGGTAAATACCACATCCTTTTATATGGCACTGGAACTCTTCCACTCGTATCTTTATAACGAGGCTTTCCACAAAATTTGCATGTAACCCGCTGTTCATCCGCCCTCCAATAAATCATGCAGTTGTCGCTGCATACATCTATTACCTGATACGATAAACCAAGACCAGCTACGAGTTTCTGAACCTCGTAGTATGAACCAGGAGCTACATTATCC
Source organism: Brassica napus (assembly GCF_020379485.1). Taxonomy (NCBI): domain Eukaryota; kingdom Viridiplantae; phylum Streptophyta; class Magnoliopsida; order Brassicales; family Brassicaceae; genus Brassica; species Brassica napus. Next base: position 22,263,922 of record NC_063450.1, on the reverse strand, counting down.
TCGGGTAGAATACCTTTTACAAAATCAGCAATCGCATCCACACAGTCTTCAGCCAAATTATAATCTGTTTTAATGCCCATCAATCTTGTAGCAGATGATAAAGCTGAATGACCATCTCTGCAACCTTCGTACAATGGTTGTTTTCCAGCATCCAACATATCATAAAATCTCCTAGCTTGTGCATTGGGTAAATCTTCCCTTCTAAAATGATCATTTACCATCTGCTCAGTACCTACACCATAATCTACATCCGTTCTAATTGGTTCTTCTAATCTAACCGCTGGCTGAGGTTCGCTAGTACTACCATGTTCATAATCAGTTTCCCCATAATGATACCAAATTTTGTAACTTCGTGTAAACCCACTCAAATATAGATGAGTCCAAACATCCCACTCTTTAATAACCTTTCTATTTTTACAATTAGAGCAAGGACATCTTAACTTTCCTGTTTTTGCTTCTGGTTGTCGGTGAACTAACCCCATGAATTCGGTTATACCTCGTTGGTATTCTTCCGTAAGCAATCTCGTGTTCGGATCCAAATGAGGTCGATCGATTCAAGAACGAAAATAATTTGAAGAAGACATATTTTTTATGAATCAAATTCGTGTGTAAATAGAGTAAGAGGGAGGATGAAGATATGGAGTGAATGAAGAGGAAGAGGAGTGCTTGTATTTATAGTTTAAATCCTGCCGACAGACCGAGGAAATTCCGACGGAATTCCGACAGAAAAGGCTAGTTCGTTGGAATTTCCTCGGAATTTTGTAAAATCCCCCACCGGCTCTCCAACGGCTATAATATTTCCTCGGAATTCATCGGTTTTTTCCGAGGAACACATTTTTCCTCGGAATATTCCGACGGATTGATATTTCCTCGGAATTCCGTCGGTATATTCCGAGGAAATTCCGAGGAAACCTAATTTTGTGTTTCCTCGGAATGTCCTCGGAAATTCCTCGGGATTTTCCGAGGATTTCATTTTCCGTCGGAATGTCCATCAGAATACCGCTGTTTTCTTGTAGTGATCAGACGACTTCCACGAAAGTTGTCCATGATTTTATTCCGAGATTCTGGTCAAACCTTGCTTATCTTGGACGACTTCCATGTAAGTCGTCGGAAGGACGACTTCTGTGTAAGTCGTCTAGAAAAAAATATTTTTTTTTGGTTTATTTTTCAATTGCAAAACTAACCTGAGACGACTTACATGTAAGTCGTCTAGGTATAACAAAATATTAATTTTCTAATTTTCTACTGGACGACTTCCATGTAAGTCGTCCAGGAAAAGTCAAATTTCAGACACAATCCAGTCAAATGCAAAACTAACCTATTTTCCCTAGAAGACTTACATGGAAGTCGTCTCGATTTTTTTTTTAACAAACAAAGATGGACGACTTCCATGTAAGTCCTCTAGGTTAAAAATCAATTGTAAACTAACGTAAATGGACGACTTCATAGAAGTCTACCAGACAACCTCCGTGGAAGTCGTCTGCGTCAATGTTTAATAAACTTTCATTTTCTCTAAAACTATAAAGACTTTTTAATTTTTTTTGTCAATTCATGTATATTAGTCAATATTGGGGATACTGAATGAAATTTATAACTTAATTGGTGATATTTATAAGGTTACCAACATTCATGCTTAGTAAAGTTTCTAGCTAATTGAGAAGACTTCCATGGAAGTCTTCTACGTTAGTTTTTGTAAATTTGTTAAGTAACTTTAAGATATGTTTATTTAATTTTCAAAAGTGTTAAGTAACTTCAAGAATATCAAGTAACATGGTTTAATGGGTCTTCTCAGATCATAAGATATACTTTTTACTTATGTATCTAATGAAAGTGTTCTAGCTTTGAACTTATGTAATGTTTTATATTTTGTGAATTTGACTAAGTTTTCTTGAGAATTCTTCTCCCTTAGTTTTAATAAATTTGATTAATTTTTTGTGTTATTGTGTTTTGCTATTGAAGTTGTATCAATAACTTCAATTATGTCAAGTAATTTTGGCAAGATAATGTCATGGAAAATGAACATATTTACCAAACTTTTTCATTAATATCTCCAAATTTACAAAAAAAGTCACAACTAAAGGAGTACACATGCAAATCACAAAACAGACCACAAACAAAACTATTATAGATCATTCCTCTACAAAGACAAGCTTAGACTCCACTTGATAGGGAAGAAGACCCCGTCTGGAAGACTTCCTGGAAGTCGTCTGGAAAACTTCCTGGAAGTCTTCTAGCGCATTATATTTTAGAAGACTTCCGAGAAGACTTCTCATAAGTCTTCCAAAGTCTGATCCAGATCTGAAAAATATGTATATCAAACCCAGATCTGTAAAATCTGCATATCATATCAAAAAACGTTCAAATGGCTTAAAAACAGAGAAAATGAGTGAAAAATTAGATATACATACTTTTATAGAACACACAAAGTACATATCCAAGTGCAAAATGAGAACCATCTGATTAAAACCTGCAACAAAAAGATAGATTAGTGAGAAAGACATGAGACAAAAATGAAAAATTCATATAAAGTTTAGTGTTTTCAAGTCAAAGAGATTAGAGTGGGTTTGAAGAGTTTTAGTTTGGGAAAAAAATATGAATTTTATGCAACAGGAGGTTACCAAATGAAGAAAAATCAACATAAAAACTTACTAAAACGCTCAGATCTATTATGAAAGGGAGACATGGGAGAAGACTCCGTCAGAAGACTTCCTGGATGTCGTCTGGAAGTCTTCTAGCCCAGAAGTCGTCCAGATCTGAAAAACCTCCATATCCAAATCCAGATATGAAAAACCTGCATCTCAAAAAACGTTCAAATGGCTTAAAAACAGAGAAAATAAGTGGAATATTAGATAGATCTACCTTTATAGAACACACAAAAATACATATTTAAAATTATTAAATCTACCTTTAAATGAGTGAAAGACGAGAACCATGTGATGAAAAACCTACAAAACAAGATAAACCAGTGAGAGAGACATGAGACAAAAACAATAAATTGATATAAAGTTTGGTGTTTATAATTTCAAAGAGATTAGAGAGAGTTTGAAGAGTTTTAGAATGAGGAACATACCATTTTTGTTGCAGCCATTTGAGAGGAGGAGAGATAATGTGTAAATGTTTTTTTATATATGGAGACAAAAATTTCAATAAGGTTAAATATTTTCGATCAGAAAACTTACTAGACGACTTACAAGTAAGTCGCCAGAAGGCTTCAATATTTTTAGCAGGAAACTAAAATATTTTAAACGGGAAACTAAAATATTTTTAGCGGGGGTTAGAAGACTTCCCAGACGTCTAGATCATAAACATAACCCCTAAACTAAATTAACTAACTAAACACTTCATAAAATAAAATTAAACTTAAAAAGTGTCTACTATACACAAAAATAATCAGATAAAAATTTAATTTAAAAAAAAACATTTAAGCTTTCCAAAATCTAACCCTAAGAATACATATAATACTACAACATATGTTGCCAAACCCTAGACCGAAGAATATCATGATTCACTACTTTCACTCATCTATGTTGAAAACAATTCAATTTTATTATATCTTAATTTATATCACTTAAAACTGTTTATAATTACATTATTTTAATTTTATGCTTATCAAAATATTTTTTACAAAATTTATAAATTAGTTTTAAGATCAATCGTGGACGTCGTCTAGAAGACTTAACAGAATCTTAAAAGAGTCAGAAGACTTAGCGGAGATATATTTGTAAAAATGAGTTCTGTTTTTTTGTTTGGTCACAAGAGAGTTGCTGTAATTTCACAAGGCTTTTGGGTTATTTTTGCATTTGATTCAAGTTTGGGTATATTTTTACGATCAAAATCAAGTTTTGAGTCATATTTGGTAAATCTCCCATTATAATATCCACATTTCTCCGTATATATAAATAGAAAAACAAATGCTTTATCAATTTCTACTCCTTGCATCATTTCTTTATTATTAGCCTTTCATTCTTTTTCCACGCTCCCTTTTCATGGATTCCTTTTAGTTCGATTCAACTTCCCATCATGCATGTATACATATTTTATTCTATGTAATATTCAAAGTGATCTATCTTATTATTGACATTTTGCAGGTATTGTCATCATACTCTTCTCTATTCTCTGCCCATTCCTCTTGCATCATTTCTAATCTAAAAGTTATATTTTATTACCTAAGCAACTCACTCATCCACAATTTCTCTCTATATATTACATGCATATATGTCACTAAGATAATCTCTAATGCATTTTGTTATTTTTTTCTCTAAAATATGAAATTTCTATAAGAAAGATGATGCTTACTCTAATGTATTTCCTTATAATAACAGTGCTCAAACATAGAGTAAAAATAGTGACTTTTTCTTCTAAACATAGAAGAAAAAAAATAGAAATCTCTAGTTTAGAATAAGAAATATCCAAGGGTTAATAAGAAATATCCAAGGGTTGGAGTAGAATTGCATTTAAATGTTACTCCCTCTGTTCATTTTAATTATCTTTTTTGACTTGTGCAAATGGATTAAGAAAACTTTTAATTTTGTATATTTTAAAAATAAAAACATCATTACCTAATACCGTTAGAAAACCAAACGGAGAATATTGTTAGTAAATTTTGAAATTATAAAATGACACTTGTTATGTAACAAAAATTTAATTTACAACGTAAATTAGACTGAAACGGAAGGAGTATGATAGAGACACAAATTGCAATAAATTGGAAATTCTGTGCAACTATGGTACTTCAGTTTTTCGACCAAAAATATAACTGAAGTACTTCCACTACAAGAAAACAGCGACATACTGAGGGAAAAAATCGTCGGTACGTCGTCGGAATAACGTTATTCCGACGACATACCGACGAAACAAGTCCTCGGAAATAACTCCTCGGAAATTCTTTTTTCCTCGGAAGAATTTTCCGACGGAATTCCGAGGAAACAATTTTCCGAGGAAACTCCGAGGACCACCAGTTCGTCGGAAAGCTCCTCGGAATATACCGAGGGAGAACTTCCTCGGAATTTACCTTGGAGGTTTCGACGAAATGTTCATCGGAATTTTCGTCGGGAATTTTCGAGGAAATGAACCCTCGGAAAATTCCGAGGAACAAGCCCCTCGGTATATTCTGAGGAATGTGTCCCTCGGAATATTCCGAGGGTTCATTTCCTCGGAATTTGAACCCTCGGAAACTTCCGAGGAACAAGTCCCTCGGTATATTCCAAAGAATGTGTCCCTCGGTATATTCCGAGGAACATGTCCCTCGGTATATTCCGATGGTTCATTTCCTCGGAATTTTAAAAAAATTAATTTAAAAAAAAAAAAAAAAATTTCTGAAATTTAAATTCGAAAATATAAAATTAAAATTAAAATTGAAATCATATTTGTTAATATTCAAAGTTGTACAAATAAAAATAAAACATTCCGAGTTTTTGAAAAAAAAAAAACTACGGGTCTGGCGCGTCCGGGAACACCTCGTTCGGGTACATCCTCTGCATCATCTCCATCATTGGCTGGTTCAACCTCCTCTGTGCCTCATAGCCCGCCTGTTGAGCCGCCATCTGGGTCTCCAACAAAGATATGCGATCATCCTTGTCCTTCTACTGAGCCGTAAGTACTTCTGGATGAACAAATGGCGGTGGTGCAGAAGAAGGAGGAACCGACCGGGTGCGACGACCCAAACCGACCAAACGTCCCTTCTTCTTTGGAACCAACTGAAATAGAAAATAGCCAAATTTAAATCAAGAAATAAATGAATTGAACTTTTAAAAAAAGAATTTACGGATTCAACGATTTCGTTGATTCGAAACCGGGACAAGTTGGTCGAAGTCGTCGAAGCGTCATCCTCGGTTTGAAGCTGAGACACTTTGTCTTGCACCTGAGTTTGGACCAGGGTGACCACTTCCCTCACAAGACCGTCATCAATCTGGCCGGTCTTCTTGTTGGTATACGCCCTCTTCATTAGGGCGAGATCATCAACCGGCTCGCCATCATTTTCTTCCGCCTTGAAAAAAACAAAAATTAAAGAAACATTAGAAATTAGAAGAAATGCACAAAAAATAAAATTTCAAAACTTAAATAATTGAAGAAAAAACGACTGAACTTACCATGCGATCTCCTAAAGAAGCAATAGTTTGAGCACCCAAGTTATGCTTGAAGACGCCCTTCCCTTTACGGTCGCTCCTGCGGTTGGTGGAGTTGGTGGAAGAAGTTTCTTTCGTCTCTTCCTTATCCCAATGCGCACACAACTCCGTCCAGACCGTGTTGTTTATCGATTTTGAGACCTTTTAATAAAAAAAAAAAATTGTTTAATAAATTAAAAACAAACCTTGTTGATTTCTCACTTCTTCTTCCACTCGTGGATCTGCTTCCCATAGTTGTCCATAACTTTATGGACGAAGTGGTGATAGATAAAGAGCGTCTCATCGGAATTCCAGTTGAATTCTTGCTGAAAAAAACACAATTAGTATAAAATTTATATTAAAGATTAAAAATATAAGTAAAAAATTAGAATACTTACCGCAAACTAACGAAACCACAGATGCTGCTTGTCGGTAGGAAAGTGAGTGAAAGTCAGATGTCCCTTGTCGAGGGCCGAGTACATCATACGGTTGGTCCATGCGCTGATCCCGTTCCCGGATCGGTTGAACCTAATAAAAAAAACAAACGGTTAATAATGAATCAAATTTTAATGAAAAAAAATATATGTTTAATTACCATGTTTGACCCCGTCCATGTGGATACGGAGTGAGATAGGGAAGATGGTCACGACCGGGCTGTCGAACCAACTCCGCAACACTCATCACTCCCGGAGGACCCGGAGGAGCATGAGCGGGTGCAGCAGCGGGAGCATGAGCGGGTGCAGCAGCGGGTGCAGCAGCGGGAGCGAGAGGAGCAGGAGCGGGTGCAGCAGAAGGAGATGTATGGTAGGAGCTGTGGGGCGAAGGGGAATCCTGAAAATGGCTGGAATCCCGAGACTAGCTCCCCGTACCACCACGACCACGACGCTGTCGAGGCCGGGTCTGATCATCATGAGACCTGTAAATTAAAAAAAATTTTTTAATAAATATAGAAATATATAAATTAATTTTAAAAAAAAAATCCCAAATAATAGTTTTTAATCACAAAAAACGTTTTATAGATATTAAAAATGTTTAATAAATATATAAAAATAGTTCTAATAAACAAAAAATAGTTTTAATAAATAAAAAATAGTTTAACAATTACCAAAAATTGTTTTAATAATATTAAAAATGTTTAATAAATATAGAAATTTATATAATATAAATATATATATATATTTTTAAAAATCCCAAATAATAGTTTTTAATCACAAAAAAAGTTTTATAGATATTAAAAAAGTTTAATAAATATATAAAAATAGTTCTAATAAACAAAAAATAGTTTTAATAAATAAAAAATAGTTTAATAATTACCAAAAATAGTTTTAATAATATTAAAAATATTTAATAAATATATAAATGTATATTATATTATATATATATATATATATTTTTAAATCCCAAAAAATATTTTTTAATCTCAAAAATTTTTTTATAGATATTAAAAATGTTTTGTAAAATCCAAAAAATCGAATTTATATACAAAAAACTTTTCGTAAAATACAAAAATCAAATTTATACACAAAAATCGAATTTATATACAAAAATCGATTTTATAAATACAAAAAAATAAAAAAATTATAAAAAAATTCTAAATCAATTCAACAAAACAAATTATTCAACCAAATCACAATTCTAAACCTATTATACAACCAAATCACAATCCTAACCAATCACCCTAACAAAAATCTATCAAATCTACACAAAAACCTAACAAATAGAACCTAAGAGAGTGGGATAGGGTCCTTACATGATTTGTGTAAGAGAAGGGGGAGATCGCCGGAGATATCGTCGGAGAGAAGGGGGAGATCGCCGGAGAGGAGGGAGAGGAGCCGCGCAGAGGAAGAAGAGAGAAATGGGGAAGAAGAAGTGGCTCGTGGTTATAAAACCTAGGGTCCGACGGATAGTTTCCGTCGGAATTTCCTCGGAATTCGGATTTCAATTTTCGCGAAATATTTGCCCGGTTAAATGAAAATATTCCAAGGAAATTCCGACGGATACATAACAATCCGTCGGAATTCCGTCGGAATATTCCGAGGAAATACCGAGGAACTAGTGTTTGGGGTTTCAAAACATCGACTTTTTTTTGCTGTATTTCATTTCTTATACAATTGTAATGCATACCATTGAGGATTCTTTGTATAGATGATCATAAACCATGAAATAACAAAATTTCAAAACGAATTGTAAGTATTCCCTTTACCGTTCATTAAAGTGTATAAGTGTTTCTCTTATGTTGTGGGGATTTCGTTCATACAATCGGAAAAGTGTTTATTATAGGGTTAGGAACAAATTTTTTACTTCATAATCAGTCTAAGACACTTAATAAGGGTTATATAAGTGTTATTCAAACCGCAAAACGTTGTTTTCGATTTAAAAACCCTACTTCCTCGGAATATTCCGAGGGAATTCCGAGGAAACCCTTATCTTCCTCGGAATTCCGTCGGAATATTTCGAGGAAATACCGAGGAACTAGTGTTTGCGGTTTCAAAACATCAATTTTTCTGCCGTATTTCATTTCTTATACAATTGTAATGCATACCATTGAGGATTCTTTGTATAGATGATCATAAACCATGAAATAACAAAATTTCAAAACGAATTGTAAGTATTCCCTTTACCGTTCATTAAAGTGTATAAGTGTTTCTCTTATGTTGTAAGGATTTCGTTCATACAATCGGAAAAGTGTTTATTATAGGGTAAGGAACAAATTTTTTACTTCATAATCAGTCTAAGACACTTAATAAGGGTTATATAAGTGTTATTCAAACCACAAAACGTTGTTTTCGGTTTAAAAACCCTACTTCCTTGGAATTTCCTCGGAATATTCCGAAGGAATTCCGAGGAACTAGTGTTTGGGGTTTCAAAACATCAATTTTTTTGTCGTATTTCATTTCTTATACAATTGTAATGCATACCATTGAGGATTCTTTGTATAGATGATCATAAACCATGAAATAACAAAATTTCAAAACGAATTGTAAGTATTCCCTTTACCGTTCATTAAAGTGTATAAGTGTTTCTCTTATGTTGTGGGGATTTCGTTCATACAATCGGAAAAGTGTTTATTATAGGGTAAGAAACAATTTTTTTTACTTCATAATCAGTCTAAGACACTTAATAAGGGTTATATAAGTGTTATTCAAACCGCAAAACGTTGTTTTCGGTTTAAAAACCTAGAAAACCCTTATCTTCCTCGGAATTCCGTCGGAATATTTCGAGGAAATACCGAGGAACTAGTGTTTGGGGTTTCAAAACATCGATTTTTTTTGCCGTATTTCATTTCTTATACAATTGTAATGCATACCATTGGGGATTCTTTGTATAGATGATCATAAACCATGAAATAACAAAATTACAAAACGAATTGTAAGTATTCCCTTTACCGTTCATTAAAGTGTATAAGTGTTTCTCTTTTGTTGTGGGGATTTCGTTCATACAATCGGAAAAATATTTATTATAGGGTAAGGAACAAATTTTTTACTTCATAATCAGTCTAAGACACTTAATAAGAGTTATATAAGTGTTATTCAAACCGCAAAACGTTGTTTTCGGTTTAAAAACCCTACTTCCTCGGAATTTCCTCGGAATATTCCGAGGGAATTCCGAGGAACTAGTGTTTGGGGTTTCAAAACATCGATTTATTTTGCCGTATTTCATTTCTTATAGAATTGTAATTCATACCATTGAGGATTCTTTGTATAGATGATCATAAACCATGAAATAACAAAATTTCAAAACGAATTGTAAGTATTCCCTTTACCGTTCATTAAAGTGTATAAGTGTTTCTCTTATGTTGTGGTGATTTCGTTCATACAATCGGAAAAGTGTTTATTATAGGGTAAGGAACAAACTTTTTACTTCATAATCAGTCTAAGACACTTAATAAGGGTTATATAAGTGTTATTCAAACCGCAAAACGTTGTTTTCGGTTTAAAAACCCTACTTCCTCGGAATTTCCTAGGAATATTCCGAGGGAATTCCGAGGAAACCCTTATCTTCTTCTGAATTCCGTCGGAATATTCCAATAAAAAAAAAAGGTCGATGCTAGTCTATTTCCGAGTCATCATCACCAGATGAATCTAAATCTGGATCTTGGTGAAACTCTCCAATTACTGGCTCATCCTCTGCTGCACTTAAGTTGCCGGATGTGCTTGGTTGTAGTGGGTCTTCCAGCTCAGAACTTCCCTGAACTCGGCCTCTCGGTTGTAACAGTAACCCATGGATCATCTCTGTTCCTTTCCCGGGGGTACTTGATATAACAAACCTGTAACATTAAAAAATATATTAGTAAAATTATAAATTAATACACATGATGATGAATCATTCTAAATAATTAACATTTAATTACCTGATCGGCCTGAGAAGCAAGAATGAAAGGATCATAATATTGCAATTTTCGCCTCAAATTTACTGATGTAACACCAAATGCATCTGTTCTCACACCTCGATCTAGAGTGTTGTCGTGCCAATCACAATAGAAAACAGTACAGCGCAATCCAACCATGCCTAAATACTTGATTTCCAAAATCTCATGTATGTGTCCGTAGTATACATCATCTCCTGATGCAGAACAAACGCCAGCATCATAAGTCGTACTCGAACGTCTCCTCTTCTGAGTTATGAATGCATATCCTCGAGTACAAAATCTCGGATATGACTTCACGACAAATTTTGGTCCAACGACCATCTCGCGTATCCAATCGTCAAATGTTTCACCTCTGGCCAAACCAGCAGACACCTATATTAATAGCACATATATATGTTATATCAATAAATGTGAATTAGTATAAATATGTGATAAATGATATTTTAATTTGTTTAAAGCACTCACATAAGTAAACATCCATCCAGAAAATTCTCTCTGCTTCATTTCTTCTAGTTCGTACTTTGTGGCGTATCTATATTCGAACCACTTTTCTGCCATGAAAATCCTGTACATATGATGACAATAATGTAATTAATTATGATTTAAATTTCAACTTGTTAAAATAAAAATTTGTAAGTTAATTAACTTACCTCTCATATTGAAGAACATCTTCGCAGTTGGTGAGCAAATATGTTTGCAAATTACTGCACTCCTGCTCAGTAAGTCGACGGTCCTTTGGTTTTCCGCTAAGTCGTCCAACGTCTGTGAAAATGTCTGGAACCGTAACATGATATGTTGCCCGTTCGCCTCTATCATCATGCCGAGCAGGTCTTCTGTTTTGGTCTGAACTTCTGCTGGAAAGTAGTACTCGGCAAAGTTTGAAGTTTCTTCATTGATCATCTGTGCGACTATAGAACCTTCCACCCTACTTAAATTTTTCACCATCTTCTTCAAATGAAACATATACCGCTCATACAGATACATCCATCTATACTGCACAGGACCACCAAGTTCCAATTCTCTTTCCAGGTGAATAACAAGATGCTCCATAACATCAAAAAATGAGGGAGGAAATATCTTCTCAAGGTTGCACTGAATCACGACTATGTTAGTCTTCAAATTTTCAATACCTTCAAGAGTCACTGATCTCGTGCATAAATCGCGGAAGAAACCACTTATCCCTGCAATTGCTTCATGAACATTTCGTGGTAATAGTTCCTTGGAGGCAAACGGAAGGAGGCGCTGCATCATTACATGGCAATCATGGCTTTTCTAGCCAGTAAACTTTCCTTCTTTTCTGTCGATACAGTTACGCAAATTAGATGCGTAACCGTCCGGAAATTCCACATCGTTTGAAATCCAATCAAAGAACGCATCTTTTCCCTCTGCATCAAGTCGGTATATGGGAAAATGAGCCCTACCAATCTCATCAACATGAAGTTCTGAACGAGCACATATATCGACTAAATCCAGTCTTGACTTCAAATTATCCTTTGTTTTACCTTGAACATTAAGGATCGTGTTCGTGAGATTGTCAAAAAAGTTCTTCTCAATATGCATGACATCTAAATTATGCCTTAGCAGATGATCCTCCCAGTATGGCAGATCCCAGAAAATACTTTTTTATGCCAGTTATGTAGGTCTCCAACAGCATCTACCGGAAAACGCTCATGTCCATCGACGTCTGGCGTCCTTTTTGCACCAAAATCTCTTAGTTGTGTCTTCAAATCTTTTCCACAAATTTCCGGAGGTGGACAGTCAAACACCCTCTTGTTCTTCGTAAACAAATTCCTACTCCTACGATATGGATGATCAGGTGGTAGGAATCTCCTGTGACAGTCAAACCAACACGTTTTCCTTCCGTGTTTTAGTTGGAAAGCATCAGTGTTATCTTGACAATATGGACATGATAGCCTTCCATGCGTTGTCCATCCAGATAACATACCATATGCTGACAAATCACTTATTGTCCACATTAGTACTGCCCGCATTTGAAAGTTTTCTTTACACGAAACATCGTATGTTTCAGTACCTTGAGCCCATAGTTGTTGCAACTCATATATTAATGGCTGAAGAAACACATCAAGTGATCTCTTAGGATGCTCTGGTCCGGGAACCAGAATCAAGAGAAACAAAAACTCTCGTCGCAAGCACAAGTTTGGGGGTAGGTTGTATGGTGTAAGAATGACTGGCCATAGAGAATACTGTCTTTCACTCTTGCCAAACGGGCTGAAACCATCAGTACATAATCCAAGGTAGACATTTCTTCTCTCATACGCAAACTCCGGATACTTTGATTGGAAATGCTTCCACGTTTTTGCATCTGAAGGATGTCTGATCTCACCATCTGTTGAGTGCTCTGCATGCCATCTCATTGGTTGCGCTGTGCGTTCAGACAGATACAACCTCTGCAACCTTTCCGTCAAAGGCAAATACCACATCCTTTTATATGGCACTGGAACTCTTCCACTCGTATCTTTATAACGAGGCTTTCCACAAATTTGCATGTAACCCGCTGTTCATCCGCCCTCCAATAAATCATGCAGTTATCGCTGCATACATCTATAACCTGATACGATAAACCAAGACCAGCTACGAGTTTATGAACCTCGTAGTATGAACCAGGAGCTACATTATCCTCGGGTAGAATACCTTTTACAAAATCAACAATCGCATCCACACAGTCTTCAGCCAAATTATAATTTGTTTTAATGCCCATCAATCTTGTAGCAGATGATAAAGCTGAATGACCATCTCTGCAACCTTCGTACAATGGTTGTTTTCCAGCATCCGACATATCATAAAATCTCCTAGCTTGTGCATTGGGTAAATCTTCCCCTCTAAAATGATCATTTACCATCTGCTCAGTACCTACACCATAATCTACATCCGTTCTAATTGGTTCTTCTAATCTAACCGCTGGCTGAGGTTCGCTAGTACTACCATGTTCATAATCAGTTTCCCCTTGATGATACCAAATTTTGTAACTTCGTGTAAACCCACTCAAATATAGATGAGTTCAAACATCCCACTCTTTAATAATCTTTCTATTTTTACAATTAGAGCAAGGACATCTTAACATACATGTTTTTGCTTCCGGTTGTCGGTGAACTAACCCCATGAATTCTGTTATACCTCGTTGGTATTCTTCCGTAAGCAATCTCGTGTTCGGATCAAAATGAGGTCGATCGATCCAAGAACGAAAATAATTTGAAGAAGACATGTTTTTTATGAATCAAATTCGTGTGTAAAGAGAGTAAGAGGGAGGATGAAGATATGGAGTGAATGAAGAGGAAGAGGGGTGCTTGTATTTATAGTTGAAATCCTGCCGACAGACCGAGGAAATTCCGACGGAATTCCGACGAAAACGGCTAGTTCGTCGGAATTTCCTCCGAATTTTTAAAATCCCCCAACGGCTCTCTAACGGCTATAATATATCCTCGGAATACATCGGTTTTTTCTGAGGAATACGTTTTTCCTCGGTATTCCATAAGAATATTCCGACGGAATAATATTTCCTCGGAATTCCGTCGGTATATTCCGAGGAAATTCCGAGGAAACCAAATTTTGTGTTTCCTCAGAATTTCTTCGGAAATTCCTCGGGATATTCCGAGGATTTCATTTTCCGTCGGAATGTCCGTCAGAATACCGCTGTTTTCTTGTAGTGTTCATTTCGCCTACATATATTTATGATTTTTTCTTACAAAAAGAAACAAGATGCACGTACTTTTATTTTACACACTGGTAATAACAAAACTATCAATTACTACATGGTGGATAAGTGTTGCAGTAAACAAAAGCATTTGATATAAATTGATCATCCATATCTAACCACACACACTTGTTTAAGATATTAGAAATGTATACGTGAAAAGTATAAAAGTTAATATTAATCTAGTTTACCACCTATATGGCCAATATTTTTCATATAAATATAAATATCATTTAAAAACTGGCCTTGATATTCACAAACTTTTTTTGTTAGGGTTGATACCCAAGATCATTAACTTATGATGCTATTTTCGAAAGATTAATGAAAAGATAAAGTTATATAAGAGTACTGTTGGAATACTCTAGGGCATTAGTGATTTTTTTTTGAACATTAGGGAATACTCTAGGGAATTAGTGATTTTATAGAAAACAAAAGAGAGACTGCAATGATCTTAACCAAGAAATGTCTCTTAACATATACTTGATCTTGTTTTACATGTATGCAACATGCATGGTTTTCACTATACAATCATGAAATTATGAGCACAATTAAAAGTGAACAAGTAACAATTGCTTTTATTACTTTTGACAAAATTGATAAAACATATGACGAAAATTATATGAAGATGGCCTCTACTGACTAGCAAAATAAATTGACTGTTTGCAACAATATATAGTACCGGAGGGCCGGACACGGATCGGATGTCCGGGTTTTTGAAGATATTTGTGATTTGTTTTGTATGTTACGGATATCTATTTTTTTATTTGTTTTGCTTCGAAAAATTACAGATATCCGGAAAATAAATTGATATTTGCGAATATTTACAAATACTTACGGATAACTCATATGTTTAGATTAATACAAATAATCTTAAAAATTCGATACAAATTTGTTTTGTAAAATATATTTTCTGCATGATATATAAAATAAAAATTAAAAGAAGTAGTGAATCTACATATTTTGTAAAAATATTAAACTTAATTAACAATTATAATAACACAAAACTTAAGAAAAAAATTATAATTGTCATAAATTTTTTCTCTTCTTTTTATGTAATACTTTTATATAAGTAATAAATGTGAATAGAATTTGTCAAATCACATGTTAGAATAATAATTATATAATTTTATACATTGAAAACTTTAAATAAATAAAAATATACACATATTTATATATTGCCGGATCGGAGCGGATATACGCTTCCCAAAATTTTAATATTTGTGATTTGCTTCAGTTTTAACATATATTGATTTTTAGTATTTAATTTTCTTCAAAAAATTACCGATATCCAAAAAATTTGGATCGAATCGAAACAAATAACAGATCGAATCAAATTTTGATAAAATGCCCAGCTCTAAGTACCGCGATTGCAGCAGCGGCCGAGGCAGTTTAACAAAATAAATTGACCGTTTGCAACAATCGCGGTACTATATATATATAGGCTCCGAATGTTTTGTGCGGGATAGGAAGAACGCAGTGCGGGAGAGATAATGAGTTACCATTCAACTAAACTTTTTGATTTTATTTTGTTTTAAAAAATAAAATAAAATAAAAACAGAAAATAAAGTGCGGGATGTAATTGTACTCGTACCGCACCCTCAATTGAAAAGATGATAATTAGGTGTGGTTAGGTGTGGTTAGAGATACAATAATACAGATGAAGTTTTTTATTATTACTTTTAATTACTAAAATATATATAAAAAATACAAATGCATTCACTTTACAAAAACTAAAGTTTAAGTGTTTATTATTTGGGTGATAAAATTAACTTTGGTTACACTAGTATAATTTTTTTAATTATAAAAATATAATTTATTTAATTTTGTTTAAAGGTAATATACACAACTTTGGCAGTCTTTATATATTAAACAAAAAACGTAAATATAATTTGACGGGGTTAAGATATATAATTTTATGATAAATAAAATATTTATTTAAATAATATTTTTATCATTAAATTTTTAATTTATAAAATATAAATAATATTATATGTATCCCGCATAAGTTACTATAGATGTTACCATCATATACTGTTTTGATTGCTTCTTAGATGAACCGCAGTTGTCCTGTAGTATGTATTTCTCTCGCATAAACCGCACCTCAATACCGACATAATTTTTCAGATACATATTTTGCTGAAATAATGGCAGAGACAGGAAGATTCATCACACAAGGAGAGACTGATTTTTATACCGATTTGGATGATTTGGAAACAGTTGAGGTAGCAGATGAATGACATATGGGGCAATAATAGATAATATTGCAAATATGTTATGGGAAAATCAATAAAATAGACTTATTTTCTGATTGTAATTTATTTTTACTTAAAAAATATGTAAAATATATTTATAATATCAAGTAGAATATTAGTTTATATTTTTTAGCACTATTTAGTTTATAAACACCATTCAAGCATTTGTCCCGCACTTTTTACCATTCACATATTTTTTAAACCACTTCTTTTAGACGAACCGCACTTGTCCCGCAGTATGCGTTTCTCTGATACAAACCGCACACTACCAAAAAATCGTCTTTCTTAACATGAGAAAACATCTATTATATGCTTTTATTAGCATTGTTGAAATCGCTATGTCTGCCCCAGTTATAAAAAGTCAATCATTTATGATAGCAATTTCTCGAGGGCTATTGTATCATGGACTTATGACAACAATATTTATTGTTTGCTATTAGTTACTATTTTCATTTATATTTTTAAATTATAAATTAATATATTTTTAACAAATTAATAATTAAAATCTATTTCAAATATAATTGGTTTGATAAGGAAATTGGTTTATTATTAAAATCGAGGTTTACAAATTATATCGGTTTACACACAAACCCGGTTTACACACAAACCCGGTTTACACTGGTTTACACATAGACCCGGTTTAGAAATCTAAACCTGAAAAACAAAATGAAGAACCCTAGATCTAAACTCTTCGCCGTCAACTTCACCTCCATCGATTTCTTCTTCTTTTCTTCTTCTTCTATCTCGTCGTCTTTGAACAACCACCGTCAAACCTCACCATTGTCTCTGAACCAACTCCATGAAGCTCTTCACTTCCACCATGTCTCATCTATCTCTCCTCTATGGCTTCTCATCTATATCTCCTCATCGTCTATGAACCAACTGCATCTCCCAGCCGCTAACGACCCACCGCTTCTGCTACATCCTCCTCCATCAGGCTCCTCTGCCTTGTCCACCTTCGTCTAACAAGAAGAACAAAAAATCAAACTCAAAACACAGAAAAAGAGAGTGAAAAACACAGAGTGAGAGAGACAGAGAGAGATGTGACCAGTAATGGTGGTGGCGAGCAGTGGCGGTGGCGACTTCGGTGAAGGCAGATACCGGCCAAGACGAACTGAGATGCGGTAGAGAAGCCCATAAGTCATCTCGGCCCAATCAGAACGGCTCGTCTTTGGGGTTTGTCCTCGGGTTCATGAGGAGGCGAAGCTTGGCGTTGAAGACGGTGGGTTTACGAGAGAGAGATTCCATAGAAGAGGAAGCAAGGAAGAGTGATATTTGACAGAAGAGGAAGAATGCAAAAAGTAAAATGAAAACTAAAGAGCCTAGCGACATAGAGATGAAGAAGCACAAATTGGATGAATCTGGGCCATCGAATAATATTAATCAATGGTCTATATTGCCAATCCACACACTCTCAGTATTAGCCAATGGAAAAATAGATGAGAGATTACTAATTTTGCTTATTTTTATTGTAGTTTCTCTTCTTTCTTGGCAACTATTGTAATTTTAATATTATAATATTTTTTAAAAAATGTAAATATAAAGTTTCAAAGATTATATAAATTAATTAATCTTCGAGGTTGAAAAATTTTAGTTAAGATTCAGTTTATGTAATTTAAAGTCAAAATTTTAATGTTAGGAATATAATGTGCAAGGTTTAGATTTGAATAGATTAGAGTTTTAAAGATTATGTTTAGGGTTTAGGGTTTCAAATAGGGGTAACAAAAAGGTAATTTTCTTTTATTTAATCTTTCAGCACTTTGTTAATTAACTTGTTTGTTAAATTTAGGATAAATATTTGAAAATTAAATTTATAAACTTAAAACCATTAATATAGAGTAAATTTTCATCTAATAATTAGATTATTTACTATATTGTAAAGTTAATGTTTATGATATAGAGTTCAAAGTTTAAATTTGGGGTTTGAGGTTAAGATTAAGACTTGGACTACGTTTTTAAAAATTAAGTTTAGATATTAGATTAAGTTGAGATTATTTTTGAAAATATTAGATTTGTAGTTTATGTGTGTAAGATTTGATGTTTAAGTTTGAATATATTAGTTTAAGTGTTTAGATTTATAATTTGTGGTATAGTACATAGGGTTTGAAGTATATTTTAGGGTTTGTGGAGTAGGGTTTGGAGTTTAGATAGAGGGTTTGGAATTTTAATTTTAATTTAAGGTTTATAAATGTTAAAAGTGATTATTAAATATAAATGTTAAGACTTAGTTATAAAGTAAAAGTTATTAAAGCAAAGAAGTTTAAAAATTTAAAATTGTGTAAGATATAAAAATTAAGTATGATTTGGTATGTAGTTTAGATTTAAAGATTAATGTTTTAAATATAATTTTTGAAAAATTGTTTATCTTAGCATAAGAAAAATGCTATTATATGTTTTTGATATCATGGATATATGCATCCGACGCTTAAATCTAATTTTTAGCTAAGTATTGGCGGTATCAATGATTTTCGCTTTCCGTTCACTAATTTTCCACAACAGCGATAATTAACTGCTATCAATATAAACAAAAGTAAAAAATTAATCATTCATAGCAGTTTAGAAAACAATGCTATCATAATGTGTTACTAATACCACTTTTTTTTGTAGTGGTACTTAAACCACACTGCACTAACCAATCCGCTTGTTCCGCACCGCCCAACCCGATGTTAGCATTCGAAGCCATAGTTTGTAGAAGCTGCGGTTTTTCCACTAGTGATGTGGATGGACTCTGCTGAATAGCAAAATTAATAAATTGACTGAATAACATCAAAACTAAAACAGCATGGATTTAAAGCTCTGAACATATACAATGAAAAATCAAATACGACAAGACCACATCAGTAAATAGCTTTTGTTATTACAAATAAAAGAGAAACCTAAGTTGGAAGAGATAAATTACAACCTAATTACAGATTAAAAATCCCATTAAAAGAAGAATCAACCATTAGGGCTAAAATAGACTTTATTAGGATTTTAATAATTTAATTTCCTTGAACACAAACTAATAAGTTATAACCCTAGCTGGCAATTATATTTGTCTCCCGAACATGGCATGAAAAGCGATTAGCTGGATCGATCACACCTTTTATCCCCTTTCCTCGCACAAGCATACCTTTCGTCCTTTTAAAGTCAATAAAACCCGAATAAACTTTTACAGAAATAATTATATTTTAAAATTATTTTGAGTGGGAAAAAGGAAAAGTGCAGAAATTCAGTGGCAAAAACAAGGAGATTTATATAAGCTGTTACATATATTACGTATATATATGATCTATACGTTTTTTTCAAAAATATGATCTCTATACGTACATGAAAACATTCATAATTTCAGATACTTCTATATTGAATACAAATCTGACAGGCAGAGAGACCATCACACTCCTCTCTCTTTCTTACATTCCCACAAGCTTCCAAACAAAGAGAATAAATGGAAAGTAAGATTTGTAAAGGAATAATTCTCCTCCTCGTCCTCTCTCACTCATAACCCTACACTCGTATTTTAAAAGTACATGTATAAATATTTATAAATAATATTTGGCAAAAAAAATATATTTATAAATAAATAAATGAAACCCTTATCTTCTTCATGAGAATCATTTCCTCTCCACAAAACCATGCTTTCTCTTAGCTCCCTTCTCAAGTTTTCAATAATCCCTCAATATATGGGCTCATGCTGAGATCATATAGTCAACATGGTTCCTCCTGAATCCTCACCACTTTTAGGCGTTTCCAGCTACCGTGATTGCAGCGGCGGCCGAGGCGGTTTCACGGAGGTGATGATGATGAGAAGAGAAATAAT
This sequence comes from Brassica napus, assembly GCF_020379485.1. Classification (NCBI taxonomy): domain Eukaryota; kingdom Viridiplantae; phylum Streptophyta; class Magnoliopsida; order Brassicales; family Brassicaceae; genus Brassica; species Brassica napus. The sequence goes on along the minus strand of NC_063450.1, from coordinate 22,243,686 downwards.
AAACAATCAAGATTCTAGTGGAGAAACCGCAGCTTCTGCAAACTATTGTAACATTTCTTCTCCTCCGGCTAATAAAGACGATGGATCCGCCTCAAAGAACGACGTCGTTTCTTATATTAACATAGAAGATGGTAATAAAGATAAATCTTGGCTCCGCTTAGGTATAGGCCCTGAGGAGAAAAGCAACTGCAATAAGACGGCGTCATATAAGTTCCAGCGTTGTTGTAGCAAAAACTTCGATGGAAGAGAAAATTCCTCAGAGCTCAATTTGTTCTCCTCATCGTCAAACTTGGCAGGAGCGCTTAGTAGTAGTGTAGATAACACGCAGCTGCAGCAGCCGCTAATTGGATCTCAAACGTTATTAAATCGTGGCTTTTGGTTCCCATCTTCAAAGATGCCTCAATATACGGCGCCATTTAGACCGTCATCATTAGGAATGATGCGTGATCGTGACGTCACTTACAATAATAGTGTTACAAGGAGTTATTGTGTGGAGGAGGGAGGAGCTGGACCAAGCTCGGAGTTTAGGGTTCTTGATCCTCCAAAAAGACCACATTCTGGTCTTTGGTTTCTTCTTCAAGCTTCACAATATCAGTAACTAATACCTTTCTTATTACATTTTTTAAAAACCTTTCTAAGTTTGGTTCAATTTATATTAGTGGGTTATACTCGATCTTTTAGCATATGTGTGAGTGTATATATTTTATCATAAGATTTTTGAACGCAGGGAAAAGGAACCGTTCTTGCCTCAAGTAAACAAAGGCTACTTGAGAATCAAGTAAATCTTGTCTCATGCACTATTAATTAAACTTGTTTATTAAGGGTAGTTACGAACCATAACTTCTGTTATATGCTTTTTTTTTTATTTGCATGGATAAGGGATGGGAGAATCACAGTTAGATTGCTAACTAAGTACGTTATGAAGAAGCTTCAACTGGATAGCGAATCTGAGGTAAATACCTTAGACGACTCTTCGAATGCTTTTTAATCTTCGAAGATTTGTAATATGATCAATGAAAATGACATTAGATCTAAATCCCCAACTTAATTAGGTCACACGTCTTATCTCATATAACTTAGTTCAGTTAGATCTTAGGTAGCTGGAGATGCTCAAATGGAAGTAATATAACTTATAAGTGAGTGAAACCACTTTCTGACTATTGAAAGCTACACGGCATCCTTTATTAATTAGGTGAAATCTAATTAATACTCATGATGAATTGCATATGATTCGAATTTATGTAAATCGATTCTCCTGAGTTATCGATCAGTTTTAGTTCATGATTTTAGGCTAAGTTATTCATCAGATGACTTGTTTCTTTAAGTAACTACTCCCTCATTTTCATTTTAAATTTTTAATTGTCGTTTTAGATTTGTGCACATAGATTAAGAAAATATTTAAATTTGTGTATTTTCAAAATAAAATATCATTACCTATACACCTAACCATGTTTCAAAAAAAATAAACTAGAAAGTATTGTTAATAAATTATGCATTGAAATTTTAAAACGATATTTATTTTAACGAAACTTTACAATGAAAATTAAACTGAAACCGACGTAGTCATTCAAAATTTCTTTGCATATCTCATATGCAAAAAGTGCTTAATTAGGTTTTTGATCGATCATTTATCAATAATACTATCATTATTGTTGCCATTTTAATAATTCTCATAGGAAACTGGAAATCGAGAGAAGAACTATGTCTTTTCATTAGTTTCAGGCCATAATAATATAGTTATATTAAAATAATTTGTAATTATTTTATTTATGGAATAAAACAAGTCTGAGTCATCAGGCATGCTTGCTTTGAGAATAGTAGAAAACAGAGAGAAAGGATATCTTAATGCAACCTCGAAAAGCTTACATGCGTACTTGTGTGTGTAAATGCTCTCGTTAATCAGAATTTATAATATTTAAGTAAATATATTGCATGTTCCTATATGGAGTCCTTTTTCAAAAAAAAGAGGGCTGTTCCTATGGAGTCAAGATAGGCTCACAAATACATGTTCATGCGCTATGAAGTCTTGCCCTACAAGAATCAACTGCATGTATATAGGCGTGTAAAATGTTAACGAAAACGTTGACTTGTTATATACATGAAACTATTCTACATAACAAAACGAATGTCTAGTAAACGGCCAAACACTTTCTTAAACACTAGTTGTGTAAATTAACGTCTAAACAACCTTCTATGTGGTGATAAGTAAGTACAGCTAACTCTTAAAACTTTAGTTGTGTTAGCTGATGTCATCTTGGTTGTTGAGATTGGCGATCATGAGTTTTAATTCTAGTATTAGAGATTGATCCGCGTTTCTGGATATTGATTCTTACATTTTATACATTGATATTTATTTTTTTATAATTAATATAATATATTTTAGATGTGTTGTAATATAACTAATTGTATTCAAAAGACTTAGACCGAATCGGATAATATGGTTATTTTTTGTACATATATCCGAACTCATTTCAAATACATTTGTTGTTTATCAGAACCGAACTCATCTAGACCCAGAATGACTCAACTCAAAATCCGCACATAAATTTATAATATTAAAGCCTAATTTCAAACAGAAAAAATGATACTCGAAAGAAGCAACCCATACCTAAATGGATAGCCAACGTTCATGCCTAACTGATTTTATAAACTAATAAGAGACTTTTCCTATGTGTTTGGCTAAATTAAGTGAAATATAAAGATTTTTTTTATTTAATAAAATAATTATATGGAATGAAAAATTAAGCGACATAAATGTAATACATTTTCATTATTTTGATTTAAGTTATTATTTTATTGAGAAAACGTGTATTTGAATTATGTTTTTGGGTACGTAATTTTCTACCGATTGAAACTAAAAAAAATTATTAGTAAAACAAATTAAACCGAACGTTTAATCATATGCAAAACTCAGTTATATTACATTTTTGATTTTATAATTTGCACAGAGTTATTGTTGAAAACTAATGAATTAAAATATGCACTATTATTATTATGATAATATAATTAATGATATGATGTATTGTTAAGGTAATATAATTAATGAAATTGTTAAACTAGGTGAAATATGAAAATACAATTAATGAAATTACTAAAAAAAAACTATATTTTTTTTATATTGTTATTCATGTTTCTAAACAATTCTCATTTATACAGCTATCTATGTTTCCAAAGAATTCTCATTTATACTGGTATTTATGTTTCCAAACGGTATCAAAAAGTACTTCAGATTTAATAATATAGATAATATAATATGTACGACATCAGTTTATATAATTAGTATGATTTTAGATTTGACAACAAAATATTTCATTTTCATCCAGTACCAATGTTCAACTTCAATTGATGTACGGGAAGAAATTATGGACTAAACATGGTAATAAGATATCATGAAATTGATGTGAGTAATTTATTTCATAAAAATCAATTATAAAAAAGTTGGATCTCACGCAAAATACATAACCATGAAAAATTTGTTTTATGTTTAGTTCTTAATGTTTTAGCTTGTTTTCTTGAGAGCATGCATGTATTCACAAGAGTATATTGATATTTGGTCCGACTAGTTAATGCATAGTGAATAGAGCATTATTTGATCCCACGGATTAATGCATAGTGGATATAGCATTGTATATTGATATTTGATACTTTAACTACATAGCACCATGATAGACAGATGTGTGATATATAATACTATTATTATTCAAATAATCATTTGATGAAAAACGTGATTTGAAAGCATTGATGCATGCATGGCTAGCTTTGTCTTTTTCATCAAGCCAAAAGAATCGTCTTTCCCACTTACCAGCACATCAAAGTTTCCCTCGTCAGTTAATTAGTATCTCTTTGGGTTATTTTTTCAAAAATCTTCTCTTTAATTACGGCAGGATCCATATGGTAATTAACCGTAGGATAGCTCGATATACACTTGTGCTTACTAAGGTCAGATATTCTCTTAATTGGCTCCTCCAATAGCACATAATGTTGCATGGGTAGAATTTTATTGTGGGGCTTGAAGTTGTGCAAAATGTCGCATCATAATCCCAAGTGGTGCACTTTGAAATAACTTGATCATCTTCTCACCAACCAATCACGTTTCTACAATAGAACACAAAACAACGTATTTCTTATAGAGAACTGAAACTAGCTTTGAGCGTAGCAGGTCAACAGCAGAATAATACAAAACTTTATCTGATAACATAACAGAACACTTGAATCTTTTAATAATTTAACCAAATAATATATACAACCTAGGGGGTCATATCATTTTGTCTTCTTTAAAATTTCACAATATGTCAAACATACGAAGCATATAGACAAGGCATAATTAAACCCAACAAAGTTATAAGTGGTTATAGTAGACTTTAATTTAGTAGTCACAGACAGAGTGATGTTTTCAAAACTCAACAGGTTCTCTAACCGTGTCACGTACTCTATAACCTTTTTAGCATATATATATATATATGTGTGATTTTTACTCTTTTTGGTTTGTTTGATGGATGCAAATTATTAAAACAGATAGAAATAAGATGCCGAGGAGAACAGTTATCGCCGTTGTTGACGATGCAGCATGTAAGGGATACCATTTGGAGCCCAAAATCATCATTACCACCATCATCATCTCCTTTCACTTTGCTTCGGGAGTCATCAACTAGTGATCATGTCATGATTTTGCATTATGGTAGGACTGCTTAATGTTTAATTTATTTAATAGTTTTTGCTCTACGTGTAACATTTTTTCCGATCATTGTGTACCTACCGAGTTTTATATATATCACAGTCCTTTTCGTTTGGGTTTTCGATTGATTTTATAATTAATTCCCTCTTTTTCTCAAATATATTAAAAAAAAAAATCATTTAACTTAAGGAAGTGGAGTGCTATAAGAGCATGATTATTGGTGGTACCCTTAATTGGGTTCTTAGGGAATATTATTATAGTAATAAAGTACACTTAAGAACTTTTCTTAAGAACCACATTGTTTAAATGCTCCAATGGTTGTATCTTAAGTAAGGGTTCTTAAAAAAATAATAATAATAAACATAAATTAATTAAAGATTAATTTTTTTAATTAAATATAACATAGTGAAAGATAATATTTTAATCATAGATTTTAAAATAAAAACATAAAAACATAAAAACAAAGATTACAACAAAAACGATAATAATTTAAAATATGCATCGAAGCTCAGTAGTTGTCTTGATCACGTCCAAATTTACGCCATATATTTTCAACCAAATCAGTTTTGAGTTGTTGATGCACTTGTCTATCACGAATTCTAGTTCGGACACCCATCATATTGGCGATATTTGTAGGAATATCTGTAGAATAGGTGAGATCGACATGTGAACTTCCGTTGCCTTCTCCTTGTTGGAATTCCGAAACATCAAATTGAGCGTATTCATCTAGTTCGTTTTCTACTATCATATTATGGAGAATGATACATACTCTCATAATCTTTCCAATATTGATTTTATCCCAAAAGAGTGTTGGATTTTTGACAATGACAAATTGAGCTTGCAAGACTCCGAAAGCACACTCGACATCTTTTCGGACAGCTTCTTTACGTTGAGCAAATAAAGCGGCTTTCGGTCCTTGTGGAATTGGAATAGATTGGATAAAAGTTGCCTATTTTGGATAAATACCATCGGTGAGATAGTAAGCCAAATGATACCCTCTTCCCTCGACCGAGAAATTAACTTGCAGAGCTTGACCATTTATTATGTCATCAAAAACAGGTGAACGATCAAGGACATTGATATCATTTAAAGTACCCGGAGGTCCAAAAAATGCATGCCATATCCGAGATCATATGAAGCAACCGCCTCTAAAACGATTGTCCGAACCACGAGAATATTGTCCTTTCCAAGCGGTGGGACAATTCTTCCAGTCCAATGCATACAATCGATGATTCCTATCATCCCGGGAAATCCACGAAGCTCTCCAATATGAAGTAGACGTTGAAGATCATCTAGTGTTGGTCTTCCTAGGTACTCATCTCCGAACAAATTTATTATTGCGTCCACAAAATGTTTCACACTTAATCGAGTAGTAGTTTCACCGAGTCGGAGGTATTCGTCGATCGTATCAGCCGCAGTACCATATGCCAACACACGAATAGCTGCAGTACCATATGCCAACACACGAATAACAAAATGAAGAACAAGGAATAAGAGAGAAGAAACAAGAAGGAGAATGTGTTTGGTTCATACAAGAGTAAAGGCTCATGACAATCCTTAAATATAAAAGCCTTTACAAACTCTCGTGATGGTTCTTTACAAGAATAAAGGCTCATGCCTTTACAAACTCTCATGACAATGATTTACAAGTCTCTCATAACTTTACAAAACTCTCGTGACTTGACAAAACTCTCATGCCTTTACAAACTCTCATGACTTTACAGAACACTGACAAGCGTGGCAGATAAGTCTGTGATTCTTCCACTCCTCTCCTGTATTGTAAAATTTAAATATATATGACAAGCGTGGCAGACAAGAATACAAGGCTTCGCTTCAGTTCGTGACTATATGACACTTACTCTGTCTGTGTCTTGTGTCCAAGAATACAAGGCTTCGCTTCAGCCTGTGTCTTGTGTCGAAGAATACAAGGCTTTGCTTCAGCCTGTGTCTTGTGTCCAAACACAAAGCTCTCTGAAGCAGCAATCAACTTTAGCCACGAAGCTCTCTGTAGCAGCAAGCAACCTGAAAATCAAAGCAGCAATCAACTTTAGCCACGATCCGCAGAAGAGAACAAGAAAACAAACACATACTAACAGACTGAAGAGCTGAAGAACAATAAGCAGAAACACAACATTGGACTTAAATACTTCTGAAATACATATAGGAAAGTGGTTCAGACAGACATAACAAACACATACAAAAGAAATAACTAGAACAACAAAGACAAAAAAAGGACTTAAACTCGATGACAATACAACAAACAACACACAAGTCAGTGATTCTTGATTCAAACAGAGAACAAGTCAATGATGAGCTTCTGCTTTAAAGCTTCCCCGCACTCAGACAGTGGTTCTTGCTTTCCAATTAGACTGTTAAGCATAGACATCTTGGAAAGCCGTTCTTTCATGGCTAGATCCTGTTGTTTTATGGACCACATCGTCTGAAACTCAGACAGCCCCTTCTCATCCACCGTCGTCTTCTTAACCCGTTCCTTAGCTGCCTTAACACCCGGTGGTCGATTGCTTGCTTCATCAGCATCAGAAGTGTTGGTTTCAGTAGCTCTAGAGGTTGAAGATTGAGCACCGTCCTCATACTTCCTCTTTCTTGAGCTTCCTTCATTTCTACAGCTTGAAAGATCACACCATTTTAGTCATTACGCAGCTCCATAAACGCATGCTCAAGGTTGAACTTCTTCTTATGGTTATTGTATAAGATCTCATGAGATTTCTTCAGAACATCATTGTCATTTTGTCCGCTTGTTTTCTCCCTTGTTGCAGCCTCATAAGCTCTACAAAACTTACACATCATGTCGTTGATCTTCTGCCAACGCTGCTTGCAGTTGCTTGGCTCTCTCCGTTCGCTTCCTGCAACCTTCGGTGATGCCGCGAAGTAGGCTCCAAAGCGTTTAAAAAAATCACCTGATTGTTGCTCATTGCCAACCACCATGTCTTTTTAAGTGTTCAACCATGCGCTGATGAGAACAATTTCGTCGGTAGGCGTCCATTTTCGGCGTTCTCTACGCTCCACAACTGTCTCTTCACTACTTTGAGTTCCAGTAAAAGGAACTTAGGATGAACCGAAGACACTTTCTTCTTGACTTTGAAGAAGGTCAATGAAATTTGACCCACTCCTATATGGATTATAATCCATATCTGAGCGTGTGAAATACAAGAGAGAAAGAGAAGAAGAAGAGGAAAGAAAGAGTTTTGAACATGAAGTTACACACAACAATTGCAAGTGAAGGTAAAAGCCACATTTCTCTTTGATCATCCTGAACCGTGGTCATGTCTCGTTATATCATCCACCTTAAGACAGAAAGACATACACGAATCAAAACCATTACGAACATGAAGTTACACACATGATGATCATTGAAAGGAACTTTTTAAACTGAGATGCATAAAAGCTCTACATCAACATCTCATTATCAATTTCGAGATTTGTATAAACAGAGAAAACAATCGACAAGAACACGAATGATCAAAATCAAAGACATGCAAAAATGAGAAATTCAAAAATAAAATTGAGTTTACCTTTTGATTAAACTCAGCAACAACCGCCGATTCTCGTCGAGGGGAGAGCCACCGATTGACTCCGTCGATCATAGCCACGGATATTCTTCGAGGAGAGCCACCGAGATTCGTCGAGGAGAGCCACCGAAATTCGTCGGGGATAGTCACCAAGATTCGTCGAGGAGAGCCACCGATTCTCGATGAGGGGAGAGCCACCGATTCACTCCGTCGAGGAGAGCCACCGATGCTCAGACATCGACCAGAACCGCCGGCGAGATTCTTCGTTGAGGCGAACTCCGCATGTCTTCGGGGACGAGAGAAGGGGTTGATGTTTTCTTTTGCTCCCAAAATCGCCTATCCAATACCCATTAAACACACGTCCCTTAAGAGGCGTTTCTTCCCCATCCTAATTAAGACCCGCCTCTTACGTTAAATCCTATTTTCCATTTATTTTAATTACTCATTAACTTAATAATCACACTTAAGAGCCACCAATAATGATGCTCTAAGTGCTAACTCCAAATGTAGTACGATCCAACCAACTGGTCTAGACGTTAGTTTTACTTTAGGTTCCTATATATGCTTGGTTAATTGTCATGGCTTATTTTCTATTTTTATATTATTATTAATTTTGTGACATAACACCTTTTGATTTATTTATTATAATTCGATGTAACTTGCAATAAAAATTATGTGGTAAAAACTGTAAATTTATTTGGGAAGTTTGCAGTAAAAATAAAAATTATCATTTTATTAAAACTGATGACTGGTAAATTTTTGATGTATAATTAGCAAGATAGTTTTTTGATAAAATAATTAAAGATGTAAACATATATATAATGAATATTTATTAAAACAAAGAAAACGTTAACTTATTTAAAAATAAATAATAATCATAGTTATTATTTTGGGCAATTCTCTCAAATAACATTTTTTTAAGTTTTTGTCGCAAAAATAACCCTCAAGAAAAAAAATGACCAAAATAGTTCTTTTTATTTTTAAATTTTTAATATTTATTTTTAATATTTTAAAATTTGAAACCCAATCCCCAAACCTCACCCCTTAACTCTAAACCCTAAGTCTAGATTGGTTAACCCTAGGATAAAAATGCATTTTTACCATTTAATAAAACTTATTTTGGTCATTTTTTTTCATTGAAGGCTATTTTTAAGACAAAAACTTAAAAATGGTTATTCCTGAAAATTTCTCTTTTATTTTTAATATGTATAAAATTAACTGTGATAAAATAAAATTGCAATACGTCTTATTTTCTAGAGTTATAACTACTAATAACATTAGTTACTTATTCCAAAGGCAATAATAACGTAACTTAACTTAATTATTGACACTAGTTTCTGATTATTATTTTTGTTTTCAGTTTCATAAAATATTGCTAAATTTTTGGGTTTAAAACCATAAATAAATATTTGAAATTTACAAAAAAGCAACTTAACTATTTACGCTACTATTGATATTTTTGTTTAGTTTAATATAGATATTTCTAAAATTTTGGGTTTAAAACCATACGTAATCTTTTTGAATTTTACAAACAAAAGTACCTAATAACTGATTTATTAACACCAGTATTTGATTTTGTTGTTGTTGTTTTTAGTTTGATTTTATTAAATTTGCGGGTTTAAAACTATAACAAAATTTGATAGTCACATATACAAAATAATCTAACTTCAGCTTTCAGTGAAGTAGTATTCGATTGTTTTTTTACGTCAGCTTCTTTTTTCTTATAAAAAATAACTAATATTCTAAGTAAACTTCTAAAACATGGGTTTTTCTTTGATATTGCATTAAGTTTTGAGTTATCAAATTAACAAATGATATAACTCAAAAACGTAACTCAAAGATAACACATACTAACTCAATCTTAAAATAAAAAAATGAAATCTAATGCATGGTAACATTTTTAACTCAAACAAAATCAATGATACCACGTGTCACTGTATATTTTGAACATAATAGTGTTTGAGAACATTTTTCTTTTTCTGTTTTTTTTTGTAATTATTGGTTTTAAATTTTAACACAGTACTAGATTTTAACCCGCACTTTTAAGTGCGGGTTTGCTTTTTAGCTATTGATCCAATATTGATTGAAAAACTAAATTTATCTTTTGTTTCGAACCTTAAAATTTATGTTTTTTCAAAAAAAAAAATCAAAGTGTGTTATTTATTCGAAGTAGATTTAAAGATTCGAAGAACAATGTGTTTTCATTATTGAAATGTAGTAATGATATGAGTTGTTGATTTTAAATTGAAAATGAGTTTCTATTGTTACATATTTGTATCATAGTTCTAACCATCAATATATACTATTTTTTTTTATCTATATTCAATTTAAAAGGTATTACTTTTTTGCCCATTTTTCAAAGCGCGAGTATCTTTTTGTTGACAATTTCGGTAAAATTTGCATGAATTTATTAAATTTTATTAGAAAAAAATAATTTAAGAGTTTTCTATTATGATGTTTGAATTTTAAGAAGCGTTTTCCTATCCGACCCGGAGCCGTGATCAAACAGTAGACCTGGTACCCTGTATATATTCTGGTTCGGATGTAAAAAAATGTTAATTAAAAATCTGATATAATCCGGTAAAAATCCGAAGAACCCACTATTATTGGAGGTAGTCTTTATAAAAAAAGATTTGAATGTAACAAATTAAAAAAAAAAAACCCCCGTAGTCTCAAATAAATAAATTTTAATTTCTTAAAAATGATATATCACGTGGTCAAATTCGATATATATGATCCTGATGGGTTATAGTCATATTATTGTAGTACATTGTTACACTATAATTTTGAGTAATTATTTTTAAATAATAACATATGTGGCTAAAACTTTTTTCTACTGATTTGTTTATACTAAAAGTATTGTTAATTTTGTTCCCCATCATCAAAATTTTCTTATATGACATTTTGAATAATTACTAATAATGGTGTCAAAAAAATAGGATAATAAACAATAGGATATAAAAGAAAAATAGAAAATATGACATATTAATAGTTTAGATATATTTAATTTAATTTGTAGGTTAAAAGGAAAAAGTCCAACAACCTTACATAAGTAGATTTTTTAGGACTTCTTCCCTTTTAATAGTATAGATTAAAAAACTGTTTAGTATTGGAAACATAACACGATATTTGATATTCAGACTTTAACTAATTTTACATAGGCCTAAATCTTCTCTCTCCCAAAAGCATAATATCTTCTCCTCTATATATATATATATATATATATATAAATTCTTCTTTCTTGAACTATACCTATATTTTTTTTTTCTCAGTACAATCTTTTCTCTTTTCTTTTTTTCCCCAATGACATCATTGTTAGAGCCGGTTTTCACCTTGATCCAAACATGGTTGGATATTTCAATCCAAATGCAGTAAAGCCCAAAATCTAATGACATAAATGTTCAAGAAGAAAACATAGGCCCACGAAGGTCAAAGCCCACTTCGAAGTTAAAAAGTCTAACACGCCCAGCTTAGCAAGTCAACGCAAAACGCAAAAGAATCAAAGACCTTTTTGCAAAATTCCAAACCATGTAATGTCACTACTTGTTTCTAGAAAAAAAATCAAAATGCTTTAGGTTTTTCTTTAACCTCGAAAATTAATTTTGTTCACTAAAAAGATACAAGGTGCAGTACATAAGCCGGCGGAACATGAATAATATAACTAAATAAAAATGCTTTAGTTATATTATTGATTAATTAAAGTGTTGGTGGACTCCTGGTAATGTATGAAAATTCGTTATTTTGTGTCTTGGATTTAAAACCACATTTGGTAAGAAATGTTATTTCTTAAATTGAAAAAATTATTTAATAATAATAAAACATATTTTCGGTTTCATCATCCCATTGATCAAATTTAATATTGATATTCTAAAGATATACAGTTAATCTATACTAGAGCTTAATACATTACAGCGTATGAATGTCTTGTTTCATAAAATAGACATATACAATTTTTCACGACACAAAAACATAATGGTTGCACAAACATGCGCCTGTATGAGTGTTTGTTCGGTTTGTAATATATAACATATATGATAAATAAACAATTTTTAATGTTCTGTAATTTGTTGGGTGCTCATATGGTGGTTGGATATTAAACCAATCAAAATAATATGTTATATAACATATTCGTCAATTCATATTTTTAACTACATTAACCATTTTTGATGTATTTATAGACAAATTAAAACATGAATTACTATGATTACATATAATAATAAAGCTTATTTAATTTCCAAAGTAAATTATTTTGATTAAAATAAAATGTACTTCTATTTTAATAGGATATATAAGTATTTCTCTAAGTTTTATATAACATATATTTGAGAAAATAACTTTATATTTTTTAATAAAAAAATATAGTTTATATTTTGTATGCGAAATGAAATAATAATATAAATGAATATATAAAAAATGTTTGTATATCACATTTTAAATAAATCTGTTTAATTTTATTTTAAAAACTTGTTAGAGAATAATCGTAAGTTTGGTTAGAGAAATTTAACGAAACAATGATTTTTAATTAATTAATTAGTAGTTATTAATTCAGTGCACGTGTTGTGATTTATTAGGATAAAATAAGAGTTAATTCTTAAAGGTAATTTGGTGTTAGTAGAATAGATTACATGATTTACAAATCCAAAATTTTATACACTAGTCTTCATGTCCTTAGAATCCGATAAATTAAAAAAATTGTATGTTTTCGTGTCGTTATTAATCTTATTTATAATTTATAAGTTCTTGCTATTAAAATTCGTTCATGCCGGGAAAAAGGTAGGTGTACTTGAAATATTATTTGAAAAGGTAGGAAAGTTCAAAAAATAATTCTCATATTAAACATTAATAATTTCCCCCTTAAGACATTATATATATACAACTAAATATACCCATAATAAAAAATGTCCAAGCAAATCTGAAATTCTCATGTTTAATATTATTTGAAATAATTTTTAATCTATTTTTATAAATTTAAGGTATAAAATTAGTTAGAATTTACAAATTATTTTAAATATCGATATATGTTCATGAGCTTTCAAAATTTCATCGGTTATGTTCATTTAGGCAGTATCCTACGATTTAGTTATTTTCTAAAATATTTATGTACACATTATAATTCAAAATCTTATTGTTATATTCATTTATGTAATTTTGAATTAGTTTATTTTTATGTTTCATTCTCAAAACAATATATATTAAGTTATACATAATTTATTAAAATATATTTATAGATCTAAGAAAAATCAACCTAACTATAAATAATATAATTAATCAAAAATTATAACTATTTAGAACAAAATACTATAGTTGAATTAAAATAAGTATATGTAATCTAATATACTTAAGTGATCACCAAACTAACTTGATATTACATATCAAAATTTATATGTCTAATTAAAATAATTTAAAAGAATTTATTAATAGAAATTAAACAACTAAATTATCAAAATATTTAAAATTAAAAATAAAATATTAATCACTTATTATAATATATTTATTTAATCTTAATAAACTTCTATTAATGGAAAATAGTGATATATATATATTTAATTTTTTATTATTAATATAGAGTTATTTTAGGTATGACGAAGGACCCAAACTAATTTTTGTGGGAATGTGCAATTTTTGAATGGACGTAAGTTTTGGATAATCGAATAAGGTCTAAAACATAATCTTATATCTGTGTAACCACACAAATTTAGTGTTGTAGATTACTTTTAAACCTAGATTACACCACATCCATGTGATTGAATGTGATGTAAATTTCTAAAATGATTGCTCTAGGATATACAAAATATATCATCCAAAAATATTTAAAGTTCTACTAACCTTTTGTTAACAGACAAATGATAAAGGTGATGATTGTTTTAGTAGTTTTTAGTTTTAGTTTTTAGTTTTTAGTTTTTAGTTTTTAGTTTTTAGTTTTTAGTTTTTAGTTTTAGATTTTAGATTTTAGTTCTTGATTTTCAATTTTTTCTTTTTAATTTTCAGATTTTCGTTTTGGTTTTTGATTTTTATATTTTGGTTTTGCTGTATGTTTTAATTTTTGAAAAATTAATTAATACATTGCGTTAAAATAATACAACATAAAAGCTATAAAATATTTAGAAGTTACTACTAAAATTTCTCAAAACATTTTGATGATTATTTTAAAATAAAAAAAACACTAACATTTTTAATTATTATATTTTATAAAAAATATATATATTATAGTAAAATATAAATCATAATATATATAAAAAATAAACATAATTAAAAATATTTACAAATTAGAAACTAATTAGAAAACTTTCATATACAAATTATTTTAATTGTATGGGTATTTTTTTCTTTTCAACATCAGACACATAATTTTTTAATAGATTTTTGTTTCAAGTAACATAAGAAGCTGCGTGCTCTTCTACAAGAGTTTTTGTTTCCCTTACTTTTAGGGAATCAATTTTGTTTAAGAAATCTTGATAGGTAATAAAATGATTTTTGAAAAACAAAAACAAAAAAACAATTTTAAAAACTAAAACAATTAATCTCAAAAGCTGGGGCTTAGAACATTTCCAAAAAACTCTATTTTGAAATTTGCAAAGAAACATTATTATTTGTGATCTAGGTGGGCGAGGCAAACACGAAATATTTGTTGGGGATTTTATATACATATAAACCATAAACTCAAATATCAAAATGTAATGCTGACTCTAACCTCATCCATCCTCTAAATACTAAACCATAAATCCTAATCACTAAACAAATATTAAAATGTGAACACTTACCTTCTATGTACAAAAACAATAGAATAGTATACTCATAAATAGTACAGAATAAATAGTCCATTCTATTTACACATGTGTAAACAATTACCAAGAATCACTGATGTGAATGTGAATCGTTGAAGCATCTCGACGTTGTGTCTGTTACTTCGCCGGCTCCTCTTTATCGATTTTGCAAGCACTGAACAGAAAAATCTCCAAAAGAAATACCCTTTATAAACAAAATCTTCTAACTCTTGGGACCGCTGGGATGCACGCCGCTGAAACTATGGGTGGAGAAAATCGCAAAGGGATGGGAAGAGGTGAAAGTTTATGTGAAGTGAATATCTGACTGTAACTATTCAACTTCTCAAAAGATACAAAGAGAAAGTTATTTTGTGCTTGGGTGTGATTCTGCAGTTGTCACGACACCACTTTCTAACAAAATTATAACTAATTTAAAATTATGTTCACAGCAGTTTGCACTGGTTGATGTGGAGGTAATTCGGTAATAATACACAAAATAAAAAGAGTATATAGAAAAACTAAGTCAATTTGATCATATATTTAATTTATAATTGTTTGAACGTCATACGATAAATTTCCCTTGATATAATCAACAAGAGAGCATGAATCAACCGACATGCATTTTAAGAACATAAACGTATAATTGGAAAACGACGTGATGAAAAGTTCAGGAGCAGACCTAGGCGGGGTAAGTGCCACACACATAAGTTTTACTTTCATTCGTATTATTGAAAATCAAGAAACTCAAATGGTCTTATTTAAAGAGATTTTTAATGCCTCATGCATTTTTGGTTGAAAATTCTGTTATTTAATAGTGTCCTCCATGTTGCAATATTTTCTAGATCCGCCTCTGAGGACATGGCATGAAACACGATGCAGAGCCAGATTAGTATCGCTTATTAATTTAATTTTGCCACTCAACGTGAAATTTTCATGCGTCATGGCGTTATAAACCCGTTCTGCAAAATGCAAATCCTTTTTAACTCTAACTTGACCAATAAACTACCATTATAATTCTGTGACACATCAAAATATTTGTGTAAGATCATTGTGATTTTAACTTTGGTATATCAAAGTTGATGGATTACTAGTCTGGCATAACTAAAATAATAAAAACTCTACTGTGAAAGTACATTAACATGCAAAAATTTGGTCAAAAACGAAAAGAAAATACATTAACTTATAAAGTGGGATAGGCTTGAAATCCTTTGGAAAATAGAAAGGACTTGCACAGTTAAAAAAAAAAGGAACTGAAAAGTTGTAGATCCCGGGCATTAACAAGTATCGGGGATATTTGCACTAAATGGTTGTCTCATTGATCATAAAAGACATTTCAACTTCTGGATGGAAATCAGTAAATCACAATCATGCCATATAATTTATGTAAAAAAATTGTACTCTATTCGTTTAAAAAATGTATTTGACGTTTAAGAAATTTTAAAAATTCCAAATTAGGAAATGTTTTTAATTTTTAATAATTTTGTGTGTGTTTATGACATTTTATATTCCCTTTTTATTGATTGAATCACGGTAAATAGATAGTTAGTAATTTTTTGGCTTAAATATTTTAACATTAAATGTTTTAAATTATGTGCATGATCGTAAACATCATTTATATATTAGAAAATGGATAGTGTATATAACTTATTAATTAGTTATGATGCAAACATCTTTTAAATAGGACATTGTTCAAATCTAAAATCTCAGCAATGTTTCTCTTGTTCTTAGAAACATCTCCTCTGATCATCATACCAGTATTGTTTATTTTCTTTTCGTCAAAAATTGAAAGTAGATAGGGTTGTTGCATACACTGGAGACTCAGGCCGGCTGAAGCTTGGTCCTCATGAACCCCAGAGGTCTCACCGGTTCAATCACTGGTCATCATGGTTCGATATTACAGTTACACCTCTTTCTGCTACTCTTATCCGGCCACGCTTCGGCTCAATCGACTGATGGCGATTCAGATATGTCTGGAGAAAGCTATCGGTTTGACCCAAACATGGTAATACTCATGATTGTCCTAATCAGCGTTTTCTTCACCCTCGGGTTTTTCTCCATATGTCTCCGTACGTGGCTCGAGCGATTCATCGGGATGAACAACGCACACTCCGTCGGTGCGGGCGGTAACAGGCTTTCCCTGAACCGCCCGCGGGCGCCTGGAATTGACGCATCAGTCATTGAGACTTTTCCGACGTTCCGATACTCAACGGTGAAGATGCTCATGATAAGCAAAGAGGCCCTTGAGTGTCCTATTTGCTTAAACGAGTTTGAAGACGACGAAACGCTGCTTTTGATTCCTAAATGTTGCCATGTATTCCATCCTGATTGTATTTATGCTTGGCTCCAGTCTCACGCCACATGTCCTCTGTGCCGCGCCAATCTCGTGCCCGTACCGGGAGAATCGTTTTTTTCTATTGAGATACCCGGTTTAGCTGATGACACTCTCCGCTCTGAATCAACAGGTGACCGGAATACGGGTTTTGTTCCTCCGAATGCAAGATTGATTGACTCGGTGGCGTTGACCTGTAATAACCAGAGTATGCCACGTAGGTCTATATTTACCGGATGGAGCTTAGCCGGAGTTTTCACCACCCGTCAACATGAGGGGAATCTCGACCGCTTCACGCTTAGGTTACCGCAAGACATTCACAATAAGTTCGTGGACCCAAGCTTTTCAAAATGCCACGTGACGTTTCCTCAGATGATGAGTTCAGCGCAAGGGTACAGAACCGGAAACCTAGAGACTGATGCAAACTATTTCTATGAACGTACGATTTGATCAAGATGATCGGTTTGACTAAGATGGTCGGTTAGACCGTAGACCATTCTCCTTAACTCCTCCGTACCGGACATGTTCAATAAAATCACCGTTCGATCGATTGGTTGTTTCTTGAAAAGAACAACATTGGTGAACGTTCGTCCGATCACCTTCGCTCCGGCCATGATAACCCGTCTGTAGTCCAAGTTGTGTAATGGTTTATTTGAGGAAGTCTTGCATATTTATTTGAATTCTTTCATCTTGAGTTTTAATGTTGCGGAACGAGGTGACTTTGTTCTTTTCGTACCTTTTGTAAGGATTTAACCTATACTTTGTGCACAAATTTAGGATGAAACAAATTTACCAAAATTTATATTTTATTCACTCTCAAAAGAAAAAGTGTTTTTCAAGAACAAAATAGAGATTACAAATTAATTATATACGCAAAAGAACATTCTCTCTTAATTTGCTTAAACTCTGGATGCCTCTCTCTCTCGTTGTTCGTTGTTACCCTGACGATCCCTTGTTGGTGAAGACCTCTTCTATTTAAAATCCAGTCTTTGCTTGTCCTAGTATCATAATGATTTTGTCTAAACTTCCTTATCCCACCGGGATAATGCTACTTGCAAAATAAATATCACTAACCAAACTAGTTTTTGATATTTGTGTGGAAAGACTTTCCTGAGACTATTGAGTATACTGACTATAGATTATACTGACCATAGATTATACTGAAGACTATAGATTAACATAACACTTTTTGATATTTGTGTTCAAAGACTTTTCTTAGACTATAAAATTATACTGAGACTATAGATTAACATATGGTTTATGCTAATACCATCGTTATGTCATCATCTGTATTCAAATATATATAACAAACTTTCAAAATAATAAACTATAATTTATAACATTATGTAAGAAATTATAGTGTAAGCGTAAAGTTATTGAGACAACTAATAATCAAGTTGTATTATATACTGAGACTAGATTACAATTTAAGAAACCTTTACTAGATTTTGACCTGCGCTTAAAAAACGTGGATTTGTTTTCGAAATTAAATAATTTTTTAAAATGAATTTCAATATAGTGTATAGGTCTAGGTACATTTACTGAAACCGTGAACCGAACCATATCAAACAGAAAAACACAAAATCAAAATTGAAATTAAAATTAATTTCATAAAGAACCCAGCAGATATGATATCTCTGAAGCCGAAAATTGAAACCGAACATAGAACCAAATGGGTACCTAAGTTTTAAAATACAAATTATATACCAATAAATAATTATTATATTTGATTTCTAAATAACCAAATATCTAAAACTACTATTTATAAACCAAATTACCCAAAATTGAATTACCCTAATATTTTTTATTAAAAATATCAGATATTTTTATTCGATATTACCCAAAATTGAAATACCCAAAATATCAGATATTTTTTTATTTTAAATTATCCAAATCATTTAATATTTTTATTCGAACAAATTAAATTTCCCGATATTTAAATTGAAAACCCAAAATTATCCAATATGTTTTACCTATCATTATGAAATTAACCGAAAACCCAGAATTGAACTGAAACATAATTGGGCATTGATAAAATCCACACACCCACCATTAACATTTGAATTGGTACTGGTTACTAATAGTTATTATGTTTCTCTGCGGGTATAAACCAGCTCACAAATAATAATGTTTGATTATATGTAGATACAAAAAAAAGAATACATTTTTTAAAGAAGAAGCTGGTATGTATGTTATTAGATAATAAATTGAATTACACCAAAAAAAATGATTTTCGCTATATAGCGAGTGAAAAATGGCATGTGACACTTCTTATAACATACAAAAAAACATATGACGAATCTTACTGAAAATATAAGGTGCTTCTTTGAAAAAGGGCATAAAGTATAACATGTTAAGAAGAATAAAAAGTTGGTGTACACTGATGATGGGATTTGGATGTAGTAAATGCAACAAACCAACCAATCAATGAGATTCTTTTTAGCCCCGTTCTAAATTTTCAGTAATAAAACTTATGGGATAGTCCAAAACCACCATCAGTCATGTATATGAAGTCAACATCTACCTCATGGTTCATGGTCCCATGGAATATCAGAAAAAACAGAGCCCATAACTGAATAAAATCTAAGGCAAATGTGTTATTTTGTGTGCATGCCTCTCATAGACTCATCCTCAATGTGATAGACATTGCATGATCAAACGAATGATCATAACCACAAGCAAATTCTAGCAGAAGTTGTAATTTAGAAAATGCAGAAAGCCAATCAGAAGCCTCGAGAGGATCCGACTCCGAGTGTAGAGGCGAGAGACTTGCTCTTGTGTTCCTGGCTCCCATCAGTCCCTCGAAACCCGGTAGCGTGCTATACCAGCCCTGTCCCAAAAAATAAATGATGCGCTTTCCATGATCCATCCGTGAAACACCAACCACCCGAGATTAAAGGTAAATTTGTTGCTTCCATTTGTTGCACATTGGGTGCTCCATCCTTTACGGAGGCTTGAGCCGCTTCCCATAGTAGAGATTCAGTCTCTGCTAGTTTCAAAGTGTCGCGAGGATCAACATCAAGATTACTAAACAATTTATTATTCCGTCCCTTCCAAATATACCATAAAATCTAAGCAAACTGATGATCATCCATGTACGGAGACGCCCTCCAATATAGATAATCTAAATTTGTGGCCGGAGAAGGGAAGGTAAGTGGATTCGATGGAACTTTAGAGAGAGCCCACACTTGAACCGCCGGGGGACATTCAAAAAACACATGATTGATCGATTCCTCGCTATCTCCACATCTTGCACATTGAATATTGCCGTGCATACCCCTACTCCGCAATTTTTTCTTTACTGATATACAGCCCGATACTAACTGCCAAAGAAACTGTTTTATTTTTGGTGGGCAGCGTATTTTCCAAGAGTATGGTTTTAAAGAGTTAATTGTTGGTCCAATGAACGGCAACGATTTCTCTCTATCTGGGTATACTCGTTCCACCTGATATCCTGATTTTACCGTATATTTTCCATTGATGGTAAAATGCCATCCATCTTGATCAACCAAACGATGCTTACTTAAAGGAATACTTTCTATGATCTTTGCATCTTATGGTTCCAACAATGGCCGAATAACCTGGGAATTCCACGTGTGTGATGTTGAATTAATGAGAGAATCCACTGTGAGATGTGGGTAGAGATTTTGTTGATTACTGTTTGCTGGTCTCAGGCGAGTGGTTGGGAGCCAAAGATCATTCCATACTGAAAAGGATGATCCTGATCCCACCCTTTTGATTAGTCCTTTGCTAACCAAAGATCTAGCAGATACAATATTGCGTCATCCGTAGGACGGAGAGTATGAACGAATCGGTTCAAGGGGTGAAGCATTGCTGAAATACCTTCCTTTGAAAACACGAGAAAATAATGATTTAGGTTTCTCAATCAAACGCCAAAATTGTTTCCCCAACATAGTTGTATTGAAATCCAATAGATCTTTAAATCTCAAACCTCCTTCATCTTTATCAATACAAAGTTTGTCCAAGATTTCTAATGCATGCCTCGTACACCTCCCCCTGGGCTCCACCAAAATTGTGCCACTGCATTTATCAATTTTGAAATAACTGCTTTTGGCATTCGATAGCAAGACATGACATGATTTGGGAGAGCAGTAACCACCGATTTTATTACAACCTCTTTTCCTCCTTTAGAGAAAAATTTAAAAGTCCACCCATTTACTCTTTTGTGAAGACGTTCCTGCACAAAACCGAACACTTGAATCTTTGATCCACCCAAACTTTCAGGCAGACCTAGATATGAGCCAATACCTCCTAGATTCTGAATACCTAATATGTCCAGAAGCTCCTGTCGAAGTGTTTCCTCAATCTTAAAACCAAATTGAATTGAAGACTTTTGAAAATTTATCATTTGATCCGATGCTGCCTCATATTCTTTCAGTATTCTGAGGATTGTTTCGCACTCCTCCTTTTTTGCCTTACAAAAAAATAAACTATCATCTGCAAATAGCAAATGTGATACCGATGGACAAGCCCGTGCAACCTTCATTCCTGTTAACTGTTTCAGCCTCTCTGCCTTATTTATATTCGCAATTAGCGCCTCCGTACACATAATAAATAAATATGGATAAAGAGGATCCCCTTGTCGTAAACCTCTCTCTGGAAAAATATTCCCTTGTGGATGTCCATTTATCAGAATTCTGTATTGCACCGAGGAAATACATTCCATCATCAGTTGAATCCACTGGGGATCAAATCCCATTTTATGAAGTAAAGCTTGAATAAAAGCCCACTCCACCCTATCATACGCTTTGCTCATGTCCGTCTTAATAGCCATAAACTTGTTCTGGCAAGATTTATTAGCCCTCAACCTGTGGAACATTTCCTGAGCAATAAGAATATTATGCGATATTAGTCTTCCTGGGACAAAAGCCGATTGTGTTTCCGAAATAATCTTCGGAAGACAGCCCTTTAACCGTTGACATAGAACCTTTGAGATGATCTTATAGCCCACATTACAAATACTAATCGGCCTCATCTCCGTCATTCGTGTAGGCCTCTCAGTTTTCGGGATCAAACAAATATTTGTAATATTTAACCTTGTGTCCAGCTTTCCCGTGAGAAAAAAATTATTAACCATATCCAGGAGATCCTTCTTGATAATGTGCCAAGAGTGTTGGTAAAAAAGTGTTGTCATTCCATCTGGACCCGAGGCTTTTTCCGGATGCATCATGAAAAGAGCATGACGTACTTCCTCTTCTGTCGCCGGTTTCCCCTAAATAACTGAAAGATAGAAAAAATAAATGAGATAGTTTTTAAAAATAATAAATTTATTTAGCTTTGAATTATAATGAATCAACAAATATCTTACCAAGAATTATCAAGTAACTTGCCGTCATTAGATATTACTTATGTAACACCATCTAGTGTGTTTATATATTTATAATTATCAATATAATTTTTATAAATATTATGAACATACATGCACATTTAACCGAGAAATAAAACTAATTTGATTTGACTTAATTAAAATCAAAAATACTTATACTTGAGTTTTAATTTGAAAGAATATATGTAACTCAATATACTCACAACATGAGTGACTCGACTAATTCAACTTATATCCAAAATCAAAGATTTAACTACAATAAGATAATATAATTGTATAATATGAATCTACTTATTTTTATACATATAAATTACAGGATGACTCAAAACATATTAATAAATAAAAATAAAATATTAACTAATTGTTACAATATAATTATATATATATGCATGAGACTTCAGAGTATTATCGTTATATTAATTTATGTAATTTTGAATCAAACACTTCAGTTTATTTTTTTGTTTAATTCTAAGCACAATATATATTACATTATACATAATCTTACTAAAATATATTTACATATCTAAGAAAATAACCAATCTAAATGCAAATAAGTATTTAATCAAAATTAACTATATTTGAAATAAAAATATTATAGTTGAATTCGTACAAATAGATGCAATCCAATATACCCAAGAGATAAACAAATCGATTGTTGACCCAAAAGACAACCAAACCAACTAGATATAATATATCCAAAATCATATGTCTAATTCAAATAATATATTATTAATAATATAAATTATAAACTGATTTAAAACCAAAAGTAAATATCAATTAATTCTAATATATTAACTTTATAAATATTTATACTCGTGCATTAGCACTGAAGAATCACCTAGTTATCAAGTAACTTGCAAGCAATTTACAAGTAACATGTAATAAACAAGATAAATAACTTGCAAATCCGTCATTTTTACTAAATACTTGAAACTGCAAATACTCATTTTCAACAAACCAACTACAAATCCAAAATTTTACTACTCATACAAATCAAGCTGAGTACCAAGTATACCAAAATACCAAGTTTTCGGCTTGTGCCCACCCCGCCTCTAAAGATATTGTTAGTCAATGGTTTTCATTTACCAAGTGCATGTTTTTACTAACACACATGAATCGGAGATTCATATTGGATGTAATATTGGATGTAATATGTTGTTGTGGTATTAGTTTTTTTTCTGTCAATTGGAAAATCCAATACAATAAAACCAAAGCAAAATGCCTCAATAATGGGTCAACTACACAAAATTCTTTGGGCTTTCAGCCCAATAGAAGAAAACCGTAGTGGAAGCAAGTCGACATAGTCAACCACATGTCTGGTTGCCTATTAACCAATGAACACGCATCAAGATGACGGCAAACATGCTTCCCGCGAAAAGAAGTGGCAGGATGAACCTTCGGAGTTTTAATGGAGAAGAACTGCCCAACCCGAACAGTCTTCATTGAATCCATGTTTCCCATTAGACATACGATTCGGAAAGAAACCAATCAACATCAATCGATCAACCACCTATCACCTTTCTGGCATGCAATCCAGTCACCTTTAATAATAAAGGAAGAGCTCAAAGATGAAATAGCCTCAGACGAGGAGGGGAAAGAAACATATGGTGGAAATGAATGAGAGTCGATTGGACTGAGGAGCCATATGAACCGTTGACTAAACCCTAAATCGGGAAAACTCCATGAAACCGCCGTCAACACCAAACACAGAGTATGACGAGGAGAAAAGAGACAGACATTATTTACCGGAGAGAAAGGTGAGGACACGGAGGCAAAAACTGTCTGTCGATGAAGACATAGACGACGACGGAGTAAGCCGATGAGGGGTTTGACCAACGGTGAACGAGCCACCACAAAAACCCCCCAAAATGATAGTCTCTCTCTCAAAGATTTTGAGGTGAGAAGAGAGAGAGACCTTTAAAATTCCTTGTGTGGTATTAGTTGATTTACAGTAGTATGGTTAGGCCTGGGCATAAAATCCGGAACCCGAAATCCGAACCGAACCCGAACCTAAAAACCCGAACCGTTATCCGACCCGAAACGTAAAAATACCCGAACGGGTCTTGTAGGGTGGTACAAAAAATATCCGAACCCGAAGTGTTATTAACCGAACCCAAACGGATAACCCGAAAAATCCAAAATTAATAGTCAATATAAATATTTTGAAATATATATAAGTATTCCAATTATTAAATTCAATATTTGTGGTAATATTTTATATAATAATAAATATTAAAATTCTAATAAATGCTTTAAATACACAATTAGTTATAAATAAGTATTTTATAATTTGCTCATTGAAATAAAAAATCTACTCTCTATAAGGCAATACATGTTGTTTACAAATGATGTTTGTTTTCATGCTTGATTTAACATTTTATTGTTATTTTATCAATTTTATATGTGATAAATTAATTTTTATTTAATTTAGATGTTGTTCTTTATGTTTTACTTCAAAAAATTTGTTTTTTACTTTGGTTATATCCGAACCGAACCGATATAACCCGAACCCAAAAGATATATGATTACTTTATGGGTTTTATGATGTAATACAATTTTGAACAGAACCCGAAGTGTTATTATCCGAACCTGACCCGTACTAATAAAATTTTAGTATGGGACCTAGAAGCGTAAATCCGAAAACCCGAAAAATTCGATCCGAATGCCAACGGGTATCCGAACGTCCAGGCCTAAGTATGGTGATTATATTTTACTCTGCTGGCAAGGATTAATATTAAAAGCAAAATATATATGTAGATAAATCAGATTTTCATGTTCCTTTAGTAATTCAAACTCCAACGTAATTAGCTTAATTGAGCTCACACAACAAACACTTTCCAAAGTACTTTGGGAGAATACTTCTTAATCTTACAAAAGTCATACTCTGATCCTAAAAGATTCATATTCTAGAGATTTCACACATATTAAGAAAACACGCAAAATTTTACCAATAAATGCATTATTTTCTGTGTTTAGCATTTACTTATGATTTTTAACCAATCAAAATTCAGTAAACACGATTAATGTTTTTGCAATTTATCATTATTACATGCATTGAAAATGTAAAATATGGATCTTTTAAAAACAAATTTTTTTTCTAAAACATAGATTATTAAGGAACGGAGGGAGAAAATTTTTTTTGCTTAAAACAAAATTTAAAAGACGGTTGTACTACCCTGACTTATTGGGTATTTCAAGGAACATTCGAGAAACGTTACGAAGTCTTACTCCTCTTGTACGAACCAATAAGCTTCTCTCACACACTTTTGTCTTCTTCCTTTTATAAACAATCTGATTCGTTACTTCACAAGTTAAAAGGGATCTGACAAGTTTCCTCTAATTGTCGTACGATAGTGTTTTCCCGATCAGATCCAATCTACAAATCGAATGGAGAGAGGTGGTTACCGAGGAGGACGTGCTGACGGCCGCGGCAGAGGAGGCCGAGGTCGCGGTGACGGGGATGGTGGAGGCCGTAGTTATGGCGGCGGTGGTGACCGGGGTCGTGGTTACGGAGTCGGCGGCGCAGACCGAGGTCGTGGTTATGTAGGTCGTGGCTCTGAGCGAGGCGGTGGCCGTGGTGGGGATAAACAGGATTTCCGAAGCCAGGGTCAGTGGGGACCACCGCCGGGTCAAGTTGGCCTTGGGACGCAGTTGCAGCAGCAACCTCGACCACATGTGGTTCAACAGCCGCCACAGGCTCAAGTGAGTCAATCCGTTGCGGGAGGAGGCGTAGGTAGAGGCGCGTGGGGTCGTAAGCTACAGGTTTCTCCTGATACGGCGGCGGTTCCACCTTCTGCATCGTCAACCGTCGCGGTTTCTGAAACGGCTCGTGGTATGTATGCACAATAAACCTAAATTTTAATTATTATTATTTCAAAAGTTAGCTGATTCATTATGATTATTCTACAAAAACTGTTGCACGGTTTTTTAATTAAAAAAAAACGTGAGGAAGACAAGAACACGTACATAGGAAACCTATATTCCGTCTGAGGAATTAAATAATTGACATTGATAAGCAAATCATTGATACACATTGGAAGTTGGAACTTATTCTGATTCAGTATATTTATATGAATCAGTCCATATATAGCTTTTGTTATCCGTTGAGGAATGTTTCTTTGAATATATTTTTTCAAGCGAGTTTATCTTCTTTTTTTTTTAATCTGACAGGTTCTGAAATTACGAATCCAAGGCCATCTCAGGTTGCTTCTTCATCTTCTGACAAGAAAGTTCAAGTTGTTTCTTCATCTTCTGCTAGAAAAGAACCGATGAAGCGTCCTGACAAAGGCGGTGTTGTAGCTGTGCGACGTGTAAACCTCCTTGTCAACCATTTCCAAGTGAACATTAATCCCCAAAGTGTCATAAGACATTACGATGTTGAGATCAAAGGAGAGAATCCCACCAAGAAGATATCAAGATTCGAGCTATCTATGGTCAGGGACAAGTTGTTCACCGACAATCCCCATCAGTTTCCCTTTGCCATGACAGCATACGATGGTCAGAAGAACATCTTCAGCGCAGCTGAACTGCCTACGGGGTCATACAAGGTGGACTTCCCTAAAACGGATGAGACTAGAGCTCGGAGCTATACTTTCACCATCAAGCAGGTGAATGAGCTTAAGCTCCGTGACTTGAAAGAGTACATGTCGGGAGGTTCTTCTTTCAACCCTCGTGACGTGTTTCAAGGGATGGATGTTGTGATGAAGGAGCACCCTTCGAAGTGTATGATAACCGTCGGTAAAAGCTTCTTCACTCGTGAAACTGAGCGAGATGAGGAACTTGGGTATGGTATTGCAGCTGCCAAAGGGTACAGACACACTCTAAAGCCGACACAACAAGGCTTATCCTTGTGTTTGGACTACTCAGTGTTGGCGTTCCGGAAGTCAATGTCAGTGATCGAGTATCTGAAACTCTACTTTGACTGGCCTGATTTGCGTCAGTTTAGGAATGCTAGACGTAACGTGGAGAAAGAACTGACTGGGTTGAAAGTCACCGTCACTCATCGAAAGAACAAGCAGAAGCTCACTATCGTAGGACTGAGTAGAGAAGACACAAAGGATATCAAGTTCGATGTTATAGATCCGGAGGGTAACGAGCCGCCGAGGAGAACGTCCATCGTTGAGTATTTCAGGATCAAGTACGGAAGAGACATTGTTCACAAGGACATCCCTTGCTTGGATTTGGGGAAAAACGGTCGGCAAAATCTTGTTCCCATGGAGTTCTGCGTTTTGGTCGAAGGACAGGTTTATCCAAAGGACGACTTGGATAAAAATTCTGCCTTGTGGTTGAAGAAGTTGTCACTAGTCAATCCACGACAAAGGAAGGATAATATACTCAAGATGATTAAGTCTAAAGAAGGACCAAGCGGGTATGTGTACTTGTTTATATCCTATAGTTTGTGCGTATTCAGAGAGATTTAGGAGACCGTAGGCGTAGACTATTTATTAAAGATTAACTAATTTGGGGTGGTATGAGTCTTATGATTATGTATTTGTTTCTATGGCAGTGGAGAAATCACTGGGAACTTTGGAATGAAAGTTGACACAAACATGACACGTGTAGAAGGTCGGATTCTCAAGGCACCGGCGTTGAAGTTGGCAGAGAGAGGCAGAGCTGTCCGGGAGGAACCTAACCCGAGGCAGAACAATCAGTGGAACCTCATGAGGAAAGGAGTCACGAGGGGTTCGGTAATCAAACACTGGGCTGTGCTTGACTTCACTGCGTCTGAGAGGTTCAACAAGATGCCTAATGACTTTGTGAATAACCTTATCAACCGTTGCTGGACGCTTGGGATGCAGCTGGAGCCTCCCATCGTTTACAAATCGTCGAGAATGGATACGCTTTCTAATGCTAATGCTCTCGAGGAGCTGCTTCGAAACGTGATTGACGAGGCTCATCGTAACCATGGTGGTGCTCGTCCGACTCTTATCCTCTGTGCAATGACTGGGAGAGTCGATGGGTACAAGACTCTGAAATGGATAGCTGAGACCAAACTTGGTCTGGTGACACAGTGTTTCTTAACCGGTTCCGCGACTAAAGGAGGTGATCAGTACCGGGCAAACCTTGCGCTCAAGATCAACGCCAAGGTTGGTGGAAGCAACGTTGAGCTGATGGATACTTTCTCTTTCTTCAGAAAAGATGATCAGGTCATGTTCATCGGCGCTGACGTCAACCATCCAGCTTCCCGCGACAAGTTGAGCCCGTCCATTGTTGCTGTAGTGGGTACACTAAACTGGCCTGAAGCGAACCGTTACGCAGCGAGAGTCATCGCCCAGCCGCACCGGAAAGAGGAGATACAAGGATTTGGCGAAACTTGCTTGGAGCTTGTTAAAGCGCATGTTCAGTCCACTGGGAAACGGCCTAACAAGATTGTGATCTTCCGTGATGGTGTCAGTGATGGTCAGTTCGATATGGTTCTCAATGTGGAGTTGCTTGATGTGAAGCTCACTTTCGAGAAGAATGGTTACAATCCGAAGATAACTGTTATCGTGGCGCAGAAACGTCATCAGACCCGTTTCTTCCCTGCTACGGACAATGATGGAAGCGACAAGGGGAATGTGCCTTCGGGTACGGTGGTCGATACCAAAGTGATTCATCCGTTTGAGTACGATTTCTACCTTTGCAGTCACCATGGAGGCATTGGGACGAGCAAGCCGACGCATTACTATACTCTGTGGGATGAACTTGGATTCACTTCGGATCAGGTTCAGAAGCTCATCTTCGAGATGTGCTTTACTTTCACTCGTTGCACCAAACCCGTCTCTCTCGTTCCTCCGGTGTATTATGCTGACATGGTCGCGTATAGAGGAAGGATGTACCACGAGGCGAGTTCAAGGGAGAAGAACATTAGGCAGCAGCCAAGGGGAGCGTCTTCCTCTCTCGCTTCTTCGTTCTCTTCTCTGACTGTGGACGACAAAGCGATTTTCAAGCTGCACAAAGAGCTGGAGAGCGTCATGTTCTTCGTGTGAACAAAAGGTTTGGGGTTATATATTTGTGTTTTGGGTCCCTAAGCTGAACTTTAAAATTGCTACTATTGAATATCGGAATAGTCCCAATAACGCAGTTATACTCCTTTTATCTCAAGGAGTTTGTGCGTGAATCTAATTGGGTTTTTTCTTTTCTTTCTCTTTTGTTTCGGTCGTTGTGTTGAAAGCACTTTGTGTTTGGTATTGTATTGCTCTTTTGAGCGGAGACTACTTATGGTGTTTTATTTTAATCAAGAATCTGAGTTTCGTAATTAGTTCATATTGTGCTATCATCCTCGCATTTCTGTTTATGAGTTTTGCTAAAGCTTTAGAGTCTGGGAGATGGACGAAGGCTGTTCCATGTTTGTTTGTGTCTGAATTTCCTTCACTGATTGGCTTTCTGCATTTTCTAAATTACCACTTCTGCTAGAATTCGCTTGTGGTTATTACATCCTCGACGTCGAGGGTCACGTGTCGCGAGATCATCGCATCACACCCGCTTCTCGTACTTACCGGAGATCCAACCTTCGGATCAAACCGGCCACACCGGAACTCCGTCGTTCCGAACCTCTTCACCGTAAAAAGCTTATGGGACTCTAAAACCGGAGAGAATCAATCGCCGTGGCGAGATCTCATCCATCCCCGTTCACCACAGCCGCCCAAAGCCTCGCATGCAACCTCACTCTTTCCGTCGGAGAACTACCTCTCCTCCGACGCGACCAGAAACAACTCAAAACCACAACTAATCCCCGAAATAAAAAAACAAACGAAAAACCTAAACCCTAAAAGATTAGGGGACGGAAGCCGGCGACGTAAAGCTGAGATAGCCTTTACCCCCCCCCGGAAGCTGGATCCGACGACGGCGGAACTAAGGAAGCTTCCCCGCCGCGGAGACAAAGGACCGGCGGCGACGGATCTGTGAGAGCCTCCGTCTCCCGGAGCTAAAACTCGAACTATTGACACCCCCCCCTCCTACCCGCAAACCCCGCCGTGACTCCCGGACCAGAGCCACACCGGTTGGTGGTTGATCGGAGCTCCGACAAACGGAAACCGAGTAAGAGGAAGAACGACAGGACCGGATGATGTTATCGAAAGGAAAAGGGCTCCGGCGGCAGCACGGACGCTCACGCACCGGCCGACCGCCGGATCCCCTTTGTAAAGACTTTTCTCTCTCTAACTTTTCTCTCGAACAAATCTCTCTCCAATGTATCTCTCTAACTTTTCTCTCGCTATATAACGAAAATCATATTTTTTCGGTGTAATTCAATTTATTATCTAATAAGATACCTACCAGCTTCTTCTTTAAAAAATGTATTCTTTTTTTTTTGTGTTTATATGTAATATCAACAAATATTGGTACTGGTTTATATGTAGTTTTGATATTTGCAAAACTTTATATTTGAAGTTTCAAAAATTAGGCAACTCTCTCAAATATACCTTTTTAAGTTTTGGGTCACAAAAATATACCTCAAAAAATAAAATGAGCAAAATAGACTTTTTATTTTGAAAATTTTAATATTTTTTAAGTTTTTAAAATTTGAAATCATACCTCCAAAACTCCACCCCTTAACTCTAAACCTTAAACCCTAAATCATAAACCCTAAACCCTAAATTCTAAACCATAAACCCAAAAACATACTCCTTAATAAAATATTTTGGTCATTTTGATCCTTAAGTGCTATATTTGTGACAAAAAAATTTTTAGGTCTATCCTAAGGAATTTCTCAATGTTATTCTCCAAAATCAAAACTTCAAACTTAACTTCAATATTATGTGTATAATATAAATTCATTATAAATAACTTAGCACATATATAATATATTACAACAACATTAATTAATAAAATTTTACACTAAAATATAAAATTTTAAATAGAAATATATAATTGTATATTAAACTATAAGAAATTACCACATTATTTCATACAATTATTTCTCTAATACTCCCATATAAATAGTGTTGTTGTAATATTTAAATTTGTGTAATAATTATGTATTCATGTACTTTAAAAAATGTATTAAGTTTCTTGGGGAAATTTCATGTTTACCACTTTTATGGTACAACTTTTAATATTTACCACCACTAAAATGACATTTTAAAAAAATATTTTCTTCATTAAGTGGCAAAAGACTCTTATACCCATGTTCTCTCTATATATATAATAAATCATTATTTAAATAAAAAAAAAATTATACTTTTTCAAATTCGAACTTTTCTATAATTTTTTTTTTGAATTTGTTTTTTCGATTTTTTGGAATTTTTTTCAAAATTGCTTTTTGAAAATCAAAAATTATGTTTGCAACTATTTTTAAAAATTTTTTATATTTTTTAAGTATTTATTTATATATTTATTAGAATCCTAAATTTCACATTCCAGAAACCCTAAATCAGCCCTCAACTCTAAACCCTAAGTTTAGATTAGTTAACACTAGGGGTATAAGTGTCTTTTACCCTTCATTAAAAGTAAGGGTAAAAGTGGTACTATGAATGTGGTATTTGTGGCAATTTCGCAAGTTTCTTTTGTAATATTTTTATTGTCTAATTCTAGTTTAAATATATTAGAAATATTCTTTTAAACCTTTTAATTACTTTTATGTGTAAAAATTAAATTTATAAAACAAATTTAAAATATTTATGAGTAATACAATTTTTAAGAATTAAATGATAAACAATATTTTTTTTCAAAAACTATAAATGTGATGTATAATTGTAAGAACCAAAATGCAAACAAAAAATGAAACTTCAAATTTGAAGTTTTGTGTAGTGAAATTTCAAGTTTTGTGTAGTGTGAATAAATACCTTTTTTTAGAGTAAAAAACTAAATATTTGAAGTTATAGAGTGTCTTTTAGAAATGATTTACTCCAAAAAAAACTCTCTATTTTGAAGTTCGCAAACTATATATTTGAAACTTCAAAGTGTTCTTCTCCAAAATTAAAACTTCAAACTTAACTTCAATATTATTTGTGTGTTTACACTATACTCCTTATATTTATAATAATTAATATAAATTCATAAAACTATAAAATAATTAGCAGATATATAAAAATGATAGAAAAATATTAATTAATAAAATCTTACTCTAAAATATAAAATTATAAATATAATTACATAATTAAAATACAAGAAAAATACCATATTATCCATAAAATTATTTCCGTAATGCTCCCATATAATTGTTGTTGTTGTAATATTTAAATTTGTGTAAAACTTAAGTCTTCATGTACTTTTTAAAAAAGTTTTTTTTATTATGTTATTTTGTAATATTCTTGTTGTCTAATTCTAGTTTTAAAATATTAGAAATCTTCTTTTAATTTTTTTATTTAATTTTATGTTTAAAACTTAAATTTATAAAATAAATTTGAAATATTTATGAATAATACAATTTTTAAGGATTAAAACTATAAACGAAAAAAATATTTTAGAATCATGAATGTGATGTGTAATTGTAAACACCAAAATGCAAACAAAATTATGAAACTTCAAATTTTTTTTTGTAGAGCAAAAAAACTAAATATTTAAAGTTATAGAATGTCTCTAAGAGATTTTCTAACAGCATCTCCAAAAAAACTCTATATTTTGAACTTTGAAAAACTCTAAATTTGAAGCTTGAAAGTGTTCTTTTCTTCTCAGATGACAAAAAAAAAACTGTTTTTCTCTAAAATCAAAACTTCAATTATAATTTCGTTATTATTTGTATTTTATACTATGGTCCTTATATTTTTCATAATTAATGTAAATTCATAAAACTTTTATAAATAACTAAAACATATATAAAAATGATACAATAATATTAATTAATAAAATCTTACACTAAAATATAAAATTATAAATAGAAATACATAATTAAATATTAAACTACAACCAAAATGCCACATTATTTCATAAAATTATTTCCGTGATGCTCCCATATAATTAGTGTAGTTGTAATATTTAAATTTATGTGATAATTATGTCTTCATGTACGTTTGAATAAAAAAAATTAAGTTCTTTTTGTAATATTCTTGTTGTCTAATTCTAGTTTTAAAATATTAGAAATCTTAGTTTTAAATTTTTATTTAATTTTATGCCTAAAACTTAAATTAAAAAAATTTGAAATATTTATGAGATATACAATTTTTAAGGATAAAAACGATAAACAAGAAAATATTTTAAAATCATGAATGTGATGTGTAATTGTAAGGACCAAAATATAAATAAACAGATGAAACTTCAAATTGGATGTTTTAAAGTTCTTCTTTGAAGAACAAAAGACTATGTATTTGAAGTTATACAGTGTGTTTTGGAGATGCTATTATGCAAGCGACCTTAATTGTTCTAAAAAAATCAAACCGAATCTCTGATTAATTTTTTTTTGAGGTTCATAGAATTGGATTTTGTTCCCAGTGAAGAGAAAGCGTCTACATGCTTGGTCAATGAAGGTTGAAATAATGAAATCACACACCTACTTATACATACGATCAAGGATTACTGAATATTTGAAATCACGCAGTAGGATGATACAAATTTTACCAGAAACAAATATGAACACTTCAACCACTAAATTACCACCAAGTTCCATTTAGTCTTATATATAACTATATAAGTTACTGAAAATTAGATTTACTGTCTATGTCATCTAAATTTATTTTAAAATTTTAATGATGTTTTTGTGCTGTGCTAGTTGAGAACTGGATTTTTAAATTTTAAGTTTCACAGAGTTATATATAATTTTCGTCATCTCATGTATCATCGAATGATAACAAGATGAAAACAGAATTTTAAGAGTCAATCAAACTGATAACAAGATGAAAACAGAATTTTAAGAGTCAATCAAACAGACTGAGCGAAGAAGTATAAAGGAGGTCTAGTTTAATGTTGGGCTTTGTAGATCGGAAGCTACTCTTTTGCAGCAACATTTGGTCCCCTTGCAATGTCCTCCATATTTAAAGCCGAAGCCTGAACACACAAAGTTGCATTGTTTTGTACAAGGTCCGGGACTATACTTGCACGAGTTACCATCAGCATGTACGTGACCTGCATAGTCACAAGACAAGTTAGATATACTCAGTTCTTCAAGGAATGTTTTGTAAATGTTGGAAACGAGACACAATTGAAATTTTTGTTATTAATATCACGTGTTTATTGGATGACCATGTGAAGCAACAATCTTACACAATTGTAAAAAAGAACTGATTTTTGTTTTTGATCATCCAGGTAATCCGGACACCCCGGAAAGAACCCGACTAGCGCCTAAGTACACCTCCGCAGAAAGCATCCTGGAGGGCCGCCTTTTTCACCTCATTTTAATCGTTGGTGGCCAGCGGGATTCGAACTCAGGTCCGTATTGGGGCCAAAGCTCCCTCAAAACTACTGGGCCGTCCTCGCTTGGTTAAAGAACTGATTTTTCTTCTTCTACAAAAATTATAAACAACTGAATATATGGATTGATTGGATGTACATTAGAAAAGCCTCTAATAAATGACAATGATAATAACTGATCTTTTGCAATCCATTTGTTTTCTTATGATATTGTGATTTTATTGTTTGTGTTGGAGTTTTATTTAAATGAGCAATTCTTCATGATAATTTCTCAAATTTTAAAGTAGTTTTTAGTTGCAAAAGCAAAATTTTGAATATTTATCTGTTAAAAATAATTAGTCTTCTAGATTTGGTAGTAAATGAGTAATTGTTCTATACTGATTTTGTTTTGTAGTAAAATTTTGTGATCTATTAATGTTCAAAATTTATATTCATGAGTCAAATAGCTACAAAATAACAAATGAGAATTGTAATTAACTGAGAAATAAAACATCATAAATATGTGATAAATTATTTGCATTTTATATTAATTTCTCAAAAATACCCCTCTGCATTTACTCTAAAATCATTTTTTCTATCTATTTTATAGTTCCTTTTCTATCATTTTATTCGTCTTTCCATTCTTTGTAACAAAACTAATTTTGTATTATATAATCAAATACACCATAAAATTTCGAGAATCCAAATTTATTTATAAGCAAAAATCCATAAATTTTGATAAATATACTTGGTGAAAATTTAGAAAAAATCCAAATAACTCTTTAATAACAGTTTCTACAAAATGAGTCCTCAAAGAATCACGCTAGACAAAATATGAATGCTACAGTTCCATCATTCCATCCACAAAGACTCTACCCACTACCAGAAAATTTGAAATTAGTCACAAATCAACTACAAAAAATTTGTGGCTGCATTTTTCTAGCTAGAAATAATCACAAAACATCTACAAATTTAATTCTTTAATACATTAGAGATGTTCTTATGAATCTAAACCATTGAATCAAATTACTTCGAATAATATGTATATATATATATATATGATTATATTATAATTCATTTTCTATGAATGAGTATATTATATACCTATATAATTAAGTTACATTCCGAGAAAAATATATTTACCGTCTGTGTAGGTTTATATATTTTTGTGATTTCTCATATGAACTAATACATATGATACTTAAATTTCACATAAATTTATTCTGAGTTTTAATTTTAAGTTTCACAAGATTATATATTATTCTAATCATCTCATGCATCATTCCAATATAACAAAATATATTATTAAGATTACATCAACAGAATGAGGGAAGAAGTCTAAAGGGAACTAATTTGGTGCTGAGCTTTGTAGATCACTCTTGCAGCAACATATGGTACCCTCACAGTCTCCTCCATATTTAAAGCCAAATCTTGAGCAAACAAAGTTGCATTGTTTTGTACATGGTCCAGGACTATACTTTTTTTTTTATGGAATTTTAAATTTATTGATCATCTTTGGGAAAATTTATATGTACAAAGAATGAGTTCGTATGAATCTACTACTAAGATTTTTAAGGAAAAAGATTAAGAATGAGCCTGAAACCATCTCTGCATTAGTCCCTGCAGTCTTGGCTTCAAGTAGTACCTCGTGGAGGAGATTCTGTTCTTCATTGATTTCTTGATCAATCGAGCAAGCTGAGCCACAGACTTCACAGTCCCATTATGTCGTCGATCATTGCGTTCCCTCCATATGAAGTAGATCGTGGTCTGCCACACGAGCCTCAAAAGTATGTAGGTAAGGCGCTCATAAGTGCCCCCAAGCATTCTCTGTAACGTGATTTTCCAGTCAGAATCCGGGTCTGGACCAAACAGATTGCCAACTACATTTAACCACAGTGTGAAAGTGTATGGGCAAGCGAAGAACAGGTGGTCCCTTGTCTCATCTGCCTCCCCACAATAGACACAACACTGCATCTGGCCCCATTGCCGAGTGCGGTGGCCTGTCGCGAGCCTATCCCTTATGGCCAACCAAGAAATGAAGCCATACCGAGGCACACCTTGTATTAGTTGTGCATCACCTTATATGTCCAGGACTATACTTGCAAGAGTCACCATCAGCATCTACATGTCCTGGATAGTCTCAACAAAAATATACACAGTTCTTCAAGGAATGTTTTGGAATGTGTAGGTAAGAAATGAGATTTAACTGATTCTTTTTGTATTAGTTTCTTTTGGGTTATTAATATCACGCGTTTATTCATTTTGTTTCAGATGTCCATATGAAACAAAAATCTTACACAATTGAATAAAATAAAACTAATTTATTCTATGAAATATATAAAACAATTGAATATATATATATATAAGGTTGTAAATTAAAAAAAAAAATGATATATGACGCTTCTTTAGTGAATATAATAATTGATATCATTTGTAGGTTGACTGACCTGAAATCAAGAACATAGTGATGATTGATACCACAATGAAGATACCACAATGAAAGCATGTAAAGATCTTTTGCAATCCATTTGTTCTCTTATGATATGAGGATTTTTATTGTTTGTTTTGGATTTTTCTGATTAGTTATGATGACATCTTACTTCTTTATAAAGTCAAATTTTTGTATTGTAAGGAAATATTCTACTCTACTAGATTTGGTAGCAAATAAATTGATTTTTACTATATAACTAGGTGGTAGCCCGCGCCTTGCGCGGAGTGATATATAGATTAAAAGATATTATAACTTTAAAACTATATAGACTAATTTATTGGATATTTTAATTATATTTTATGGAAATACATCTAAAAGAGTAAGTAATGACTTATATAAATTTATTATGAATTTAAGATGAAAAAAAAAGCAAGAGCATTATTGTTTTCATAATATAAATTATGAATATAAAATAAAATGAAACATATGCAACAGAATAATAAAATATGAAAGAAACAAATTTATAAAGAAACAAATAAAAAATTGATAAAACCACAACTACTGTTAGAAGTGTCTTCAGAACTCGTGGTTTGCAATTCTATAGAAAGCCATAACAAAGTATCAACTTACCAAACTAAACACATATATTTACCAAATTCAGTAAACGAAATGTTATACCTCTTTCTGAAAACATCGATTTCTGGAACATCGTTAGGTTCAAAAATAATTTTTGAAACCCATCATTGTTAATCACATTCTTTAATCGACCTTATCATGATAAAAAACAATGTAAGCAAAATCAAAGACGAAATTCATGAATTTTTTTTTGTATGTAGAAAAATAGTAGGTTTTGATGTGGATGAATTTCAGTCTAATGTTATATACAGGGATCACTTATAGGGTTTTGCTTATGAAAAATTAGAGAGAAAAGAGTATTATCTCACCTAAATCAAATCGAATTAATCCCTAACTTTTAGCTGCCAATCTTAAAATTATGGAAAGTAATATAATTAAGAAATCAAAATATAGGAAACAAAATTAACTTTGTAAATTAACTTGATCGAATATAACCAGATTGACGTGTTTTGATGGGTTGAGTCCTTAATTTCAGAATCTTGGTGCTTAATCTAATGAATTGAATAGAATTTGTATAAGACTTTAAATTAATAAATAATTGTAGCACAAATTGTTCTAATTTCTATACGAATACTGGTCTGAGTCAAAACTTTCCTATAATAATTTTTCGAATGCTAATTTGTGAATATATAATGGAAAGTAAATAAATTTAATAATATTTTCCCAATATATATGGCATTCAATGTCTTCCGCGTTCTAGTGTGAATCAAGAAATAATTTTTCGAATGCCCAATATATATGGCAATTAATTTATACATTCAATGATTTGAAATATAGGGCAAATATTATTAAATTGCATTGAAAAATTGCCATATATATAGTCACTAAATTTGTTTGGGCACCACCTAGTACATAGAAGATTAAAAAGAATTAGATTATGCATTATATTATATATAATATTTAAACTATACGCTTACATAGTACGTATACCATTAAAAAAAAAGTTAGATTATGCATTATATTTATGTAGTAAACTATACTTTATTAGAAATATAGCAACTTTCTACAACGTCGATCAATATATGGTCCTATTTTTTTCAAACTACGAAATGTGTTATCACTCCATATAAAACTCATACACCAATATTATATTTTGTAGAATGTAAATCATCCAATAAGAAATATATGAAATAAAAACTTGTTTACAATGCGATAATGATTACAATACAGTTGACTAGTATTGTTAGGTTGCAAAAAAAGATACAGCCAAGAAAAAATGAGAAGATATAAGCATGAAAGCAATAAATACATTTTTAAAACTCGCATGAAAATAAGAGATATATGTATAATCCATCAAAACCAATTATACTATGCATAAACATGAAACTTAAATGTCCAATGACACTATATGTAATTAGTCTAGACAAGCAAGGGTTATTCACTAAATGCTATGAGAAAAGCTCTCATGATGACACATAAGTAATGACAATCTTGATAATAACACATGAGGCAAAGGTTTATTATTTAGAATGCTCCTCAAATAATAGTAAAGAGATTGCTCTATTTTGACTTGGATTTGGAGTAAAGTTTGGTGATATATTAATGTTCAAAAATATTTTGGTGCTATATTTATAAGCCAACTAGCTATAATTTTATATATAGTTAAGGAGTTTTCTCTTCATCTAAAATGTATACAATAGTAAAATAAAGTAATAATCATTAGATTATATCCAAATATAATTATTATAGAATTAATCCACATTCTGATATATAGTATATAACTAACCCTAGAAGAAAATTTTTGACTAAAAATATAACTCTATATATTATTTTATATAAACATATTTTAATATTTTCGATGTAATAATATTTAGATTTTATATATTAATTTAAATGTTATTTCATATTAATATCTTATTTCAGTTAATATTAAATAAAAATCAATGACTATATATTATTATATATTAAAAAATTGTGAATACAATTTTATGTTTTTTTTGTTGATGCGTACACTTTAGATGGGGATTAATTATATAAAAGATTAAAATGTACTTGTAATTTTAAGAACCAAATTTATAATTGATAAAATAATTAATAATTAACTTACAATATATGTTTCAAATTTATATATTACTTTTGCATTTGATTTTCAAATATAATAAGGAAGATATAAAAGAGTTTTCTATATTAATATACATATCTTAAGACAATGCTATGGTCTTATGAAGTCATCTTGTGTAGATTTTATTGTGTTTAGGTTTGTATGTCTCTGTCTCGTGTGGTAGAATTAGATGGTGCAAGAGACAGTTTATTTCGACTCGTGGGATAAATTTGTTTTCGTTGTGGTGAAAAATACAATGCCGTTTCGATTGGATAGCATATGATCCTTCTAAGTATTCATGGGTGATACTATATCTCGGTGTTGTATGTGGATTTTAAATCTCCGTGAAGTTAAAATATTTGTATTCACATATTTGGTTAATAAAAATTATAGTTAAGCAAAAAAAAAAACAACTAACTATGCCAAGTTTTTTAAGCTCTTTCTCAAAAAAAAAACTATGCCAAGTTTAATTTAGAGAAATTGCACCCCATACCTTAAACTTTTACCCTAATTAATCAAGTACCCTAACTCCCCCAATGTTATGCCTTCCTCCACAGACACATAGTTGTCACATCCTTGGTATTTTCAATCTTTTCAGTATATTGAGCTAATTTGCTCTTTAATTTATAGACAAATGAGGGCAATCATTAAAACGATAGCAAGTGAAAGAAGGTGGGAGATGATGTTAACTTCGGATTGGCGCGAAATAAGATAAAAGCTTAGAAAAGAAAGAGAGACAAAAGTCTCACTGATTGGTCCAAGAAGAACCAAAGCCTATCCACTTCTCAATCGCTTCTCCTTATTACCAACGAGAACCTTCACTCACATAAATCTCTGTCGGTTCTTCTTTTTTTATTGTTATTATTTTAATTCAGATAAGGGAAAATCCACATTTTTATTTCCATGAAAGTTTTTATTTTTTCTTAAATAACTCGGCTCAACTACACACCGAAACCTTCGCTCCATCTGAATCTTCATCAAGATTTCATTCTGCCGAAGGCTTTGGAACGCGGTTTGGATTTGTTTCATTAGTTAACATTTTTTAGTTTCTTTTCTATAATTTTGTTTGAATTACCATTTGTAATGGTAGCAGTTTCTGTGAATCTTCTTGTGTTACTCATCTTACATGGTTATAGATTTTTTAGGCAATCGCTGGATTTAGTTTTGATGGTTCTGTTTACAAATGAATGCAACAGTTTCTGGGTTACACTCTGTTTCATAAGAGATTCCGCCAATGGTTTTGCTATTTTTTTTCTTGCTAATTGTATAAGAAAATATCTTTGGAAAAATCCACTTTTTAAAGTAAATAAACGGTTAAATAAACCCACTTGCCTCAACCCTTTTTTGTTTATTCTCTCTTTTAATTCTAAAGAGGAGACATTTTGAATTTGTGTCCTCATCTTTACATTTTTATTGAGCATAGTGCTTGTTTCCTTTTCTGGGTTTTCATTTTCTAGATTTTTCTTACAAATGAAAATATTACCAAATTAGATCTTACATGTAAAAAAAAGTTGGCAATTTGGGTTTGATTGGGTTTTATCTGCCATGTTTTATATGTACCGTATTTGCTGTAGCTTTATTGTTTGAATATGGTGTGCAGATTGTTGATGCTTTGATGTCACTTTTGGATATTTGCTAATTAGTTAAGAACTCTTTGATATGTGCAAGTTCCATTTACACTCAGGTTTTGTCATAACTTGTCTCCTAAGGTATGTTTTTTTTTCTTTCTCTTTTGTGGCGTAGATTGCATCACTTTCATGGAGGTTGAAGAAAGGAATGTTTCTTCTGGTTATGCTAAACCTCCATGGATATTCAAAGGAAGGCAAGTAACCTCTTTTAATTGGGTAGCTTTTCAAAAATGTCTCTTCGTTGCTTTTAACTTGGCTTCTTTTTTTGCTTTCAGTGCGTTGTACCAGATTCATCTTGTGAAGGCTTCCACTGCTCGAGCATTCATCCCCAAGGAGTTTCGACTTGTTGAAGCTTTTGGGTATAAACAAGCTTCTACAGGGTTGTTCCTTTCTTGCTTAAATGATCTTTTTCAAAAATAATTAAACAAATGTCTTTCTTATGTGATTTTTTTTATACAGGTACACTCTTGGAGGGTTTTTCCTGGCTAGCTACGATGATAGTCCCGCTGGTGTCTTCGATGAGGTCTCTTCTTGCCTTTCCTTTACAACTTCCTACTTACTCAAACTTTATCATCCCACAACATTCTTTAATCGACTCTCTCTCTTGCTTTTTGTTTTTGTTTCACAGCTTGTCATGATTGCAGGGATTGTATGGAACCCTCCTACATCATGCGCGTATGTTCATTCTTCTCCTTCCTCCAACCATTCTTTAGTAAAGCAAAATTTGACTCAAGTGATTGGGAATATTCTGTTAGTTAATTCATGCTTATCAAACACATGAGTTTATTAAGTGATCGTTCCTTCTCTTATATCCCTTTAGATGGGCGGCGAGGGTGCTTGTGAACAGCAACGAGGCTTGTCATCACGGACGCAAGGTAGGTGGGTCTTACTTTGTTCTCTTTGCTCTATATCAATGGAATGTTTTGAGAGACTGGAGGATAATAATGCATTTTATTATAAAAATAACATGGTGGTGTTGCAGGAAGTAGGACTCCCAAGCCAAGTTGCAAGATTTTCTAAAGTTAGTGCCTATACTTTGGTCTTAAAAGTGATTTACCTTGTAATAATTACTGATTAGGCTCCCAATAAGTTTTCTTTTTTTTTTAACTACCAAACCAAATGATGAAAACAAGATAAAATCTTGTCTACATAAAGTAGAGACATTGCAATCATTAACTACCAAAATAATTCTTCCTGAACTCTTGGAGAATGGGATGAAACATGTGTAAAACAAGATGATCTGCTTTGAGTAAAATTAAATTTTTTTTTTTGGTTGGGAGCAGAAAATCACTGCAGTTCCAAAGAGAAAAAGGGAAAGAGCTTTTGGTTTCTTAGACACATTTGGGTTGGGAACTACTCTGTCTCACCCTGAGGATTTGATGGAGGTTAAAGTTAGTGAAGTTGATAGTGCTGCTTCTGCAAATATCTGCAACATCCAAATTAGATCAAACGGTGAGTTCTTTGCTTGTTGGTCTAACTTTTGCATCTGTGTAATGAGAAAACTCATTTCATGTTTTGATATCTAAGTAATGGTCTAACTGGCTACCTCAGAATCAGAGACCAAACTAGGAAAATGGATGGGACCAGCAATCAAAATGTCGCTTCCGAGTTTTAGGTAAAAGTTTGGTTCATTTGATTGTTTCCATGGGAGACTTCTTGGCTCAGTAAGCTCATCAAGAATGTCAAATAATATGTCAGTGGCAATACAAAGTTCAACCCAAACCTGCTCAAATACTCTTGCCACATCCACTGCAGGTTATGCTTCTGCTACTACTTAAGGTCAATCTCTTAATAACATAGCAGACAACGTTTATTAGAAGGAAGATATATTGAAATCTTTTGCAGGGTGAGGCCTGTGAGTCCTGCGGTAGTATCAAAGCCTTTGGAAGATGAGGCAGATAAGAATCACACATCACAAGAGTCGCTTGAAAATGAAAGGCGGTTAAGTGTAGCAGTGATGCTATCAAAACCAATCATAGCTCTTCAGTTTAAAGACTTAACAATGCAAGTAGAAGCTCCAGTTGTAGTTCACCCTTCAGTGTAAACACACAACCACTCAAATTTGAAGAACATACACTTCCTACAATATTTGGGGGAGTTCTGATTTCTTTTATAGTAACACAAGACCAATAATGGTCCAAAAGCTTTGTCTCTCTATCAAGAATATATTCAAATTCAGTTTAGAG
Source organism: Brassica napus (assembly GCF_020379485.1). Taxonomy (NCBI): domain Eukaryota; kingdom Viridiplantae; phylum Streptophyta; class Magnoliopsida; order Brassicales; family Brassicaceae; genus Brassica; species Brassica napus. The sequence goes on along the minus strand of NC_063450.1, from coordinate 22,199,876 downwards.
ACATTAAATCAAGTCATCAAAACAACTTAGACCTCTGTTTTTGATTATTTGACAAACCATTTGGTTCAGTTTGATATACTATGAAAGAAGACTTTGATGAATATCAACAGCAAAACAAAAAAGTCCATTCTCTGATGTTGCAAAAAAAAGGTTTTTTGATCATAATCAAGGAGTAAAGAGATGATGCAATTGTTGGTTGTTCCATGGTGTTTCATCCATATTACCTCCAATTTTGTAAACATCTTCTAACCAGTTTATGATGTCAAACGATCATTTTCTCCACATTGTCCAATACCTGTAACAACACAACCATTAACTTAAAACCAGGTAAAAATCTAAAGGAAGAGAAGGCTATATGGTGATCAAGTGTTTATACCTTAGAAGATGGCTTGGGGTAGAGGATATCGTAATGGCCTGGACGATACAACAAGGTTATAAAAGGAGCAGAAGCTTCTTCTTGTTTCTCATTAGTGCCCACAGGAACAAAGTCATGATGGTTCACAGTGACACCTCCACTATCACACGAGCTACGGTCAAGATACACAACCCGAATTGCAACATCAAGCGCGTCTGACAAAGCCGTTATGTGGATATGGTCACTCTCTTCTCCCATCGATTCAACCGATATCTTGCAGAACTACGATTAAAAAAAACTATTAGGGAGAGGATTCAAAGCTTTCTATTATAAGTGTGTGTACGAACCTGATCCACTGTTGAGTTTGATAGTCCTGTTATAAAAGGTTCGAAAAACTCTGCACGAGTTCGTATTTCACCAGCAGTAACAAACCTGAAGAACATTACAACTGAGACACAAATCAGAATCAGTCAAAAACTACGTTTGGTTGGATCTATACGTCATCAAAGATTTTTTAGAGTGGCTTACTGTAGTCAGAGACAGACTGATCTCTACTTCTGTAAACCAGCTCTTCGTAGCTGTAATGAGGAAAAAGGATGATATACTATGAGAAGAGACGTCTAACCATTTCATAAAATAACAGTTCTCTCTACCTTATAGACTCGTCACTTCCTAGGAGAATGTCATCTAGTTGCTCGAGGAACAACTGTATCAATAAGATTAATGAGATTGAACGTTTCTAAATGATCATCAAAACAAGGTTTGGTCGTTTTCTTTACCGCAAAGAAGTCCTCAAAAGTAAAATCTAAGAGTCTTTCTACATTTCTCAACATTGACCTTGATACGATCAACTTCAGCACCATCTTGTGATTCCAAAATATGCTCCTAATAAACAAAAAGAAGAAGAAGAAGAAGAACAACAACTTTAGATAGAGATAGAAGCAACAATTAGAGATAAGAACATACAAGGTAAGAGAACATGAAGCTTCGAAAGAAGCAATTTCCATCGCCTCTAGTTCGTCTGATTGCAATATACTGATTGTCTAATATCTACAAAACAAACATATATAAAGCAAACAAATAAGGAAGAAGAAAGACAACCTTGATCTTCTCGAGCAGAATGGGACTCCCTGCTTGGTACTCTGCAGCTAAACTAGAGAGAGGTTCCTGCACAGTGATTGAACCAAAAAGAAGATAGTAGAGAGAGAGAGAGCAACATCATGTAGATTCCATGAAACCCATAGATAAGAAGATGTGATAAGGGAGAAGTTGATTCCATCTAAGTTTTAACTTTATCACCAACATAAGGAAATTTAGCAGCTTCTTCTTGAAAAGATTGAACATTTTCCACAAAACAGTTCCCAACTTTAACCGCTTCATCATCCTTCACTGCATCATTATGATTATGCATCCTCACTACACAAAAAAAAAAAAAAAAGAGTGACTAAGCTCAATAAAGATAGTTTCATTCTAAGCAAAATGTTCAGAAGAAGAGAAACGGAGATGACACAATGGATTTTACCTGATCGATTCAAAGACGCAAAACTTCTGATCTTCCCACCTGCACTGTTCTCTAAGCAGAAAAATAAAAACGCAAAACTTTTAGGAAAAATATTCTGAGAAAGGGGAAACCAAAAAAATCAATTTGATTGGAAGGGTAGAAAAAGGTAAACAGACGTTTCGCTTTTTCCCCAAGTGTGTATACTCAACTGGATTACTTCAAAAATAAATATATTTTAAAATATTTACTAGATTTGGACTCGTACAACCGTGTGGATATTAATTTTCATGTTTATATATATTTTACATAATTAGAATATATTTTTTAAGTTACTTATATATTTAAATATTTATATATAATTATTTTAAATATAACAATTTGACAGTTTTCATGCGGTAAACATCACATATATTTGATATTTTTTATTATATATATTTTTAAATTATTTTTTATTCAATTATTATGATCCTGACCCGTAATTCAAAGCGTTAGATTTTTTTTATCAATATTTTTTATGTTTATTCATTTAAGATAATAACTATATATATATATATATAATTTTAAGATAAGTTAATTTTATACATAAATTATCTAATTTACTAATGTTAACCCGTTCTACCAACATATTATATTTCTAGCATAAATTTTTAATGTTTGTGAAAATAAAATATATTAATTTATCAGTTTAAAATAATTTTATCATATTTAGTTAAATACAATGTTTTATTTTAAAATGACAGATATAACTATAAAATAGTAAAATTAGTTAGATATAATGTTTATAAAAGATAACTGAGTATATATATATATATATATATATTAATGTATAATAACATTAATTTCATTACTAATTACAAAATTAGTGAAAATATTTATATACAATTTTTGATAATTAAGATATTGTTATAATGTTTTTCAACACATTTGTTTAAAAAACATATATATATATATATATATATATATATTTATATTTTAAATTAAAAGATATCAAATTATATTATGATTTAAGTAGTTAAAAGATTATATACTAGCATTAAGGAAATACATTTAATAAAAAATTTAAATGATGATCCAAATAAAAATATCACACATGAATCAAAGTGAGTTTGTTAACCAATCCGGATTCTTAGGAGTCGATGTTATATTAGGAATGATATATTATTAATCAATATTATTAGTAATAAATGAATATGATAACTGATTTCTAGTGAGAGTCCATTTTTAAAAAAGTCACACATGAATCAAGGTTGTGACTTCTATTTTAATATATAAGATATATATTAGTAATTTTTAACGGTCACTATATTATTTTTTGAAGTTAGTTATTTTTCATATTTTTAACCAATTTCAAATAGAATTATGTTTTCTGAAGTTTACAGTAACCATTAAATAATACATTAAAAATATAGAATTACAACTTTTTGAAATAATTATTTTATCGTGAATTTTTTCGGAATGGAAATAATATTTTTTGAAACATTTTTTTCTTCAAAATGGATTTCCTAGAAATAGAAGGAGTATTATTTATTTTTTACATTAGTCATTAGTAAGAACATGATTAACGAAGTGTTCTTTGACTTTTAGTTAAAAGTTAAGAAACGATCGCTTATATTCCGATAAAAATCTTACCCAAAAAATCCTCTATTAATGATGCTCTGAGAAAAGCCGAATCGTTTCTTGGCCATAAACACGACGTGTATGTGGCTTCGTTAATAATGGAACGACAAAATGTTGAGCTCTATATTGGGCCAAAAGTTTGGGCCCTTCCGCTGAATAGACAACCAGATAGTTGTTATATTATTATTACTCTCCTAAGGTGGGGTGGATCCAACGATCATCTTAATATGTAAAGAATCAACATGATTCTAGTACCAATTGATGACATCACAAATGTTGTGCTAATCAACCAACATGCGATAGCTTGGAGGTTAGCTCATGTCTCATGAAGTAGTCTAATTTGAGATAAGGCTATTGTGGCAATTATATTCGTAAAGCATTGTGATATTTTTTAAAAGTTGTTATTCTACAAATAAAAGTCATCATAAATCAACTTTCATATGTAAAAAAAAGTCACCAAAGGTCATTCACTTGTCCTAGAAAAATATCAAGGCTAAAGATCATAGATCTATAATGCAATGTCATTTGAGAGAAAACCATATTATAGAGTTTTCCGTCTTTATACGATATATGGTTTAAATTATCTTTGATTATAAAAAGTTAAAACTGTAATAAGGATCCGAGTTATGTCAAAATTGTGATAAGCTAAATTTAATCAGCATATCTTAAACTCTGTGGAAGATAATATTAATTAGTTGGAAAATGCTCATATGATATGCAGAAACATTGGGAATTTGAAAAAAAATACACTTTCACAATAATAAAAGTTAAGAACCAGATCGAAATATTGGTTTTGATTAAATTGAATATATTAAGTATAATAGTGAATTGAATTTAGAAAAGAAATGATGGTTTGTGGATTTCACAAAGGGAGATTTGGTTTGTTTAATTAGAAGAAAGTCATTTTGCCTATAATGTTAAAAGTTGTTGTGGTTGTAAACTGATGTGCCAAAGTCCAAGAAGTCTAGAGTGCGGAAAGTCCTCTTGCCTAACTTTTTGCATTATGACAAAAGTTAAGCGCTCTACAAATAGAAATTAATACAATGTTTGTTTGTTTTGTCTAATTATGTAATGTTAATTCATTTGTTGTTTTGAGATGTTAAAAGGCCACCGAAACATATTTTCGTCAACCAAATTATTATTTTTTCACATGCACCCTAATCTAGATTACTATTTTATACTTATGTGTGTCTAGTTAGACGACAAAGTAATCATACGATTTTAATATAAGGAGATAAACGTATTAGTTTTACCTTTTTCTTATCTTTCCATGATGTAGCGCCTTGCCAAACGACTAAATAACCTTAAACTTATGCCACATTCTTTTTATAAAACACTGCCCGACTAATTATTGGTCACTACCCCCTAAGAAAAATTAATTGGTTTATGCATTGTGGAACATTTTTTTTTTTGCTTAAAATTATGGAACATTTTTATAAGTCTGCTTGTCGGAACTTTGTTTGACCCGGCCGATTAGATTTTTATTTGAATCACTTGTAAGTGTCATAAACAACACATTTAGTGTTCGATTTATCTGAAGGTTCTAACATTTTTTTTTTAATAATAGAGCTAGTATTCAAGCAAGAGTCGATAATTAGTGACAAATAAAAGTAACTGTATTCAGCCAATTGGGAAAAATCAAGCATAAGTTTCTTACAAAATTAAACTTAAAGTTTTTTTTTTGATAAACGTGGAGATCCGAAAGGCTTTTCTTTTTAATTGAAATTTTAGAATAGTAACATCGAAATTTCTAACATAATTATATTTAGCTTTATATATTCATGTTTCTAGATCATAGTAACATCACATGATGATTCTTAAAAGTCGTGTATTTTTGACAATATCTTAGTTTTAGAATCCGATACATATATTTTTAACTAAACACACCAACTTATTAAAAAGAGTATATTGTTTGATTTTTTGTAGCAATTTTCTCTGATTTGTTTTCGGTTTTGATATGTGCATGTCTTCAAGTAAAATAAACAAATTCGATTACTCATCTATAATTTTTTTCTCCCACAGTCTCTTCCTCAAAATATACGCATGTCTCGTCTTTTCATCATACACTTGAGCTAATTACTATGATTAATATGAGTTGAATAATATTACTCTTTGGTATACCCTTTTTGTTCCTGTTTCCTCTCCTCATTTCAAGACTACATGTGCCCTCGTATACACACTTTCTTTTGTATTTTACATTATGTTAATCTGAGCGATAAAAGACCTCTAAAGACCAAATCTAAGCAAATCCCTGAACAAATGTCCTAACCAACAATTTAGTATGTAGTTACTTTTCGCTCGCAATGCGTTTGCCAAAAATCAAACAACTCTTTAGACAAAAAATAATCTTATATACTTTGGGATTAGTGATGTGCTTATATTAATCAGTGGAACTATTTCATTCAGTTTTAACTTATACTACTATCATTGCTCATGTCTCTTCAGTTCCAAGCAACGTATACCACTTTGTTAATGTGGTACACAACTAAATTAAGTTGCCTACTCCATATAAGTTTCTCTCTAGAATTTGTTTAACAACCCATTAATGGTTGAGCTCTAATAGATACACGACATTCCGAATGATGATGTGGAATCCTCAAGATCTAAGGTATATATTTCCATAAGTACATTTAAGGAATAAATATACATATATTTATAAGTACAAACAAACTACATAAAACTATTGCGTTCAAGCTGTCAAGATAGAGTTTCATTGAGTACAAGTACAACAAACTTATGTGAATGAGTTATAATGACTGAGAGTTCAAGAAATTTCGGCACGTAATCAAATTTTTTTTTGTATACTAAACACGTAATTAATTTGCTAAGTCATTGAATGAGATGCTTCTATCCAGAACCGGCTCTGCCTGTGAAGTATGTAAACTCTAAAGATCTTTACTTCCTGGTCATGTTTGTTAAACTCTAAATATATGGTCCCATTAAAATTATAAATTAATAATTTATATATTTTATATAAGTAATAACCTATTACTATATTGTTTGTTTTATATTCACAATAATATTATTTTTATATTTTTAGCACTTAATATATTTTGATGATATTTAGTAATATTATATCTAAAACTACATTTAAGTATATATTATATACACCAAATAATATAATAAAATTAATATAAATATCAAAATTTTAAAAATAACAATTAATATCTACACGCTAAAATCAAATATTTTGTTTTATCTTAGAATAAATCTAATCTATTAAAGGGGAAGTACATTTTGAACTTAGCCATGAGTTTTTCTTAATATTTACCAGTGTTTGCCACTGGGTTAATATTTTTCATTTTAAATAAAACTAAATTACCTTAAGAGCATCTCCAAAAAAAAACTCTATTTTGAAGTTTCCAAAACTCTATATTTGAAGTTTCAATGTGTTCGTCTCCAAAAGTAAAACTTCAAAGATAACTTCAAAATTATTTATATTTTACACTATGGTCTTTATATTTGTCATAGTTGATGTAAATTCATAAAACTTCTATAAATAACTAGTACATATATATAAATATTACAGAAATATTAATTAAAAATCTTACACTAAAATATAAAATTATAAATAAAAGTACATAATTAAATATTAAACTTCAAGCAAATACTACATCATTCCATAAAATTATTTCCGTAATGCTCCCATATATGATCAACTAGTGCATTTCGAAGTAAGAAATGATTCTCTTTATTTTTTATTTGTTGATTACGAGCCAAAAATTGCTGAAATCGGATATCCTCATAATATACCCGCTGATAGTTTGATATCATCAAACGAAAAAATCCTTGATCTTTTAAACGAAAGTACAACAAGCACGGAAAAAGGTCATGAGATGATTGAATTACAACTGGAAAATGTAGCAAAAAAGTTAGCTTTTAAAGAAGTAAAAGAGGAAAATAAAATATTGCTAAAAATTTAGTTTCTATCGATGATTTTAATATTCATGAATACATTCGATCTGAACAAGAAAGAATCGTATGAAAAAGGCGTCAAGAGCAACAACAACAATCATCTTCGGTTACACAAAATTTGTTTGGGCAATATTTTGGAGATTTGGGAGGTTCTGGAGCAAATTTACCAGACTATTAGTGCTGTTATAATATTTAAATTTGAGTAATAATTATGTTTTCATGTCTCTTTTTAATAAGTTTTTATTATGTTTTTTTTTGTAATATTTTTGTTGTTTAATTCTAGTTTTAAAATATTATAAATCTTGTTTTAAATTTTTTATTTAATTTCATGTGTAAAACTTAAATTTATAAAACAAATTTGAAATATTTATGAGATATAAAAGTTTTAAGGATTAAAACAATAAACAAAAAATATTTAAAAATTATAAATATGATGTATAGTTGTAAGGACCAAAATGTAAATAAAAAGATGAAACTTCAAATTTGAAACTCTATATTTTGAAGTTTCTTTTTAAAGAGCAAAAAACTCTATATTTGGAATTATAGAGTTTCTTTTGGAAATACTCTAAAACTTGACTATACCGACGACAAATGCGGTTGACTCCGTTGCAATTAATCTGTTATCATAAGAACTGGTTCAAAAATTAATTTATAAATACACTATTATGTGTTGTCGAACCATACAAACCAATAAATACAACCATATTGATAAATAATTGCAGAAATTAACCCGATCTATATTTAAAATCAGTAAATACAAACATATTGATAAATAATCCGAAACTTTATTGTACCGTCCGAGATATCCAATGCTAAACCGGATTAAGAACTCCAATTAAAAACTGGTATATTAATTAGTTCCTCCCGGGTCAAAATTTAGATAAGACAAACACAAATCATTTAAACTAAGATCACAATCTTATAGCCCACGTTAATTTTGTGGAGGTTTTTTTTTGACAACGAATTCTGTGGAAGTTAATAACTGCATTGCCATATCTTTTTCATTTGTAAACTATATATATATATATATTATTAAAAGAGAAGTACAAAATATAAATATCCCTTATTGAAACTATATTTAAATCTGATTGTCTTTTCTTAATTTACATAATATATTTAATCATCTAATGTCTTTCCTAATTTGAATAATAGATTTCTTTAATTGAATCTTAACAAAGATAGATTGGTACATATTGGTTAAACTATTGCTTCTGACAAAAAAAAAACCTTGCCGCCAACAGTGTTCTTCGTTTTTTCTCCGGTGTCGATCGTCCTTTGTCGGCACCGGAGAAGCCTAATTTTTACTCTCTCTCTTTTGTTTGTGTGATTCTATAGCTGTCTCTGTTCGGTATAAGTTGTTGTGGAAAAGCGTTTTTGAAGCGGATGAGGCTGTTTCTTCTTATCATGACCAGATCCCCTCTGGTGTGATGATGGAGGTCCGGATCTGTTCGATCGACGGTCGTGGCTAGCCCTCTTGTCCTCTGGTTATCCTTGTTCCTGTTTTGTTCTCCTTGGTTCTCGGCTTTCTTAGATGTGTTGGTCAAATGTGCTCTTGTTATATCCGGGCTGTGTTATCTCAATCCGTACTATGCTGTATGGTAGATCCCTCTCCTTTTTAAGGATATTGTCATGTTTCTGGCTACGATTCTTCTTCATGTTCTAGCTGCGTTCTACTCAAGCCACTATTGTGGATAACAGAAGAGCAAGCAGTGTGAAGTAAAATTTACTCTAGACATGGTTTTGATCGATGTTTTGCAGGAAAAGAATCCAAAATAGTTCTTCCAGGTCATTTTGGACTGCATCAGTTCTAGATGGAGATTCACTCATCTTTTCCAGACGATGCCATGTTTTGTTTTCAAGCTATCGTCATCAGTGTTGCTGCCCGTCTTCACCATTTGTTGTGCGTGAATTCCTCTTGACGATCCTTAGAAAAGCTTGGATTATTCTTAGCATGGTATTAGCAATGGATCTTGGTAAAATGTCAATTTCTGTGTTAGGATTGGAAAAGATCATTGTACTCTCTTTATGGTTCAATTCTAGTTTGTAATCCTTTGACCAAAAAAAAAAACAAAGATAGATTTCCCAATATATTTCGTATTAACATATTAAATATTTTTAAATATTCATTAGCAATAAACTATAAGTAAAAAACCACATATCATAATAAATTTATATAATATATAAATAAAATATAAAATAAACTATTGATAAATTATTGGTATAATGTATTCATATATATAAGTCCAGTTCATTATAAATATTTTATTTGCTTATATGATACAATTTGATATAATAGAAGATTAAAAAAAAAATATAACTATTCAAAGTAATAAATAAAATTGTAATGTTATATAAACAATTATGTAATACATTTAAATTATCAAATATATATTATACCATTTAGTACAAAAAATGAATTTAAGTTAAAACAAATATTCAGATGGTAACGGGTCAAGCTCTGAGAATAAACAATAACAGTGTGAGACCATTTTTATTTAACAAATTTATTCTAAAAGAAACTATAATCCCAAATATTTTTTCTATATTTTGCTAATTTATAAAATTTATTTTATTAGTTTGAAAGGGGTGCTAAAATTTTGGAATTGGAAAGAATTATGAACCACCCTTATACTATTTTAATTAGGATTATTGAAATTTATATCAGAATATTTAATTAAAATTTTAATTTATAAATAGAAGGTGCAACTTTATTTTGTGATATACGTTTGTGTTATAACTGCATAGTTTAGTTTTCGATCTAAATTTATGAATAAAAGGTACAACTTTATGTTGTGATATATGTTTGTGTTTGTGAAAAAGCCATAAACGTTTATTTTAGACCATGCATGTTGACTATAACATTATTTTGTTTGAACGTTTGAAAATATGGTTAATGTTAAAAATATTTTTCATTAACAATGTAAAATTCTTTTTACGTATATAAAAATAAAATCAAACATCCGCGCGGTTGCGCGAATCAAGATCTAGTATATCTTAAAATAAAAAATATAAATAAAGAAATTTTTGTAAATTAATATTTCTATAAATTACAAAAATTTCAAAGTCTCAACATTAGTAATTTATAGAGGTTCTACTGTATATTGTTTTGTCTTTCATACAAAATATAAACTAAAATAAATATCTATGCATGATTTTTGTTTATCAACTAACAAATAAGTAAGATTCTATTAATAAACATTTATCTACGTTTTATCAATAAAATTAAGCGGATGGAATAACAATCTTAGGAGTGGCCTAATTAAAGTATTACTCTTCGTGATATGGACTAGGAATATGGTTTATAAAATTTTCGTGTGACCACTAGCAGCCAAAAAAAGCATTATATAATATAGTAACATTTAACAATTATTAGTCCGTTTTATTTAATCCCCCTTTTAGGGCATTACCAGTTTATTTGTTATTTAATGTTTTTTTGGGTGTAAAATATTAAGAAAAGAAGATACTTTGTTGATTAATGTTGAAGGAAAGTAGGAAGATACTTTTGAAAGAAAATAGTGCAACATACCTTTTTGTGAATTTCTAAATATATTTTTGTTTCTTGAAGGGAAACAAAGTATAGTTTAACGATTTGGAAAATCTCATTTACTTTTCAAAATTTCTAATATATATACTTTGCTATCCAATTATCCTCTTTGATTATCTTTTCTCTTTCTATTTACAACTTGCACACACACTGATGGAAAAAAAAAAACCAAATTGCGACACTAGTACGAATATGTTACTAATTAAAAGCATATTTTCCGTGATTCATAAACTCACCAACTCTCATGATTTATGTACAGTTTAGTTATAAATACATTAATGTCTAACCCTCAGTACGTCTTGGCAAATTTTACCTCATATGTCATGTGTTAAAAGCTAATCCATCATATTAAACTATATATATTTTGGTTTGGTTCAGTTTATATACCGCCGGTTTTCAGTTTATTCGGTTCTATACTAAAAACCATAAATACATTTATTCTTACTAAATTTTGTGAATTTTACTTATATGATTAGATATTGGTTTTAATAAAACATGAAGATATTTTGGTTTTAAATAGACTATTTTTATTTACTATTTAAAATAATTAGTAAATATATTAAGTTAATAATAATAATATTTTTATAAAATTAAAATAAGAAAAATAATAATATATAATTTTATCAAATAACTAAATATTAGCACATAAATTTGTCAACAGAAAGTAAATTTTTTTTTAATTTGATAAAATGAAAAATAAATTTTAACTTCAAACAAAATATTAAATTACTAAAATCAACATTTTAAACATGGAGATCATATCAATAAATGAAATTATGCATATATTATTTATTACTATTATATAATTTACATGTAATTATTCTATTATATTTTAATTAATTAGTTTATTCGGTTTGATTGGTTTATATACCAAACCATATCTATATATTGCGGTTTCTCAAAATAACATCAATTCGGTATGTTTGGTATTACCAAATCCAAACCATTTTTTATATTTAAACCATTTTTTATATTTCGGTTAGGTTTTAGTGCTTTGAACAGCCATACTTATGTTTACAAGTCCTAGCAAAAAAACATAGAAGATAATCCACTTTCAATGGGTTCTGCAAAATTAATACAAAATAAAAAGTAATAAAACAAATTATTTACGTATCTCAAATTTGAGAAGCTTAACCCAATAATTTTTTAGTTGAGATACTATTGATAGATTTTCAGATTTGAAATAGCCTAATAAATTTTTATATGATTTGTATTATATTGAATTTTGAGAAAGACATAATTATGTAACCAGATGATAATCCGTGCCCTGCGCGGAGTAAATTTTAAAAAAATAAATTGTACCTAAATATTATAAATAATATACATTTTGCTTTCAATAACCTTTTTACATTTGATTTGAGGTGGGCATTCGAATACCATTTGGTTCGGTTCGGTTTGGATCCTTGCGGTTTGGTTTGGTTCGGATTTTTGCGGGTCTGGTTCGGGTTTGGGTTCAGATAACCTATTTAAATTGTTTTCAAAAATTAAAGTTCATAAATACTTTAAATTTTTCAAAGTTTAAAAATAAAAATAATATATAACATAAAATTTGAATAATGTATGCAAAAATACTTAAACTTAACATAAAAATTGTTCTAGCTTAAATATTTGGATAAAAAATCAATAGATATTTAAAGTATTTTAGGTATTTTAAGTATCGTTTAGCTATTTTAAACATGTACTTATAACTATTTATATATTTTTTCAAGTATTTTGGACAACTTAAAAAATGTTATATTTAAATGTTATATTTTTTGTATATTCTTTTAAATATTAAATTTAAAACTAATTAATATATTTAATTATATAAATCTTGTTCGGATATATTCGGATACCCGAAACATTTCATTCGGATCGGGTTCGGTTTTGGTTCTCTAAATACCAAAATTTTGAACCCATTCGGATATCTAACAAATTTTGGATAAAATTTCAACTATTTTTTGGATCGGCTTTGGTTCGATTTTTTGGATTGGATTTTTTCGCGCAACTCTAAATTTTTATTGTGACAAAATTTTAAACAAAAAATGATGATAGTTCCTATTGATTTTGGGTATGCAACAATTTTTAAACTAAAACACATTTTACTATGTATGTGACCAATTTAGTTAATCATTAAAAACTGTTCTATGCCCATTTAAGGAAAACAATGAGATGAACTTATAAATGTTACCATTTCAGATTGTCAATCGACACTTCCAAATATTTTTTGTCGGTGTTTTGACGAATAGAAAAGGGGTTAGGATTAGGAAAACAAATTTGTTGTGCAATCCATGTTCTCGCTAGGTGATTTTAATAGCTTCTAAATAAATCTTAGTTGTATTGATCTCTTGTAAGATTTTCGAACAATATTAATTAATAAAATCTCACACTTGCTAGAGTAATGAATTGTTTCTCAATTAATATATAGGAAATTAGAGTAATCATATAAATCAACATAATACTTCTTGTTTATTTACAATATATTAATGGTAAATAAATCAAAATAATCATTTTATTTATTTTATATGATATATAATTATATTTCAATGATATTGACATAAATATATAGAATATTTTAATATAAATATTTATTATTGAGACTTTCTAATCATATGTTTTTATTAACATTTGTATATTTGATGTAACAAACAATTTAAACCATTAATCTCAAAGTTATCGATGTGATATTTTCGATGCAAATTTTAAAGTTAAAATATTAGTCTCAATACGCTTTCAAAACAAATTTCAAAAATATATTTATGTATTTTTTTTAAATGGGTACATAGATTAATTAAAACGATATTAAATAGATATATATATATTATTTAATATGAATATCTAATAATTAAAAATCATATTAATACGATTTTATGATCCTTTGTATCTTGTTATAACAAAAAAATTAAGCCATTGATCACAAAATTTTCAAAGGGATTTTAACATTTTTTGTGATTTAAAGTCGTTTTAAAAATTTCAAACTATAACATATAAGAAAAAAATCTAAATTTTTTTATTATATGGTTAATGTGATTGTTTATTTTCTTTTAATAATATAAACTTTACTGAAAATGAGGAAGGATACAAAAATTGTTATCAAATTTTTACTATTCATAATCAATAATTGATATATATATATATGTATGTTAATCATATTAGGTAACACTGTTGCTTTTATTTAAGGAAAGAATACACGCTTTTTATATTTTGGGTTAATATAATGTTCTTTAACAATTGGATTTTGGACCTAAGTATTATTCAATTGATTCTTATGATGTCTTGTAAGCCAAATTGACATCATAATTAAGTGACACATAATCAAACCTCTTTTGTAATTATTACAAAATATATGTTATAATTTTTAATAGGGAACTTGATGATAACCTGCGCGCATGCGCGGAGTGAGTTTTTATACTAATATTTGTATTGATTAAATGGTTTTAACATTTTGCATCTGTACAATCTTAAATGTATCATCGTTGTTGAAAAGTTAACGTATTACAACTCATTTTAATTATTTTAATATAAATATTTATTATTGACACTTCCTACTAATATGATTTGATTAACATTTGTATATTTGCTATAACAAAAATTTAAACCATTAATCACAAAACTTCTTTTAGCGTGAGATTTATTAATACAAATTTCAAAATTAAAATTTTATGATCCCAATAATTTTTTCAATTTAAATTTTGAATTAACATATTTTTATATTTTATATAGTATATAATTTAATTTAAATGATATTAATATATATATATATATATATGAATATATATTAATGAGACTTCGCATTCATATGATTTAGTTGTATATTGCTTGAACAAAAAAAAATTAAACCATTAATCACAAAATTTTCAATGTGAGATTTTACTATTTTTACCAAGTTATAGCAGTCTTAAAAAATTCAAAATATAACATATAAAAAATATGTAATTTTTTATTATATGTTTAATGTGATTGTTTAATTTCTTTAATAATATAAAATTAAACAAAAAAGAGAGAAGATACAAAAATTGTTATCAAATATGTATTATTCATAATCATTCATTGTCATATATATGCTAATCATATTAGGTAATTTCATAGCTTTTATTTAAGTAAATGATTGAAACTATTTCTTTGTACACTACTAATCAATTTGATAGTTAGTTTGATAAAAAAAATTTAATTTATATTAATATGGACCAACTAATTTTTCTAAGAATTCTAAAAATTATTTTAGTAATGACACGTGGCTACAAAAACACGTTGTAATGCTCCGATATATGTATATATGTGTATAAATAATTATATATAACATTGTATAATAGTTTTAACGTTACAAAATTTAAATATGTTTTATTAACAAAATTAATTATTTAGTTGCTAAATTTTATTAAACTAACAAATTTTTTTATACTAAAATTTAAACTTTTTGACTTATTTGATTTTTTATTTTATTGTTATTTGTATCGAATACCGATTATATAAATATATATTATTCATATATCTTGACACTGAATATCCATCATAGTGACATAACAAATCAGTAATTAAAGTGTTGGTCCGGACAAATCGAATCGCGGATAGTTAAAATTCTGGATATCTAATTTGTGTATGTAACTCAAAAACAATACTTTTTGTTTTAAAATGATACACGTATTAGAGTTTTCATATATATTAAATTTCAGCTATAAATGTATAATTTGTTTTTGTGATTATCTATTTCCAACATTTTTAACTAAGAAAAATTTAATAAATACAATTATATCTTTCGAAATGTACAATTAATCATTTTTAATTTATAAAACATGTATTGAAAATATGTTTTTAATATATTTTTAACATATTTTTTTTTTCTTTTAAAAATATGTATCTTACTGAAACAGGTGGAGTACTCAGAACTGGTTTCGTTAAATTTAGAATTTCAATTACTGTTCTGAAAAAAAATATTTTAAATTTAATTCACTTTATTTTACTTATTTTCTCATAAGGTTTTGTCGTGTATCTGGAGTAATTAATTCACGTCGTCATGCACGATTTGATTTCAATTTAGATACGTTATCCCAGCCCATGAGAAGTATTTGTGTTGTGCGTATTGGTTTGAAGTAGTCCACCCTAAGAGCAATAATTGCGATGCTCGTAACTTTGACCTAATTTTTTGTCCCATTACACTGTTTGATTGTTTTTTTTTTTTTTGCCATGTTTATACACAATTATTTTCTCTTATTTCCAATATCTAAATATACATATACATATATACTTATACAAGCTGTCGACAACAGATGTATATTCTTAAAACAGTATTTTCTTTATTTTTAAGAATTTCAATTACAGTTTCTAAATTCATATGTTTTCAAATGCAAGTATATATATTTTAATTTTTTTGGTTACGTCAAACTTTTTGGTAAATTCTAACCCTATTTTTAAAAAGGGAAACTATAACCTTGTTCTTGAAAAATAATCGATTAATTTACATTTGATAGATAACCTGCAGCATACAATAAAGTTGGAGAAATTTAATCTGCAACATCCAGGACCTTGTTATCCGAAAACTAAAAAAATAGCAACTACAACATTTTCTACATACTCTAGGTTTTCAGTAAAATCATGTCAACCATTTTGGCGAATTTAAAAGTAAAATTTCAATTGTAAGTTTTTTTCTATTTGTCTTAACTGTACGCACATACCAAACATATTTCCACCATACCTACTATTTAGAACCAGAACTTCAGCTAACTTAAGCTTTTTAGCTCATTGTTGACTTGAGAAAACTGATAATATACTTTTGTGCGTGTGTATAGATGACTTACGTTATAGCCAACGTTTGATCCTTTAACTTCTACTGTGACTGATGTTTCCAATAAAAATGCTTAGAATCGGTTGACGTATATGATATATCCTAATAAAGAATTGGAAGTTGGAACGATAAAATAAAAATAGTTTTCCTGTTAAAAAACTACTGAAATGACCAATCCGGATATATGTATAAAAATATATAAAGTAGTTACTGTTCCACGAAGAAATACATCGAGGACGATATATCATTTAAAATGTTAATTTCCTAAGCTACCACTTTCATACTAACTAATAAGAAGAATATTAATTAGTACTTCCAAAGCAGTGATCCTTATCAAATCAGCATTTCAGATAATTTGTCCTCCTAAATTAGCATAATAAAAGAAAAAGGAGGGTGTTACGTTTGAGGAACACATTTTATTTTAAAAGACAATTAAAAAACTGGGGGGGGGGGGGGGGGGTCAGCAAAATATGAAGAGATTTTTTTTGCCAGCAATATCAAAAGAGTTTTCTCACTTCACGAAAACAAAATATTAAAGTTCGAAAATATTCGAAAGAGTGCATGTCTTTTTAAGCTGATCTCGCATTCCCTGCATCTCTCCAAAGCTTCGTGGACCGGTCTATATATTTGTGGAATGAAATATGACAACTTTAACTAATGTCGCTCTTTCATGTCTGTGAGTGGAATAGTTTTAACAAAAAAATTATATACACAGCTTTATAGATCATGCTATTTGAAGTGAAATTTATAATATAAACTGTATTGATTTTTTATTTTTGTAGTAAACACAACCAACCAAGGAGATTAGGGTTAAGTTTATGGTTTCCAGTTCAAAATTAAGAAATAATAAATATATTTTTCTTAACTTTCAATTTAGGCGAATAAACGTGTAAGACATATATTGTAACATTCCGCGGATTCAAGATCCAAAATGTATGCTTTTCGGAGAACAATTTAAATTATTTATGGGTAAGATATGTTTCGAAACATCAAATGAAATGATACGTTAATACATAATTGATCTACAGTAGCACAAAATCATTTTTGCCGTTAATGTGGTTGATACATAATATAAAAACTCATTGCCTGTAGATATCATCAATTCTTAAAAGTTATTTTCAAAATTAAAGTGGTAGAGGACCTAGAGGGTATATTAAGCCTATATGCTATATATTGTAGATTTAATACAAAGATGGCAATATAAAAAAGCCTAAAGCATAGGAATTGACGGAACATGCCTAAAATGTATGACATAGCGTATTTGAATGAAATTTTGTTCACGAGAAAAAATATCATCTTCTCCATCATCTCTCACGCCTCTTCCCTCTGTTCACATCTGTTTACTCGTCACCATAAGACATATATACATTAACCTAATCCAAAATTTCCACGTTATTTATAGATTTTCCAATTGAATTAAGTTGATGCATGTTATTTTATGCTGTAATTTTCATAGTGGTTAATTAGTCAATTGATCAATTTATATTATGTCTATCAACGTAACAACCTCTCTTATGCATTTGGATCTGCATCACCTACATGATGACTTTATCATCCAAGAGATTTAACAGTCCTTCTCTCTCTTAATCTTGATTACCATAAGTCAAACTTAAGATTCTTTTTATTGCTATATGGAGTCCAATTATCGCACATAAAAGGTTAATTAATTAATTTATATATGACTATATGTACACATTTATACGAACATAGATGTATGTGAAATTCCAAAAGAGTTCGTGTAATCCTTAGCAATGACATTGCTATAATACATGTTAAAAACTACATGTAAATGGAAGAGTTAAAGAGAATTACATAGCCAATATGAATAATCTGTTAGCTGAAGTTATCATACTTCTATTTATATCTAATTTTCTTTAAATTTGTGTTTGATCTTTAAATATGCATGTGAGTTTATAAAGGGATGCAAGCTCCTAGATAAAATCTAAGAGCCAATAATATCATTACTAGATGAGTTAAGTGAAGACCAAGTGAGTATATCTTTTGGCAGACATATGCAAATCTTGTGAATATGATTGAAATGATAATTATTCAACGGATCATAAAGAAAGAGCTTGATTGGAGGATTAACCAACATATAAACAAAGATGATAATAAACAAAATAACACATAAAATAAGAGGAAAGCCTGCACAGGTAATGTTGACCAACAATAGCTTCATTCTAACTAGACAAGGCCATGTGTGTTGTAGGACCTCCCAAATATATTTTTTTAATAATTATTTCATCATTTCCCAATTTATTATATAACCATGTTCTCTCCCTTCTCCTCATACCACTAAACCAACCTTCAAGAATAGAGAAGAAGCGATATCTCTTAGCAAAAAAATAAATAAAGTCTCTCTTTTCTTCTCTGAACTCATCATTGCAACATAGGCTTTGTTTGTGTCTGCTTTCAGACATAAAAAAATGATACCCAGTTACGACCCAAATGATACAGAGGCTGGTCTCAAGCTTCTCGAGGATCTAACCTCAAATGCAGAAGCCATTCAAGAACAAGTTCTCCACGAAATACTCTCTCAAAATTCTGGAACTCAATATCTCCGAGCATTTCTTGATGGAGAATCCGACAAGAATCAACAAAGTTTCAAGAACAAAGTCCCTGTGGTAAATTACGACGATATAAAGCCTTTCATTCAACGAATCGCCGATGGAGAATCCTCTGATATCGTCTCCGTTCAACCCATCACAGAGCTCCTCACTAGGTAAATATAATTAATATGGAACATATAGTTTAAATTCGACCATAGGTTACAAAAAAATGATTATTTGGTCACATTTAATATATATTTGACTATATATTATTGGATGCAGCTCGGGGACTTCTGCAGGAAAGCCGAAGTTGATGCCTTCTACAGCTAAAGAATTGGACAGGAAAACATTTTTCTACAGCATGCTTGTGCCTGTCATGAACAAGTAAATAAATGAGTTATTATTATTTTATATTCTTAACGTCAAAATATAAAACTAAGAGGGTGAAACCTATTTTGGATTTCTAAATTTTGTTTTTTTGTTTTTTTGTTTTATCTGATTAAAAAAAATAAAAAATTAAAACAAAACCAATCGCGAGCCGCCAAGTGTCGTGGGACCCGCAAAATAGCGTAAGAAACTGATAAGAGCCATCCGTAATTGGGGTGATTCTTTTTTAAAGAAAACGTGGGGCCCACACACTGATTTCATGCAGAAATCCATTTTGAGTTCTGCGATAATCATGCTCTAAGTAATTATATGTTTTCGAGTAATTAAATGTTGATTTACATTTGTTATAGTTAAAGCATTTTAGTTTTTTTCTGATTTGATTTTCTTTTACGTTAATCTATGTTTTATTGATTATAGTTCAAAAATACATCATTCAGAAAATTAAAAATTTATCATATTTTTGCTTTTTGTTTATAAACAATATACTTATTTTATCTGGTTATTTGGCTCTCTCCTCGGGTATAAACATCATAGCAAATAATTTAATAGATAAATTTTGTCTTTTGTTATTAATAAGTTTGGTCTTCTTTAGTCAAACTAATGAAACAGTGAAGAAAAGCTTTTTGTTAATAAATTGTATTACATGTATAATTGCAGATATGTGAATGGGCTAGGTGAAGGAAAAGGGATGTATCTTCTTTTCATAAAACCTGAGATCAAGACTCCTTCAGGTCTAATGGCACGTCCTGTGTTGACTAGTTACTACAAAAGTCAGCATTTCAGGAACAGACCATTCAATAAGTACAACATCTACACAAGCCCTGACCAGACAATTCTCTGTCAAGACAGCAAACAGAGCATGTACTGTCAGCTTCTCTGTGGTTTAGTCCAACGATCTCATGTCCTAAGAGTTGGAGCTGTCTTTGCCTCTGCCTTTCTTCGAGCGGTCAAGTTTTTGGAAGATCATTACAAGGAGCTTTGCGCAGACATTAGAACCGGTACTATCACCAGCTGGATCACTGACTCAGCCTGCAGAGACTCGGTTTTATTGATTCTTGAAGGACCAAATCAAGAACTGGCTGATGAAATTGAGTCTGAGTGTGCTGAGAAGTCATGGGAAGGGATTTTAAGGAGGCTATGGCCTAAGGCTAAGTATGTTGAGGTGATTGTGACAGGTTCGATGGCTCAATACATTCCAACACTAGAGTTTTATAGCGGTGGTTTACCTTTGGTTTCAACCATGTATGCTTCCTCTGAGTGTTACTTTGGTATCAACCTTAATCCGCTTTGTGATCCTTCGGATGTTTCGTATACGCTTCTTCCTAACATGGCATACTTCGAGTTCTTGCCTGTTGATGACAAATCTCATGAAGAGATTCACTTTGCTTCGCAGTCTAACGCCGAAGATGATGATTCTATCAAGGAAGATCTTATTGTCGACCTTGTTAATGTGGAAGTTGGTCGATACTACGAAATTGTCATTACTACGTTCACAGGTTAGTGTCTCTCTATGAATACAATCTCAGTATATTATCTATGCTCTAAACACAACCGGATGAAACATTAGCCGCATCTATACTATTAAAGCAGGATCATATTGTTCTTTTTACCTTAGCATGCCCTTTCTTTACTAACATTGCATGTTTCATTAATGGCAATCAAGTAATATTAATAACACATCTATATTGGACCTTTTTTTGGATCCAACCCATTGTCCACATCAGATCTCTCTTGGACCATTTGGGCCGATTAAGAAATCAGATTCAATTCTCACATTTTTTTTCTTTTGGGCCATTGGGTCCAAGTTCAAATAATTTTTTTTCAACCATTCTTAATTATTTAATTTAAGCATTCATAAAAAAAATTGATTTTTTCATTGAAAAGAATAAATCTTTATTAAAAGTATATAATTATTTTTATTAAAAATATTAACCACATAATAAAATTAATTTATCAGTGTTATACCAACTTAATTCATTAAAAAAATAAAGTTTAATTTTTAAACATAAATAATCATTTATAAAGAAAGATAAAAAGTTTAAGTCTTTTATAAATAAAACACAAATATATGAAATATGACATTTACTAAATATTTTGATTATTGAAAAAAAAAAAATAATAAACCCGCGCTTTGAAAGCGCGGATCAAAATCTAGTTAACCCTTAAAATTTAAAGAGTTATATATTATAAGTCACATGATCCTAAAATTCTCGAAGTTTCTTTTGTATTACAAGTTTAGTCTAAAAAGATTTATGGTCCTTTAAATCTTAGATTCGGTCCTAATCCCACGTCTCATATTATATAGGATTCCTAACAAAACTAGAAACTTGTAACACAAGTAACTTATCGGAATGTTTTTTCTTGTTAGGTTTATACAGATACAGAGTGGGTGATATTCTAAAAGTGACCGGTTTCTACAACAAAGCGCCTCAATTTCGTTTCGTGGAACGAAGAAACGTTGTATTAAGCATAGATACCGACAAAACAAGCGAGGAAGATCTATTAAACGCGGTGACACAAGCTAAACTTAACCATCTCCAACAACCTTCAAGCCTCTTGCTCACGGAGTACACTAGCTATGCGGACACGTCATCGATCCCGGGGCATTACGTGCTCTTCTGGGAGCTAAAGCCACGTTACAACAACGACCCACCAAAGCTAGACGACAAGACAATGGAGAAATGCTGTTCTGAGGTTGAGGATCGTTTGGATTACGTGTACAGGAGATGCAGGAACAAAGATAAATCTATTGGGCCATTGGAGATAAGAGTTGTGAGTTTGGGGACTTTTGATTTGCTGATGGATTTTTGTGTCTCGCAAGGATCTTCGGTGAATCAGTACAAGACTCCAAGATGTGTTAAATCTGGAGGAGCTCTTGAGATTCTTGATTCCAGAGTTATTGGGAGGTTCTTCAGTCAGAGAGTTCCTCAATGGGAACCACTTGGTTTAGATTCTTAGTTTCTTTTTCTTTATTTTTAATATATCAGTCTTGATTTTAAGTAAGATCCTCATTTATTTAAGTTGCTAATTGGTGTTTTTTTTTAATATTATTAAATGTTTGTTCTCTTTTGTCTCTTTTGTAACAAACTTTCAGCAAAGTCCTCTCATTTTGTGAATGTATACTTTTTTTTTTGCTAAGAATGTAAATATCATAAATGATGAAGATTAGTCTACATAAGTAGTTAACCTATACAAAATCAATTCCCTGGCAAAAAGAAAGTAAAAAACAGGGGATTGATACAAAGCGACATCATGGAGTTCCTAAGAAGCCCAAAAAAAGACCTATGAGCCAACACATAAGATCAGATTAACCAAAGCTGCATGAGGGCTCTGAATTTCTTCCTCGTCCGCAGTGCTGTGATGGAGTTAACAACCTGCCTGTTGATGTCTTTAAACGCCACAAGCGGGGGAGACAAAGTCTGGTTGAAGAGCATATTGTTGCGCTGCTGCCAAACCGTGTAGAGAAGAGTCTGCACCACAAGCATTCGTAGCACAGAAGGGGCGGTAGGACATGTACTACAAGCCCAACGAATAAGCTCAGCCCAGTCGTAGAAGTTAGGGACCACGCAACGTAGCCTGCGAGCAACCTCAGACCACAGAGTAATCGAATAGGGACAAGAGAGCATGATATGGTCTCTAGATTCTGGGTGAAGAGAGCAGATGCAGCAATTAATAGGGACTTGCATACCCCAAGCAGACAACCTATCTCTAGTTGGAAGCCGATTTAAATTAGTAACCCACATGTGAAAAGCATGCTTCGGAGTTGCCCCACTAAACCAGATGTGCTTAGCGCTGGGCTGTCTTGTTCCTCTAGGTCTAAGGACCTCCCATGTCTTAGAGGAAGAGTATGTGCTGCAGGAATCACCTTCCACCGTCCAGCTGTAACGGTCTGTACCCAACTCCGGTGAGGGAACAGGGATCGAGGAGAGGTAAGTGTGTAGAGCTACTTCCTCCTCAGAACGAGGATGAGGGAGTGTCCAACCTGTAGAGTTGCAGACATCAGCCACAGAGGCGTCAGATCTGGTCCTGAGCCTGCGGGTTCCATCTTCGCCGAAAATAGAGATTAAAGGGCCCAAGGGGGTCCAATTGTCGTACCAGAAGCTTGTATCTTTACCGCTCTTAACATCACTGAATAAGAAACGAGAAGCAAGGTCCCTCAAACGGAGCAAACAGCGCCAATTCCAGGAATGGCTTTGTGCTTCCTGCTGGGTCCAGAAGTGGTGTGGGGAGCGAAGATTATTATGCCGCTTGTGCCATGCCACCCAAAGAGAATCGCTACCAGAGAAGAGGAGCCAGACAAACCTCAACAGCAGCGTAGTGTTCCAGCGCTTGAAGTTACGCAGACCAAGTCCTCCTTCTTCTTTAGGCAGACAAACCGTTTTCCAAGCTACTTTGACCTGACCCCGTGTATCTATTGAGCCTGACCATAAGAACCTCGAGCAGAGAGACTCAATTTTGCGAATACAACCTTCAGGCAGCGAGAAGGTAGATATCCAAAAGTTGACTAACCCCGTGATCACCGTCTTGATAAGTAGATTACGTCCTGCGAAGGAGAGGGTTTTGGTGGCCCAGAAATTGAATTTGGTGGTGAGCTTGTCGATGAGAGGCGAGTACTCTGAAATTCTCAGCTTGCGGTGCATAAGCGGTAAGCCCAGATACCGTATAGGCAGCGAGCCCGTAGCGAAGCCGTAAGCCGAAAGTTCAGTAGTTTCTTCTAAGCTTAACCCGGCATGAAAAAGCTGTGTCTTCTCTCTGTTCATATGAAGCCCCGACCATCCAGCAAAGTCGTCAAGGGTCTCGTTGATACCATGTAGGGAAGAGCCGCTACCGTCAA
Organism: Brassica napus; assembly: GCF_020379485.1. NCBI lineage: Eukaryota > Viridiplantae > Streptophyta > Magnoliopsida > Brassicales > Brassicaceae > Brassica > Brassica napus. Next base: position 22,175,413 of record NC_063450.1, on the reverse strand, counting down.
AAAATATCATAACATCATCTGCGAACATGAGGTGAGAGATTTCCAGTTCCTCGGTTTTGGGGTGATAACAAATATACCCTGATCTGTACCGAGATCGGAGTAGTCCAGAAAAAGCTTCCATGGCAAGCACAAAGAGGTAGGGGGACATTGGATCCCCTTGGCGCAAACCTTGAGTACTTTTAAAGAAGCCTCCCGTAAGACCATTAACGGAAACAGAGAAGGAGGCGCTGGATATGCACGTGGAGACCCAATTGATAAACCTGTCAGGGACGTTGATAGCCTTTAGAGCTGCAAGAACAAAGTCCCACCTAATGGAATCAAAGGCCTTCTTCAAATCCACTTTCAACATTCCACTAGGCTCGACATTGTTTGTGTTGTAACCATGAACAATCTCAGTTGCCAGAAGCACGTTCTCAGAGAGCAAGCGCCCAGGAATGAAGGCCGATTGAGAATTACCTACTGCCAAACCTATGATCCCTTTCAACCTGTCTGAGAGAAGTTTAGAGATCACCTTATAAATAGTATTTAGGCATGAAATCGGGCGGAAGTCAGTGGTCCTGGAGGCGTTAGGGATTTTTGGGATGAGGGCCAGGTTGGTAGCATTTAGCTGTTTCAACAAAGAGCCAGTAGAGAAGAACTCAGAAACTGCTGCAGATACCTCACCACCGACAATAGACCAAGCAGTAGTAAAGAACTCCGGAGAATATCCATCAGGCCCGCTCGCTTTGTTACGGGGCAGTGAGAAGAATGCCGACTTAATCTCTTCACAAGAGAAGGGAGAGGTCAAACAATCCTGCTGAGCTTCAGAGCAAGAAAACGTGAAGAGGCCAGAGATGTCGTCTTGAATGAATAAAGGAGGGTCAACCGGCTTTCCAAGAAGGTCAGAGAAATATTCGACACAAAGGTTTAGAATCTCCGCTTGAGATTCAAAGCGATTACCAGCAGCATCTTCCAAATAGTGAATATGGTTCATAGCTTGTCTCGCGTTTGCCATGCGGTGGAAGTAAGGGGTGTTACGGTCGCCAACTTGCAACCATGTAACTCTGGATCGCTGAAAAAAGAAATATTCCTCGGCCTTGGAGAGAATTAACCACTTCTCCTGAAGTGAGAGCTCAAGGGTTGCATTTTCGGTAGATGGGTCATTAAGTGTTCGCACCTGAGCCGTAGCAAGTGCTTCAGATGCCTCTTTAACCCTCTTTTCAATATCCGAGTAATGATTCCTGCTAAACTCTCTGATTTTCTGCTTCAGACTTTTTAGTTTTTTAACAACTCGGAACATGTAATGACCATTAACCTGATAGGAAAACCAGTGATCTGCCACGAGAGGAATAAAGCCCACATCTTGAAGAAGATAGTTGAAAAAGCGAAACGGTTTCTTCTGCCTCGGATCACCAGATTGGAGAGACAGGCTGATGGAGGCGTGATCAGAGAATGCTGGCTCCCCAAAGATAGCCAAAGATAAGGGAAAGCTCAGAGACCATTCATCGTATACTTGTGAATGTATACTTGTTGTGTGTCTTGTTATTATTTTATTCTGTCTCCCTTTCGTTTTCATTTGATGAAGTTTTTTGAAAATATGAAAAAAATCTGATATTGATTTGTAAGAATATAATACTTGACAGTACTAAATTCGTACCAAACCCTTTACGTAAAGTCTCATCTATGGGGGAAAAAGAAGACTTATATATTATTTTTTCCCATCAATCTTCCATATATGTATTTGTTATATTACAATTTACAAGTCGACAACATCGACAATACAAAACAATATGATTGGTGTAGTGGGTTCATTTAAATTTTTTGATGGTGAATAAAAGAGAGTTTAACTAAATTATAATTATATATATATAAAAAGCCAACAATCTAGAAGAAAGTGAAAATATTTTTCATATGAATTGTAAATTAAATAGAAACTGAATATAAGAAAATCTACTAAATGGATAATATTTTAAAAGATAAACTTTCGTAATTCTCTTTAAAAATATTTTTTTTACTTTAGTATAGAAATAGATGTAATCAAAATGAGGAGACTGAAATAATTGGATAGAGAGGTGAACAGTGACGTAGGGATGCACATGAAGATGGTGATGGTTTAATTTGCCAGCCAACACACAACCACATCATTGAGATCCACATTTCTTTCTTACATCATATTCTTTTTCATAATCTCAACTCTCTCGTCAACGGTTTCACCTTCTTTTTCTAAACCTAGAAAATAAATTATGTATATTTTTGTGTTAAAAAAAGAAAAAAAAAGTTATGTAAATGAAATCACCGTTGTTTTACCGATAATTCGTTTTAAGTTGAAAAAAAACACACAAGAAAGTTTTGTTATAAACAGTTCTTCCAATATCAGTTGAATTATGCAGAATAATGGTTTTATATGATTTGGAAACTTTTAAGAATTTTTTTTTTGTAACTGAACTTTTAAGAATTTATGAGCAAATTTCTTCCATGTTGACCTTTAACAATATTAGGATATGTTTTTAAGCACAAAGTAGGTTAAACGTTGCTAGTTAAGCATGTGCCGCACTGGTATTGTAATGTAAACTGCAGAAGAATATTCTAACAACAATAAAAGATGTACAATACGAAACACAAATTCTTTATTCCAACAATTCACAATCATAAACTATTGCATGTTTATTGCAGATCTCTTAGGTTGCGGTTCTTAGCGTAATATAAGATACAGTCTTTTACCTTTTAATTAAAAAGTTAAGAGACGTCTCTTAAATAAAAGTTTATCATTGTGAACTTTTAAGAATTTCTGAGCAAATTTATAAGAGACGTCTCTTAAATAAAAGATATAAGAGACGTCTCTTAGTTTTTTTTAGTTAAAAGTTAAGAGATTGTATCTTAAATTACGTTAAGAACTTCAACATAAGAGATATGCAATAAACATGCTCTTATTTTCAAATGAAATAATTAAATATACAAACTATATGACTATTTGGTAGGACTACTAATAGTTAACTAGACTCTAACCCGCGCGCTAGCGCGGATATGAATTTTCAGTTTTTAATTATTTATTTTATTAAATGATGTATTTGTAATATTCGTTCATATTATATTCATTAAGTAAATATTTTTTTTTTGCATCTTAAACTATCTATTTTTTTACGAATGTGTGATATCATATAAAAAAAAAAATGAGTATAGAGTTAATTAGATAATTTTAAAAACATAAATTTTTCTTTCGTGTGCGAAATCATATAAATAATGATCCGCTCAGTTAACAAAAATCATGATTCTTTTATGTGTAATTTTTTTTTATTTTGACAATTTCCTTAAAACTATATTAAATTTTACATATTTTAATTAGAATATTTTTAATATCTTTACCTTTTTATTTGAAATGCAACTCAATATTTTTTTAACAATTATAACAAAATATTTAAAAAATATTTTTAGAATTTGTTTGAAAAATATGAAAATTACATTTTAAATTAAAATTATCCTAAAATATGATAAGTTTTGATTTAAACGAAAACTCAAATTATGTCAAAAATAATGATATTCAATGATAATAACAATTTAATTGATTATTTTTAAAAAAATACATTTACAAAAATATTGTTTGAAAGAAAATTCATTTCTATTTCAAATATAAAATGAAAATATTATAATTAAATAATAAAAAATATAAATAAAAACCATAAATTTAGCAAATGACAACTGAGTTATATTATGCTAAAATTTTCTTTCTAACAATTTATCAAATGACAAATGAGTTATGAGCAAATAATACCATATAATTTTTAAAAACATAGCCATTCTTAAATATTTTTTGAATAAATAATTATTTTTAAATTTAATCAACTAAAAATAATATCCGTACAATTGTGTGAGTCAAATTTTAGTTTTATTGATGCATGTTATATATTAGTGCTGCATGTTTTAGGTAACATTTTAATGATGCACTTTTTTAAAAATCTCCATTATTAAAATTATGCACTTAAGGATAACTCATGAGTTTTTTTGGTTGATTAAATGACATTATGTCCAAATTTATTTAAGGATATTTCATTAAGGTAACTGAAAAAGACAAATAATAAAATAAGAAGTTTAAATTCATTTAAGCATATTTCATTAATGTAACTGAAAAGACAAGTAATAAATTAGGCAGTTTTATTCGTTTTAGGATATTTCATAAATGCAACTGAAAAAGACAAGAAAAAAAGGAATTTAATTAATGAAGTAAGAACATTTTCAAATGAGTACTTCTCTTTTAATAATATAGATATATTTAAATCTAATGACATTGATTAACTGTTGCTGCCAAATACATTAATAGCCGTAGAAGTTAAATTCGAATAAGGCTTTATCTTTTTTTTTTTGTCGGGTTTATATTTTACTTCAATTGAGAAAAAGGCTGAAAACATACATTTCAATTTTATAATTAAAACTTACAATTTAACTGAAAGGATTTGCCAAAATATGAGCTTGAAATGCAAACAATCGGTTTGTTTACATTACATTATTGTGAATATATCTATGGGAATGAGTAAGAGGAGATCCAATAAAAAAGAGTCATGTCATGTCACACAAGGAGTAGTTATAGCGTCTCAATTCAACACTAATTTTCATAAATCTTACCAAATTCTAGACGGTGACATCACTACAATAAAACACCAGTTTTTTTTTTTTTTTCCAAAGCTTTTTTTTTTTTTTTAATATATGAAAAAGGTCAAAGCCCAATACAAATTACAAAAGCCCAAAAATAGACCGGTCCCAAATTACAACTCGTCCTACAAAAGCCCACATTGAGAGAACCCTAGCTTACACGCGTAATAGCCGACGCCGCTTCGCAATTCGTTTCTTTGTACTGCTGAGACACGTGTTGCCATCTTCGACGTCGAGGGACACGTGTCGCGAGGTCGTCGCGTCACCACCGCTTCTCACCATCACCGTCACCGGAGATCCGACACATGGATCACCGGACCACACCGGAACTCCTTAGTTCCGTCTAACTTCGCCGCGCACATCTTTGAGCTCCTAGGGTTCCAATATCGGAGAGAGTCAATCGCCTTGACGAGATCTCATCCGTAATCCTTCATCACCACCACCCCAGAGAGAGCTTCACTCTCCATGTCCTTATTCCACAGGAGAGCTTCCACCGTCACCGATGGGATCTCCTCCAAAAAAACGAATTCTAAACCGCAAAAACCAAAGCCGAGAAATATAAAACCAAAACCTTAAGACACCTCTAGGGAAACAAAAGCCGACGATGCAAGGCAAAGGACACCTCTGCCTCCCGGAAACTTGACGACGAGCAGAGCTGAAGAAGCCTCCGCCCCTCGGAATCTTTAGCGGCGACAGTAGAACTTTCGGAGCCTCCACCTCCCGGAACTAACAGATGACTGTCGCCGCGAGCCGTCCTCAATACGCCTCACCACGAATCCAAAGAGAGGCGAGATGTCGCCGTTGAAAGTCCCGATACGAACCGAGAAGCTTCCCAGGGCAAAACCCTAATTCAGATCCGCCAATATATCGGCGAGTGACAGCATCACGAGACACCCAGTCTTGCGCCTGCACTGAAACAAGAGAAGGAGAGCCAACGGCGCCGACACGCGCTGACGAGTGACTCTCCCCCAATACCACTCTCCAATCGCTTTTTTTTCGACTCTCAGAGACGATGTTTTCTAATCTTTTGCTTTTGATTTTTCTTTGAATAAAACACCAGCTTTACAACTACGTATATCGTCTGACGAATTAACACGATTTAACTGTGATATATGAATCGTTGTAAAACATCTATCGTAAATTCGTCGTAAATTTTACGACGAATCAGTTTTGTCGTAAAATAGAGGTAACACGTTTCATCGTAAAATACTCCTTAACCAACAAGGAAATATTTTGTCGTAAAATACTCGTAAAGTTTCGTTGTAAAAAAAACGGAAAATGTCAAATTTAAATTGTTGTTTATGAGCTGTAAAACTCTACGACGAGTTTACGTCTTCTTCGTCATATACTCCTCGCAATCTACTACGTCCATTTAATGTCAACGAAGACGTAAACTCAATGAAAATTACGAGAAATTAACATCGAGTCTACAACGTATTTGATTTTTATTTTTCGGACATAATTCCCAAATAATTAAACTACAAATAAATTATAAAATGTTGAAATAAAAATAGAAATTAAATTTAGAAATAAAATTTCATAAATTAAATATTCAAAGTCATTATATGGACAAGATAACTTTCCGAGTGTAGTCTATCCAGATAGCATCTTGTAAGAAGAGAAATCACTTATGGTCCATAGAAGCATTGCTTGAATCGTAAAGTTGGTTTTCGTTGAACAATCATACGTGCTCACCCCAACTAACCACAAGTCCTTCAACTGTTGTATCGATGGTTAACGAAATACATCCAGCGACCGCTTGGGATGTTTGAGACCAAAGATTAATATGCTCATGAATAAAAATTTACGTTCCATGCACAACTCTAGTGGTAGGTTGTACAGCGTAAGAATGACTTGCCACAATGAATATTGCCTCTCAGACATTTCGAATGGACTAAATCCATTTGTGCATAACCCAAGATAAACATTTTGACGATTTCTTGAAAAATATGGGTGTACCGCATTGAAATATTTACACGCTCTTGCATCTGATTGATGAACGATCTCTCCATCTTTCTGGACATGTCATGCATGCCATCTCATCGTTCCAGCTGTCCTTTCTAATTGATATAATTTTTTTAACCTGTCTGTAATTAGTAGGTACCACATCCTTTGATACGATACCCTATTCTTCCCCACGTCCTTGTGGTTTGAATCTTGCTTCTTATAGAAATGACACTATTCTAACTTCTCATCGTCTCTCTAGTAGATCATGCAATTGTCTATGCAAACATTTATCATCTTCGAAGCAACCCAAGACTATAAACCAATTTTTGAATCTCATAATAAGATTCAACTGACAAGTTCTCTTCTGGCAAATACTCTTTAGTATGCAATTCTCAGGTAAATTATGATCTGTTTAATATTGATTATCCTAGCTGCAAAAGACAATTTAGAGAGACTTTCTCTACAACCAAGGTAGATTAGTTAATTTGCTGCATCTAACATTTCATAAAACGTTTTTGCTTCCAAGTTAGGTTTTCAACATTAAAAGTTATTTCATCAGCTATAGTTGTAGTAGTTTCTAAAAATGCATCTGCAACCATGTTGTGAACCCTATCATAATGTACCTTAGGTTCCTCATTTTCATTATGTAACTGAATTGGTTCTTCGTTATTACCAGCAGCCTTAAAATTACTACTACTACTACTACTACTACTAGCTTCATTCCTACCATAATCCTCTCCATGTTCAAATCATATATAGTAATTTGATTAAAGCCTCTATTTACTACATGGTTCATACAGTATCACTACATACAAATTTTGTATTCTTGCTTTTTCGACAAAGACATAACATCTTACCGCTTTTCCGCGTGAGTGGTGTAGAATCAGCTTAGAACATGAATATCTCCACCCCGTTGAAAAATGCATACGTCACTTTGTTGTCAGAATCTTTGTACGCATACATCTAACTCTCTAACTTGTATATATTGCCGCTTGACATTTTTTGTGTTTCATGTCTTTTTTTCTCTTTTCTTCTTGGTGTGATTTCAGAAATGATCAAGAGTGTCATATTTATAGGAAATTTTTGGTCTTGGTAGGTGAAAATTTAATAAATTATTTACAACTACATCTCTTACAACCTGTTAACAACTATTTTACACGGATTTTACGAGGAAACAAGTTTGGTATAGCCCACTAATAAATACACATTTTCACCAATTACTTCACTTTTACTCGTATATAAGTGTGGTTGATGTAAAAGATTTGTCGTAAATTACTTTTTCTTTGACAACCACTTTACAATGAATGAAACAAGTCCTCTTTAAATCGATGTAAATTTACGGCGAAATTTTTTACTCGTAAAGTTACTTCGATTTTACGAAGATTTATTTTTTGACGTAAAAGACTCGTTAGCTCGTCGTTCCTTTACAACGACCATTTTTCCTTATAAAAGTTCGTAGTAATGCGTATGTTTTCTTGTAGTACATCCAGATACAAAATTTGTTTGTCAACCTTTTTTCTTCTTACCACGATGGGGTGGAATGCTCGGCCATCATCGAGCACCCTTATTTTTTCTGTTAAAAGGTAAATATCATAAAAATAAAAGGTTAGATTTACGAACAAACATAGATCTAAAGCATGTTACACCTTAACAAAACAAAAACAAGGTAGTAATAAGAGGAGAAGATGAACCAATACTAGATCAGTGCATCCATTTGGGCATGAGGGTGAGGAAATGTTTCCTCCCTCTTATAGTAGTGATTGTATTTTGCATATCCCTGTTTCTAAGCCGGTAGATCAAAAGTAATGGCAGCACAAATTGATTGTGCAGCACATTGTTTCTTTGTTTCCAAAGATGGTAGATATAATAGACTGATAACACGTCTACATGATATATTAAAGAGGATCATTCCAGCCCCGTCCCTCTACAACAATTTCAACTAATTTTGTACTTATACGGTGATTGTATAGAATTTGACAATATTATGTGGCGTAAGTCAATGTCCACAATCTCATCCCCCGCGTTGCTATTGAGGTACAAGCCACAATTGATCTTGAACATAGTGATTTTCTAAAGTGAGATTTTCTTTAACTACTTCAAATCAAACACGCATCTCAAATAGAGCTTGCCACTCATTTGCATGTAGCATTTCATCGTTGAGATAGCCAATACAACACCAAAAATAACACTAAAACACATTGATCACTAGTCATTCGTCTAAGTTACTTTACACGAAAAACATGAAGTGTGTAAAAAATCCTAAAATTATCTAAAAGGAGTTTATAAGAAACTTTAAGCTAATTATAGACATTAATAAATATATTTAAACTGCATCAGTTATTAGATCTAGAGACTTAAAGAGAAAGGAAAAAGAAGAATTTTGTTATTGAGCTCATTAAATGTAATATGTTACAGTGTAACCAACATTTTAGCTTTACATATGAAGAATTTAACCGGTATTCACCATACATAATCGGTATATGAATCTAGTGTTGCCGATGAAGAAAAATCTCGAAGAAAAATCTTAATCAAGAAGATGAAGCAGAACATGAGAGAAATTTCTCTGATATCATATTAGATCCAAAGATATTGACTTTGAGCTCAGAGAGAAAGAAAAAAGACGAAGTTTGTTACTTAGTTAAATGTAATATATTACAATGTAACCAACATCTTAGTTACACATATGAAGAACTTAACTAGTATTGACCATATATAACCGGTATATGAACCTAATATCAGTTATTCAAATTTAGAATTTGCAACATGTGTGCCTTTGTGGCCTTGTCCATAGTCAAAGTTTTTTTTGTTTGTAAACTATTTATATACATATTCAAATTTTAGAATACCCCAAAAACACATTGGGATCGATATCACGTTGAAACCAGATATGACTTAGATAGCCACCCGACTTCATTCCAAGATTCATCATAACAATTGGATATAATGAAAGAATTAATAGCATGGTTAATGTAGGATATGAGAGGCCGGCAAGTCGTAGATAAGGAAATACTACATGCTGCCTCAGATGCTTCTATGTAAGGCCAAGATACACATTTCACACTATACACAACTATCTCCTCTTCTTCACAGACTCAACATGATAATCAAAGTGTATTGCCAGACTTGTGCAATTCTACATCTTCATTAGCATATTTTCATTCTACTGTCACTACAACACTAATTATGGAATATGTTCCATCAACCAATATCAACAGTGAGGTCCAAAACCTACTCTTGTTGATCCCTTAACCACAATGCCTAAAGCTAATGCATTCGAAAATCCTTTTTGTTTCACTGTGTTAGGTGATGTGGACTAATCTTAGAACGAGCCAGTGAATTCTCTCGGTTTGACAATGGATGGCAGGGAGAAAATACATATTATATATCATCTACCAAGATTTGGAATGAAAAAACAATTAAGGGCGAAGAAACCATGGTTGTCGTGGTCGTGGGTCTAAACGCTAACTACTATATCTCATTTCATTGTTTGTCTTGCTCATTTCTATTTAAATAGTTTTATAGGTATGAGATGTTATCTATCATGATAAGTTCATGCAAATTTTATAGCGTTATCTTGTAAATTTTTTTTTTTTTAATAACCCTTCTAAACTTTTATGTTATTTAAATTTGAAAACTTTTTTGTCAAAAAATAAGTTTGTGGATTTAATTGATGTGTTTCGGTATTTAAGTAAATGAGCAAAAGAGACAGATCTATGACTCAAAATATTAAAGCAAAAGAAAAAAAAGGGAACACACTTCACTGTTCACTAAAGAGAAAACGATGAGTTTTCTGTCATCTGTCTCGTCATGTTGCTATCCGAGTATCCCCTCCAAAAGCAAAAAAAAACGGTGTCGTTTTCGTCTCGCTACCAACACAAAACATTCCAACCCCAGCTAATCGTATCTGTTTCTTATACTATATAATTAAATACACCATTCCAACCCCATCTAGTCGTATCATGTAACTCTAGAAATATATATGCATGTATTGTCAACTTAGTGATGGATTCAAAATAATGCTTAGATATAGAAAAGAGAATCTATCCACGATAGTTTTGAACTTTTGATTAGACCCAAGAACACTAGTTTGTGAGATACGGACCTTTTCAGCTTGCTTTCCTAACCACACAGACATTGTGCATCTACAAATGTCTATCGCGAAAATAGCTCATTAATGTTTTTTTTGGTATATATATAGTTCATCAATGTTTGTTGCTCAAATAAAAAAAAAGTTCTTCAATGTTTATTACGCTCCGCATTCGGAAGTCGTTTATAGAAAATCAAAAATAAGGGTGATGAACGTTATGAAAAAACTAGTTTTTACTAGACAATTGGGTATAAATCACACCACAAACGAAGGTTTACTAGATTATGGGTATAAATCAATTATATTATATATTAATGTGTATTTTGGAGCAATTCTAGAATTTTACACAGTTACAATGAAAGAAATCCTTATAGAACCTTGCAAAAATTTTAGTTAGAGAAGATGCTGAATATATATGATGTTTGTGGGCTTTTGGTTATACTTATACACATGCAATCAAAAGTACAATGTTAACAGAAATATTTTAATAAATAACGACCAAGAAATTTACTTTACCTCAATATTACATCCAAAATTCTTATATTGTTTTTTTGTAACTAAAATTCTTATATTGATGAAACAATAAGAACAGATAAAACCCAAGTAGAGGTAAGATTTGGAGTAAAGAGTAACTTCATCGGTTATGGATTCGAGTTCTGCATGGAACTACATTATAAATGTTTGACTAGATGAAGATATGATCATGTTTTTAATCTCATTAAAAATCAAAGATCGGGCTCGTTGTCAATATTATCCCTAGCTCTGATGATTAGTTAGGCTTCGGCCAGATAGCCAAGTTAATCAAGAAATAAACAATACGGATAGTCGGATAGATGGTTAAAAGGTTCTATCGTTTAAAAAGGCAAACAGAAAAAAGAAAAATGTGACCGTGTGTAAGCCGTGTGTGTGGTGTCAATGTAAATGAGAGGTTAGGCAAAGGCCACGAGTACAAGATGGAACAAAGATAGAAAAAAATTGAGTCGTTGTGGGGAAGACTAAGAAAGGGAAAAAAATGAAAAGAAGAGACAAAAGAGAGACCCACGAAAGAAAGACGCACGATCAGAGAGATGCACCATTTGACACGACTCCTCCTTTTACGTCCGCATGCCCTTTGGAGTTCGTCCTCACATTGGTGTCGTGGACACTCTCCCTCAGTTTTTGGTCGGATTCGCTTCATCTATCTCTCTCTCTCTTATCCAACTTTTCTTTGTCTGTGTTCCCATTTCTAAAGAAAACAAAGCTAGACTCTGTAGAGGTTATATAACAGATCAGGTTATATAGAGCCATTACCGTTATTTTACTTTGATTCATTTGTTTGTGAAAGTAGGAACAGTTTTAGTTTCAAAACAGAAAAAGTAAGAACAGTTATTTTTTTTTTTGCAATAAACGGTTATTCTATTACTCAAATTTGAGGTGTGGTTTAAGCAACACAGTTGTTTTTGTGTTGTACATAGCTGCATAATATTAACATTTTTATAAACTTGGGAATGTATATACTTTTATCTAACTTGGACGTCCATTCATGAGGTATGTAGGGGATAGTTTGTAGTTATTGTACCAAATAAATGCAAAACGCTTAGAAGATTACGAGAGAAAGCAACAAGACAGATAGAGAGAGAGTGTGTGTGTGTGACCATATTATAAAGTCTTGAAACTGGACCATATTAGTTTTACCTTGTCCACCGCATTTAACATCCCCACTCGTGTGTCCTGTTTCAATTGCTTGTCTCGATACAAATTTCAACGACAAAAACCTTGTCCCTTCCTAATTTCACGCTCTTCGTAAGCAAAAACTTAACATCTCTTGCTTTGCTTTTTCCTTTCTCTCTAATCGGAAACCCACAAAAAATAGCAATCATTGTAGGCCATCTTATTGCTGAAAAAACACGCGAAATTAACAAAGTGCATTACTACATTTACATGGATTACAAAAGTAAATAACTGACGAATGATGAAAAGTAGCTCCTGTGGATTGTTACTTTTGGCATCTCTGATCTCACTACTGCAGTAACACGCTTGGATGTCTCTGTCCTCGGATCGGTAAAAATGCAACTCACAAGTAGATATTTTGCGGTTGAAATCTCATGGACCGGACCCTGTTTAGGTATAAACCCAGTTTTTCTCTTTGTAGTTTCCGAGTAAGGCGCAAATCGATCATTGTCCCGGAGACCAAAATGAGGGCAATAAATATTCAATATCAAGTGCTGGGTCAAAATGAGCCGGGCCAGGCCGGCCACGATACACAGAGGGACAGACTTAATATTGCATCTTATACTATTAAACCTGAATGCTTCTTAAGATTATGCCTCTGATTTTTTCAATCTATTACAAAAATTACTATTATTTTTTTGAAAATTTTAAATGGTTTTCGGCCACATTACATGATGATAGGGGTTTCAAGGCCCCTAATCAAATGTTGTAATATATAGGATGTCAAACCAGTCCTAGGTGATTATGATGCAAAGAGAATGCAAGACCATGCTTAATCTAAGTGCTACCAGTTTTTGAGATGATTTGAAACTAGATTACTACATAAAATGCAATAAAGGACAAAGCTCTCTTTCTTATAAGAAGGGAGAACTCATGGGCTATGGGAATTGATCTTGGGTGATCAAGATTCAACCTAAAGGTGTCAACTTTTAACCAATCTATATCTACCTTAGGCCTAGACACAATCCTAAGCAAACTCTATCCCTAGATGAATGCTCATTTACCTAGATAACTCAAGCATCAAATTCCTTTGGTTGAATGTTATCTAAGTAAACATTAATCTCAAGTCTACTAGCCATCTTAACACCTTTAACAACAAATCCCTTTGGTAAATGATGTTAAAAGCTTAGGAGAGTTGGTTCAGGCATTTCATCAAACACCTTCCGGGTATGAAATGCCTAGAGCTCAACTTTAGAGAGGCCAACTCTAAATTTGCATTAAAAGCCCTCTACAAGCAAGGAATAAGATTGATCTATACCTAAACACCTTAGATCTAGCTTAATCACCCTTAATCTCCCTAACCCATGAATCCAAAGATGACTACTCACTACTCTCCATGATGAGCCCAAGAATCAAAGATGATTTGGTGCTAGTCATGATTAATGATCAAGATAATCAAGCAATCACAAGAGAGAAATGATCAAGATAGGATCTTTCACCTAAAAGTTCTTTTGTGGTTAGATAGAAAAACAAGATAAGATCCTACAATTAGGTCTGAAAGACCTTTATAGTAGCTTAAAGTCGAACCTGGTTTAACCCAACAAACCTGGGTTAACCAAAACACAAATTGGTAATTAACTGGTCAAACACGGAAAATGTTGACTTTCTTGACTCGTAGCGGCCACGTGAAACCGCTCCGCCTAGCCGCTGGGACACTCGCAGCGGCTTCCTTGTTTCGTCATCACACCGCTGCGACAAGTACGAACGCGGCAGGGAACGGGTTATTTTACCAGCGGTCTCGTCACACCGCTGCGTCAGGCCGCTCCCGCACTTGGTCTCCATTTCTTGAGTCTTCATCTCTCGAGCGTCTCCAGCGGCTTCGGTACACCGCTGCGTAAGGCCGCTCCCACACTTGGTCTCCGTTTCTCAGCGCTTGCAGCGGCTTCTTGAGGGGCCAAAAGGCTGCTGGGACGTCTTTATGCCGCTGGGACACTTGATCAATGCGTCTCCTTCTCGAGAATCACCCCTTTTGCCTCCAAACCATCTCTAAATGCTCCAAAGTCACCATTTGAAATCTCCACCACCTGATAAGGACATATGTAATGCAATGCAACCTAAACATATCTAAATGCTATCCTAAATGGTCAACATATGCAAGAATGAATGGTTAAAACAATGCAAATTGAGAAGATATCAACTCCCCCAAACTTGTATCTTACTTGTCCTCAAGTGACCTTGTAAGAACTCATAAGAGAGAGAGGTTTGAAGGTGGGAACTCATAGCCAAAAGTAACACTTCCTAGCACTCAACTTAACATCCTAAAGAAACATAACAAATAGCATGAGCATTCTCCTTATTATACTCTAGCTTCTCTAGGCCTATCCATACTCTTTTTCCTCTACTCAAGTTGCAATACTCTTTACCAACAAGTCCCCTCAATCAGCTCTCACATTGATTCACACACACACACAAGGTGAAGTCTCACAAATGGGCACATGATCTCAATCATTTGGCTAGGTATGCAATGGTCTAATATGAATGAAGAGATGGGTTCAAATGTTTTTATTTAAGGGTGGTTATCACTCAAAACAAGGAGCTTGATCATCATGCAAAATTTATCTAAGATTAGAAGCAACTCATGCATACATAGATTCATTCTCATCATTCTACCCCATTTTGTTATAAATGATCACAAGTTCTACCCTCTTTATCATCATCTCAAAAATCAATCTAAACCCCTCACATCACTCACCCAATGTACAACTCTTTTTTTTTTTTTTTTTATTTGACCCACTCACTAGGGATTTTAATCCACTTTCCACAAGCTCTAACCCTTTTTCATTTCCTTCCCCAACTTCTTTTTGATCTTCTTTTTTTTATTAGGGGGAAGGTTCTTTGTTGCATAATCAAGAGCTTCTTATTATTATTATTATTTTTTTTTTTTTATATATCCCTAAGAGCTTTATTTTCATATCTCTCATCTTTCTCACTCTCCAAACCCAAGATATTGAAATTTAAAACACACAATTACCCCTCTCACCATCCCCAAATGCTAACTCATTGTGCTAGCAAGAGATGCGAATAAACCTATGTCGCCTCCAATACTCTCAAGATTTTGCACATGACAAGCTATCAAAAGAGGCCTCGCTCATGCAATTCAATGTTTGGTCTCAAAGAATGGTTAGGGTTTTAGGGTAAGGAGTGCCATTTGGGTTAACAAAGATAGGTATGAAGGAATAAGATAACCCAAATGTGTATGAGATCCATGATCAAGTATGCAAATGCCCATATGCAAGAGAGATTAAGTTCATTCAAGCCAAGTTTAGATTGGAGCTGATCTTAAGAACAATGCTAACATCAAGCAAGCAAACAAGTTTCAAGAAGAGTTTTCAAGGCTCGAAGCGTACAAGGTTTTCAAGAGATGCTTAAGCTACTTGATATGTTTAACTAGGGTGTCATTTTGAGTTCTAGACAAGGGTTCTTTGCAAGACATTTTAAATCATTATTCCCAATGCAAGTGAATGCAACCTATATGCTCTAGACTCAATCTTAAAAGTGCAAGTGATGCAACTACATGTTTCTTTTTGTGTTTTTCAAATTTTTTAATTTTTTTGGTTTTTTCTATGCATATATATATGTACAATGCGATGCATGAGACTCAATTCATCAAAGAAAACATGATCAAATACTTGATACCTCCCCCAAACTTTGTTCACACAGTCTCTGTGTTAGAAAGTAGGAGGAGATACCGAAAAGGGAAATAAATGCAAAGAAACTGGTATATACAATGGAAGGGTGAGGATGATACCTGGCTAAACAAAGGAAGATGCTCCCTCCGTGTCGTCGTCGTCATTGTCGGTAGCGACTGAAGGAGACTCGTTGGAGGAGGCTAGGGGTGGAGGAGCTGTGTTCCTGCGTCTACGACGGAGTCGGTACTCCGGGGAACGAGGAGGTCCATAGAAGACAGGGTATGGGAGAGTAGATGGACCAGCACCAGCCAACATGTCATCCCGTTGACAACCAGAACCGATAGACACTTGAGAGAGAAGTGCAGTGACCTTTTTCATCTGTCTCTTAAGCGCTTTCACTGAGTTTTTCAGCTTGTAGATGGTGGAATCTTGCATCTTGTTCCACCGAAGCAACTTGGCGTTTTGTGAGAGAGCTTGGCGCAATGCAACGTTCGGTGTAACTCCACCATAAGGCTGAAAGTGGTATCTCTCTGTCCCATACACCGGGGCTGTTGTGGTCGGTCCTTCGTCATCAGCATCACTAGGACGAGCTGCCCGAGAAGAACTGGCCTTGGTCTTCTTCTTGCGCACTTTGGTGATGGTCTCAAGTACACCAAAATCTGCGGGAATGAGCTCATGAGCAGCTGGAGCGAAGAGTACATGCCGAGGATCAGATAGCGTCGTCAACCTCTCACAAGGGAGGAATATCTGTAGCTGCTCAGGGTCGAGGTCAGTGGACCAAAAGGGGTAACCATACCGATCGCCAGATTGGCCGGTAAGGAAGTTGGTTTTCTTCAAGTAAGCAAGATCAATGGAGGCTGGAGCATGATCCCGAGGTCCCAAATCTATCCCAAATGCTTCCAAGATCGGAGTAATGAATCTCCCGATAAACATCGTCGGTTTTTCATTCGGAGTTGTCCAAGCCCAATCTCGATAGTACTCAAACCGCTTCATCAACAATCCCACAAGTCCCAAATCCTCAAAATCTTCCGGATCGGTGTGGAGTAGCGTTCCTTCCTCAAGAATCGGGAGAAGTCCAAGAGCTAGAAGTTTGAGCTCATCATCGTTTGCTCCGCCCGGTTCCCTCCGTGAGTAAAAGGTGTGAGTAAGGACCTTGTGGGCATATCTCACTCCCGGGTTAGAGATGTCATTGCTCTTGTCCTCTCCCGCTGTACGCGACCACCCCGTAATCACTGTCCATATGTCATCCACAATTGCCGACCTAGCAGGTAGAAACGACCCACGGTTGTCCGAGAAGCCGAGAATGGAGCTTAGCTTCTTGAAACCCACCTTATAGGTTCTCTCATTGATCTTAAAGCTGATGCGCCCAAACCCCTCGGTCCTATGTTCGTCGCAATGGTATTGCACGAAGAATGTAGACAAAAACTCACAAGAAGCCTCCTTGTGAACCCCGTAGCTCATGCCAAGTAGTGACTCCATGCCCATGTTCCGGAGAATCATCCTTACATCTTCATAGATCCCAAGCGCATGAAGAGCTTCAGCATCCGGAAATCTCATGGGGTTCCATTTGACATCATCATAAAGGCGCTCATAGAGTTGTGCTGAAGTCGGTTTGCTGGTTGGGGGCACTCTCTTCCGCTTCTTAGCTGGCTTGGGAGCAGGTGTTTCTTCCTCCTCATCTTCAGTCTCAGCTCTAAGACCCTCTTCTATCATCTCTTCGATCTCTGCCTCCAATGTCGCTCTGTCAGCTGGCGACTTTTCTTTTTGCTGTGGAGCTTTGCGCCGGGAAACCTGAGCTGGTGGGTTTGGCGTTGGTCGGCCTGCTCGTGGTGGGTTGGTTCTTGTCCCAGCTCGAGACGAAGTGCCTACATCCACAATGCGATCAGTTCCGGGTCCGCGATCTTTCCCCATGTCCTGCTATCAACAAGCTCGAAATTGTATAAGTGACATGATCAATAAGAAACAAATTAAAGTTTGGAAAGAGTTAATGAGTTCAAAAACAGCAAATGGCATTCATACTCATCTTCTATGACTCAATAAACTCAATTTTAACATCAAACAATCACTCCCATTTCAATTTTCGAAAACCCCCAATATGAACCCTAACTTTTTCAAATTCGAATTCAGATCAATTAAACACGTTTTTCATCTACCCAACTCATTAATCAAGCATAAAAGGACATAATTAACGAGTATTGAACAAGAAATCAACCATGCAACCACTTTGAAAAAAAATGGGAAATTTTGAATCCGAAAATTAGATGACGATTTCTCTATACCTTAGCTTGTTTCAGATAAACAAGAGTAGGGAAATGAAAAGTCGAAGTGAAATCACGGAGATAACAACTTGAATCAACGAATTTGGTGAAGAATTTAGAGATTTATGATTTCTTATGCTTGAGAGAATGAAAGTATGGAGTTTTGTGATAAGGGATAGAGAGAGATACGATTTTGGAGAGGAAGAAGAAGTGTCTCGCGTCCGGTTTGGTGATTTCGATCCGGTTCAGTTGAATTGAACCGGAAATCGACGCCGGTACGCGCAATTGAGACTCGCAGCGGTCACCGTAAACCGCTCCACAAGACCGCTTCGACTCTCACAGCGGCTTCTTGCCTCAAAACCTCACAGACCGCTGCGACAAGTACGAATCGGGCAGGGAGTAGAGTATTTTCACAGCGGTTTGAGGAGACCGCTCCGAGATACCGCTGTGACACTTGAAGCATATTTCTCATCTTCTCGTTTGGTCGCAGCGGTATGCTTAGGCCGCTGTGGTTGGCCGCTGTGAGCGTTTTGAACCTCACCACACCTCGTTTAATGCCACAATCTCTCCTCTTGGACCTGAAGATCTGATAGACACAGAAAAATAGCCAAAGACATACTAGAAATAGAAAAATTAAAAGATAAAAATATGTACAAGGATAGACATGGGACTTCCTCCCAAGTGAGCTTGTTTTAAGTCTCTAGCTTGACTTCCTTTCTTTTTGGCTAGGCGGGAATGGGGTCGGAGAGAGGAACCGAGGTTCTCTCCTCCTCTGTTGTGGCTCCCATGTAGAGCTTAACCCTCTGTCCATTGACTGTAAAGTCTCCACCATTCTTGTTCCATAACACAATTGCCCCATATGGCCTAACTTCCTTGATCTTGAAAGGACCGGACCATCTTGACTTGAGCTTCCCGGGGAACAACTTCAGTCTAGAGTTGTAGAGAAGCACTTGATCTCCAGCACTGAATTCTCTCTTCAAGATCTTCTTGTCATGAAAAGCTTTGGTTTTCTCCTTGTAAATCCTTGAGTTCTCAAAAGCATCAAGTCGGATCTCCTCCAGTTCATTGAGTTGGAGAAGTCTCTTCTCCTTGGCACTCTTGATGTCAAAGTTCAGCAACTTAACAGCCCACAATGCTTTGTACTCAAGTTCAACCGGTAGATGACAAGCCTTCCCATACACAAGGTTGAAAGGTGTGGTTCCTAAAGGAGTCTTGTAAGCAGTCCTATAAGCCCATAGTGCATCATCTAGCTTGATGGACCAATCTTTCCTTGTAGTCCCCACTGTTTTCTCCAAAATAGACTTGATTTCTCTGTTGGAGATCTCAACTTGTCCACTTGTCTGAGGATGGTAGGGAGTTGCAACCTTATGCTTCACACCATTCTTCTTGAGAAGACTTTCAAACAGCTTGTTGATGAAGTGAGAACCCCCATCACTGATGACAGCTCTTGGAACTCCAAACCTTGGAAAGATGGTGCTTTTGAACATCTTTATCACCACTCTAGAATCATTGGTGGGACTTGCCACAGCTTCTACCCACTTGGAGACATAGTCAACAGCTACAAGGATGTATTTGTTGCCAAAAGATGATGGGAATGGTCCCATGAAGTCAATACCCCACACATCAAACACCTCCACTTCTAGAATTGGGTTTTGAGGCATCTCATTTCTTTTGGTGATGTTTCCTCTCCTTTGGCATGAATCACACCTAGAGACAAAGTCTTGAGTGTCTTTGAACATATGAGGCCACCAAAACCCAGCTTGTAACACCTTTGAGACAGTCTTGAAAGTAGCAAAGTGCCCTCCATAGGATGACCCATGACAGTGTGTGAGGATCCCTTCAACTTCTTCATCAGCTACTGCTCTTCTATAGAGTTGATCCCTACAAAGGATGTAGAGGTAAGGTTCATCCCAATAGTATCTCTTCACATCTTTGTAGAACTTCTTCTTGGCATATCCCTCAAGATCAAGTGGCTCTCTTCCACAAGTTAAGTAGTTCACCAAATCAGCATACCAAGGGCCTTTCTCTTCAGTTGCCTTCACCTCTTCAAGCTTCTTTCCAGTTTCACAAACTGCTACCACTGCTCCAATTGCCATGATCTGCTCTTCTGGAAGCCCTTCATCAATAGGGATCCCACTCTCAATCTTCAGTCTAGACAAGTGATCAGCTACACCATTCTCAACTCCTGGCTTGTCTCTAATCTCAAGGTCAAACTCTTGTAGCAGCAAGATCCACCTCAACAGCCTTGGCTTAGCATCCTTCTTGGCCATGAGGTGTCTCAATGCAGCATGATCAGTGTAGACTATGACCTTTGACCCAACTAAGTAGCTTCTGAACTTCTCAAAGGCGTAGACAATGGCTAGCAACTCCTTCTCAGTTGTAGCATACTTCATTTGGGCTTCATCAAGAGTTTTACTCGCATAGTAGATCACATGAGTCTTCTTGTCCTTCTTTTGACCAAGAACAGCTCCCACAGCATAGTCACTAGCATCACACATGATCTCAAAGGGGAGATCCCAATCTGGTGGTTGCACAATGGGGGCACTAACCAGCTTCTCCTTCAACTTCTTGAAGGCTTGTAGACATTCCCAATCAAAGACAAATGCAGCCTCCTTGCATAGAAGCTTAGTCATTGGCCTTGCTATCATCGAGAAGTCTTGGATGAATCTTCTATAGAATCCAGCATGACCAAGGAAACTTCTAATGTCTTTAACCGTCTTTGGTGCAGCTAACCCAACCATCACTTCAATCTTGGCCTTGTCTACCTCAATCCCCCTCTCTGAAATCTTGTGTCCAAGCACAATCCCTTCCTTAACCATGAAGTGACACTTCTCCCAGTTCAGCACAAGGTTGGTCTCTTCACATCTCTTGAGGACCCTGCTAAGATTTGACAAACAAGCAGAAAACGAAGATCCGTAGACAGAGAAATCATCCATAAATACCTCCACAACATCCTCTATAAGATCAGAGAAAATAGACATCATGCATCTTTGGAAAGTGGCTGGAGCATTACATAGCCCAAATGGCATCCTTCGATAAGCAAAGGTACCATAGGGGCATGTGAAAGTCGTTTTCTCTTGATCATTTGGATGTATGGGGATTTGGAAGAACCCTGAATACCCATCAAGAAAACAATAGTAGGGATGATTTGCAAGTCTCTCAAGCATTTGATCAATGAATGGCAATGGAAAATGATCCTTTCTAGATGCTTTGTTAAGTTTTCGATAATCTATGCACATCCTATGTCCTGTTATTGTTCTTGTTGGTATTAGTTCATCCTTATCATTTTTAACCACAGTCATTCCTCCCTTCTTTGGGACAACATGCACAGGAGACACCCATTTGCTATCCGAAATATGATAGATGACTCCTGCATCTAAGAGTTTTAGAATCTCTTTCTTAACAACATCTTTCAAGTTGGGGTTCAACCTTCTTTGATGTTCTATAGAAGTCATAGATTCATCCTCTAGATGTATCCTATGCATGCATAAAGAAGGTGATAGCCCTTTAATATCATCTAGTGAGTAGCCTATTGCCTTTCTATAATTTTTAAGTTCATTCAAAAGTTTAGACAATTCTTCTTCATTAAGCTCACTACTCACTATGACAGGGTAAGTCTCATTAGGGCCAAGGAAAGCATACCTTACACCATGGGGAAGAGGTTTAAGCTCCACTTTTGGTGCTTTGAGTTCACTCCAATCATCCTCTTGGAGGTTCTCTTGTTGAGTAGCTGAGGAAGCATGGTGATCTTCATATGAAAGCTCCTCATTCTATTCTTTATCATCAATCTCAGTGTGAGAGTCCAACATCTTCACATAAGCATCACTTTCCTTGTTCTCAACCATTTGGACCTCTCTCTCAATTGTTAAAGCATGTTGTAGAGAGTCTTCAAGTGCCAACTCCTCTAGAAGTTCATCTGCTAAAACCTCCATCTCCTCAATGTAGAATGCTTGGCCTTGAGTAATAGGCTTCTTCATCACCTCCTTGATGTCAAAGTGAAGAATGTTTCCCTTTCCAAGGTGAAGATCAATCTTCCCTTCCTTAACATTCACAACTGCTCCCGCTGTAGCCAAGAAAGGTCTCCCCAATATCAAAGAATCTGTTGGTTCTTCATCCATCTCCAACACCAAAAAATCTGTAGGAATCTCACAATTTCCAACCATAACAGGGAGATCTTCTAGGATACCAATGGGAATCTTCACTGAGCGATCAGCTAGCACAAGAGAGAGTCTACACTTCTTGTATTGTGTAAAGCCAGGCCTTTTAGCAATGGAGAGAAGCATAAGGCTCACACTTGCTCCCAAATCGGATAGACACCTCTCAAAAGCAAATTGCCCAATGGCACAAGGTAAAGTAAAGCTTCCTGGATCTTCAAGCTTCTTAGGGATGGTTAACCTTTGGATAATAGCACTACACTCATGAGTAAGAACCACCATGCCTTCCATCTCCTTCTTCTTCTTAGTTACAGCATCCTTGAGGAACTTGCTGTATTGAGGCACTAGCATGAAGGCATCAATTATGGGCATAGTAATCTGAACTTCACTCATTTGCTTCTCAAATAAAGCCTTGTATTGCTCCAAAAGCTGTCTCTTGAATCTACCGGGAAAAGGAAGTTTTGGTTCATAGGGAGGAGGATTGAATAGAGCTCCTTTTGATGAAGTAGCAACTTCATTCTTGTTCTCCCCCTTCTTTTCTTCTCCAATTTTACCCTTTCCTTTTGCTTCAACTATTTTCTCCAAGATCTCTTCATTGGTCTTCTCATCCATAATAACCACATCATCATCCACATTGATGACCACCTCCCCATCTTGCTTATCATTATCCCTAATGAGAGTTCTTGGTGGTAGCTGTTTTCCACTCCTAAGGGTGATGGCTTTCATTGTCTCCTTGGGATTTTGCTCTGGCTTTTCAGGTAATGCCCCTTGTTGGCGACTTGGCTGAGAGTTCATTGAAGCAAACTGATTCTCCAAATGGCGGATCTTGTTGTTGAGCTCATTGTAACTTCCACCAATCTTGGAGTGAATTTTCGTGAACTCATAACCCATTGTCTTCTCATTCTTGGCCTGAAAATCCAAAAGTTTCTTGAACATTGCATCCACACTTGTATCTGAAGCTGGAGTTTGTGAAGAACTTCCTTGAGCTTGAGTAGACTGATTGTTGTTATTGTTGAAACCAGGAGGGGTGTTTTGCCTAGGCTGATAGCTCCCTTGCTGAGTGTTTTGCCTCTGCTGGTATCCTCCTTACTGGTTGTTTGAGTAGGACTTTTGCTGGTAGTTGTTGTACTGAAAGTTAGGTTCCTTCCTGTACCAAGAACCATTGTTGTTGATGAAGCACAGCTCTTCTTGTCCTTCCAAACCATCAACCTCATTAATCTTGGGAGGAATCTCTTGAATAGGATCACCCACAAAATTGACCTGCTCTTGTTTAGCTTGGTTAGAAAGAAGCAAGTCCATCTTCTCCTGCAAGGACTTGATCTCTTTCTTTGTCTGTTGATCATCATTTCTGTTGACCCTATCATGCTCCTCGCTGTAGACTGAGTCGCTCTTAGCCATGTTCTCCACCAGTTCCTCTGCTTCTTCTTCAGTTCTCCCCAAGAAGAAACCATTGCTGGCAGTATCAAGCCTGTTTCTGCACTGTGGTAAGGCTCCTCTAAGAAGGTGCTAAGCAAGCTCTCCTTGCTGAAACCATGATGAGGGCATTGAGACCAATAACCCTTGAACCTCTCCCATGCTTCACTAAAGCTCTCTAGACCTTTTTGTTGAAACCCGGAGATTTCGTTCCTGATCTTAGCTGTCCTTGAAGTAGAGAAGAACTTTTCTAGGAAAGCTCTCTTGCAATCTTCCCAAGTAGTGACAGTGTCACTTGGAAGAGTCTTCTCCCATTGGTGTGCCTTGTCTCCCAAAGAGAAAGGAAATAGCTTCAGCTTGAAAGCATCTTCAGAAACACCATTTGTCTTGGACAAGCCACAGTACTGATCGAACTTGTACAAGTGATCAAAAGGGTCTTCAGCAGCAAGACCATGATACTTGTTGTTCTCTATAGTGTTGAGCAGCCCTGACTTGATCTCGAAGTTGTTGTTCTCCACATCTGGTGCTCTGATTCCCAACCTATGACCATGAATATGAGGTTGATCATACGCTCCAATGGCACGAGCTTGGCGCTGTGGATGTTGTGGCTGGAGCTGTGGTCTAAAAGGATCAGCTCTTGGACCATTGCCTCCTTGGGCTTCACCATCTTGAGGCAGATTCTCCATATCAAACCCCAACCCTTGCAAGTGAGCCTGTTGCTCTACTTCTCTTCTATGTCTTGCTATCTCCCTTTCAAGTGCTCTAATGTCTTCAACTCTTGGAACTAGGTTTGTTGGACCTCTGCTCCTTGTGTTCATACACCTGAAATGCAAACCTGAAATGCAAAGAGAGAAGAACAAAGAGAAGCAATAACACAATTAAATAAAAATTGACTTAGTATCAAGCAAATGACTAAATCCCAATGTCACAATCAACTTAGAATTTGGCAACAGCGCCAATTTGATGATAGGGGTTTCAAGGCCCCTAATCAAATGTTGTAATATATAGGATGTCAAACCAGTCCTAGGTGATTATGATGCAAAGGGAATGCAAGACCATGCTTAATCTAAGTGCTACCAATTTTTGAGATGATTTGAAACTAGATTACTACCTAAAATGCAATAAAGGACAAAGCTATCTTTCTTATAAGAAGTGAGAACTCATGGGCTATGGAAATTGATCTTGGGTGATCAAGATTCAACCTAAAGGTGTCAACTTTTAACCAATCTATATCTACCTTAGGCCTAGACACAATCCTAAGCAAACTCTATCCCTAGATGAATGCTCATTTACCTAGATAACTCAAGCATCAAATTTCTTTGGTTGAATGTTATCTAAGTAATCATTAATCTCAAGTCTACTAGTCATCTTAACACCTTTAACAACAAATCCCTTTGGTAAAGGATGTTAAAAGCTTAGGAGAGTTGGTTCAGGCATTTCATCAAACACCTTCCGGGTATGAAATGCCTAGAGCTCAACTTTAGAGAGGCCAACTCTAAATTTGCATTAAAAGCCCTCTACAAGCAAGGAATAAGATTGATCTATACCTAAACACCTTAGATCTACCTTAATCACCCTTAATCTCCCTAACCCATGAATCCAAAGATGACTACTCACTACTCTCCATGATGAGCCCAAGAATCAAAGATGATTTGGTGCTAGTCATGATTAATGATCAAGATAATCAAGCAATCACAAGAGAGAAATGATCAAGATAGGATCTTTCACCTAAAAGTTCTTTTGTGGTTAGATAGAAAAACAAGATAAGATCCTACAATTAGGTCTGAAGGACCTTTATAGTAGCTTAAAGTCGAACCTGGTTTAACCCAACAAACCTAGGTTAACCAAAACACAAATTGGTAATTATCTGGTCAAACACGGAAAATGTTGACTTTCTTGACTCGCAGCGGCCACGTGAAACCGTTCCGCCTAGCCGCTGGGACACTCGCAGCGGCTTCCTTGCTTCGTCATCACACCGCTGCGACAAGTACGAACGCGGCAGGGAACGGGTTATTTTACCAGCGGTCTCATCACACCGCTGCGTCAGGCCGCTCCCGCACTTGGTCTCCATTTCTTGAGTCTTCATCTCTCGAGCGTCTCCAGCGGCTTCGGTACACCGCTGCGTAAGGCCGCTCCCACACTTGGTCTCCGTTTCTCAGCGCTTGCAGCGGCTTCTTGAGGGGCCAAAAGGCCGCTGGGACGTCCTTATGCCGCTGGGACACTTGATCAATGCGTCTCCTTCTCGAGAATCACCCCTTTTGCCTCCAAACCATCTCTAAATGCTCCAAAGTCACCATTTGAAATCTCCACCACCTGATAAGAACATATGTAATGCAATGCAACCTAAACATATCTAAATGCTATCCTAAATGGTCAACATATGCAAGAATGAATGGTTAAAACAAAGCAAATTGAGAAGATATCATTACACCAATCAGAAACAAGTATTTAAAAACCAATTTACAAGCCCATTTCAGCAGTAAAAAAAGCTGGAATTTTCAAGCTCATTTCGATTTTATTAGAAACCCAATCAGATTATAATCATTTTTACGTATACTTCAAATATCTATACTAAAATCGATTTATGACATATATGCTATTTACATTGTATTAACACTTTAGCCATGCCAAAAATCTGAATATATTTTTTTATTATTACTTTTCATTCTTTTTTTTTGGTAAGACCGTCGAAGAAGTTGGATTACTTGTAGGTGGGTTTCACAAATTTATAGACTGAAGCTCATTTAAATACTTTATTTTTATTGACAAAAAAAATTAGAAAACCCATTTTAAAACAGTAAAACATAAAAATGGATTCAAATTTTTGTTTGTATTTCTTTTAATCACCTTTTAAAATATGCTACGAAAAGGATATTTGGGATTTAATAGTTTACAATAAACTAAAAATATTAATACGAGGAACTCTTTTTTAAAAACAACTCTTCGGAATTACTTTGTATGACTATAAAACATCAACACTGTTAAAAAAATTAGTTATCAAATAACACATAAGGTTACAATTAATAAAAATTAATTTTAAAAAGAAACAAATCATGTGCTTTTAAAATGCGAGTCATTATATATATTATTATATTTATATATCAATACATATCATCCTAAATATATAAAACAACTACTACACATATAAAAAAAATTATAAAAATATAAATGTTATAAATATAATATGTTATAAAATAATATATTTAAGAAATAGATAATCACGCGTTTTGAAAGCACGGGTCAAAATCTAGTTGTTATTAAATCTTAATACTGAACTAGATCTTGACCCGTGCGTCCGCACGGGTGTTTGCTTTAATTTGTAAGAACATTATATATTCATAACTAATTGGTAATTATTGGATTTTAAAAATTATGGTCCGTTATATATTATTGTTTGACTATTATTGTTTTGTAATACGAATAAAGGAATACTAATACATTCATATATTTATTTTTTTTGTTTTATTGTTTATTTGATATTGTAACCCAAATATCATAGATATTTCTAGTATTGTATATTTAATTCTATTTCGGTGGTCCATAAAAAAAATTAGAAAGAAGGTTTACTCAATCTATTAGTTCCTTTGTATTGAATTTTTATATATATTGAAAACAATTTTATAATGGTTATTGGAAATACATTAGTAAAAAATCAATTTTTGAATACATGTATATTTTTTAATCAATTTTTGTTTTGAATTTTGTTTAATGATTAATTTAGACAGAATATTTTTTTAGTTAATTAGATTGGACCAGTTGCACAAAAAAGTAATTAGATTGAGTCATTTTCGTATATTTTAAATCTGGTCCAAATAGATAATTTATAAAAATATAACAGATTTTAATTTTTTTTAATAACATAAGCCCAATTTTTTTTAATATACTGTTATCCATATTTTCAAACTACATTATATTTCTTTTTAATTATGTTATTCTTTTTTCCAAACATTCCCAAATGTACTTCTACTTTAATAAGATAGAAGATATAATATTGCAAAAATATGTTGTTATTTATTTTTTCATGTCACTATTAAATATTATATATGTGTCATCATATAATTAATCGTGTTTTTTACCTACCATCATATAAGTAATCATATAATTAATAGTATTTTATACATACCATCATATATATTATATTTTAAAATTTAATATGAAATATAAAAATCATAATTAATATGTATATTTACATAAAATATACAAAAATGTGGATTTATATGTATATTTTGACTCAATTTTTGATATAAATCAATTTTAAATTAATATTTTGATTTGAAATATGTATATAAAATTTAAATTTTGTTTTATGATTATTTTAGACAAAGATGTTTTTAGGTAATTAGATTGGGCTAGCCATTTTCGTATATTTTAAAGCTGGCCCATATATATAGTTTTCATAATATAATGAATTTCCAATTTTTCTCGATAACATAAGCCCATTACTTTTTCTTTAATATATTGCTATCTATGTTTCCAAACAACACTATATTTTTTCAACTGATATCTATGTTGCCAAACAAAAGCTTAAAGTAGAAGTTAAAGTACTTCTACTTTAATAAGATAGATGTATTGTTAAAATAATAACAACTGATCGATCATAAAATTAAACCAAGGGATGTGATTAAATCTTAATACTGAAATCAAACCAAGGGATATGATTATTTGCGCACATATGATCGAAAAAGTGATCAATAATATGTGCGTGGATGATCGATCATATGTGCGCGGATAATCACAACTGATCGATCCGTGCCTTACTCGGATACAAGTCATTAGTATTTTGTTAAAATAAAATTAAACCATTGATCACAACTTTTAAATGTGATATTTTTAACTTTTAATAATTTAAAGTCATTTTTAGAAATTCAAAATATAACATATATGAAAAAATCAAAATTTTTATTATATGGTAAATATTATTTTTAAATTTATTTTAATAATATAAAATTAAACAAAAACGATGAAGGATATAAAAATTGTTACCAAATCTTTATTATTCAAATCATTAATTCAAATATATATTGTAATCATAGTTTTTTTTTTAACTCTTGCGTAACATTAATAAAGAAAATATGTGAACAAATAACCAACAGAACCAGAAAAACAAAAACCAAAACAACCAAGCTATCCTCACAACAGGCACCGAGCATGAAGCTCCACCCCCACGACAAACCAAACATCAATCCATTATGAAAGCGATAGGCCATCTGCAGTCAACCAAGCCTCTGTTTATTCGCTTCAAAAAGTTCCTTCAACCATTGTGGGTTACCCATCACCACATACGATTGGTACCTCTTCTCCATCGTCACACTTTGTGCAATGGCTTGTGCACATTTGTTTGCTTTCGCGCTAACGACCAAGAAATCCCACTCCTGGAATCCGACCAAAACTTTCCTCAGTTCTGTACCTTGATATCTGAAAGCTGGCCTTGCCTTGGGCTTGGTTACCTCACCAAAAAAATCCGCAAACTCTACTTCAAATATAACTTTTCCACATGATGACTTCGCATGGATTCAATAACCCACATCAATGCGTAAAATTTCGCATCCAGAAAGGAACCTACATTTCCAAAAGCCCTCCTACTATGCAATATAGTTTCCCCTCCGCAGTTCCTCAGAACCCATACTGCTCCAAGCATCTTTTTTTTTTTACCACTGCAAGCCAACATTACATTTGAAAGAACCTGCTTTTGGAGCCTCCCACCTGTCTCTAGCCCGCAACTCTCTGTTTTCCGATTCTACCTCTTCAACCCTACAATTCTGAGCTTCAAACCACTGACTTGAGTCCTCGATAAATTTTGCCACCGTATCAGCCACCAAGAATTCCTTACCCTCGAAAAGAAACAAATTTTCAAACAAAGTCATATTCTCAAAACCTCGAAGAGGGAATGGAAAATTTGACTGAGCCCACACACGCCTAGCCGTGATGTTAGGAGTTTTCAAGGCTCCTAAGACAAATGTTGTAGTATAGTGATTGTCGAACCAGTTCTGAGGGATATCAAAGCACTGAGAATGCAAGTACTCACTTAATCTAAGTGCAACCAATGATTTAGATGGGTTTTAAGCTATGACTAGAACTAAAAAGCAATAACAGAATGATACTTTCTTGACTAAGGGAAAAGAGAACTCATGGGCATAGGGATTAGACCTTGGGTGATCAAGTATCGAACTAAGGATGGCAAATGATCAATCAAACTATCAACCTTAAGCCTAGACACAATTCTAAGCAAGCTCTATGTCTAGATGAATGCTCATTTGCTAACATATCTCAAACATCAAATGTCTTTGGTTGAATAATATGAAAGCAATCATTACTAACAAGTCTATTAGCTATCTTAGCATCTTTAACAACAAATGTCTTTGGCAAAGTATACTAAAAGCCAAGGAGAGTTGTCTCAGGCATTTCATCAAACACCTTTCGGGTGGGAAATGCCTATTGATCAACTTTTGAGTGGTCAACTCAGAAGATGCATTAGGAATACTCTACTAGCAAGGAACAAGAATGATCTACACTAAAACATCCTAGAACTAACCTAATCACCCTTAATCTCCCTAACCCATGAATTCAAAAGGTGATTACTCACTAATCTCCATGATTCCTCTTAAACCCATATTGGATTTCAGATTAATCATGTAGAGAAATAGATAAGAAATCAACAAGAACACAAGAACATAACAATCAAAAATCCAAGAGATGAACTTCTCTAGAGAGTTTTTGTGTATTTTTCAATAGATCCAAGATAATCTGCCCTGGCGGCTACAAAAGATGTTTAAAAACATAGGTTTTCAGAAATAAAAACGTGCATAATGAAATGACCAAAAGGCCCTTGAGAAATCATGAATTCGCCCAAACAAATAGACGCGGAGCGACCTCGACACGTCGCTGCGAGAGGTCGCTCCCGGGTCGTTTCTTCGCGAGCGACCTGGCTGTGTCGCTCCGAAGACGTCGCTCCCGGGTCGTCTCCTCGCGAGCGACCTGGCTGTGTCGCTCTGAGGACGTCGCTCCGGGCTTCGTCGGGTGTCATCTCGCCATGGAAACGCGAGCGACCTTGGATCGTCGCTCTGGCAAGTCGCTCTGGGAGGGGTATCACAGCGACTTCATGTAGTCGCTCCAGGAAGTCGCTCCCAACGCTCTGCTCGTCTAATGATCACCTTTATCACCTCTTTTGAGCTCCAAATGCACCCAAATGTCTCCAAGAACTCCATGTGGTACTCCAATACCTAATAGAGACTCATGTATGCAAAATGCAACCTAAACATGTCTAAATCCTAATCTCTATGATGAAAATGTTTATGAATGAATGGATAAAACAATGCAAATATGCAAGATATCAACTCCCCCAAACTTGTTCTTTTACTTGTCCACAAGTGAACTTTCTAGAACTCATAGGGAGAGAGGTTTGAAGATGGGAGCTCTTAGCCAAAAGAAACACAACTAGCACTCAATTCAACATCTAATCCAACATGAGCACACTCTCTTATTACACTCTAGCTTCTCTAGGCCTATCTCAACTCTTTTTTGCCCTTATACTCATCATCAAGCATCCACACATTCAAATCAACCAACTCTCCCATTCATTAAGCATAAGACATCAAGTGAATTCTTGCAAATGGTCAGTTGGTCCAAGTCATTTGGTTGGGTAAGGGAAGGCTTTTAGTCAAGTGAGTCAAGAGGTTCAAATATATGATCTTTAGGGTGGTTTACTCTCAAAACAAGTAGCCTTGACATTGCACATAATATATCTAAGAAAGGGACCAACTCATGCATACAATGCTCAATCTCCATTGTTCTACCCTTTTCCCAAACATACAATTACACAATCATTCCCAAATGTCAAACCCAACTCACATCTCTCACCAAAAGATCCTAAGAACTTTAACTCCTTCTCTTTGAAATCTACAAGGGATTTTCCACAACCTCAAAACATTACTTAGCTCCTAACAACTTTGCTAGCCCCCTTTTTCTTTTCTTTTTATATTTTATTTCTCTTTTTTTTTTACTTATCCCAATAAGTCAATTCACTTAAACACAAAGAGTCATTTCTTTTCCTTTTTCATTGCTCCCTAATCATAATCACAACTCTCACTCCCCACCTATAGCTAGACAATAGAGTGCCCAATCTAGCAAGAATGAAGATCAAGCATTGTCGTTCCCGATACTCTCAACATTATGCACATGTAAGACTTTCCGAAGAAGGCCTCACTCATCAAACAATGAAAGCTTAAAAGAGGGAAAGGTTTTGGGAGTGGTCTACCACTAGAGTTTGTCAAAATAAGATTGGCATAAAGGATGTGACAACTCAGGTGTGTATAGCCATGACTCAGTACACAAGGGACCATGAGCAAGAAGCATTAAGTTCATTCAGTTCAAATAGGGTTTGTAGTTGGCTTCAAAGACTGAGTTTCAGCAATCAACAAGTTTCAGGAAGAGTTTTCAAGGCTCAAAACATACAAGTATTTTTGAGAGGTGCAAAAGCTACTCAGGTGCAACGTAGTGTTCTTTACAAGGCGTTTAAAATCATTTCTCCCAATGCAAGTGAATGCAACCTATATGCTCTAGACTCTCCTAAAAATGCAAGTGATGCAATCTATATGATTTGTTTTTTTTTTTTTTTTTTTTAATATGCAAATAGGTATGCAATGCATGACTCAATGAACAACATCAAAGCAAACATGATCAAATACTTGGTACCTCCCCCAAACTTAAATGACACAGTCTCTGTGTTGTCAAGTAGAGAGAGATACCCAAAAGAGAAAGCTAATATGCAAAAATGAAATGGTATATACAAGGGAAAGTAGAGAAGTACCTCAAGTGGAAAGTTGAGAAGGAGGATCCTTCTCAATGTAGGGGTCTCCACAAGTGATGGTTCCATAATACTCAACATCCAGTGGAGACTGAATTGGGTAAGAGACAGCTTTGTTGACATTGAGGAGTGTGACCTTCTTGTTGGCGAAATCGATGCAAGCACCCACAGTAGTAAGGAATGGTGTGCCCAGGATCAATGGAACTCTCTTCTCAGTTGCCATCTTCAAGACAGTGAGGTCTATAGGGATGGTGCAAGATCCAATCTTCAAAGGAAAATCCTTGATGACACCAATAGGGGTAGTAGAAGAAGAATCCCCAAATGTGAGAGAGGAAGTATCTGACTCCACGTGTTCAATCTCAAGACTCTTCACCATCTCATTTGAGATCACATTCAAACTTGCACCGGAATCAACAAGAGCATCATCAAAGGTGAGCTTACCAAGGGAGCAGGACAAGGTGAACTTCCCTTGGGATTCTAGTTTAGGGAGAGACTTTGGTGTGATGGCTGGATCAAGTTTCAAAGTTGAAATGTTGAGGAGCTCTGCTACTTCTGCTTGGTGGTCTACAATGTCCTTGATGAGCATCATTTGGACATGAGCCTCACGCATACCCGAGATCTCTGGAAGCTTAACTCCAATATCACTTAAGTCTTTTCTGAACTTGGAAATTACCTTCTTTTGAGCTTTGGTGAGGACCCTTTGTGGAAATGGGAGCTTGTCATAGGGTGACTGCTCAACTTCAGTGGTGTCCTCCAGCTTCCGGTTAGCTCTCTTCGCAACTGGTTTCTCAGCCATGGGTGCATCTCCCTTCAAAATCTTTACTTCAACCATTTTGTCAGCTTCCTTCACAATCTTTGCTTCAGCTGTTGCAACAATCAGATGCTGAACCTGTTCAATCTCAGTTCCAAACACCAATCTTTCAATTTCATCTACCTCTTTCTTGTGGTTACTCAATTCAATCCCTGAAGAAGTGGTAGAGAGGACAACATTGCAATACTCCTTGGGTTTTTGCTCAGATTTTCCAGGTAGAGACCCTTGCTGGCGATTCTGGTGAGTGGTCATGGAAGCAAACTGGTTTTTCAAAGCCATGAACTTGTTGTTGAGCTCATTGTAACTTCCATCAATCTTGGAGTGAAGGTTCTTCAACTCATATCCAACCTGCTTTTCACTTCTAGTCTGAGACTCCAAGATCTGTTTCAGTAGAACATCAGTGCTGCTTTCCTGAGTAGTAGAGGTAGAAGGATTAGCTTGTTGTTGAGAAGACTGGTTCCCTTTGTTGGAGAAACCAGGAGGAGGGTTTTGCTGAGGCTGATAGTTGCCTTGCTGGTTGTTCCTAGGCTGATAACCACTCTGTTGGTTGTTAGGATAGGTTTTGTGTTGGTAGTTGTTGTACTGAAAGTTGGGCTCTTTCCTGTACCAACTACCATTGTTGTTGATGAAGCACAGGTCTTCTTGACCTTCCAAACCCTCAACCTCATTGACCCCAGGTGGGGCATCTTGGTTTGGGTTACCAACAAAGTTCAGCTGCTCTTGGGTGGATTTATCAGCAATGAGTATGTCTATCTTATCCTGTAGAGCCTTTAACTCCTTCCTCGTCTGCTTATCATCTGTTCGACTGCTTCTGTCGTGGTCTCCACTGTAGACTGCATCACTCTTTACCATGTTGTCAACCAGCACCTCTGCATCTTCCTCAGTTCTCCCCCAGAAGAACCCATTGCTAGCTGTATCCAATCTGGCTCTGTACTTAGGAAGGGCACCTCTGTAGAAGGTACTCAGCAAGCTCTCCTTAGAGAAACCATGGTGTGGGCATTGAGCTTGGTAGCCCTTGAATCTCTCCCAGGCTTCACTGAATCCTTCTAAGTTCTTCTGTTGAAAACTGGAAATCTCATTTCTCAGCTTAGCAGTTCTTGAAGTAGAGAAGAACTTCTCCAAGAATGCTCTCTTGCAATCATCCCAAGTGGTGATAGAGTCGCTGGGTAGAGACTTCTCCCACTGACGTGCCTTATCCCCCAAAGAGAAAGGGAATAACTTCAGCTTCAGGGCGTCCTCAGACACACCATTGGTTTTTGACAACCCACAGTAGCTGTCGAACCTATCCAAGTGATCAAATGGGTCCTCTAGAGCCAAGCCATGATACTTGTTGTTCTCGATCACGTTGAGGAGTCCTGACTTGACCTCAAAGTTGTTGGCTGCCACAGCCGGTGCTCGGATTCCTAGTCTATGACCAAGAATGTTGGGCCGGTCATAAGTACCAATGGGTCGAGCTGCCCGCGGTTGGTGTTCTGCCCCTTGCGGTGGATCTGCCATATCAATATCCAAGTGGGCCTGGTGTTCTTCTTCTCTTCTAGCTCTAGCACACTCCCTCTCAAAAGCTCTGATGTCTGCTACTATTGGAACTAGGTTTGATGGACCCCTGCTCCTCAAGTTCATACACCTGAAAGTGAAAGGTAAGTGAAGAAGAAGAATCAGTAACAAAACAAAATTAAAATGACTTAGTCTCAAGCAAGTGACTAAATCTCAATGTTTAAATCTACTCAGAATTTGGCAACGGCGCCAATTTGATGTTAGGAGTTTTCAAGGCTCCTAAGACAAATGTTGTAGTATAGTGATTGTCGAACCAGTTCTGAGGGATATCAAAGCACTGAGAATGCAAGTACTCACTTAATCTAAGTGTAACCAATGATTTAGATGGGTTTTAAGCTATGACTAGAACTAAAAAGCAATAACAGAATGATACTTTCTTGACTAAGGGAAAAGAGAACTCATGGGCATAGGGATTAGACCTTGGGTGATCAAGTATCGAACTAAGGATGGCAAATGATCAATCAAACTATCAACCTTAAGCCTAGACACAATTCTAAGCAAGCTCTATGTCTAGATGAATGCTCATTTGCTAACATATCTCAAACATCAAATGTCTTTGGTTGAATAATATGAAAGCAATCATTACTAACAAGTCTATTAGCTATCTTAGCATCTTTAACAACAAATGTCTTTGGCAAAGTATACTAAAAGCCTAGGAGAGTTGTCTCAGGCATTTCATCAAACACCTTTCGGGTGGAAAATGCCTATTGATCAACTTTTGAGTGGCCAACTCAGAAGATGCATTAGGAATACTCTACTAGCAAGGAACAAGAATGATCTACACTAAAACATCCTAGAACTAACCTAATCACCCTTAATCTCCCTAACCCATGAATTCAAAAGGTGATTACTCACTAATCTCCATGATTCCTCTTAAACCCATATTGGATTTCAGATTAATCATGTAGAGAAATAGATAAGAAATCAACAAGAACACAAGAACATAACAATCAAAAATCCAAGAGATGAACTTCTCTAGAGAGTTTTTGTGTATTTTTCAATAGATCCAAGATAATCTGCCCTGGTGGCTACAAAAGATGTTTAAAAATATAGGTTTTCAGAAGTAAAAACGTGCATAATGAAATGACCAAAAGGCCCTTGAGAAATCATGAATTCGCCCAAACAAATAGACGCGGAGCGACCTCGACACGTCGCTGCGAGAGGTCGCTCCCGGGTCGTTTCTTCGCGAGCGACCTGGCTGTGTCGCTCCGAAGACGTCGCTCCCGGGTCGTCTCCTCGCGAGCGACCTGGCTGTGTCGCTCTGAGGACGTCGCTCCGGGCTTCGTCGGGTGTCGTCTCGCCATGGAAACGCGAGCAACCTTGGATCGTCGCTCTGGCAAGTCGCTCTGGGAGGGGTATCACAGCGACTTCATGTAGTCGCTCCAGGAAGTCGCTCCCAACGCTCTGCTCGTCCAATGATCACCTTTATCACCTCTTTTGAGCTCCAAATGCACCCAAATGTCTCCAATAACTCCATGTGGTACTCCAATACCTAATAGAGACTCATGTATGCAAAATGCAACCTAAACATGTCTAAATCCTAATCTCTATGATGAAAATGTTTATGAATGAATGGATAAAACAATGCAAATATGCAAGATATCAAGCCGCTGGACAAGTAAAAAGCACGTGATTAATAGATTCGCCCTCCATACCACATCTTTGATAGCGTGGATCTATCTTCAAACCTCTAGACAAGAAACCATCGTTTACAGCAAGAGCACTCGATAGAGATTTCCACATAAAGATCCTGATATTTGGAGCTGTTTTCACCTTCCAAACTTTTTCCAAGACACCGTGGATGGATGGTTGCGCTAGACATTCCTTTTGAACATCAGAGCAATCTAATCGCGAAGCCAACCAATACCCGGACTTTACAGTGTATCCTCCCTAATGAGTATGAACCCACTCGTAGCAGTCATTCTCTTCCGTTACCGGCTTCTGTTTGAGAATCAGTTCAATGTCTGGTGGGGAAAAAATTCTCCTCCCATTTTCCCCTGTCCCAGGACTTACTTTGAGGATTAATAATATCAGAGACCTTTAAATCCACATCAAACAAGATTTGTTTTCGTAGAGGAGCCAGCGGAGTATCTCTAAATAGCCATTTATTAAGCCAAACATATGTCTCCCTTCCATAACCAATGGTCCTTCGTAGCCCTTTCACCAACAGTTGTCAACCAAACAGGATACTCCTCCACGCATACGATGGCCTCGACCCATAGACGCATCCATAAAAGACCCGTTTGGATAGTATCTACTGCGAAGAACTTGTGCACAAAGAGAATCAGGGTGC
The DNA here is from genome assembly GCF_020379485.1 of Brassica napus. Classification (NCBI taxonomy): domain Eukaryota; kingdom Viridiplantae; phylum Streptophyta; class Magnoliopsida; order Brassicales; family Brassicaceae; genus Brassica; species Brassica napus. The sequence continues at coordinate 22,138,131 of NC_063450.1, read as the reverse complement.
ATCAAAAGACGCCAACCTTGCTTCACAAGCAAAGCTTGACTGAATTTTTCAATATCTCTAAATCCCATCCCTCTTTGATCCTTCCCAGGCATAACTTCTCCCAGGCTATCCAATGAATCTTAGACTTCCCTTCTTGTACGTTCCATCATAAATTCGACATTGCGCTCGTGAGGTTCTTACATGTGGTCTTTGGGAGTTTGAAAACATACATTGCAAAGACTGGCATTTCCATAGCCACATTTTTTAACAATATATCTTTTCCCCCAGCAGAGAGGAACCGACCGTACCAACCATGAAAGCGAGATTTCATCTTCTCCTGAATGTAGTGTAGCATCTCCACTTTGGAGCCACTGAAATATTCCGGTAATCCCATGTATTTTACGGTACCTCCTTCAGCCTCTATACCAAGAATTTCTTTTATTCTAACCTTCCTTGACATCTCAATCTTTCCACCGAAGGTTATGGACGATTTTGTAAGGCTGATCATCTGTCCAGAGTTCTCCTCATACACTTTCAAGATCCTACAAATATCTGTGTATTGCTCGTCTGTTGCTTTCACCATAAGCAGAGAATCATCCGCGAAAAACAGATGGTGTATCGCTGGACCACCTTCAGAAAAGTTAATCCCTTCAATAGCTCCGGTGCTCTCTGCTTTGTTCAGTAGATGAGACAACCCTTCAGTGCACAAATCAAATAGAAAAGGTGATAGCGGGTTCCCATGTCTTAAACCTCTCTTTGGAGTGATATTTCCTTTCTCCTCTCCGTTGATCAACACCGAGTATGTGACAAAGGTCACACAGAACATTATCCAATCAACAAACTTCTTCTCAAACCCCATGGCCGTCATAAGTTTCTCCAAATATCTCCATTCTATTCGGTCATAGGCCTTAGACATGTCTGTTTTGATTGCAATGAACTCCGTTGAAAGAGACCTATGAGTACGTAGTCCATGCACCACCTCATGCGCTATAATGATATTATCAGAGATCAGTCTTTCCAGAACGAAAGCTGATTATGTGGGCGAGACCACCTTCTCCAGCCACGGCTTCAAACGTGACACTAGAACCCTGGATATGATTTTGTACACGACCGTACACAGAATAATCGGTCTCGGATCAACCATTCTCACTGGATTTATCACCTTCGGAATCAAACATAGCTGTGTAACATTCTATTCCCGAGGAAAGATATATGTTGTAAAGAAAGCCCTTATCTCCTTGGTGATATCAGGCCCAATGATGTCCCAATACTTTTGGAAGAAGAGTCCATTTAAACCATCTCTACCAGGCGCAGTCGACGATTTGATACCAAACACTGCTTCACGTATCTTCACATCAGTAACCTCCCTTGTCAATCTTTCATTCATCTCCGCTGTTACCCTTGCAGTGAAGCCATTGAAAATATCAGATAGATCACCACAATCGCCCAAAGAGAACAAAGAAGTAAAATAATCCACAGCCACTTGACCCATTGCGTTGGCATTTGTAGCTTCTTGCCCCGTCTTATTAACCAATTTCAACAGTTGGTTCTTCTGTCTCGAGTCTTTCACCGAGGCATGGAAAAAATTGGTGTTGTTATCTCCTGCCACTAACCATTTGTCTTTGCTTTTTTGGCGCCAATACTCTTCTTCATCTCGAAATGCCTATGCCACTTCTGATTTCAGAAACTTTATTTTTTCCTAGTCAGGAGTTCCATATGAATATTCTGCCTCTAGATCACTCCGCAAAGCACAAATTCTCTCCTTTGAATTGATGCCACTTTCTCTCTTCCATCTCCCTAAACTCCTACGCACGTTCCCAAACCCTTCCACCAACGATCTCTGATTATTCCCATTCTGCCTGTTCCATGCCTCCAAGATGCATTCCCGAACTTTCTGTTTACCAACCATCCTCTTATCAAACCTGAAACATCCTCGAGATCCAGATTGGTGTCCAAACAAATGCACCAAGACAGGTTTATGATCGGAACTCATTCTTTCCATACAGACTTGGACCGCAAAGTGAAATTTACGCTTCCACTCTTTATTCCCAAAACACCGGTCAAGCTTACTTTGGATGTATTTCTTGCTTAGCACTCCTGACCAAGTAAAACTATCACCAAAACCACTAAGCTCAACCATCCCACAGACCCTTACACATTCCTTGAAACTCTCGAAAGATCCCTCACTCCTACTTAGACCCCCTATCTTTTCTCCATTGTGTAGGATTTCATTGAAATCCCCCACCCAACCCCAGAAATCTTTTCTGTTCACCCCATATCTCATAAGTCTTTCCCATATTATCTCCTTTCCACGATGTCCCGGCTCACCGTATACAAAAGACATGAAGAAACTCACTCCCGAAAAATTAACCTCCACGTCAATGAGGTTCTTATCTGCATATCTGATACACAGATTCATCTTATGTGACTACATCAGCACCAAACCACCACTCAAACCAATTGGTTCCACAGTAAAAACTCTATCATAACCCAACACCACTTGCAAATCCACTACCATGTCTTTCCTCTTCTTTGTCTCCATCCAAAAAAATATCTCAGGAAAACATTTTTTACGTATCTCCTTGAGATTGGGAATCGTCAAGTATTGAGACCAACCCAAGCCTCGACAATTCCGGCTCAGTATACTCATTACTGATTTTTTGGTTTGTTACGCCTTGCGATTTTTGAAAAGTTCCTTGCAGCCTCTATCGCCTTCCTCTTCGATTCTAAACTTGCCTCCTGTACGCCTTCCTCTCCTCTATCAATCTGAGTATTGGCTGACTTTGTTTTTTTGTCTGCGAAACTTCTTGGGAGGTCTATGTCTCCCATGCAATTTAATCTTTTGTGTCCCGGAAGAACTAGCAGCAGAAAAAACCACTACTAAAACCCGTTGAATAGTCAAAGAAAAAATTATTCCCCTTCTCCGCTGAATTTGAGGCTCTATCGCCTACACGATCAACAGAGTCTGACAACAAAGAAACATTTTCTTTCTCAACCCATGAACTTGAACCCCGTGATGCATTGTCCAGACTGTGGTTAGGTTCATTCTGTTTCGAGTAACCAAAAACAAAACCTTTCCCTTTGTCCACTTCATGAGTTATTATTGGAGGAGCAGCTTCAAGACGCAGAAACTTCTTCTGCCCTAACGGATCATTATCCAAATCAGATACAGATTTACGAACCCGTTCCTGCCTTACGCGCTTCTCACCTCCTTCAGCAGCCAGAATGTACTCCCTCATCTGTTGTAGGACCTCATGGTTGATCTTCCTCTGACCCGTAGCTTTGTCTACACCCACTTGATCGTCATTCAGAACACCATACAGAGGATCATCTTTCTCGATAGTGACCATAAAGGTCTGTTTACCTTCTTCTTCCCTCTGATTCTCCTCTTTAACTTTTTTCCTCCAGTCCTTTGCTTTCACTTGACGCTCCTGGATAAGTAGGGGGCACTTATCCTTTTCATGAGTCAGGCGCTGCAATGATAGCAACGTTTCTGAATCCTTTCGAAATCATACAGAATCGTGACCGATCCACCTCCTTTTGGTCGGTTCACCACTTTTGATCTTCTCACATGTCTTGAGACGTCAAAGAAGACCCTCACACGAACATAAGCATTTGTCTGCGGTTTATCTGGGTCAAAAGCAAACACATCCACTCTCCCAATGATATCCCCCAGAGCAGTAATAGCCTCTGCCGTGTAGTGATTCACCGGTATATTGCGAATCCGAACCCAAACCAATAAGTACTTTAGGTAATCCTCATCTGGCGTCTCTGTCCAGCGGTCAATTATTATGCTCCAATCATTGAACGTCCAAACTCCCTTACTTAGCACCTCCTTCAGATCATGCTCATACTTGAAAATAAATTGAAAAGTAGTTTTCGACAGAGCAATCCCATGTACCCTTCCATACGCCTGCCATTTCAGATCATGCTCATACTAGTGATGACACGTGTCATAGTTAAAATATTGTAATGTTTATCTTTTAATATATAGGGGATTTAATAAAAAGTATACTATTAGACGTACCAACTTAATTTTCCAGTAATTCTATGAATCGTCTCATAAGTAAAAAATTGTAATATTTCTCTTTTAATATAAAATGGATAAATGACAACATACTAATCACAATCTACAAACTGTTTCATGGTAGCATCTCTACTCATCTTATATATTAAAATAGAAGTCATGACTTATTTCATGTGTGATTTTTTAATTTGGACCATCACTTAGAAATTTTATTAAATGTATTTTATTAAGACTAATAATGCATATAATCTTTAAATTACTTTAATCATAATATCTTTTGATATCTTTCATTTTATTTTAAAATTTTAACAAATCTGTTTTAAAAGATTTTTACAAGATCTTCATTTTCGAAATTATATTTAAATATTTATACTAATTTCGAAAATTAGTTTGAAATATTATTATACATTAATATATTCAGTTATCATTTATAAAATAAAAATAAAATATTCTATAATATTTTATCTATTATATAATCATAATCAATCATATTAAAAGAAAATTATTATATTAAGGTAAATATAATAAAATTATATTAAATTATATTAAATTTATAAATTTATAAATTTTATTTTCGTAAGTATAAAATATTTATGTTCAAAAATAAAATCTAATACGTTGGTAAAATAGGTTAACATTAGCAAACTATATAATATATGTATAAAAATTAACATGAATTTCTTTAAAGCTAATAATATAAAATCTTTGTAACTACTTTAATCATAATATATTTTCATTTTAAATATAATATATATTATATTATATTTTCATTTTTATATTATATTAAAAAATCTAATAAATATGTGTAAAAATATTTTAACAATAACTTAATGTATTTTAAGTTATCGTTTATAAAATGAAAAATAAATAAATTATATTCTACTTTATCTATTTTATTGTCATGATCATGTTAAAATACAATTATTATACTTAAATAAATATGATAAAAGTATATTCAATTGATAAATTTATAAATTTTATTTTCATAAATATAAACTGTTTATTTTAAAAATATAATATGATGATAGGACGGTTTAAAATTAGCAAACTATATAATACATGTCTATAAATTAACACATCTTAGAATTTTGTATATACAATAATATATTATCTAAAATGAATAAACACAAAAAATAATGGTAAAAAGAAATCCAGCTTTAAAAGACGGGTCAGAATTTAGCATAAATTAAATACAAAATAATTTTCAAATATGTTTTCTCATGAATATATTAATTTCCTTAATAACTAAATGCAAATATAATAAGATAAAAATATAATAAGAAGTGATAGATATAGACGGTTTTAAACAATTGATTAATTATAACATGTAAATTATAAAATTATTGTATTTGAAATAGTTATATAAATATTTAAGTATACGGTTAACGTTAAAAATATATACACTTATGTTCTAAAACAATAATTTATGTATAGAAAAGTGAAAACAAACATCTGCGCGGTTGCGCGGATCAAAATCTAGTTGGTATTATAATACTTCCGTTTCAAAATGAGTGGTTCACACAAATTAATAAAATAACTGGAATTCATATATATATATATATATATATATTTTTAATGATTATATTTATTTAACCAATATTGTTTGAAATATCAATGTATTTTGCAATTGATATTAAATTTAAAATATGTATAAATTACATTGGAAATCTAAAGCTATACTTTTTGTATAACAAATAAAAAATCATCAAAATGACATTTTTGTGAAACATAGAGATCGACGAATACAAGATTTTATCTCTTCTTGGAAATAGTTACAAACATTTTTGCAAAATCATTCAGCGTCTTACTCTCGCTGGGGTTTTGCAACTACAGCCTTGATCTCATCTTCCGAAAAAGAGTCATCAACATAATAACAGGCAAGATTAAAGATTATTAGTATTATAGCATTTTGATGATACTTGTATAAAAAACATGACCTCTTTTGAAACTCGCATATTAATATCTTCAGTAAGCAAGTTCATAAGCTGTGTGATTTTTTTCTTCCAGAAAATACTACAAAGAGTGCCATCCATGATCCTAGCAACACCAGTTTTGCCTTATCATTCACCAGACCACTCTGCAAACACAATTTTCTAATTTAAGGCCAGGCCAATCAATTCTCAATTTCGTTAAAAGAGAAGCTCTGACTTCAGAGAAATGAATGTATCAGATTACTCGCTAAGTTGGCCGTGTATGACATGGTCTTTATTTGATCTCAGGAAAAACCGGCTTAGCCAAGTGTCAAGGATGTGATACTGAGGTAACTAAAATATGACAATCTTAATCGAATAAAATACATTACCAAATGTCTGAGGACTGAAGGTATGATGAACGTAAGAAGGTCAGCTTCTAGCTTTCCCTAACATAGTCCTGCAGACGAAAAAATGCAAATCAAGAACATTAGTATGAGTATAAATTATGAAGCCCTTAATAATACATCAGTAAATCGTCAACTACCTTCTTTGCAAAACGATCCCAGTGAGCGCAGTTAAATGACGGCCAACAAACCAGACAGCAGTTGGATGATGAATAGCATAATGAATCACGTTATGCCTAGCTGGTCTAGCAAGGGCTGCGTAAATCAAATGGCTAACCAACCAACAAGACTAAGTTCTCATAAAGCCTGAAGAATCCGATAAGTGTAGTTGATATACACAAACGCGAGGCCACAGTGACGAAGTTGAAACTAGGGAATCCCAACTGGTTCTGTCAAGTCACTGCTATGCTAGATAGTTCGCAGTTGGTGAATGTATTTTCAAAAATACAGTCATTTTGTTATGAAAATAATCTGTGCTTGGCAGGTGAACCGAGTGACGAGTCTAGTTATTCTGATTTAGAGACTAAGACTATGGATGATGATGATAGATAGTGAATCGTAATATTCTTTCAGTTCTACTACAAGATGACCACTCTCTTAGTGTTTTCATCACCTAGGAGCAAGATATCAATCAAGATTGAAAGCCTTAGGTTTTTCCAAGAAGACAATCTTCTTTGGGTATATGTTTTTCTTCTCACATAGACAACACATACATATACAAGGGCAACCATACTAAAGGACAATGACCTCATTCAATCTCAATCTGTTGAGGAGATTCTTCTTCATTGGAGGCCATCCCATCTCCACCGACATCCTCTTCTGTAATACCAGAGGCTTCAACAGTTCGCGTCACCCATTCCTTAAGCGGTTCATCGTTTAGATCGAGTCTGAGTAGTCCAGCAAACATCCCACCCACAAATGCAATTGGCTCCTAAACAACCACATCGCAAGACACATCAACAATCACGTAAACCCTCCAAGAACACACAACAATAATTAGGGATAAAGAGTACCTTGAGAGCCTCTGAGAGAATAGGTTCTTGAGGAAGATTGAAACAACATGCTTTTGCAATTAGGGTTCTACGGGTCGGAGAAACTTGACGACCAACCGAAATTTCACTGTTTTTGATTCCGGCGGAGAACTGATTGATATAGAAGATTGTGACCGCCGACAACAGAGCAGTGTTAATAGATTAGAAAGAGACAAATCAGAAGGAAGACAGACCTGGTGAAGCCGAGAGATAAGGACGAGGGAGAACGGGGGACAAGAAGAAATTAGGACGAAACCCATCGCTTCTTCTTCCTCTGCTCAGAAAATATCGAAACAAATGCTAGGATGGACCCTTTGGGTTCCAGAAAATCTGAATTAGACCCATCTTTATTTTCTTTTTTTTTTACATTAAAATTTAAATAGAAATCTAACTAAAAAAACCTAAAGACTTAGACATATTTACTAACCTATGCCATTACTATCCTACCCAGAATCCGACCCGGTTTCAGACCCGAAATTCAACCTAACTTTAACTTAAAGTTTCTTCTTCTTCCCTTTTTCTTCTCCATTATTAGTTCTTTCACCATAAAACAAAATCGAAAATTTTCTTCAACCATCCACTAATTTTCACTTTCTTATCTCAAATTGATCTAACTCATAGAAAGATTTAGTCAATTATATATTATCCAAAATCAAATTTCATCTTTTACATACGAGATTCAAGATAAATAAGAACGCAGAGTATTACTAGTACAACTAATACAACTTCAACTAGTACAACAAGTACAACTCCAACTAATACAACTAGCACAACTCTAATTAGTACAACTAGTAAAACTAAAACGAGTATAACTAGTATAAATATATTAAGTATAGCCTAAACATTATTTGAGATGTGTTTTTCTTATGAGTCATCACCATGTTCATTATCACCAAAAAAAAAATGACACGACTTTGAGAAATTATGAAATGGCATTATAATTTCTTTTATTTATTGTTTTCAGCATATGAAAATGCTATAAAAGAAGATGATGTAGAACCAATAAGACATATTGGTCTAATCTCCTCTAGCTGCATGTGTCAAATATATGAATAGTATATTTTTACTAATATTTGATTTGGATATTGATACGTTTACAAGTTGTACTAGTTATACCAGTTGTACTACTTTTCGGGAAAAATCATCTTCATCTTTTTCTCTCGAGACCAAAAAACTAGATGCGGAACCAGCAAATTCTTCAACTATGGCTCTATAATGCAAGTCGCCGAAAAGAAGAAGGTGAGAGCGCCGACTATGAATAAGAACGAATCACCGGCGACGAACAAAAAAAGAAGAAGAAGGGTGTGTCCTTGTCAAATCCAACCAAGCGAGCTTAGAATTGTGAAAGGGAAATAGCATCTCAACCGGACCCTCAAGTTGGTCTTTTCCCAAGACCGTCAACATCTCAGCCTGCTAGTGAGCCCTACAAATCACCAAATTAACCCGAAGATCCTCTTTCTTATGAATTTTTTTAGTTTAAATTTACAGGTATTTTAGTCAATACTCGACTAAAACCACAATGCTTAAAACAAGATACACATTTAAAACGTTATGCACATTTAAAACAATACTAAATAAATAACAAGTAGTTGTACCAGTTTGCTAGTTATACCGGCTATAACATAGTTGTACTAATTTTTGAGTTGTACCCGTTTGTGCATAGTTGTACATTTGCTGTGAAATTGAAAAATATTAGTTGTACCACATAATAAATAAAGTTACTTCAGTTGTACCACTTATTTATGTTTACATGTATATGCCCGGTTGCAATAAAATAAACAATTTTGTAAAAATATATTTCATGTATGTTTTCCAAAAATTATGTGGACAAATAAGTTAACAAACCTTAAAAGTATAAGGTAGATCATGTAAACTTATGGAATTGTGTAATAATTTTCAAAAAACATAATTCCAAAACTACAAATAAATGAAGAGAAACTTTTTGAGTACATACTAATTGTGATATTTGATTGTTTTCTCATATGGAATACCATATTGGTTTTATTAATTTCTAAAATGTCAAAGTTGTACTAGTTGTACCAGTAATACTCATCTAATATATAATAAAAACATATATCAATTGTTTGTATGTATAGTTTTAGGGTTTTTACCAATATTTTCACATCATAACTTTGTAAGAATATGTTTGATGTTTGTTTATCATAATAATATAGCTAATATAGTTAACAAACCTTAAAAGTAAAAAATACATAATGTAAAATTAAGAGTGTAATGTAATAATTTAAGAAAAATATAAAAAGTCTCAAATAAACTAGATGAAATTTTGTCTTCGGATACCAATTATGATATTTTCTTGTTTATTTCAAATGTAAAACATGATTTATTAGTCGTGTTAATTATAGTAACTACATATAATGCATAAATTATAACATTTATATACTAGTTATACTAGTTATTCAATTTTTAACATGTTTAGTTGTAAGAGTTATACTGGTTGTACCCAGTCGAATGCGAATGAAATAAAGAAAATTGTGTGGCTGTGAGTTGATCACGTGGTTGAGATAAGGAAATAGAATGAGAGTGAAGAAGAGATGAGTGAAATCGATGGCCAAAATTAAAAAATGATGAGAAGATCCGACGGTTCATGATTAAGTTTCATTAATGGCAATCTTGTATATTATTAAATTTCAATATGATTGAGATATATTATATATATAATATTTTAATATAAATAATTATTATTGAAACTCCATACTCATATGATTTTATTAACATTTGTATATTCGCTGTAACAAAAAAGTTAAACCATTAATCACCAAAATTTTAATGTGAAATTTTTTTGAAGTAAATTTCAAAATCAAAATATTAATGTCTATTAAATGAGACTTCATATTTGTGAATTTTTGTATGGTACATAGTTTAATTTAAACGATATTAAAATAGACATATATATATATATATATATATATATTTAAACGATATGAAAATAGACATATATATATTTAATATAAATATCTATTAAATGAGATCTTATATTATACGATTTTATGATCATTGGTATCTTGTTATAACTGTTAAAACATTGATCACAAAATTTTCAATCTGGAACTTTAAACATTTTTAGTAAAATCATAATATAACATATAAGAAAAATCTAATTTTTATTACGTAGTTAATGTGCTTGTTTAATTTATTTTAAATAATATAAAATTAAATAAAAAGGAGAGAGAATACAAAAATTGTTATCAAATCTTTATTATTCATAATAATAAATTATCATAAATATGTTAATCATATTAGGTAATTCCGTACCTTTTATTTTAAAAAATAATGGAGAACATATTTTTGTACACAACTAATCAATTTGATAATTAGTTTAATAAAATGTATAATATATGTTTAGATAGATCAACCTATTTTTCTAAGGATTCTAAGAATCATCCTGATGATAATACGTGGATACAAAAAAATGTTATGATATTTTTCAATTAATATATAACAGATTTAGATATTTTATCTATAGGTGCAGACATAATAATTTTATAATATTTAAGTAAATATTTATCAATTCAAAGACCGTCAGGATAATATTGCTCATATGTTCAAGATATTTAATAATTATTTGAATATTAAACTTTTTATGACAAATTTTTATCATAGTAAAAGTATTTTATTGCATAAAATAAATTCAAAACACTCATATGTTTAAAATATTTAATAATAAATTGGCATTTAATTGGTTGTACCTAGTTTTGTTGATCCAGTCCTTTTTACCAACTAGTTCGATGTAGATATTTTTAAATTTATGCTTTATGTTAATTTTTAAAATCGTTGGAACATTTTTCAAATGATCTGAATGTCTACGGCTAATAACTTTTCTTTATCCATGTTCATTCGGTTCATGACTCTCATCCTGTGTAATAGTTACTCCGTTATCTTTCTACATTCTTTGACCACTTGGTCTTTCTACATGCTTTGACCACATTCTCACGATATCGTAAATTATTTTCTGATAGATCATCCATCATTTAAATACTTCAGCTCAATCACTATAACTTTAGAGTTCTCTGTGGGTGTAGCCCAAAAATATAAGTGTACTTTAGTGACATAGATATCCAAATCAATTTTCTTAAATCTTTTTACATATACCACAAACCGAAATTTTATAAATTATCTATCTCATATAATGCAACACCCTCATTGCGTTCAAGATCGCCACCTATGTTAGTGTGAACCAATACAGGAATCAACACTCGTCTTGTTTTAGCTCTGATAGCACTTATAACGTTCCAACCGTCCACGACTAATGAACCTCCCATACCCGCTCACTAGCCCGTGGGCCCACCTTATCTTACGATTGGTGTATTATTTTTCGAAGGCTCATTAGTCTTGTTTACTGATCATGTATGCATTCACCATATTAACATTTTCTCGTGTTTTGGTCTACCTCGCACGATATTATGAATTATCCAAATAGGTCATCCATACTTCCACAATTCCAGCTGAAACCGTTCAATTTTGTAGTTATTCCTAATTTATCACTGAAAAGATAAATGCATTTTGATGATATAAGCAATCAAATTAATTTTATTAAATTAGTACAGTAGAACCTCTATAAATTAATACTCGATAAATTAATAATCTTTATATATTAATAAATTTCGCCGATCCCAACTTGGACCGGTTCAAAATTTGACACAAATCGATAAAATGATAAGATAATAATTTTTTAGAAAATTTTATGTAACTATATAGTCCCATTAAAATTATAAATTAATAATTTATATATATACATATTTTATATAAATAATAACCTATTATTACATTGTTTGATTTATATTCACAATGAAATTATCTTTATATTTTCTTAATACTTAATATATTTTTGATGAGATTTAGTAATATTATATCTAAAACCACATTTAAGGTCTATGCAATATACATTATATACACCATATAATATTATAAAATTAGTATAAATGTCAAATTTCAAAAAATAACAATTAATGTTTATACACTAAAATTAAATATTTTTCTTATTTTATAATAAATATATCTTAAAATGAAAAATCTAAATAAGGAAATTTTTTAAAATTAATATTTCTATAAATTAATAAAATTTCAAAGTCCTAAAATTATTAATTTATAGAGTTTTTACTGTAGTAGTGTAAAATGATGAAAAAGTAAAAGTAAAAAGGAATGTAAGAGAAAAACAAAACTCTAGTGTAATTTTCTCTCCATTTTACTCCACTTTTATTCTCTTCTGGCGTTACTGGGTTGAGTATAAATTTAACCTGATTGGTTAAAATATGGAGTAGCTTAGTTGAAATGTTATTTACTTTACTTTAGTATCGCCAAAAATACCTTTCAATCACACTCTAAATTTTTCACCGTATACTATAAACTGGAATGTTATAATTTGTTTAATATAAACTTGAGTAATTCCCTAGGATAGACCTAAATTTTTTTTTTGTCACAAATATAGATCTTAAAAATAAAAATGACCAAAATAGATTTAAATATTTTATCAAAAGAAGTAAATATACATTTATACCCCTAAGGTTAATTAATCTAGACATTAGGGTTTAGAGTTAAGGAAAGGGGTTTGGGGTTTAGGGTTTAAGATTTAGGGTTTAGAATTTAGGGTTTAGGGTTTAGAGTTGAGGAGTGGGATTTTGGGGATATGATTTCAAATTTTAAAAATTAAAAAAAAATTAAAATTTTCAAAATAAAAAATGCTATTTTGGTCACTTTAATTTTTAAAATCTATATTTGTGACAAAAACTTAAAAATGTCTATCTGAGATAATTGCCCTATAAACTTTGATTGAACTTTTTGCAACACCTAATGACCTTAATTCTACTATAAAAATGACTATCAGTATCTTAATCTGCTATTACAAGTTTTACAACGTAGAAAAATGCTTTTCTAATATGAAAGCGTGGATAAAGTCATTAGAGAATCATAATACGTCCATGATTGAATCTATGCTATTATATCGTTTAATCGAGTTTATATTTTAATGCATGCGAGCACTTAGCCAATTTTTATAAGTCAAATTTAAACCAGAAAAAGGTGCATTGACAACAACTAATGACATTAGATTTGACGATCAACCGAACGAAAATCAAAATTTAACTAAACTATTGTTTATGGCCTATTTGAATATCCAAAAAAGATTTATCAGTGGAGTACATTTTCTATTAAAGATTACTTTGAGTTTTTTCATAGGTCTGCAATACCTTCAAGTTAATAAAAAAAATAAACTAATTTAAACTATTGTGCTTTGTTTGGTAAATATCTAACCCCAAACAAAACTTGAGTTTATGCATAAACCTATGAACGTATACAAGTAGTCAAAAATTTAAAAACTACATGTACTAAGCTTATTATTTAGGTTCAGTAACACTCATAAATCTTCTATGTTATAAAATCAATCGTACGTACATCCGAAAACATAATAATAAGATACAATAATGGCATTTTTCAAAAAAAAAATACAATAATATAATACGATGCATATGCAGCTTATTTTCTTTCGTGGATAAAGAACATGTTCAAGGTCATGCGACTAATCATAAAAGCATTGGCATAGTCATATGAAAACGCATTGGCATAGTCATATGAAAACGCCACAAAATAAAATTAAGAAAACGAGAATAAATAGTTTTGTATAGCAAAGTGCCTATAATAATGATATAAATTGCTTTTTAGTCATAAAAAAATCATGTAAACAATTAAATATCGGATAAATCATGATGAAAAGATGTGAAAATAATGATTTGGATCCGAGAGATTGCAGGGCAGGGCTTGCAATCATGAGTATTGTAAAGCATGTAATTAGTCCATCATTAGATCAAGTGGCACATATATCGGTAAGGCAACTCGGTCTACAACTAGAAAAACCAATGAATTAAAAAAAAAATTTAAGGAAGTTCACGTTATTTCTTTTATTAAAGAAGAAACGAGAATTTTGCATATTAGTTTTAGAGTCAATTTGGTAAACGGCAGAAATAGATGACAAATTATGTAAATAGTAATTGAAAGGAAAAAGGAGATATTTTGTTATTTAGATTTATGGTTGATCAAAAGAAAAGATTTATCCTTCATTTAACTTACATTGCTAGGTGGAAGCACCGTAGCGTACTGGTTAAGGTTTAAAGGTTTATACACTCAGGCCTGAGGTTCGAATACAGACTATGCAAGTTACATGAAATCCAGGTTTCAAATCCCAGAGAGAATGAGTTATTAAACAATTATCCAGACTACGAAAGAAAGGTTTACGAGGGATCTTCAACATGGTGCAAGTAAATCTGGTCAGGCGTAGATTTTAATAGGACGGCTCAGGTGATGCAGTTAGACGCAAGTCCTCATAAACCAGATAGTATTGTCGGTTGTCGAATCGTCTATGTAATATTTTTCATATCATAATAAATCAGCGTTAAAAAAAAAACTTACATTAGTATTATTTTATGTAGATGACTGATTCAGTTATTTATCAAATAAACTATTAATTAGAACTAAACCCTAGATCTAACTCTTAAACTCTATCTTCTATTTTAACCATATAGGCTATATATATTACCATATGTTGTAGCATAGTAGAATTAGTAAACCTTTTTAAAATATGTGTATTACAGTTAAGCACGTTTTACTCAACAAGAGTCAGCCGGAAGCTCACCAGAAAAAAAAACAGTTAACGTTGTTGACCATCGTTTATACGCATGCTGGTCATGAATTTATAATTCAGTTTGACGGAAATATGATTTTACCTGTACAGATGTAATGATGATTAAGAAAATATTCTTAGTGTAAGTGACAATGTGACATGCATGTAGAACTCAAAACACCGGTTTTAGGATGGCGAACCAAAAACAAAACAAAAAAAGAGTAAAAATGATTTTTCTCAAAAAAAAGAACAAAAATGCTTTAGGATACTAAGCTAACGAATTTTCAGTATAAGTTGAACGAAAAAAAAAAACTCTTTTATCAAAGTTCATGAATGAAAACCAAATTAAAACATGATACAACCTGCAGGGGCTGAGCTAGAATTTTTTTTTATTCGGGGCAAACTATAAATAAATATCTTAATAAACTGAATTTTTAACAGAGGCATTAATAAAATTCTTGACAAAATTACACTAACTTAAAAAGTTTATGGTGGGGCAAGTGCCCTTTCCAAACTATATGTACGTCCGCCACAGGGTACAACTACAAGTCATCATAAGTAGGAACAAAGAACCGAATCTCACGTTCCAAAAATAATAGCATGCGTAAAGGTAAAACGAAAATAAGATTTAAAAAGAGGAAAAATATCCATTGCAGATAGGCTCATAATCTATTAATCTTATATGATTTGCTTGGGCCAATCCTAAAAGCCACAAACTCATTTCACTGTCAATCATATGATTAGATGGTGATGACTGATGATCATCTGATTTTGCACATTTCCATGTGACCCACCTTTTGTATCTTTAAAATTCCTCAAAGGGAACTTTAGAATAAACGAGAGGGTCCACATAATGAATGACCTCTTCTATTTAAACACACCTCATTTCAATTGTTCCACATAACCAAATCCATCAATTCAATTATCTATCACATTTCGAGTGTAAACAAAAGTATACTAATTAAATATGGATTTCAATGGTAATGTAAATGCTGGTTCTTCCTCTATATCAAAAAAGAGTCATAGGCAAAAGCAGCAACAACCGCAACCTCAGCAACATACTGAAGAAATCAAGTATGTAGGAGTGAGGCGGAGGCCGTGGGGAAGATACGCAGCTGAGATAAGAAACCCGACTACAAAAGAGAGGCATTGGCTAGGTACATTTGATACAGCCGAGGAGGCTGCATTGGCCTATGATAGAGCCGCACGGTCTATTAGAGGCTTGACTGCTCGGACCAACTTTGTCTACTCCGATATGCCTCGTGGCTCCTCAGTAACTTCCTTCATCTCTCCTGATGAATCACAACGTTTCATTTCCGAGTTATTCAACCCCCCAAGCCAACTAGAAGCTCCTCACAGCAGCAACAACAACAATCTATATTTATCCGCGAACAATCAAAACCAAAACTCTATTGAATTCGCATACAGTGGGTGGACACATGAGTCTGAATGTGGTTATCAGTCTATGAACACTAATGATGAGCATTGTAATCATGAGCTTGCACCTCTTCCTCCAAGTACTTGTTCTGGGGCTGAACTTACAATTCCGGAGACCGATAGCTATTGGAATCTGGCGCATGCTGGCATGGATACGTTTTCCTTTGAGATCGATGGCTTTGTGGATCAAAACAGTCTTGGTGAGAGTGGAACAGAAGGGTTTGGCTCTTCATCCTCCACATTCTTCTATCAATAATAGTGAACTGCCCAAGTTTGTGACTTTCTTTTTTATTGAACAATCCTTTTGCCTCTTTTATGGAGTGGAATGAAATATATCACGTGTTTTTCTCTCTCTTGTAGCGTTTTATGTTTCTCTAATAATTCAACTAAAGATTTTGTTATTGTTGCTTATAAAATGCAAGGTTTCTTGATCGCATGTTACTTTTCCTAACGCCTTACGGTTGTGAGTTATAACCAGAGGAAAAAATGCCGTCATTGTTCAAAGTCTCTTATAGTTCGATCTTTTTAACACTAAAGATTCATTAACATATATAAGCAAAAGACCATACATAGCTAAAATACATTTGTGAGAAACTAAGCCAGCAGGTACAAAACCACCTCTGGAAGAACAGGGAGACAAAGCCCCACCATGAGGAGACAAACTAATGCATAAGAACTATTTTCTCCCAAATCCATCTAACACCAATTAGCACACAAGAGAAGGACAGTGATAACCAAAGCCAAGGACAAACCGCAACCAAAAGACCGAGATGGGGTTTGAGAAAAATAACTTATATTAAACCGAAAAAGCACTCTCCGGCGATAAAACCATGTGTCACCCCCAAAAAACCAAAGAGTCACCAGAGAAAAGAAGCGTTAGAGCATCTTCAACTTCATTCTAAAATATAGTTTGAAGTAAGAATGTTTTAATCTACTTTATTTTTCGTTCTATAATATAATAAAAAATAAGTTTACTCTCTAAATAGAGTAATTCATTTATTTATTATTTTTATTCTAAAATATAATACCACTGAGTCAAAAATCATTTCCATTATAAAGTTATTCTATTTTGATTTGACCAAAACAAGTTACTATATTTTGAAAAAATAAAGTGAAACATTAAAGATGGTTTTAGAGAAAAGTAGAGAGAATCAGAAGAGAGAGAGAGAGGTTTTGAAAATGGTGAGTTTGTTGAATTATTAAGATTTGGTTGTGTCAAAGCTCTGGTCTTCTTTCTTCTTTCGTCACACTTCCATGTTTTATCAACTCTTTGGGGTCTCGGTCCTCTTTGAGATCAGCGAGTCTTCTGCTCACCGTCTCACTATAAGGGAAGCCAATCGTGTTTTGGTTTCCCAAACCAGAATCCTGAAGGGTCAAATTCTCATGTCTACAGTTTTCAATATACAAACCCTATTGATTTGAGAAATCCCCTATCGGACAGCGTCCATGTCTTGATTTTATTACGTGGCTTCAAACTTTGGAACCCAAGTTTGAGACGGGTTTTAGCCTTACCAGATCACACCAAACATATGCCCGGGCATTGAGAAGGAAGGACGCTTTCAGAGGTTTCTATACGAGCAGCTAGTAGTCATATCCCTAGTAGCAGCCATTTATCCCGCTTCCCTCCGCATTTCATCGAGTGGTCATGCTAGAAACATAAGTCCATTTTGTTGGTCTTATTTAGGGTACGATCCATTGCAGGGTAAACACAAGGTATTATCTATATACCAAGATATACAGACTCAGGTTCTTACATTGGGAGTTCAAGAATCATGGAGAACAATAACCAAAAATAGCCTTGTACATTGTACATATTTCTCACGTGGGAAATGCTTCAATGCAGTTGTGTATTATGAAATGAAGCTCATGTTGATGATCAACGTATAATAATGAGCTTTGATGTCAAATCTAAAAACTTCAATCCGATAAATATCGGAGGGTATTTCTAAGTTTTTGCATCATATGATGATACCTTATGAGGGAAGGCTAGCCTTAGATTTTTTTTTTTTTTTTTTTTTTTTTTTTTTTTTTTTAAGTTCTTGTTCTTTATTCCTTCTTCCTTCCCACAGGGGATACTGTTTTGAATACAAGAAATTGAAGCAACTTAATTAAATGACAACCAGAATGGGTGGCTAAATAAATATAACAAACACATGTGAAGCTATGATTTGGCGATCATGAATTCCATGGAGCAGACTTTGACTATGAATCGAAGTGGCGAAACCAGAGAAGAAGATATGTTTCCAAATGTGGTGAAGGATGCTGCAATCGCTGAGGCCTAGAAGAACCTCTTATCCGATCTAATCCAAACAAATTTGCCTTAATAAGAACCTTGACCTCTTTGACCAGAATATGGGATGGTTTACTAGTTGAAGTATGCAGTCTCAAATTTCTTTCCTTCCACAGCACATATAAAATAGCTTGAACAAGGAGGTAGCAAATATCTTTGACTTGAGAATTACCTGCTGCGGAAGGTAACCAAGAGATGATGCCCTCAAAATCAGCTGGAGGAGAAAAGGCAGGAGAACTGAAAAATTCGGTCCATACTTCTTGGGAATAAGGACAAGCAAAAAATATGTGATCACGGTTCTCGTCCGAAGCATTACAGAGAAGACATGACGAAGAAACATTCATTCCCCACTGCTGCAGCCTGTCTTTCGTTGGTAACCTATTGAGGATTGCCACCCACGAGAGGAAGGCATGCTTAGGAATTCTCGTTTTGAACCAGATTGTCTTGTGCCAAGGAACTGAAGGAGGAGCCGGATACAGAGTCTCCCATGTTTTTGAGGCTGCAAATTGACCAGGCTCCGAGGCAGGGTTGTTCCGCCATAGAAAAACATCAGGAAGATCCAGTGACAGAGATGGAGGATTGCTGGGTAAACAAGCTCTGATGAGCCTTAGTTACTATGTTGTTTCCCTTTGATAGTGTTAATCTCTATATTTTGAAAAATGAAGATGGACACAGATGGACACATCAAAGCCTTATCTTCATGTACCTTTTAAGAGCGAATGGAGAGATCGTATAAGTTACAAGCGTGTTACTGATGCTGGTGAGCTTGTTTTCCCAGACCACATCGAGAGTCTCTTCTCCATGCATGTAAAGCAGCGCCTTCACTTGCTTATTCCTCTTCATATGTTTTTATTCCTTCCAGTGATATTTGATTTTCATGAAACAATATGATTAGCTTATGTGTTTATAATAACTTTGTTATTGTGACAGAACCGTTCATTCGTCTCATGTCCGACTTTTTATTAGGTGATACAACTAATTTACGTCTCCTTTCATAGATGAAACATTTGATTTTTATCATATCGTATATATAAGATTTTACTCTACTTTTATTAACGTATGTATATTCCCTTGGGTTAAAAAACAATTCGATTTATTATTTAAATATCAATACTTAATTGGTTTTATTAATAACTATATACCAAATTTTCTATTATGTAGGTTCAACTTAATTTAATTTTCACATATGTTTCAAATTTAGAAATAAAACAAAAATTATGTAAATCAATATTGTTACATAATAATGTTTTCAAAATAAATTTTGTTACAAAATATAAAATTTATAAATTTATAGTAATAATATTATACGGGGCTTTTTGCAAAAGTGACTCAAAACTTGGAGTCAAACAGAAAACTAACCTTTTCTTTTGACTCCTTTTTTTTTTGAGATTTTAACCCCACACCTGCACTTTATCTACGAAAATGCCATTAACATTTTTTTTTTTTTTTTTTCGAAAATGGCTTCTTTACTGTCTCAACCTCATCTTCTTCAAGTATTTACAATACTGCCACTGCAATGAATAGTGGCAACAACCTTGTACGAACTGTTTGGAGCTTTTAATGCCCTTTAATGCACGTAAATCTCTTTACACTCTCTCTGTTTCAATTGTTATGAACTAAAAACAACATTTCTTTCACTTTCTCTCTATATTCATCCAAAAAACTCAAGCTTTTGATTCAAAATATGGGCTATGGTTGCAGAGCCATATTTCTTTCGTTTTGACTTACGGTTGCTTTCGTTTGAGGTTCTGGGTGGTTGGAGAAGACCCTGTGTGCAAACGAAGTCATCTCACCTAGTTTAAGGTACGAATTTGAATTTTTTTTCAAGATCTGTTCGCGTAGAAGACTTACTAGTAAGTCATCTGTATGTAGAAGACTTACTGATGAGTCTTCTGGTCAAACGGACGACTTAAATTAAGTCGTCCAGCTTTGTTTGTTAAAAAAAAACACTTCAGACGACTTATATATACGTCGTCTACGAGAAACGGGCTAGTTTTGCATTTGACCGAATCGTGTCAGATCTTTGACTATTTCTGGACGACTTATAATTCAGTCGTCTCTGGGAAAGTTAAAATTTCAATATTTTATGAAAACTTGACGACTTACGTGTAAGTCGTCCTAGGTTAGTTTTGTAATTGAAAAATAAAACTTCATAATTTAACTTTAACCAGACGACTTAATATAAAGTCGTCCCTCCAGAAGACTTAATTTAAAGTCGTCCGGGGAAAGCAAAGTCGTCCAGAATTTTTCCCAATTTTCTGGTCAAACCTTGCTTATCCCGGACGACCTTAAATTAAGTCGTTTAGCTGGACGACTTTCATCTAAGTCGTCTGGAGAAAGTTAAATTTCAAGTTTTATTTTTCAATTACAAAACTAACCTAGGACGACTTACGTGTAAGTCGTCAAGTTTTCATAAAATATTGAAATTTTAACTTTCCCAGAGACGACTGAATTATAAGTCGTCCAGAAATAGTCAAAGATCTGACACGATTCGGTCAAATGCAAAACTAGCCCGTTTCTCGTAGACGACTTATATATAAGTCGTCTGAAGTTTTTTTTTTAACAAACAAAGCCGGACGACTTAGAATTAAGTCGTCCCTTTTAATTTTCAATTGCAAAAGTGACCTCTTTAGACGACTTACCTTTAAGTCTTCTGGACGACTTAATGCTAAGTCGTCTGCGGCAATGTTTATTGAACTTCTTCATTTCCCTTTTCTCTATGTTTACTAATGTGTTTTATTTTGAATATTTGCAGATGATTTTTCAGTTACATGCAGTGTATGGAGAATGGTTGTTGAGAGATTTCCGTTGGGATTTTGTGGTTGATGATCTCAAAGGAGGAAGATTGTTTTTATTGAATGAAGATTCAACACATGCTGAACTTGTTGCAATGGCTCAAGAAGATTATAACCTGGACATGAGAACAGTGAGTGTGGAGATTAGCTACTCATTACCAGCAGAAATGATGATGGCTCCAGGCAGTCTTCCCATTCATGTTACAAGTGATAGACAAGTTCGAAACTTGCTGGAGATACTCAAAACCCATAGAGTATGTCTTTGTGTATCAAGCCGCAGCAAGGTCGAAACGGTTTCAGAGAAAAGGGATATTGATGAAGCTGGTGAATGGGAAAAAGATGTTGGTGATAATGATGAAGCTGGTGAATGGGAAGAAGATGTTGGTGATAATGATGAAGCTGGTGAATGGGAAGAAGATGGGGAGGAGGAAAATGGGGAGGAGGATGCTGATAATTCTATTGTTGGTGAAACGGATCAGAATGGTGGGGATTACAGTCTTTATGGAAAGGTTCCAGATGAGGACGAGGAAGATGATGATAATATTTGTTTTGAAGAAATCCAAAAGACATATGCTAAGACAAATGCTATTGAAGGAGGAAAATCGAATGGTACCAGTATCTATGTCAACCAGAGTTTTGTTAGCAAGGGTGCTCTGCTTTCAGAGCTGCGGTTGGCAGCAGTGAGGGGTAAGTTTTCTTTCAAATTATACAAATCAACGAAAACTCTCGTTGTGGCAACATGTCCGGTTAGCTATTGTGGATGGAAGGTCAGAGCGAGTGTCAAACATGGGACAAACACGTTTTGGGTAACAAAGTATGTGGAAAAACATTTATGCTCAGCGGGAGACCGAATCGCTCAGCGGAGACACTGTACTCCGAAGTATGTAGGTAGTCTTTTCATTGATCGTGTTGGAATCATTGATGGGATAACTCCGCAGCATATCACTGATGCAATGAGGAACATGTTTGGCATGGCGCTTGATTACACCACTTCATACAGAGCACTGTTATATGCACAAAGATTGGTGAGAGGATCAGCAGAAGAAGGGTATTCGCGTCTGGCATCATATCTCGAGCAAATCTCCATTGCAAATCCTGATTCTATCACGGCGATAGAACTTGATTCTATGAAAAGATTTAAGTATCTATTTCTCTCTTTTGGAGCTTCTATCAAAGGTTTTAAGTATCAGAGAAGGGTCATTGTGGTGGATGGAACTCACCTAAGTGGAAAGTATGGAGGAACTATGTTAGTTGCAGCCGCACAAGATGGCAATTTTCAGATATTCCCATTGGCTTTTGGGATCGTGGATGAGGAAGATATACCTTCTTGGGAATGGTTTTTCACAAAATTGGCTAGTTGTATATCTCATGACAAGCCTCTGGTGATAGTCTCCGACCGGCACAAGGCCATTAAAAGTGCGTGTGATAAGGTGTTTCCTTGGGCAACCCGAGGAATATGTTATTATCACCTTCAAGATAACATTGTCAAAAAGTTTAAAGGGAAACATCTCATGTACTTGGTGAAAGGGGCTGCTTATGCTCACACGGTTTACGATTTTGACCGGTACATGGCTGAGATACGGAGTGCAAACCCGGAACTTGCAACGTATTTGGAGAAAGCCGACGTCAGGCTATGGTCAAGGGTTTATTGTAAGGGGAACAGGTTCAACATAAAAACAAGCAACATTGCTGAATCTATTAATTCCGCACTGAAGCGAGCAAGAGGATTTCCGATTACGTTCCTGCTGGAGTTCATAAGGCAGAAGTTAGGAAAATGGTATTGGAAAAGGAGACAAGATGCTTTGAGTCTCACAACTGAACATAGCGGGGGTGTTGAATACTTGCTTGCTGTTCGAGAAGAGATAGCGGGTACGATGACGGTCGAACCAATTGATGGATGGCATTTCTTTGTCAAAGGTGGCAAAATGGACTGTGTGGTTGATTTGGAACATGCAAAGTGTGATTGTGGTGTCTATGGAGTGGAGAAAATACCTTGCTCTCATGCTATAGCTGCTGGAATACATGCTGGTTTGCATATCTCCACACTTGTATGTCCACTGTACTCAAAGAATTATCTGTATGCAGGATACTCAGAGAATATATATCCTATCGTGTCACAACATATTGAGGAACGAGAATGCTTTCCTCCAGAACTAAAGCGTGGTCGGGGGAGACCGAAGAAATCAAGATGGCAATCTTGGTTGGAGCTATCTAGGATGAGAGGACACAAACCCAGGAAGAAACACAGGGCACGGAGATGCTCAAACTGCAAGGAAACTGGCCATACGAAACCACAATGTACACAAAATTTTTAAGTCGTCCAGTCTTGATTACCCGTCCAGACGACTAAATTTTTAGTCGTCCAGTGTATTTTATTTTTAGACGACCTTCTACTAAGTCGTCCAGTGTATTTTATTTTTAGACGACCTTCTACTAAGTCGTCCAGTGTATTTTATTTTTAGACGACCTTCTACTAAGTCGTCCAGTGTATTTTATTTTTAGACGACCTTCTACTATCCCTTCAAGTGTATTTTATTTTTAGACTACCTTCTACTATCCCTTCAAGTCGTCCAAACCTTCTAGACGACTTATTTGTAAGTCGTCCAGTTGGAAAACCTTCCAGACGACTTATAATAAGTCGTCCAAACCTTCTAGACGACTTATTTGTAAGTCGTCCAGTTGGAAAACCTTCCAGACGACTTATTTCTTCCAGACAACTTATATATTTACAAGTTCAAATACAAACACTAATCTTCCAGACAACTTATATATTTACAACTTATATATTTACAAGTTCAACTTATATATTCAAATACAAAGACAAGTTCAAATACAAACACTAATCTAATCATACAAGCCCACGAACCTATCACCATCCACATTTTCTTTTAGATGCTGATCAACAAGCTCCTTCCATATATCCACCGCCATATTATCCCTCATTTTCTTTGCGTTGCACCTAGCAAAGTCTTTAGGGTCAAAGGAGACACCGAGAGCATGACATTCAATGTACTTTACAGTGTACACGCCACAATCACCATTGTTGGCCGTGGGTACACCTTTCAGCGGTCTCTCATATGTGTATGGCTCCAACCCGTATTTGACCCGTATTTCGTCGGTGGCTGCGCACTCAACAAGCAGATAAGGGACCATCTGGAGAAAAGGCTCCATTATCGCATCCCATGCGTCTGGTACACTAGATGAAGGTATGCTGTCCCAGACGACTATGTGCCTCTTAGGGATCGATATCCAAATAGCAACCCAATGCTTGTCGTCCAAGTTCACTGGCGCATAGATATCATCAATGTCCTCCCCCCACTTCTTGTTTGATTGGCAAAATGAAGGTATTGATCCGTCATAAAAATACGACGCCCCACCAGGTAGAACTCTTCCTAAACCTTTGTGATCAGGTTCCGATGTTTTGAAGAGGTGATACTGCTCTCTCCAAGACTGGGAAAAGTTGTGATCCAGGAAGCACATTCGCTCGCTCCTGAAAGCTTGTGGGTTCTCCTGATACCTCTGCCTTAGCACATTAATCCAAGCATCTATATGCTGCATATTAAATATAACAAGTTAGAAGTTACCAGACGACTTAAATATAAGTCGTCTACGTGGTCGTCCAAGTAGACGACTTTCCAGACGACTTATAATAAGTCGTCTGGAAAGTAGTCTACTTGGACGACTTTGTAGACGACTTAAATCGTGTGCAGAAGACTTACGCAGTCTTCCAGCCATCCTCTGGCTGTCCGGAGGAAGTGGTACCACCTTGTTGGTGATGTACGTGGTTTGTCCTCGGTCTTAGTTAAATAATGACTGCAAACAAAAAAAGCAATCAGTTTTGGACGACTAAATCAAGCTATTATGGGTAAAGCAATCACTTACGGATCAGTTTTCAACCAATCAGCGAGTTCCTTCAACCGATCTTTGTTTACTGGCGGAAATGGATTATAGGCTCCCACTTTATCTTTTTTTTTCTCTGCCGTATAAGGAGATCTCACAGTGGGAGCAGGTTTCTTCGCTCGTTTACTCTTTGCACGCTTGTCCAATACAACCAGGCTCGGTTCTGAAACTGGATCGCTTGGCTCGGTGGAAGCGAGGCTCGGTTGTTGATCGGTGGAAGCGAGGCTCGGTTGGTGATCGGTGGAAGTGACAGCAACAATCTCTTTGGAGGTCTTATTTACCGAGAATGCCTCGGTTGCTGTATCCTCCGGCAACCATCTCTGCAATAAAAGTTGCACACAAGTTAACTCTGGACGACTTAAACAAAAGTTGTCTGGACGACTAGTTGGACCTGGACGACTTAAAATTAAGTCTTCCGTGGTCAACTAGTCGTCCAGACAACTTACGTTTAAGTCGTCCAGGGTCAACTAGTCGTCCAGACAACTTTTACAGTCGTCTGGACAACTAGTTAACCCTGGATTTGATACTAACCTCTTTGATTTGAGGAGGCTGTTTCTTTTGAGGAGGAGGCTGTTTCTTTTGAGGAGGAGGCTGTTTCTTTTGAGGAGGAGGCTGTTTCTTTTGAGGAGGAGGAGGCTGCTGTTTGGTTTGATGAGGAGGAGGCTGGTTACTAACCACGGTTTCTTTGGCATGAGGGGTAGGTTGTTTATCTTGAGGGGTAGCCTGTTTGTTTCTACCCCCGGTTTCTTTGGCAAGAGGGGTAGGCTGTTTATCTTGAGGGGTAGCCTGATTGGTGACACCAACCTTCTTCTCCACAGCTTCCAATCTATCGGACAACTTCCTAAACTCCCTCATGCACTTATTAAACCCTTTTTTCATGCAGTCAGCTACGCCCTTGAACATAATTTCCAACTCCTCTCTGGTCACCCCTCTAGCCTCTTCTCTAGCCTCTTCACTAGCCACTTTAGGAGCCTCTTTACGAGCTTTCTTCCGAGGTCTTGGATTGTCTTCCTCCTCCTCCTCCTCCTCCTCCAACACAACCATCTCTTTGGCCTTCTTTGATGGAGTCACAACCTTAGGTTTTGTATTGACCTTAGTACCAGTGACTTCCCAGCAATCCATGGTCCACTTCCACGGTCTCCGCTCATACATGACTTTAATGATGTTCTCCGCGGGCAGGTCCTCAACCTCAGAGTCCCATTTTGGCCACATTTCACTAATGTCCTTCTCAACAAAGTTGATCACGCGGGTCTGCAGTAAATAGAAGAATCGAGTTAGATATTTGAAAAAAAATACTAAATAGACGACTTAATTATAAGTCGTCTACTATGTCGTCCAGCTGGAAGACCTTCCAGACGACTTATAATAAGTCGTCTAATAAGTCGTCCAGATGGAAGACTTTCCAGACGACTTATAATAAGTCGTCTAATAAGTCGTCCAGATGGAAGACTTTCCAGACGACTTAATTAAGTCGTCCGATAAGTCGTCCAGCTGGACGACCTTCCAGACGACTTATAATAAGTCGTCTGCGCAGACTTTTGGATTGAAGTAAATACCTGACTCAAGATAGCAGCTTTCATTGATCTGCGGCCTCTGCTGCCCTCGTAAGCCAGTATCGGTGGAGACGGACTGTCTGCTCTGGGACCACCAATACTAGCACCCAATTCCGGCATAGCTGTGTACGTCCAGACCTGAAGAACTTGTATAAACCCATCCACGGTGTAACAGCCAGCAATTTCTTTGTTCCACAAAGAGTCCATCAGCACCTTAAATGCGACTCTCCCCCATGGATAATTCTCAAACCGTTCTAAATCCATCACTAGCCTTGCCAGAGTAGATCGTGTAGCGGTTGAAAACTTTCTCCCTTCAATGAATCCAGTGAAGATGGAGAGGTACGCGAGCCGCTTGCGATCTTCCCTGGACCAATCCCCGCATCTCTGCAGTGCTGCTATTATCTGATCAGTAGTTGGCCCAGCTTCCAGATGAACTCCCAGCATCCCCCAGAAAGAAACCATCTCTGGGGTAACATCACATTTTGGTGTCTCAAGGTCCTCGATGTACTCGCAGTTTAGACCAGTGAGGTTTTCAAACTCTAACAGTGAAAACCTCAAAGGTTCTGGACCAACGAGAGACCACATCTCATACTTCTTCTTAATGTCCAGCTTGAAACTGAGCATGTAGTGAACCAGCCTTGAAGCCCAACCAAATCCCTGCTCCTTGAACTTGATGAAAACTCCCAAACTCGACTCCTTGAGCTCTTCAAATTCGTCATCAGTAAGAGCTTTCCTAAGAGCAGTATGCAACTTGCTGTTATCCGTATGATACGAAATGCTATTGTGGGCTTCTGGTTCTTCCCCTGATGTGTATAACCTACGGGGGAGTTCTGGAATATCCATCCTTTTTGTCTGCAAAATAATCAAAGACAACGATATAAGTCCAGACGACTTAGTAGACGACTTATAATTAAGTCGTCTGGAAAGTCTTCCAAATGGACGACTTATATTTAAGTCATCTACTAAGTCGTCCAGTTGGAAGACTTTCCAGACGACTTAAATTACTTACAAGTCTTCCAGTCGCAGAAGGAGTTGGAGTACTCGTCATTGCGGTTATAGATCTGAAAAAATAAACGTGAAACGGTGAGAATGAGTAAATTGATAGAGACAACGTTTTATGTTCATCTTTTCCTCGAGATTGATGACTTAGCGGCGTTAGGGTTTACAGAGAAACGGCGCTAAGGTTTACAGAGAAGAAGCGGCGGCGCTAGGGTTTAGAAGAAGCGGCGGCGCTAGTGTTTAGAACGTTGGTGACCACGGTGGCGAGGGCGACGGTTTGTTCGGAAATAGTGGAAGCGGCGGCGCTAGGGTTTAGAGGAATCGGCGGCGCTAGGGTTTAGAGGAATCGGCGGCGCTAGGGTTAGAAGAAGCTGCGGCGACAACGGTGAGAATGAAGTGAGATAGATAGCCGATGTTGAGAACGATGGTTTGTTCGGAAATCGTGGGAATTCGAAATCGCCTTTGAGAGAGAACTGTTAGGGTTTCTGAATATCGCGAAAAATGAAACAAAAAAAAAAAATCACCTTATATATTGGGTAAATAATCCGGTTAGCTTTAAAATTACATTGGTAAACTTTAAGGTTTGGTCCGGTTTAGACGACTTATTCTGGCTGATAATGTACAACAGACGACTTAATATTTAGTCGTCTGTTTTCAGACGACAAAATATTAAGTCGTCCTAGACCCTAAAATGAACCCCTAAACTAAAATGACTAGATTAACTAACTAACCACGTTATAAAATCAAATTATACTTAAATAGTGTTTACTATACACAGAAATGAACACGCATAAGTAATTTTAAAAATTTTCAAAAACGGTTTTAATGCTTTCCAAAATCTAACCCTAAGAACACATACAATACTACAACATATGTTGATGAAACATAAACTTAAGAATATCATGACTCACTACTTTCACTCATCTATGCTGAAAACAATTGAAATTTGTTATATCTTAATTTATACCTCCTAAGACATATGTTAATTACATAATTCCCATTTTTCACTTATCAAAATATTTTTTACAAAATTTTTAAATTATGTTTAAGACTAACTGTCCAGACGACTTTAAGTTAAGTCGTCTGGACGACTTATTTTCAAGTCGTCTAAACAGACGACTTGCGAGGGGTAGAAACGTAAAAAGAATTCCGTTTTTTTGTTTGGTCACAAGGGGATAGTTGTAATTTCAATAGCCTTTTAGGTTACTTTTGCCTTTGACCCAAGTTGGGGTATTGTTTTGGGTTTTACTCCAAGTTTTGAGTCACACTTGGCAATTCTCCCTATTATACGCCACACAAATATTATTATAAAATTAGATAATATATAACACCAAATTATATTAATTTATTGATATATTTTATTGCATAATCTAAAATATTTTAGTATTAAAAAAACCCGCATGACTAGTTGTATAATTAAACATCTAAAATATTCAAGTTTTGGGCGAGAGAGTTTACATGTTACACAACCAAACCGAATAATATTTCTAGTATCGTTCATAATACATGGAGCTACTAGAATAAGACTTTCGCCTTGCGCAACGTGAATTTATAGGAAAATTATTTAAGAAATATCGTATAGAAAAATAAAATTTATATTCTTGATCGAATAAATATTTTTGGCCCTTAAACAATTTTTTTTAAAAAAGTTGTTAATCATGTAATTTGTTTACTAATGAGCTGATCTCATTTTAAAAAATATTTTAGGTCAAAAAATCACTTATCGCATAAGAACCTAACGTTTTGGCCAAGAATCTCAGACCTACTATTTGATTACAATGAAACTATGGCAGCTCGGTTTATTATCATGATTTAGCAATTTAAAAGTTAATTATGGTTATGAGAAGTTTATGTTCATGTGCCAATCCTATCTATCTTCAATATTTTTCTCATTTTTGTGTCGTTTTTTTCATCTTTGTTATTGTTCGATATAAATATTGATTTTTGAGTTTATTTTCATTTCGTTATTTTGTTTTGGCTTGAGATTTAGAAAATGTTTAAGATTTAAAATTAATAAAGAGATACATACTTAGCTTAAGATCTGCGCCTTGAGCAGAATAAATATTTTATATTACTTATTTTACGTTTTCTACATATTATGAAATAATAAAATAATAATTCTATATATTAAATAACTAAGAAATCATTTACTATTATGTAACAAATTGGCGTGCGCATATAAATCAAACAACCACTCTTGTTTATTTGCAATTATTTTAGGGTAAATAAATCAAAACAATCAATCTTATCTATCGTATATAATATATAATTAAATTCAAATAATATTAACATAGATATATAGTATACTTTTAATATGGATATTTATTAAATGAGGTTTCTACTCATATGATTTT
The DNA here is from genome assembly GCF_020379485.1 of Brassica napus. NCBI lineage: Eukaryota > Viridiplantae > Streptophyta > Magnoliopsida > Brassicales > Brassicaceae > Brassica > Brassica napus. The sequence continues at coordinate 22,107,819 of NC_063450.1, read as the reverse complement.
ATGATTATTTGCATATTTGTGTAACAAAATTTTACACGAACGATTTTTTTTTAATGTGGAATGTTTAGTAGTTTCAATAATTTATAATTATTTAAAAAAATAATGAAGATTTCAAAATTAAAATATTAACTTTTCAATATATGTTCAACGCAGATATCAAAATATAAGTATGTATTTTCATATGATGTATAGTTTAATTTAAACAATATGAAATATATATATATATATATACATATTAACATAAACACCTATTAAAATAAAATTATTTATTCATATGATTTTATAATAATTGTATCTTATTATAGAAAAAAATTAAACCTTGATTACAAAAGTTTATGCGAGACTTTTTTGAAAAATTCAAAATTCAACGTATACAAAAAAAAATTAAATTTTTATTATATTATTAATGTAATTGTGTAATTTATTTTAATAATAAATAATTAAACAAAAATGATAGAAAGTATATATGTTGTTAGTAAATATTTATTATTTAAAATCATTTATTGTCATATATATCTTGATCACATTAGGTAATTCCGTAGGTTTTATTTAAGAAAATAATATATAATAATTTTAGTTTGATAAATGAATGATCTATAATAGACATACTATATAATATAATATTCTCTAACAATTTAATTTTAGACTAACAAAATTCTCAATTGATTTTCATAGAGAAAAGAGACTTTAGACGAACTGTGAAAAGCAAAAAAAAAAGAATGTCCTCTCTCTGTGCCTCGGCATTTGCTTAGGGTTTACCTATAAAACCAAAAACCTCTCCTTGTCTGATTTGAATCATAACGTTGCCTCCCTGTTCGGACTGCGACAAGGGTAATCGACAAGACTTGTTTAATCTCATTATGTTATTGTTGATTTAACAGAACCTAAATGTATTGTGGAAAAGTGGAGGCGTTCCGGAAAGTTATGCTATTTTCTGATTTGCTGAGGGATATATAGTGGTGTAGCTGAACACTTAGGGAGTTTGTTGACACTTTGCAGGGTCTCAGAAGACTCTCCTGTTTATCGAGTGTTACATTCAAAGCTACACTCGAAAAGAAGAGTCTTCTGGTAATGGCTCTCATCAGCTGATGTGCCTCTCTTGTTTCTGTTTTCTTGTTACATTTACGGCTTCTAGTCTTTAAAAATATGCTGGTTCCATCCAAGCCAACTTAGAGAGGACGAATGACTCACTTAATTGACATATATGTAATGTCTATCTCTTCAGGAGCACCGCATGTCTTGTAGAAGATCCGGTGTTGTGGAAGCCACAAATACGGCTGCAGTTGTGATCCCTGAGGGGTTTTCTGAAATTTTCATGCCTTTGTTATCTTTAACTTGATTTTGGTTCTTAAACATGCCAGGCATATGGCATGCTATGAAATGATGGTAATATTTCATTGACATTGTTACGTTGCTTTCGCTGAGGATTTTTGTGGTTTGGATTTATCCCAATTTAAATATTGGTTACACTTGTTGTATAGCTCGCCTTTTCTTTTGCTTCTTTTTAAGATTATGCTTGGCTATATGTGCACTTTCTCGTTAACTGTCTTTTGTCTGCACTTGATATTCAAAGAAAATTTAGAACTGTGATTTTCGAGTATCATTTTACATGAGTTTGCTGGACAAGATAGTGACTTTGGTTCTAGTCTTCTAGATAACATGATTCTGTCTTGCTTATTTCTCTTTAATTACCTGACCTCAGGGGTGGGGTCTGAAGCTATGGTCGTAATCCAAGGTGTTGGTCATGCAAGATTAAGAAAACGGCAACCTCTGGGGACTTGTATATCAAATTTAAGGTTTGTAAATGCACCAGTATCTTCTTAAAATTTTAAACTTTGTACTTTCTTGAGACGTTAGATAAGTTTAGAATCAAACCCAGTCTTGACACTGAACTACCATATGCATCTTATCTTAAGATGATCAGTTTAGTCTTTAGAAAAAGAAAGTTGCGGCAAGCGTCAAAGTAATATTATGTCATCTATTGACTTTAAATGTGTTCATTCTAAAAATAATATACCATTGTTCACTAATTTAAATGTGATGGATACTCTATTGTGTTTGCCGTTGTCACTATATAATCAAAACTTGTTACATCCAGCGAATAGATTGTTTACGCTATCAGAGCTATCTTTTAAGATCCGTAAGTAGTCTTATAATTCTATCATCATTCTTGCCTCATCTATGGTCTTACAGCATACTGCATTTCCTTTGACGACAAGTATCTAATCTTCTTCTCTCACAGGTTTCTAATGATTCCTGAATCTTTGACTATAAGCAGAGTGGTGGTACCTTCTAAACTTATACTTTCCTGCATAGTGGCACTCTATGGTCAAAAGTCTTAACTGCCAGTTGATAAGGCTCCGCATTAACATATTTTAGGCAGCGCCTATGACAAAGTAAAACCTCTAGAGGACATAGACTAGATAAAAGTTTTCTGCCGTCTATCTGAAAATTAGTGAGTGGTGTTTACCATTAAGTTTACCAAGTATAGTAATGCTAGCATCTTTATCACTATGTATACGACGCACTTCCGAATCATCTGATGGCACCCTGTCATAAAACTCAAGTGCATATGCTACTGCTATATTTTTTCCACTCAGCCATACTGCCATAGAGGTTTAAGCTTTCGTTGAAAATTGCTTTTTACACTACCTGAATTAGTCCAATATATTTGGTGCATCATTTCATGTCTTATTGTTCACGCTGTTTCTAATATATCTCCCTTAAGCCATACTTTACATGTCTTGAAAAACTTATTTGACAGGCCATTTTGGGAGGGAAAGTTGTGGTGTCAACACCATCAGGTAAGAGAGAGATAGAAGTAAGATTCCTCCCCAGTGAAATCTATAATATACTTTGTGTATGGATCTCTACAATTTTGGTATTAACAACTTGCAACTGAGTTCCAAGTTTGTTTTATCCTCACTGAGAGGGATGGTTTAGATCTCAAGCCTTTGGAGATACTAGAGGTGACTTTTTATTGTTGCAGATACCAGAGTGAGCTCAGCCTGGCCAACTTCTTGTTTTAAGAGGCAAAGGTGCATTTAACTATGATCAGTTTGTTTGATACTGTTTAAGATCAGGACTACCTAAACAATGATATTTTGTAGATCATGGAGATCAGCATGTGATATTTCGTGTTAACACTCTTTATACGTATAGATTTCTTATACTTTGGAGTTCAAGCTGATTATGTTATGCTAAATTTCTGCTTTTGTCAAGAACAGACAAGACACTTATGGTTGCTCTAAAAGTAGAGGCTTTTCAAATAATTTCGCTGGGAGTTTGTTTTGTTTCTTTTGCTGCATGTTACTTGGTGTCTGACATTAGTTCTTTCTCCTCTTGGTCTTATTCTAAAAGTTAATGTTGATTTGCTCAGATTCTGATGTGTGGTGGTATGTGGATGTTTTTGAGTTCTCTTATTGGGCTGTTGTTTGTGGGATTTCTTGCATATTATGATGCTGCGTATTATTTTTTCTGTATTTTCTAGTGAACTAAGCGAACGTCAGCGTGCTATACTGAAAGAGTTAATAAAGGAAAAAAATCAACACTGAATTGAATTAGTTCTGCTGAAGGAAACTGGTGAGTACATACATTTTGTATCTACTTTGTGTTTATTATAACGTAGAGGAATGATTTAGCTTAAGAATGATCATTATATGTTATTGATGGATTTTCTAGGCCTTGCTAGAAAGAATAAACAGGAAAGAAGTATATGTAGATAAATAGGTCATCTTATAAAGCATTTATATATTGGTACAGACAGGCTTGTTTTTGATGTATTCAAGTTTCAATCAAATAACTAGAATCTCTAGGGGAAGGCAGTCTGAGTGAAAGATATGCGGTTTGACAAAGCTAAAATATTTGGGTGTGGTTGTCTTAAGATTTTTCCTTTGCATTGTGTTTCAACCGAGTGTTATCTCTTCTTACTGGTGATAATGGAGAATCATACAAATGAACAAAACAGGCTTTACCAGAAGCTCTACTAGTTGAACTTACAGGTGGGACTGGTCCTCGAATTACGCGATATCTCCACAATGGTGATGTGGCATTATTGTTGAACAAGTTAATGAGATGAAACCTCCATCAAGAGAGATGAAAGCTAAAAGCAACCAGCAAAAGACAACACAAGACTAACTTTGCATCTTTTCTGTCACAAATTCATTTGAGTAGTATAAAAGGTAAAAAAAGCTTCTTAGAGTTGTGTGTTTGGCATATAGTTCCAAGCTGTTTAATATCCTCTAATCTAATAACAGTATAACAGGGATGAAATGAAGTAATAAAACCTTTATGATGTCCTTCTAAGCTCATGTGTTTTAAGTTTTAACACTCAGTACTTCTCGTTCTTCTAGGCAAAGAATTCAGTTGTGCCTCCTCTTGTATTCTTTTATCCTTGTCGGCTTTGATCTCACCATAAAAATAAGAGACAAAACCCCAAAGGGACAGAGCAAGAGAAAGACCCTTCTCTTTTTGGAACTTCTCATGGTAGAAAATAACAGCTAAAACCTCTGTGATGGGCAAAAGTACTGATATCATTATACCAGAGACAAGAGAAGATGCGCAGAAGATCAAACCAATGGCTCCTAAGAAGAACCCTTGCCATATTATGGCTGAAAGTACAGCCACCACATAGAACATTGCCTCTCCAAGCTTGAACTCTCTTGCTTCGTTTGGTAAGGCCTGCAAATAATTAAAAAAAAAAGGACTCAGGACATGCATGAGTCAAAAAACATCTGATCTGTTTCAAAGAGTAACATACCTTGAAATCACCAGCGATGAGCATGCCAATGAGGCTGACTAAAGAAGCAAGGAAACACAAAATCATCTGAACCTCAAGCACAAGCGTATAGCTCATGGGTTGCTTAGCTTTCTGGTAAGCAAGTTCCACTAACGGCAATAGAAATGCATACATAACAGCGGCTGCTACAGTCACCAAGAACCCAACCATGTACTGCTTGTGAGTCTCGTGAACCGGCTTATCAGTTTCCGTATGCATTCCCAATACAGCAGCTCCAACAGTCAACAACACAACAGCATTGATGGTAAATGGAGTAAACTTATGGCTGACCATGAAATACGAGAAGATAGCTATGAAAGCTAACTGTGAAGCAATGATGAGAGCAGCTGTTGAAACCGGGAGATAAGCTATGCCATATGCGTATAAGTAGTTATCAAACCCTGAGAGGATCCCTATCAGAATCGCAGCCATAAGGAGACGTGGTTTAATGAGAAAGAACCGTGTATTCTCGCCTTCATTGCTGTTGCTTCTGCGCCGGTTAAGGTAAGAGAAGAAAAGAGGAATGAATATGATCGGAAAGCCAGCGGTTTCAAGAAAAGTGGAGAACCAAATCCTGTGGCCACCATTGTTGAAGTAGAGACGCATGATCAGAGGACCTCCACAGTTTCCTATGGCCAGAATGATGCAGTTTATGATCACAAGAGCCCTCGCCATTCTTGTCTCCTCGATTGAATTTTCAAAACGAGATAGATGGTTTTTGGTTTTTGTGAGCAATGAAACTTTAGGGTTGGTGTTGTAGGAGTTACGTTAGTTATAAAACAAACAAACAGAAGCTACTTACTGTCTTTTCTCTCAAAATGATTATGTTATGATCTTTGTTTCTTAGATTTGTATGATCTTTGTTTTTTTTCTGTTTGACCTAGCGATGATTTTTCCTGTTTTATCTCCACAAATCTTGTTATCAGTTATATTATGTATCAAATAAAAAACGTTGTAATTAGTTAGTCAAAGAAAAAAACGTTGTAATTATCTCGTGGAGCAGTTACTATTCATACTAATTAATATCATGATTTTATCTACATATTTTTACAACTTGAAATAAGTCTCTCTTTCCTAATATAGTGGAAGAACATTAATAAAATGAGAATATTCGTTCTATAATTGGAAGATTTATCTTTGATTTCTTAGCTTTTTGACATTAATGCAGATCCTTTGATTTAGATACAAGCTGACTGATATTAAAAGTCTGAAAAGTTAATCTTTGTATATAGATGTGTAGAGATTTTTGAACGTTTATTCAATTTGTTTTAATGATATGTATGACTTTCCCTACCTTAGAATTATATCTTTGTCATCACTTCTTAGACCATTTACAATGAAAATGTTGAATAAAAAATTTGTAGTTGAATCATAATGAACTTGTTGTACAATGAAATTTGATGATATGAGTTATTTAGTGTTGAAAACATTCAACATTTCAAGAAGGATGAAGTGAAGACCACCGATATCATATGTCTGTTTCTAAAGATTTTTGAATACTGAAATTGTCGTGGACAGTCTTATTATATATTAATTGTTTTTTCTATCAAAAATTTTTACATTTACACCTTTTTAACATTGATTTTGTATTACGAAAAATATTAAATACAACTCATGTTCTAAAACGCGAGCGCCTAGCCGCGTAGGCGGCCGCCTAGTCGTTAGCCGGAGCTAAGTCGTGGCGTGTAGGTGCAATTCGGTGGCTCTACGTGGTTGTCCGATCAATTCCCGCATTATCCGCATAAATGTGTTACGCGCCCGCCTAATTCAACTCGCTAATGATAAGCCCAATAACTTCATAATTGTCCATTAGCAAAGTTAAAAATTTCCCATTAAACCTACTACGTAAAGAAACCAGCAAGATCCATTAGCTTAGTTTAGGTTGTGGAGCGTGTAGAATAAAGACTAGCAATCTTTTTACTTTTGTTTTTGGTATGTTCTCAAGATCAAGACTTGTTTATCCCATGAATTGCATTTTTTCTGTAATTTTGAATCAGATGTATACTTAGAAAATTATGGTTATCTATAAATGTCATATAAACATGTCTATGAACTTTTATATTTATGTTTGTTAACTGAACACATTCTAAATATATTAAATTGTATTAAAAATTAGGCCCCGCGTACGCTCCGATTTTTCAGTAACTCGCTAGGCCCATAGTGACCGTCCGACTAGCGTCTAGCGTAGTTCCGAACAGGGCATACAACCGATAAATATATATGCCTTATGATAATTTATGTCTAATGGTTCTATAAGTATATCACACTGAACAATACTTGCAACATACGCCACTTTATAAAAATTTATACGATTTTGCCAGTACCGGCCCTAGAAAGAAACGAAGGAAACACAGCTTCCGGCCTTCTTAAAAATAAATAATATATCGGCTTTTAATTTTTGCAAAGTTCTCATTAGTTCAACCAGAAAAACGTGTGTACTGTGTAAAATTCTGATCATGGGTTCGAAGTACGCAACTTCACTCTTTTCTTTATTTTCTTATAATTATTTTGGTCCAGTTTTTTTAAAGCTTCCGGCCCAAATTGTTTTACAAATTCCAGGACCGAGCCTGCTGCTAATTATATGCCAAAGTCTACCTTTACACTTACCGAAATAATAAGATGAACACTATCACACATAATTAGAAAAGTAAACAACAGCAACAACAGAAACACTAACTGGAAGAGGAGGCAATTCTGTCTCCGGAGGCTGAGGTTTATCGAGAACTTGCTTGCCGGATTTATACTCGTCGTAGGAAGTAAGAAACAAATCCCCATATAGAGAGAAAGAGAGAGATACCTTTCTCCGCCTGAAACTTCTCTCAGAAACAAAGGACAGATTGGACTTCCGTCACCCGAAGAAGAACACTGATGAGAACACCAGAAGCTAGAGACGACGCACAGAATGCAACCCTCATGGCTCCTAAGAAGAATCCCTGCCATACTATCCCTGTGAGGCTTTGATCATAATCAACTTGTAGTAAAACGTGATCCTCATATCAACGTGTAGTAAAACACTGGTTCTAGACCATCTTTTAACTAGTCTACTTTGAAGTTCGAATCCACACTTGCTATTCTTCGTGACAAACAAGGATTAAACTATCATTCCATCGACCATAATCAAACTAGTGGTGTTAGTTCACAATAAGCGAAATCAAAAGTGACTTATTCAAATCAACGATGAGTCTAAGTGAGATAACATTCCACGACTCCAGAGTTGATGTGAATTCTAAGCTTACTTTATTTCAGACTTGAAACAAATATCGGTACTGATTTTGACTCTCTGTATGTACTCTGTAGCGTGTGTCGCATGTATTTCATGTGCACATGATATATAACAGACTGTTCACCCAAACAAACAGGTCATTACTTGATACCGTAGCGTGGATGATATAGTTATGGCCCAAACAAACAGTTAGTTTCTATTTAAAGCAGAAACCTATGATCATGGCCAAGTAAAGAGAAATTCATTTCAGATTTATGATATGGTTATGGAGTGAATTAGGCCAAAATCATAAAAAAAGTTACTAATTAAGTAACTATCCATAAGACAAATTGTGTGGAACTTAATATTCAACCAAACAAATTGAAATGACAAAACAGTCTTTCTGGCTCTTAGGAAACATTTAGAGTAGGTCTAATAACGTAGGTTAAAAAAATAAAAAGACTTCGTAAAAATGATAGAGAAATTCATTTCAGATTTATGATATGGTTATGGAGTGAATTAGGCCAAAATCATAAAAGAAGTTACTAATTAAGTAACTATCCATAAGATAAATTGTGTGGAACTTAATATTCAACCAAACAAATTGAAATGACAAAACAGTCCTTCGGGCTCTTAGGAAACATTTAGAGTAGGCCTAATAACGTAGGTTAAAAAAATAAAAAGACTTCGTAAAGATGATCCCCCCCCCCCCAAAGGTATGTGAGGGTGGCTAGGCAAAAATTGGCAAATGAAAATACTTAATAATTCTGATATAAGGGGCTGCATGGAAAGGAAATCGCAGCAAAAGATCTTTGTTGCATGCAAAAAGATTGTATGGGAGAGAGAGACAGAAAGTTCATGTCGGAATTTGTCCATAAAAGGAAGCCAATCAGCGAGCTCTCGCCATAAACACTCACATAAACTACATACAAGAAGTTAACGTACTTATTTCCATGGTAAAAATTGCAGAAGATTGTATGGGGGGAGAGAGACAAAAATCTATGATGAAACCCATGGTGAAAGTTGCCGAAGATTTTTTCACAACAATAAAAGAAGAAGACGAGTTATTTACTGTTTCGCCATTCATTAAACTAGTTTCTTTAGGGATGCAAACACGTGAAATGATAGATTTAAATAGTTTGTCTTCCACCTGACTATGCTATGTTATTGAATTAAACACTAGAACTAATTCGATATAGTATTTACATTAGATGTGATGGATTAACTAATTGTTAAGCAATATTATATATATTAATAGTCTAACAATGAATTTAAAAGACTAACCTAAAAGATAAATTAATATAAATTATTAGATATGTTATTCAATATGTTAGCTGTATAACAATAAATCTCAATGGTTAATTTGAAAATACATGAAAAATAGTTATAACCATATTAAAACCTTTGGAATTTTTTATATCAAATAGGACAGAATAGTTAATTGTTATACAGTATTATATATATTTTAGCTAGCTAACAATAAATTTAAATGACTAAAATAAAAGATAAATTGTTACAAATAATAAATATATTGGATACATAAATTGTTATATTTTATTAGATATGTTAGCCGATTGAAATATTTAGATTAAAATGTAACTTTTGGTATTATGTTTATCGCGTCAATAATATTGTTTACAAGTCAACTAATATCCAAACACAGATCAAAGATCCGCATTTTTCCATTGTTTACAGGCTAATTTGATCGTATATGAACTTTTTAACACATCTAAACTTTACATTATCCGACTAAGTTAATTTAATATCCAACACACAAATACAAATTAGCATTATCCACATTATTCATTAGCAATAAAGTTAAGTAACACCAAAAACAAGAAAAAAAAAGTAAGAAGAAGAAAGCCATGTTTCTCTTTCATCACTCTCTCTTTGTTCTAATCTTCATCAACTTCCTAATCATCATGTAAAAAAATAGAAGAAAGAGGAACAAAAGATTCATCGATGACTTAACTTTACAGTAAAAACAATTAAACTTTGGAAAAAATAATTTATTGATTATACCAAATCAACGATTTGAATCTAGTCTTCTTCTATCACCGGTCCATGTTCCGTAAGATGATGATTTCTTTGGACAATTGTCAACTCTTCACCATGAGGCTTAATCTTCCAAAGGTTTTAGCTGCTCGCATGTTTGGAGTTTCCGGAGCTGGATCTTTGGCAGACGAACAACAGATGAGAACAGCTACGGAAATTACATTAATTTCTTTGTTATGTAAAAATCAGACAGAATGTTCTTTTTGTGGTGATTTAGAAAGAGATAAAGAAAGACGTGGAGAAAGTACAAACAACTTGAATTAAACTTGGGTTTTGAAATTATGAATACATCTCTCTCGAATTGCAAGTGGGTTTGGAAGAGAAGAGAGAGAATGATGCAAAATGAATTCAAAATAAAATAAAATAAAAAACGAGAGAGGAAGCAAAAGAGAAGAATAGATGTTTAGATGTGTTTTCAATTTAATTTAAGCAATAGAGATATCATGGTCATTGCACCTCGAAAAAATAGCGGGGAACATTTAAAATCTGTATCTACTTAAATACTAGATAATGTTCGTGTTTTTTTTTTTTCTCAACTTCAACTTTCATTCACCAATTCGTGGTAACGAGATTACAATCTTACAAGATTTTCACCCCCATTTTTCACCACTACGAGAACAATCCACTACTCGGAATGAACCGTCTCTTAAACCCTAAATTAGACTACACGATGTGAAAACAGTGTCAAGCAAACGGACAATGAAACTTAAACTGACTTATAATATAGAGAACAAGCAATTGATCTTCCAATAATCCGAGTTCAGTTCGATATCAATCGCCTCAACACCTAAAAGGCGCATTTCAGCCTCAGTTCATACCCGTACTCTTCCACTGCCTTGATCCTTAGCCAAAAACCGGACAGTTACATCCAGACTGAAAGACGGACCTTGACGCGCGGTTAGCATGACCGGTGCCTCGTATCACAGCTTCAGAAGGTGCAAAACTCATACCACCGGGATGACCTCAGACCAAACACCGGTGCAGGGAAGTAGAGCTTCGCCACGCTTCCCGACCAAAACCAGACCTCCGGTTGACTACTCCATCAGCTTGTATCTTGGAGCGTGATGTCCCTGAGGACCAGGGTACAATCCTTCATCCACCGCACTGTAAAAATCTTCTCCTTCTGTCTCACCTCCACGCTAGAAAGTAGATCCGAGCTAGAGAAGTTGTCAGACCGGTACACGCACCGTCGTCATGAAGCTCTCGTTGAAGATCTGAAAAAAGTGAAAACCATATCTGACAAGTTCTTTGATCCTAAACGCCGACTCATCTCTCCTCAGTCTCATGGTAGCCTCACCGCCTCTCAAAAGGACGCTGGGAATCGTCACCGTCGAGCAAAACCGCGTCTCCGCTAAAGCTCGAACTGGTTCAGAGAAGCAAGTATATCGGCTAAGATTGATTGAGGAGGAGAAGAGCAAAAGGAAAAAAAGAAAGGAGAGGGAGATTCGCCTCCGGCACCACCGCAAGGGCAGGCCGGAGCTAGGGTTTCAGGTTGAAGGAGGCGGCTTCTGAGTTCACGGGAAAGAGAGAACGACCTTTTTCGCTATTATTTTTATTTATTTGTGCTTTTTAGATAATGTTCGTGTTTATATAGTGCAAATACTCTATAGTTATGGCCCATAAAGAAATAAAATTTAATTCCAATGAATTGATGACATAGTGACTGGTATGAATGCAGGGAAAGAGAGACCATATTTTCGTGTAGTACAACTGATAATTGAGGATAGGCACATGACAATAAATTTATAATTTGATATTTTGTCAAAAAAAAATTGAATATAAATTTTAAATTGAGTTATTATCATTGCAGGTCACTTTACGTCTTTTTATAACACTCAAGATCACTTTGTGCTACCAAGGTACTTTTTGGTGGTTGAAGACTCCTTTGTCCCTACAAAAAGTGAAACCAGAATGGATATTTTAATCAAATGACATTATATTTTGGTTAGATTGGTTAGAATGTTTGACCAACTAAGAGAAAGACAAACTAAATAATAACTAGTAGGACCTACTTCTTTCTCTCTTCTTTTCTTTCTCTTTCTTCTCTCGTGCTTCATCTTTTTATTGATACAATTACTTTTATAAATCTGCATTTTAATCATAGATTTTTTTTATTTTATTTTCCTTCAATTATTTGGTTGAGTAATATTTGTCACATATTTTGTCGAGGGAAATGATGAAGCTCGTCCCACTACGACGGCGATTTTGTGAAGATCTTGTTCTACAAAGATGGTGATTCTGCGATGAACACAACTTTTTTGTAGTGGAGATGATGAGATGTATACGGTGGTTTCATGTGTAGCTGGTACAGAGCGAGAAGATGCACTGGTCGCTCTGGTGAGGATAAGAGAGAGTGAGGATGGAGAGGAGAGTGGTGTGTCAGATCCGATCGCTCTGGTGAGGATAAGAGAGAGTGAGGATGGAGAAGAGAGTGGTGTGTCAGATCTTGAGGACCCAAGACGCCGATGTAGCTCCACCGTCAATGTAACTCTGGCGCCGAGTCAATCTCCGTCTCAGCCGCAGATGAACCAGGCGATGTGAATCATGTGGGGTTGGAAAGTTTGTAAAGGAACTTACTTTTACATAATTTACATGTACACAAAAAATTTAATTGATGTGTACACATGTACCACCAAACAATGACCCCATATACATTTATAAATCTAATATACAAAATATCCAAATGAGCACCTTACCATGATACAGTGACCACCTTCACACGACTACTCCGACATTTGCATAGCTAGTACGCACATTTACTTCTTTTTTTGGTCTAGTACACACATTTACTTGTTTCAAAAGTGTACAAAAAAATTTGTATCCACATGTACATAATTTTGACGGGATCCACGTGTACATGCTAAGAGTGATCAATATGCACTTCTTCCAATATGTACATCTTCTGTATAAAATCAAACTACACTATTTCTTTTAAACACTATATTGCAATCGTGTGCACATATTCACATGTAAGAACATTAGTAAATTTAAACTAGCATGACCATCTAACTTTAAGAGTAAAGTAATCTAATATAATCTCTAATGATAGCCATTTTGCACTAACCAGTTTTTTCATTGATAAAAAGACATATCAGCTTCTTGATTGAAAAATCACAACTATGTCATATTAAATACAAAATGTTATACCTAACGTATTCTTTAGCTACGAGGCAAACAACTTTTAAATAGTGTCATTTCTCAAATTTAAAAGTCAACGTACCAACCATAAAGGCCTTTTGTAACTATTGAGCAACCTCAAATCGCAGTGGCTCTTAGTGCTTTCTCGTACCATTAAATCAACATGAATATAATTTTGTAATTCAAAGAAATGAAGACTTCTGCCTCCTGTCCATGAACAAACAACCATCTCTATCCTCATAACAAGACCATCCAAAAACAATCCATAAAAAACCCAGGAAACAATGAACTCAATGTACTCTTTCTGATAACCAACCTTATTTAATAAATTATTAATTAATTTGTAGCATTATTGATTATTTGGTTCCCATAAAGATATTTTTAAATATTTTATAACGTGAGTGTATGGCTGGTCTAAGTGAATTGGTTTTTTCATGTTTAAATATGGTTGGTGTACACAATATAAGCGTCTATGTGGATAACTTGGTTCTTGTACACCTTTTGTAATGTCCACATGGATACTTTAAATTTTCTATTTTTTAGTGTCCATAATGGTTGCTCAAAAAAAAGTAGTGTCCATATACACAATATGAATGTCCTTGTGGATACCCTTGTTCATGTACACCTTTGTAATGTCCGCATGGTGAGTTTTTAGAGAAAGTCCAATAATAAATTCATTGTGTTCAGGTTTCATATCAGAGATACCTCACTCTGTCAATTAGGACAAATTCTACAGAAACCGAAAAATTATAAAATCTGATGACATCCTTATTGTATTGTTCACACGATAAAGTTGTGCTGCAGTATACATGTACAATAATTAACAGTAAAATCCAATATTCTTGAGCTGCAGGAGAAGAGAAATTCATCCCAAGTAAAGCACCAATGTCCAGTTTATGTATCTCTCTTAGCTTACAGAGGTAACAGCTTAGACACAATATTCTTCCTGTCGTGGGAGTTGCTAGAGGAAGAGGAGCCATAACCACAGTTTCCTTCTGGCTCAAAAACGATACCATGATTAGTCAGGACATGAGGGAGAGCCCAACAAATCCCAATATGGTAAGTGAAGATGTATTTTGTTCCTGACCAAATCATTTGGTCTCTGCAAACACATGAATAAGACTATTAATCATCAAGCAGTTACCAAGTGACAATATCTTAACAATTCTAGAAAAACAAAACCAAATATAAACTTTAGCAACTTATCAGCTACAATAACAACAGATGTAGTCCCGTAACTAACTTCTTACCAAATTCCTTTTGACTAAGTTTCCGAACCACACACTCATCTAACAAGTCACAATTTTCAACAGAGCCAAACAAAAAAGCAAATGCTTCTGATCCAGAAAGTGTTGTTCTTGAAAATTCCCGAGAAAAAGACTTGCTGCTGCATTTAGTACTCTTTGGTGGAGAACACAAGGAGAGAAGATTCAAGCAAATCTAAACATTGCATCCTAACACAGATTGAAATGAGTCTGCAATTATTGTAACAATAATAATTTATTGGTCTCATCATCATGAGAGTCATGAACAAATTTCTCTTACAGGTTCCTCACCAAATTCACCATCATATGTCTTCTCTGAGCTTTGCCGTCTCAACTCGCACCGGGAATGAACTGGGAGCGAACCGACCCAAGACAGTGAAGCTATCTGACGAGATTATTCTCACCTTCATCTTCTCCTCGCATCTGTTAGAAACACATGGGGAATGGTTTTCACTGGAGACGACGAGATTCCCCGGTTATCAGCGATTTCGTTTCCAATTTTAGATTTATGCAAGCTCGAAATTATTCTCTGCAATTAAGCTCTCTCACACACAGGTTAAAACTTTCTCAATTTGATATCTAGAATGTAAGATATGAGAGAGGAGAGAGGAGAGAGGAGAGAGGAGAGAGGTAGAAGAAGGTTTTTGACGCAAGAGGGCCGAAGGTTTTCACTGCAGAAAAGATTTGATAAATATTTGAAGAAAAAAGAAAAGAAATCTATGAAAAAGAGTGGGTTAAATCTGAACCATTGGATCACAGTAATAGATCAATGGTTGTGGTAACATCTCGCCTAAAATCAACTAGAAACAAACCAAGTTAGTGAATACAGGGCTTGGTCAGAAAAAGCGTGTTAGGAGAACAAAGTTACCTACATTGTAATAAAAAACTAGAAAAGTGACTCATAGTGTAAATCTTTCTTTTAAATTTTGCCAAAAAAACGAGAAAATGATTTGCTACTCACTTAAAATGCATGTCAAACTTTTTATCTCAAGGATTAACAAAAAGTTACATCCAAAATTTAAAAACAATAACCAAATTAATGTATTTTTAGTTTTAAAATGTTATGTCCAAATCTATTAACCATTCAATCTATTAAAAATAAAAAAAATTAGTTAAGTGAAAGTTATATTTTTAAATACAAGAAATTTGAAAAATGAAAAATTTAATATTTTTTTTCAAAATCTAAATATCCGAACCCGATCCGAAATAACTGAATCCGAACTAAAATACCCGAACCTGACCCAAAGTTCAAAAATACCCAAACGGGTTCTACACCTCTATACCGAAATACCCGATCCGAACCCGAACGGGTACCCGAACGCCCACCCCTAGCTCCAATGGTAGGTTCTTAAAATAAAAATTATTAAAGAAAATTTAATGAAACATAAAATTTATTTATTAAATAAAACATATTAAAAGATAAAATTTTAAACATAGATTAAAAAAACATTAAAACAAAGATTAGTGAAAAAAAATGAGAATAATTTAAAAGAAACATTTGCGCTCAGTTGTTGTCTTCATCACGACCAAATTTACGCCAGAGATGTTCAACCAAATCAGCTTTCAGTTGTTGATGAATTTGTCTATCACGAATTCTAGTTCGAACACCCATCATATTGGCGATATTTGTCGGGATATCTGTAGAATACGTAAGATCCACATGTGAACTTCCGTTGTCTTCCCCTTGTTGGAACTCTAAAACATCATATTGAGTGTATCAATCTCGTTCGTCTTCTACTATCATATTATGGAGTATGATACATGCTCTCATAATCTTCTCAATTTTGAATTTATCCCAAAAAAGTGATGGATTTTTAACGATGGCAAAGCGAGCTTGTAAGACTCCAAAAGCACGCTCGACATCTTTTCGGACAGCTTCTTGATGCTGAGCAAATAAAGCCGCTTTCGGCCCTTGTGGTATTGGAATAGATTGGATAAAAGTTGCCCATTTCGGATAAATACCATCAGTGAGATAGTAAGCCAAATGATACTCTCTTCCATTGACAGAAAAAGTGACTTGCGGAGCTTGACCATTTATTATATCATCAAAAACAAGTGAGCGATCAAGAACATTGATATCATTTAAGGTACCTGGAGGTCCAAAAAACGCATGCCACATCCATAGATCATACGAAGCAACCGCCTCTAAAACGATTGTGGATTTTCCCGAACCATGTGAATATTGACCTTTCCATGCGGTAGGACAATTCTTCCACTCCCAATGCATACAGTCGATGCTTCCTATCATCCAGAGAAACCCACGATGCTCTCCAATATCAAGTAGCCTTTGAAGATCAGCCGGTGTTGGTCTTCTTAGGTACTCATCGCCGAATAAATATATTATTTCTTCCACAAAATTTTCCAGACATGACCGAGTAGTAGTTTCTCTCTACTTGCAGCTTCATACGACCCACAAAACTTGTTGACAAGGTCGTTGATCTTCTGCCATCTTTGCTTACAATGACTAGCCTCTCTCTGTTCACAAGCTGCCACCTTGAGACTTGCCGCAAAGTAGGCAGCTATTCTTTTCCAGAAAGCACCAGCTCTTTGCTCATTCCCAACAACAGGGTCTTTACTTGTGTTTAACCAGGCGCTGATGAGGACAACATCATCAATAGGCGTCCACTTCCTCCTTTGAATACGCTCTGCAGGAGTGTCTTGACTTGGAATTGAAACTTTCGTGGGTTGAGTGAAAAATAGAGGGACTTGTGAGGAACATGGCTCGACACTGTCTTGAACATAACCAAAGACAGTGTGTTTCTGCTGGCTTTGAAGAAGGTCAACAAAGTTTGATGTCGGAGTATATGAATTGGAATCCATATCCGAATGTGTCAAGAGAGAAAGAAAAGAACTCGGTTTTTGATAGAAGGAAGAGAAGAAGAATGTGTTTTTGATAGAGTTAATACAAGAAGAATGTGTTTTATAGAAGAGAAGAATGAAAGGAGCATTGATCAAGGCATTCACAACACTCAACCAATTGGAGTTGACATCTAGCTAACACATCGACTTCTATCAAACATTTTTCAACTATTTATTACCTATCTTAACTTCAATCTAACACTAACCAATTCATTAATTACCGTGTCTTCAATTCACACCAGGACCACATTCAATTCATTTCACAACCCAAACGAAATCACACAAGAATCACAATCTATTCACATAAGAATCAATACACAGAAGTAACCAACTTCAATTCACACAAGAACTTCCATCTATTCATTCCAGGACACAATCGAATTCAATACACACAAGAATCACAATCTATGTAATTTCAGAACATAATCACAATCTATTCATTTCAGAACACAATCCAATCACAATCACATTTCAACACTTTCAGTCTATCTAACAGATCAAAGATATACGGTTTACCTGTTTTGCAATTGGAACTTCTCGCTAGGTGTAGTCCTCTGCTTAGACCTTCCAAGCATGTCTCCTGATCCCTACATCTCAACGCACAAAGGAAAAAACAGAATCGATATTAAACATGAGACATAAACAAACACATGACACAGAATCATGAGACATAGCTTTACCTTTGATTCCGCCGAATCATCAACACTCGCCGTTTTGATTCCGCCGAGGAGAGCCACGGAGAGAGACGTCTCTGCTTTTCTTCGTCGACGAACCGTCGAGGAGAGCCACCGCGAGATCAAAAGGCACTTGAGGTGGAGTCGTCGAGGAGCCGTCGATCAGAGCCACCGCGAGATCAAAAGCGCAGAGGCGGAGTCGTCGAGGAGAGCCACCGCGAGATTAAACGCGCCGAGGCGGAGTCGTCGAGGAGAGCTAGAGAGACGCGGAGCCGTCGAGGAGAGCTAGAGAGACGCGGAGCCGTCGAGGAGAGCCACCGAGAGATCAAAACCACACATGCAGAGTCGTCGATGAGCCGTCGAGGATCGCCACCGAGATATCAAAAGCGGAGAAGCAGAGTCGTCGAGGAGAGATAGAGAGACGCAGACCCGTGGAGGAGAGCAAGAGTGACGAAGAGTCCACCGACGGAGACGCCGAGGAGAGCCATCCGATCGAAACACATGCAGAGTCGCCAAGGAAAGCTCGAGAGACAAGGCGTCGTGGAAGAGAGGGAGAGAGACGAGACGACATCTGATTCTTTCTCGAGAAAGAAAGAGAAGAACGCGCAAAAGGGCACGTGTCCACAAGACCCGACTCTTAATGGCCCCTAATAAAAAGCGCTTCTTCACATTAATGTTAATTTTCTTTTTTTTTAAAACTTAATAAAACTAAAAACCCCACTTAAGACACTCCGTTAATTATGGTCTAAGACTCCCTTTAAATACTCTTAAAGACCTACAAGTTCCATCTCGTAGTGAAAAAATTACTCTTTCAAAATCCATCAATTCAACGTGTAAAAACTGGCTGTTCAATATTCTCTGAAATATTCGTCTGGTAGAAGATCATTACGTTCCACTTTTTTTATAGTTTCAGCCAAAGTCTGTGTATATATATACATTAAAAAATGATTTTGAATCCTTAAGAATCAATAGAGAAACAAAACAAAACAAAACAAAAAAGAACATACTGTGTGTGGTAAATTTTGAACGTGTAATTGGTGATGAGAGTGACCATATAGAATAACCAACCTCTGTGCAAGGGACTGACTCTTTCAGTCTTAAGCTGAATCTGGTAATCTTACAGGCAAATTAGCTTTCCTGTGACCCCTTGCACCGGACCGTCTGTCTCTTCCCCGCCTCCTAGGCGGCGATGTCCTACCCGCTCTTCCACTCGAGACTTTTCTAGGTAAATCGCTGCTGATTAAAACTGGTGTAGGCAGTGACGGCGGTGGGGGAGAAAAACTAGGCACTGGAGGCTTTTGCCTTGCGAATCTCTCTTGTTCTGCTCGATGATATCTCTGCATTAGATTGTTTGATAAAGTCAGGGTTCTCTTTACTATTTTTTGCTTAGGCTAAGTCAACATGAAAAGAAGAAACTCACCTGAATTACAAAATTGCGTCTCTCGCAGTCAAGGAACATGCTTACTGTCCAGTTTGTTTTTGCAGCAATCTTGTCTCTTACTGTTGAGAAACTGATTTGATCTCTAGAAGTGAATCGGTCTACTTCGTTGAACCAAAGACAAGTGAATAGGTTGCTAATGGGAACATGCTCTCTTAATATGACACAGCCCTCCGGAACGTCTGCATAAGCGGGACAATATAGTTTGTGTATAAAACATCGGTTTGATCCTGTAAAATGGATTTTGGAAAGAGCGAGGCAAAAGAGACATACCGCTTGTGATTGGGAACTTAGCAACAGAATAAGGGGTTAGCCCTTCATTCTTGTAGAAATCCACTTGAAAGTCGATGGAGGCATTATCATATTTACCAGCAGCTTTATTTGCCTCAGCCTCCACAAAGACATCAAATCTTCTATAATGTTTTGAGATCGCAAACGTAGCATTTTTCCTCCATAAGAACCTGATGAAAAGAGAGGTCATTCATATTGCTGCGGTCCACCAAGCCTAAGGTCTTTAAATAAAAGCATGAACTTATTTGAAACAGTTGAACATTTTTAAGTTACTGGAACATTAAGCACAAAGAGCTAGCTGCTTCAAGACAACTTATCTGAGATAGAGGTGTATCTAGCAGATTCTTACCATAAGCTTTGACTAATATGACTAGAGGAATGTTTATTAGTCAGTAACTGCAGGAAGCAGCATAGCCAACCACAATTCAAGTGGTCCCACTATGGGAACACTAAATACAGCAAATCACTAGAGATATCCTGAGATTAATCTTAAAAGACTAACTATGATAGGCTTTACCTTTCAAGAATTTGATATGGATCGACGACAAGCTCAAGTTTTCCGTCAATCCATAAAGAATAGCGAGCATTTGGAAACATCCTATGAACAAGAAGCTTTGGCACCTACAAAGAGAACAACGAGGTATCAGCATATAAGGGGACTTTATAATG
Source organism: Brassica napus (assembly GCF_020379485.1). Taxonomy (NCBI): domain Eukaryota; kingdom Viridiplantae; phylum Streptophyta; class Magnoliopsida; order Brassicales; family Brassicaceae; genus Brassica; species Brassica napus. The sequence continues at coordinate 22,087,451 of NC_063450.1, read as the reverse complement.
TTTCCTTTTTCTAGTAAACCACTTCAAGCCTAGTAAAGCAAGAAGGCTGCTGCTACAGCAGAGTGAATACAATACATTTGGTGAAAGATTGTAAACAAAAGGGGGAATATCCAGCATGTCACTAAACTCATGTTTTAATTTCGCTAACTGAATGCATAATTTCGTCATAGGAAAGAGAAGAGAGGTGCATCTACCTTTCCATTGCGCCTTCCATCGGAATAAGGGAGATTATGAACAACAACAACTCTCCATATCCCTACTTTCTTGGTGTCGTTAAGGCCTCGTTCTCTCTTCAAAATTGATTCAGTTTCTTCATCAACAAACATGTAGAAGCAAACTGTTTCCTCCGAGTATTTACTGATATTTTGTGGGGCTTTTACATCATCAAAAGCATCTGAAAAGAGAAAGAATCTTCATCAGAAACACATAAAAATTGGCAGCACGACTAGAACGATTATTTACAAAATAAGATAAGTATCACGTGAAGCACTACCAAATACAGCTGAAGCAACAACTACCCCACGGCACTGCTTCATTTCAAGAAGATCAGCCTCATTCATGTCAAAACCTGTATTTCGACCAGGTTGTGGCCCTTTGACAAACCTGATGGAAAAAAAATACCAAGATGAGATTATAAAAACAGACGAGGGGAATTAAAAAAGACCACAAAGATACTTACCCACAATGTACATTCATAGTTTCTTTAATGTCAAAAGAATCATTCCTATGTTTCAAAGTAGGATAACCACCAAAATCAGACCCTCCAAACTCTGTGTCTCTGTTTAGAGGTTCTTCATATATGTACGTTAAGTTTTTAAGAACAGGGGAAAAAGACGGGGCACTTGGCATCAAGGCAATAGCTTCTTCTACTGGAAGGTAACACACCGGGCATGCTGAAATCAAAACCAAGCAGAACAAACCAAAACACAGCTTTACAAAAACGTCTCTACGACGGCATATCTCCAATCTTTTCAGCATCATCACAACAGCAATCTTGTAGTAATCTCAGAGAAAAAGATTAAAAAAAAAAAAGAGCTGGAAAGTGGCCAGAAATCAAATCTTACGGCGAGGTCCAGTTCTTTTTCTGTCGGCAGGTGGGGGAGGCAAGGTGAAAGTGTGACAAGGATGTCCTTGAGGAAGCGTATAGCCAAGAAAATGCATAGGAGGAGGAGGAGGAGGAGGGGAAAATACAACATTAAAAGAAATATTGCGAATGTTGATGTTTTGCTCTTCATTAAACATGCTGGAATGATTTACAACTGAACTGCCATTGAAATGCAGACTCGGAGGAACTTGAACTTCCTGGCCATCTTCACCTGAACACAAATCCAAAAAGGACGCTCACAACAATTCCAAGTAGAATATTCACAACTACTTCAAATATTAGATTTCCAGCTCAAATTAATTGAATAGATTACAATATCTCGGCATTATGATCTAGCTTTGAAGTAGTAGATTCCTTAAGTAAAATCTAGCTCCAACCACCCTTCTCAATCTTAGCATTACGATCATCACTCTACACAGCAACGACTCCTCAATTCTAAGCCTAAACGAATCAAAGTAAGAATCATTACGATCTGACGGTTACCTTTGCCGACGAAGAGGACGCGAAGGAAGACGACGGCGGAGATTAAGAAGAGGAGCAACATGCCAACCTTCTTACGACCAGCGAATTTGCAGATCCAGTGTACGACACCTTCCCTCTCCTTGTGCATCTTAGACGGTTTGGTACGTATCGTAGTAGTCGCAGTCTGGATAGGCAAAACGACGCCGTTGAGTCCCGTCTTGTCCAAGGAACCATAGCTACTGGATCGAACGCCCAATCCAGTCATCGCTCTCCTCCTCAAATCATTCCATCAATTCGAATGTTTCAGATTCAAGAGAGCTCAAGCTTGCTCAAGTTCACCTAAATTGCGATCTGATCTACAAAATTCAGCTCAAACGGAATCGAATCTGCACCGTCGTCTCAATGAATGGAGCTATGAAGGGAAACACGGATCAAGAGGAAGCGAGAGAATCTAGGGTTTGTGAATTGGGGGTTTTTATTTCACACGAATTTTCGAAAACTGGGGAAATCTCTCTGAAGCAACACACCAAGGCCACCAAAAGTCACTCTTCCATACACACACACAAATAATAATTATGCTGTCAAAATTGACGAAGAACTAAATACTCTCCCTTTAATGAAATTCATTATTCCGCGTTAACAAAACCAAAAAAAAATAGAAGCAATTTGATACTTTTAATTATGTCTATGTGTAGTTAATATCTAATTAATTCCTACTTTTATTTTGTTTGTGAAAAAATATTATTTTAAAAATTTTAGTGTATATTTTATTGGTTAACAATAAATCGATACTCAAGTATTTAATGATATAATGAATTTTGCAATCGCTGTTGGTTTTAAGTCATAAAATAATTAAATTTATACATTTATGATTCAGTATAAAAATTTTAATGTGTGAAAATTCCGTAAAATTATTTTTTGATTAATGTAATAAGATAATAAGCCATGTTATTAACCCAAAATTTAAAACATTGTCAGAACAAAAATATGAAGATAATTTGTAAAAAAAAAAGGTAAGATTGTCTGAATGTGAATGAAAAAATTGTTAGTTTTTGGTAAATTTATAACTCAGTGAAAATATTTATGCGATGATTAGTGATGTGTCCATTTTAATAATTACAAATCTACCAAAATTAAAGCACGTTGATTTTATTTTCTTACTTACAATATACGTGCGAAATCTGATTTATTAAAAAGGAAATCTTATTTCTTAAAAGAAACTTTTAATCTCTGTCTTTCTGTGAGGTTTAATTAATCATAACTATTATTATTGTCCAAACACTAATGTAAGCATCATTACTGAGTTTGTGACAACTAAGATTTTAGAATAAATGAAAACATTTATTTAATCCTTACCTAGCCGCCATCCATGAATCCTGTCATTATTACTCTCCTCTGTCGCACTTAATTACAACATTCGTTGAATTAGTTTTTTTTTCTTTCTGCTTCAATGCATCTTCTTTTTTTTCCAATAATCCTTTCGTTTCCGTTTTATCACATGTATACTCTTTGTAGTATTGATAAAAAGGCAAATTCTTTAGACATCACAAAAAATATATAATAAAAATAAAATATAAAGAGGAAAATCTCCAAAATAATAGTAATTAAAAAATAAGATGACTAAATTACTCCAAATATTAAACCCACTCTACTAAAGCTTAAATCCTAATCACTTTTCAAAAATTAGGTAATATTTTCTTGAAAAAAATTATATTTGTACGCTATTTTAGGAATTAATACATTTTCTAGTGCTATCTAAAGATATTTTTCTTTATGATACACAAGATATGAGCCCGTTGCGTTGCAACGGGTTTTGTTTGATATTTTAATTTAATAAAAATCATAAAATAATAAATCATTTTATTATTGTATTATGATTGTTTTTTGCATATGTTGTTTGTGATTTATTTTATAATTAAAACTTATTTTCACACATAAGTTCAAGTTAATATTTGTATTTTATAATCATGGTGCATAGATGAGTTATTATAAACATTATACTAAAGATTAGAGAAAATACTATACATAAATATTTAAACTGAACACAATCGAAAATAAAAAATGAAAAGTAAAAAGAAATAAAAGTTAAATACACCAATCGAATCAATGAAAATATTATACATGTTATTATGTACTAATTTAATGTTTTATTAAATAAGTTTATAAAATTTCATTTTGCAAGGATTTTTTTTAAAAAAGGAAACATTCTATTTAATAAATCTTCTTTTTATTTACAATTAAAAAAATACTATTTTACTATTTTGGTTTAAGATTTTAGAAAAGGTAAATTACTATCATATAACCTATTACAATTGTCTTCTCTTTAGAATTTTAGAAAAAATATATTGCTATCAAATAATTATTTTTAGTTATCAATAAATATTTTTAAAATTTCTATTTTTATAATTCGTATCAATACTAATTTTACAATTCTTTTGTTAATTAACTAATTTTTAGTATCATGTTAATCATCAAACACTCTCTTAAAAATATTATCAAATAAAATTTTACAATTCTCTTTTGGTAAGGACTTAAAAATATTATACAAATTTCTTTTGTATAGGATTTTCTTAATAATAAAAAAAAGAAAACAACTATCAAATATTCTTTTACAGTTTTGTAGGATTTTAGAAAAAGAAATTAATATTACATAATCTTTTACAATTATATTTTGTCTAGGATTTAAAAAATAAAATTTCTATTAAATAACTATTAATATTAACTATTTTTAAAAATAGCAATTTTCAAAATTCGTTTTTTCAATATCATTAATATTTTACCTTTTTTCTTTTTAATTGAATAATTGTTATTATCATGTTTATCATTAAGCTTTTGAAGTAAAAATTACTATTAAATAAAAATTTACAATTTTCTCTTGTCACGATTTTTTTTTAAAAAAGAAAAATTCTTAATTGGTTAAGATTAGAAAAGAATTTTATTTTGGAAATCTCTTTTATTTAAGATTTTAGGAAAATAAGAAGTTATTTTTACATAATGAAAGTTTTTAGAAATCATATCAGGTGAAATATTTGAAGTTAATTTTGGTTTATATTTTTGGGGGATTTACCAAATATGACCCACCAAGAATCATAAGATTCAATGGCTATATGAACCATAAAAAATTTAGAATCAAAATGTTGATTTTTTTGGATGAATCTGGAGAGAAAGTGAAAGAGATATTGTTTTTAGTTCATAAGAATTGAGAAGGAAAGAGTGTAAATCAATTTTTAGATGCATTAAGAGCTTCAAATTGGTTGTTCATGGTGGTTGGTGTACTGATGACAATGACATTATTGTGAATACTTGAAGAAATTGGGAGTGATAGATTAAAATATGCATTTTCGAAAAAAAAGAAAAAAAATGATGGTATTTTCGTGAATAATCTGAACTTTGGGGATGAAAGAGGCAAGTCAAAGTTCCAAAAAAAAACATGGGTTAGTTTTGTGTTTAACTTCAAGTTTTGAGTCATATTTGCAAAAACCCCTATGTTTTTTAACACAAAATTATTTAAAAAGAAAATTAGTTAATTATAAGAAAAATAAGATTACTTTTACGTTTTTATTTTATTTAGACTTTTAAAAATGAAATTAATTATTTTATTTCTTTTAGATTTTTATACAACTATTTTATTTTTAATAGAAAAAATCGGTTTAATTATTTATATATTTTGTGTTATACATACAAACACATATTTATCATATTCACACATGCTCATCTACGACAATAACATCAAAATTAAAAGTTATGCTAGCATCATAAATTGTAATAAGGATGATAAAAAGTTGATTTGTACCAAGAAATTAAAAGAAAATACTCAGGTAATACTTTTCATGTAAATACTATTGTGTTTTGTAAAAATAATATGTGGAAGCATAAACCTAAATATAGATGTGAAATATTTGTAGCTATTTTTTGTCATAATTTTTTAACATACAGTTATCTATTAAAAAAATAAAGTTATTTACTTAAAAGAAAATAATAAGAGTACTTTTACAACTTTCTTTTAATTATGATTTTTTAAAAAGTAATATTATTTATTTAAAAGTTAGTTTTTTTTCATGTTTCTATTGAATAATTTATTGTACTTGTAGGATTTTGCAATTTTTTTTTGTTTAACATTTGTTTCTTAAAAGTTAATGTTTATCTTTTATAATTCTCTATCTTTAGTATCTTTTAAAATAAAAATTATAATTAAATATAATAATAAAATAATATCTTTAGTATCTTTTAAAATAAAAATTATAATTAAAAATAATAATAACAATAATATCTTTTGTATCTATCATATTTATAATTAATTTTTAAGAAAAATTGTTTTTATTATTTTAGTATATATATTTTTGATTATAATATAGTTTAACACATATCACATTTTTAAATATATAACTACCATGTGTCACAATCATGCTAATTAGCAATTTTGAAGAGTTAAGCTCAATATAATCTTTTATAATTATATTTTCATTAAAATTTTAGAAAAGAAAAATTACATTAAATAAGTTTTTTCAAATCTATTTTTTAGGATTATGAAAAAGGAATATTTCTAAAAAACAATACTACTAAATATTTTTTTTAAATCGTTTTACTATTAAATAATTTTTAAAAGTAAAATTTTCAAAATTTGTTTTTATTATCTTATTAGATATATTTTTAATCATTATATATTTAAACACATGTCACAATATTAGAAGAAAAATTATTATCAAATAATCTTTTGCAATTATCTTTTGATTATGATTTTTAAAAAGGAAAATTACTATTAAATAATATATATAATAAGATTTTTAATAAAATTTGTTTTGTTAATATCTTAGTATATATATATTTAATTATGAGATAGATTAACACATGTCACAATCTTAAATATATAATTGCTATGTGTCGTGATCATGTTAATTAGCAACTTTGAAAAACCAAGCTTTATATAATAAGATTGTTAATTTTATCATAAGAGACAACAGCTATATCATAAGAGATAGTTTGATGGACTGATCCCGTGCCTGTCGGAATTTAGATAAAACTTGTTTAACCAAGCAAAAGTCAACTAACCGAATGCATGCACCGGTTTGATGATGACATTTAGCATTATCGCTTGTTATAGGCCTCCATTTTATGAGAGAGGATTGAGCCGACCGCTACGCAAACAGAAGGGTCACAGCCAAAGTAATGCTACCATGTAGACTGGGGCTATCCACAGTTGGATTCCGCTTACCGGTTCAAGTAAACGCACTCAGAAACATACCTAAAGTGATAGAACTTTGTCACCAGAAGTTTTGATAATGATGTTTTTTTTTCTTAAAGGCTTCTCATAGATTTCATATTCTGACTTTTAGTTCATGATCACGTTCTTGTTTTTGTTCTTTTTGGGTGAAGTGAACTAAATTTCTCAAGCATACGAATATCGAGGTATTTAGTTTGTCATGTAACCTTGCTTTTTCTTAAATATGTATTCTTAATAAACTGTATGTATCAACTATATCGTTAACTAGCAATAAACAGGGTTGAGTTAGCACCTCATTAGATTAGCTGCGTCATTGCAACCTCTAGAAAGGCTTTTGTTTCGTCAGACATTTTGAAATGGAAACTATAATTTTTTAGATGCTAAGATCATCATGACATGACCACTTTCTTTCTAATAACTGGAATCAAACAGAAAAAGAACACCTATTCGGATTAGATTTTTTAAACATATAAAACTTGACTCGAATAAAAACATTAAACCATAACTGATTTGTTTGACAATATTTGAAATAATATATAATATATTTTAATCCGTCCTTTCAAAAGGCGAAAATATCTTTTACAAAGTTTTAGTTTAAGCAATAATTTTTTCCATTTATGTTTATATATGTAGATCAATTTATTTTTTTGCTAATAATTACATTTATTAGTTTTATTTGAGGTAAATTTTTGGATTTAAAAAATATAGTAAATTTATTTTGTTGAATTTTATAACATACATTATAATATTCACTTGTTAGAAATTAATCCAACGATTATTGAATAAAACAATATTTTATTTAAGTATTCAAAAATGTAACTATTATTTGTTGTGACCGTTACAAACTCGTTTTAAAACAGTATAATTTTTTGGTTTATTGACCAAAATTTAATGGGAAAATTACATGTTTACCACTTTCATCATACTATTTTTCATTTTTACCACCACTAAAGGTACATTTTCAAAAATACATTCTTCATTAAGTGGTAAAAGACTCTTATACTCTTGTTCTTTATATATATAATAAATAAATATTTAAATAAATGAAAATCTAAAAAAATAAAATAAAAAAATAATTTTTTTAATTTTTTTTCGAATTATACAATTTCGAAATTCAAACCCTAAACCCTAAAACTCAACTCTAAACCCTAAACCATCAATCCTAAACCCTACTTTTTTTTGAAATAAGAACCCTAAACCCTAAACCATCAATCCTAAACCCTATTTTTTTTTTGAAATACGAACCCTAAACCCTGAAACATCAACTCTAAACCCTAAACCTCAAAACCTCAACTCTAAACCCTAAACCCTAAACCCTAAACCTTCAACTCTACACCCAAAAACATCAACTCTAAACCCTAAACCCTAAACTTCAACTCTAAACCCTAAATCATCAACACTAAACCCTAAACTGTCAACACTAAACCCTAAACCCTAAACCCTAAAAAATAAACTCTAAACCCTAAACCCTAAAAAATTAGCCATAAACCCTAAAACATCAACTTTAAACCCTAAACCTTCAACTCTAAACCCTAAACTCTAAACCCTAAATCCTAAACCCTAAAACCCTAGAGTTGATGTTTTAGGGTTTAGATTTGAAGGTTTAGGGTTTTAGGGTTTAGGGTCTACGTTTAGGGTTTAGAGTTGATGTTTTAGGGTTTAGATTTGAAGGTTTAGGGTTTTAGGGTTTAGGGTTTACGTTTAGGGTTTAGAGTTGATGTTTTAGGGTTTAGATTTGAAGGTTTAGGGTTTTAGGGTTTAGGGTTCGAATTTCAGAAAAATATAGAGTTTAGGGTTTAGGGTTTAGATTTGAAGGTTTAAAGTTTAGAGTTTAGAGTTGATGTTTCGGGGTTTAGGGTTTAGAGTTGATGTTTCATGGTTTAGGGTTTAGAGTTGATGATTTAAGGTTTAAAGTTGATGTTTTAAGTTTAGATTTAGGGTTTACGGTTTACGTTTAGGGTTTAGAGTTGATGATTTAGGGTTTAGATTTGAAGGTTTAGGGTTTAGGGTTTAGAGTTGATGTTTAGGGGTTTAGGATTTAGAGTTGATGTTTCGTGGTTTACGGTTTAGAGTTGATGATTTAAGGTTTAAAGTTGATGTTTTAAGTTTAGATTTAGGGTTTAGGGTTTACGTTTGGGGTTTAGAGTTGATATTTTAGGGTTTAGATTTGAAGGTTTAGAGTTGATGTTTCGGGGTTTAGGGTCTAGAGTTGATGTCTCGTGGTTTAAGGTTTAGAGTTGATGATTTAGGGTTTAAAGTTGATGTTTTAAGTTTAGATTAGTTAACCATATGTTTTTTTTGTCAAAATTAATCGAAAGGTTATAAATGTATTTTACCCTTCATTAAAGATGAGAGTAAAAGTGGTTACTGTAAACATGAAAAGTGGTAATTTGAAAATGGTATTTTTGGCAATTTCCCAAATTTAATTAATATTAACTTTTAATATTTTTAGTAGTGATTTTGAATTTAAATAATTGTTTTTAAGAATTATTAACACTATTTTATAAGATGTTGTTTTTTTAAACAATAAAATGTTGTTATAACAGAAAATGAAAACATATATATATTTTTCAAATAAAAATATTAGAAGATCTATGTTTAAATCGATTAGAAAAAGATTTGACATTATTATCTTTAATGAAATTCTAAAAGATCAAAAAATTTAATGATATATTTTATAAATCACATGGTAGATAAATAGTATATTTATATGATGTTCTTGTTTTAACATGACAGATTTTGATTTTTTTAAAATTTCAAAATCAGAACAAGTTAAAAAAAAGATCAAACCAAAAGAGTGATTAGCGTACAAAATTACAAATACAGAAACCGATATAAATCGGAAGGAACCTTTTACTTTTTAATGATCGGCTCTAATTGTCCTTGGAAAGCCTAGATTCAATTCAAAGATCTGTGGAAAAAAAAAGATGGAGAAACAAATTTTGTCAACGAAAGCTGTTCTTCTTGGAGCTCTAGGTCCAAGACAATGTCAGTTGAGATTTCTCAGCCAACTCTTCTTCTTCTAACTTGTGGATGCTGTTTCTTTGGTTATAAACCCTGGTTGGATCGGGGTTTTACATACTCTAACATGGAACACACTCAAACTCGTTTTTTCTACTGGGTCTCTGTCGCACTTTCATGATTTCCATAGCTTTATCAATGGCCAATTCATGTTGATTTCTCATTTCTCATTGTAATCGCAATTCTCTATTCATCATCCTCAGCTGGTATGTCTCAATTTTGTAAACTATCTATTAGGGTTCTGATGCTCTGAGCAAACGCCTCCATTGTCTTGAGGTGTTCTATTCAAGGGCTCAAACGTTCTAGTTGTGGATGATATGGAGTCTTTTAATTAGCATCTTATAAAACTTTCACCTAGTTGATTACCAGATACAATGCTTTTTTCTGCAGGTTTCTTGCTCGGATAGGCTTAGTACACGTTTTTTTTGGTTACTCAGACACAGACACGGAAACTCTTTCTTTGGTTCCCTTTTATTGATTTTTTTTTCTTTGGCTTGAGAAAGCAGAAGTACAAACAACAGCAAGGGAACTGAAACACGAACATCATCTTGGTCAGGGTTTGGTTTGCTCAGTATTCCAACATCGGTCCTTTTGGTTTCACTATATTTGTTTCTGCTTCTCGAAAGCTACGAGCCGCTCGAAGGGTTTAGGTCAAGGTTCTAAAGGAAAAAAGGGAAAAAAATAAATGAAAAATGCAATAATCAGATAGAACCGGTGCCTAATTAAGAGAATGAAGAGGTGCTAAAAACTCCATACGTGGCGGATGCGGATTGGGTTAAAAAAATATGGTCTCTTGTCTTTCTATTCGGTTGTTCTCTTCTTCGATGTTATCGAAATCTCTTCGTCGCTCTCTCTCTTCGTCGTCGATCCTGTCCAAATCTCCAACGGAGATGATGTTTAATCGGTCAGCTTGTCGTCGATTCTGTCTCTGTCTTGTTCGATTTTGTCGAAATCCCTTCGTCGGTTGGTCTCTCACTTTGTCGTCAATTCCGTCGAAATCACTTATCCATCCAAAGGCGTAGACAGGTAAAACAAAACCCTTTCCTTTCCTTTGCTACACACTCACTCTCCCTTTCTCTGTCTCTCTTCTTCAATATTTGCTGTCGGTTTTGTGTTTCACTGAAGAAAGCTTTCGTCTTTCTTCTGTGTGAACTTTTAAGGTAAAGTTTTCTATTTCTCACAGTTCCTTTGGTGGTTTCATTATGAGTTTTAGGAATCTGGATACTCTTCATTTGCTTGTATTGATTTTGAAAAAAATGCTTGTGTATTGGCCTATCGATTGCCTTGTAGCTTAGTTTCTTTTTATGAGTTATGATGCTTGCCGTGTTAGAACTAATGACTTATTACCATTACGTTGTTGGCACTGAGCAGATACTTTTGGGACTGATTGGAGAAGGGACTGGAATCGCTGCAAAGGTTCTTAAATCCATGGGGATCAATCTTAAAGATTCTCGTGTGGAGGTTGAGAAGATCATTGGAAGAGGCAGTGGTTGTGTGGCTGTGGAGATCATTGGAAGAAGCTCGACAACTTGGTAAAGGATCCCCTTTGCTTCATTTACGTTGTGCATACATTAGGTTTCTTGATTAATTATCAAATTTGATATGTTGTTGTTCTTTGACTTTTAGGACATAACTACATTGGGCCAGAGCATCTTCTGCTTGGTCTTCTTCGTGAAGGGGAAGGTGTTGCAGCTCGTGTCCTAGAGAATTTGGCTGTAGATGCTAGCAACATACGGATGCAGGTAATTTCATAAAATCTGAATTAAAAAAATCATGTTTTAGGTCCCATTTAATGCGTGTTAGACATTGATTAGGTTGGAAATAAATGAACTTTAGTATCATTGTAGTTGTTAGTTGCGTAGAAGGATTTACAATAACTTTTTGGTTGGTTTAGTTTTAGGTAAATACATTTACTTTCTTGGTTGTTTTAGTTTTAGGTAGATTGATACATTGATTGCCATTAACACACTTTGCTTTTAAAACCGAGCAACTTTTCCTTTCTCCTTTCATATTTCATTTTCCTTTGCTATTTCATTTCATAAAACCGAACATAGCTCTCCTTCTTCTTTGTTAATTCATTCTCATTCGCTATGGATCCATTTAGTCAACCTTGTAGCTTTCAAAACCTCTTAAACAGTCAACAACCAAACACCTCCTTCTCCTTTGTCAGTCGTCAACCTAGCATAGAACTCTATGCGTCTGATGCCTCTGTATTTGCTACGCAATGGCATGAAGATGCAAACGAAGATGCACACATTGTGTCTGACTGCAAAGAAAGACGGAAGTGGTCACCAGTAGAAGACGTTGTGCTCATCAGTGCTTGGTTGAACACCCCCAAAGATCCAGTGACAGGGAATGAGCAAAAAGCAATTGCGTTTGGAAACGGATTGCTGCATATTTTGCATCAAGTCCAAAACTTTCGGGTTTGCAAAAGAGAGAGCCAAGTCACTGTAAACAAAGGTGGGGGAGATTAATGAGGGTGTATGTAAGTTTGTTGGGTGTTATGAGGCTGCAACGAAGCAGAAATCCAGTAGGCAGAGTGAGAATGATGTGTTGATAATGGCTCATGAAATCTTCTTTAATATTTCAATGTAAAGTTTACACTCGAGCATGCATGGTTGGAGCTTCGCCATGATCAGAAATGGTGTGGAGCTTCTGGTACTAAAGATAAGGTTAGCTCAAAAAGAAGAAAACTAGATGACCAATCGGCACAGTCATCAAGCTTTGTGCCAGGTTGCCAAGGAGAGGATGAAGCAATGACTCGTCATGTTGGTGTTAAAGCAGCAAAGGCAAGAGGTAAAAGCAAGGTCAAGGCTTCAGAAAAGGAAGTGAAGCCGCTTGTGGAGTTTCAGAGCATATGGGAGATAAGGCAAAAGGACTTTGTGCTGAAGGAGAAGCTTAACAAGCAAAAATTGCTTGACAGCCTAATTGCCAAGACAGAGCCACTTAGTGAACTAGAAATTGCTTTGAAAAATAAGCTAATTAATGACATGTTGGCAAGTTAGCTTTAGCTTGGGTTTATGGAGTCTGTATGCTTCTGTCGAGTCTTCATAAAATTTGCTTCAGTCGAGTCTTTATGCTTATGTCGAGTTTGTTTGCTTATGTCGAGTCTTTGGATGTTAATGGTTAATGCTTCTGCTTTTGATGTCTCTATATTGCTTAAACTTGAGTTTGGATGTTAATGGTTAATGCTTCAATCTCTTGTCCTTTACAGCTTTACTGTGAGAAGGAAAAGCTTTCAGATGATCAGTTTCTCGTAACCTGTAAGTATCTCTCTCTCTCTCAGTATTAATTCGATCTTTGTTTTGAAAACCATATCAAGTGTTCTTAGCTCTAAGTTTCTTTTGCTATTTTTGAACATGGTTATGTCAAAGTCACACAGGAGCTTGTAGTTAGACTTGTTTTTTTTTCGCTCACTACATCTTTTTGCAACACTTTTATGAGATAGTTAAACTTGTTTTTGTTTCGCAGATCAACAAGTGATGATCGTATATCTTTATTAAAATATTGCTGTGATCATTTTGTGAATATTTTCTTGGCTTAGTTAGTTGGGACTCACCACGTTTTGCTTGTGTGTATTGCAGGTGGAGCGAAGACATGTGACATAGAACACATGTGACACAATAAGCCAAAACATAAACACCATGTGACACAAATAAACCAAGCTTTTGCTGTCTCTATTTTTTTTTTTTGAAGTTTTTTCTTGAGCTATGTTCTCTCTATAAGTTGTGTGTCGTCCAACTCATTTATTTCACAGAGAACACATTTGTTCCAACAAAAACATTATCTTCTATCAAATTTTTCTCGTACAATTTAAGCATTTGTTTCTTTTTTCACATTTTAAGCAAGAGTGAATGGCATCTTCTTCTTCTAATAATTTCGAAGAAATAGATAAAAAATTCGACTAAACTTTCGATCAACAATTCGAAAATCTTCTCATTCATCATGGTGATCATCAAGAAGTGGCTAAGTTCAAAAAAAATGAGCCTACATTGAAAGACAACGTGAACAAGGACACATTCAGTTATGGAATGATTATTTTAGTGAAGATGCAACATAACCTTCTCAAATATTCCGACGCCGTTTTCGAAAGAACAAGCCCTTGTTCATGCGTATTGTTGATCGACTCTCTGCTGAAATCCCATACTTTCAACAAAGAAGAGATGCTACTGGAAGGTTCGGTCACTCTCCGTTACAAAAGGCAACGGCAGCAATTAGTATGATGGCATATGGTTGTCCAGCTGATGCGGTTGACGAATACCTCCGACTTGGTGAGACCGCCGCGCTTTTATGCTTGGAACATTTTGTTGAAGGAATCATATATTTATTTGGAGATGAGTATCTAAGAAGACCCACGCCAGAAGATCTTCAACGGCTTCTCGATATTGGAGAGATACGCAGATTTCCTGGGATGATAGGGAGCACTGATTGTATGCATTGGGAGTGGAAGAATTGTCCGACCGCATGGAAAGGTCAATATACACGTGGATCAGGAAAGCCAACAATTGTTTTAGAGGCTGTAGATTCACAAGATCTCTGGATATGGCATGCGTTTTTCGGACCTCCAGGTATATTAAACTATATCAATATTCTTGATCGATCACCATTTTTTGATGATATATTACAAGGTCGAGCTCCAAAAGTGAATTACATTGTCAATGGACACGAGTACCATTTGGCTTACTATCTCACATATGATATTTATCCAAAATGGGCTACTTTTGTCCAATCTATTCCACTTCCACAAGGTCTGAAAGCATCATTAATTGCTTCATATCAAGAAGTTGTACGTAAAGATGTCGAGCGTGCTTTTGGGGTCTTGCAAGCTCGATTTGCTATAGTAAAAAATTCAGCTCTTTTGTGGGATTAAATAAAAATTGGAAAGATAATGAGAGAATGTATCATTCTGCATAATATGATAGTAGAAGACGAACGAGATGGGTATACTCAGTTTGACGTATCAGTATTCGCACAACTGGAATCAAACCAAAGTTCACAAGTGGATTTCACGTATTCTACATATATGCCTTCAAATCTCTGCAATATTATGAGCATTCGGAATCGAGTTTGTGATAAAACAATACATCAACAATTGAAACCTGATTTGGTTGAGAATATATGGCAAAAATTTGGTACAAATCAAGATTACAACTAATCGATATTTCTCGTTTATGCATTTCTTTCATGTTTGTTTAAATTTCTAATTATAAATTTGTATTTCTATTTTTAATATGTCTTTATGTCATATTTGTTTAAATTTTATGAAATCCAATAATTTATAAGTTTTGTAAAATTTAAATTTAATAATTTAATTTCTTAAAAAAAAACAAATTAAGAACCTCATAGGGGTTCTCCCAATGAACCTTCTCAAAACTAATTACAATATCAAGAGTTTTAAACTTCATAAAATATACAATTAACAATTAAATTAATTTTAAGAACCCATTAAGGACTCTAACCAATGGAGGTGGTCTAAACCAAACTAAGGACATCTGATAGACATCAAGATATGAGCGGTGCTGAACTGGCAGTTGGGTGGCTGAGCTGGCAAATGATTGGCACAAAAGCAGAAAGAAGAAAGCTTCTACTCGACTCGTAAGCTTTTTTTTAATGAATTTAAAATTTTTATTCATCAAAAAAACATTTTTACATCAAGTACATTCTTAACTTAAGAAACTACTCCTTTGCTATTTCATATACTACTATTGGATCTATAAAAAAAAATATTCACAATCTAATACCAAACCAGAATTGCAAGACTCCTTATATACACTTCCCTCCTTTCAGTCTCATCATAGTAATCTTGTTTCGGATCCCTTTATCAGTCACCTTCTTCAACACTGTCATTGGCATCGGCTTATCACCATGCTTGATCTTATCTCGATTTAGAAGCTTTGCGGTTGAAGACGACTTATGATAGAAGCCTAGATATATATATAGAGTTCTTCTTCTTCATTGGTATTTCATGCTTCGTATGTTGTAGATTGTTGATGCCATGAGTTGCAATACGGTCGCCATGAGATCGTCGGGATCAGTCATCTTCACCATGAGAGGATGATTGTGATCGGAAACTGCAAAGCTATCTTGTAATGTATTTCTGATAATCAATAAAGGAGTTAGGGATTTGTAAAGTCCATCAACATCCGCAGCATAGGTTTCTGAGAGAGGATCTGGAAATTAAAAATGAAGAAAATAGAAAAAGTGGAGAAATGAGAAAGAGTCGATTTTTAACGAAGAGACTATTGACAAATATTGGAGAGACTCATTTTTATGATTGCACTATCAGTGGCTCACTTTTATCTTATTATTTAAAGGTCTACATATATAATTAAATAACAATAAATGTAATTGTAAGATATATACCTCAGTGGGTATCTAACCATTAATAATGCTCTAAGATTATCCCTCCAATGTAAGAAGATTGTTATTTGGTCGCGTATTTGTCTCTTTCTACCCTCATATAATTCAGTTCACTCCGCGAGAAACAAAGGAACTCGATGGATTTAAAACTTTTGAAGTTTTCTTTGATTTTTGTTTGTGTAAGTACAACCAAACCTTTAAATTTTCTTAATGTGTTTTCATTCTCTTGGAAAATTTTGCAACAAACACAAGGAGACAAGAAGACAACTAATATAGGTTTGTACATGCATAAGAAATTAAGGAACCGACAGAGAGTGTTTATTTTACGGATCAAAAAATTACAAAATATTATTAAATGCGTACATCTTCTGAAAATAAGATTCAACAGATCCACGCGTGATGCTTATTCTACTAAGATTTTTAAATTTGCTTACAAAACTGATCATAAACGTTTAGGTAGTTTGCTAATTTGAGCATTTGATTAAATATAACATCATAATAAAAGATCGTTAGCCGACCAAAGAGGAGAGCCAAATATAACTTAACAACTATAGATCTAACCACCAAACGGAAAAAATGGACAAGATCAGACCTGAAAACAAGGTTAAAACCCCAATTCCAAAGTAACAGAATTAACAACCACATAATAATTAAAATGGCAAAACCACATTCTATCTGTCTAACCCTTTTTGTATCCTCAACAAAACCAATCTCTCATTTGTTCTTCTGCACAATCTCTATCACTTTATATTTCTCCCTCTCCTCTGATAAGGAAAGGTCGTAGAAGAAACCAAAGACTAAAGCAAAGAGTTTTAATAGAACTCATCTATACAAAAAAACCCAAAAAGATACATATAAAATGGGTGGTGTTAAGTTGTTACTCATTGTTGGTTTCTTGATCTTAGCTATGGTAGCTACATCCGTCAATGCGACCTACCCATTGACTAAATCTTGCATCAACGGGCAAGGTTGTATCGGAGATGATGATGAACTAGAATCTCTAATGGATTCAGAGACAAACCGACGTCAACTCGCTAGAGGACGTCGTTACATTGGCTACGATGCTCTTAAAAAGAATAATGTTCCTTGCAATAGACGTGGTAGATCTTACTACGATTGCAAGAAGAGGAGAAGGAATAATCCTTATAGGCGTGGATGCAGTGCGATCACGCATTGTTATAGGTACGCTAAGTGATAACAAAATGATAGAGAAGAGGATTCGATTCAACACCGTTCGATCTTCATTCTTCATTCTTGATCATTAATGGTTTTCTTTCGTAATGTACTCTATGATTCTAAGATTGCAATTATTTTTTTGTATTTTCTTTCTTTATCTAATCATATCATCCTGATACATATACAAGATTTTGATTCTTCGATATATATCGGCTATTTTCCTTCGTTGTTGTCCGTTTATTTCGTTTCGTTCATATATTAATTAAGTTTCGTTTGTCTATATATTATGTATACATCATGATATTTTAGTACATTAAAATTAAGCATTTGTTTTTAAACGAAGGCCAAAACTGGAACTTTTTTTGATATTGATAATTTATAGACAAATGTTATCAAGAACATGTGGTAGACAAATGTTTAAGGAAAAAAAAGGGAACATGTGGTAGTTGGATTGATGAGAAATAATCCATGTCCAAAACTTACATTATCAGTGTGGACCTATTGAATTAACAAAAACAGAAATTAGTCAGAAATTTATCAGAAATTAGTTTTAAATAAGTTTTCTTTATAAAAAAAATTAGAATTGATATTTTTTATATTAAAGACTTCATGATTATAATATCAACAATAATTTGACCCACACCCCGCGCGGGTGTTTGATTTAACTTGTGTTCAACATAAATTCATAAACCGCTGGTTTAATAAAAAAAATATCATGTATATTATTTATGTTTTGTAATTTACTTAATATTATATTGAAAATTAATAACTTGATGCAATTTGATATAATATAAGAAAAGGTAGTTATCTCCTCTTAATACATGCGATTTAGTTAATATTCGTACAATATTAATAAAGGTCAATATATGAATATCGATTTGGTTAGATAAGCTTTGGAATTGTAATTAATTTAAATTGATTTTAAATGCAGTGGAAAAATATGTAAATAAAAATAAATACAAAAAATAAGTATTTAATTTATTGTAAATGCAATGGCTAAATGTGTAAATAAAAGGAAGTATTGAAAATACTGTTATCCATGTTTCCAAACAATTTTTATTTATACAGTTATCCATGTTTCCAAACAGTACCAAAATCTACTTCAGTTTAATAATATAGATGAGTTGTCATGGTTTAATGGTCATGGATGGAAATCTATACTAATAAAAGGGACTAATCGAGGCTCCAGGGAGCGTCTACGTCGTTTAGAGACCCTCTTCGAAAAGAAGCCACGTGGCATGACTAATATTATTACCTTATTAAATTAAATCATATTACCATACTACACATTATTACCATATATACGTTAAATCATACGAAAATATAAGAAAATATACATTTAAATATCTATATATATAAAAAAATGTTGGTCTCTCTCCTGTGAAGACACCTCAGCGCCATGTCATTAAGTCGAGTGTTCTGGTCTCAACACGTGTCCGTCAACTCCAAAGTGCTGCGTTTCAATTAATAGGATAAGTTTAATTTGGGCTAGCTAAAAAACCAAGAAGTTTGACTTAGGATGGGCCATACAGCAAGACTATTATTTTTAAAGTTGGTCTGTACGAAAAACATTATTTGACTTAGGTTATGACATGTTTCTTCTTCCTCCCGCTGAGAAAAAACTGCGGCGTTACTGTTCGCTGTTAGATTTATTAAATACAATTAATGTTTTCATTAATATCACCGACCCATTCATCCACGACGTCTCATTCCATACATCTCCTATCTCAAATTGTTGTGGATTTACACCTATAAATAAGTGAGTTCAATTCAGTGAAGATCATCACTTTTTCCTTCTAAATCATTCCGTAGATTTCTACAGTCTTTTTTCGATTGTCGGCAACAGATTATTCTGTGTTGATAGCTGATTGATTATGAAACAAATGTTGCTATAGATTTGCTTGATAATCAGCTAGAGTCTGTTTTCCAGTGATTTATTCCCACCAGATAACCAGTCTCCGATCTAATCGGGGAATATTTCGAGACTTTGTTCTTAATTCTCTCATGTCTTGCGATTGATAGACTCTACTATCAGGAATAAAATGTCAGGTCTTCGGGATTCTAATCCTAATCTCTCCTCTTAGTTGATGCAAGTTTGGTACTTTACCTCCTGATGCTTCCTGGTTTGCCAATTTAGCAGATGATTTCTTTCATGCACTCCATCTCTCGGATCTTCGTCAATCTTCGACAAAACCAAAGTCTGTATGTATTTTCCAGAATTGACTTTTCCTCTACTTGATTGGGTTTTGATGGGCCTCTTCGTGATTCTATCCAATGGGATACTAACATGGGCAACTGGTTTCGTTGATATAAAACTCTGGGCTATTATAATACTAGGATTTTTATTTGAAGTCTCAATCGAATCTGCCCCATTGGGGATGTAATATTTTACACTTCTTTGTTTTAATTGAATATCATCTCTCGAATAAATAAATAAACTGAAGAGATAAAGACGCATTTGATTTTTCTCAAGGCATTTCTTTTA
The DNA here is from genome assembly GCF_020379485.1 of Brassica napus. Classification (NCBI taxonomy): domain Eukaryota; kingdom Viridiplantae; phylum Streptophyta; class Magnoliopsida; order Brassicales; family Brassicaceae; genus Brassica; species Brassica napus. The sequence goes on along the minus strand of NC_063450.1, from coordinate 22,067,621 downwards.
AGATGATGGTGACGAAAATATATATTAAAAAAATAGAGTAAATAGCTTCTTTACGACTGTCAGATCATATATTTTTGTTAACTTTATTGAATAGAGTTATTTAGTAATGTTAAATCAAAGCCCGATTCAAAGAAATACTAATACAAAGTAGTAAATGCCAGTTTTGTAATTTGCAATTTCTTTTATTAATAAACATTATTTCTTTTGAACAATAGTTTTTTTTTACTGAAGCGAACAATAGTTTCCTATTAAGTTCTGTATTTATTACGGAAAACAAATTAAATAATGCATTTTCATTTAATCTATCCACTGTATACTGTCTGTAAATATTTTAAAAATCTTCGTGACAAAAAAAAAACTTAATTTTGATCCATTAATTTGTCTTAAAAAAAATCAGTATTCATTTAACTTTTAGTAAATCCTTAAAACCCTAAAAATAAGAGAAAATAACAAAAACATGTCACTTGAGTTTCAATTCAAATAGCACCAGACTTTCACGTGCAAGTGAGATAGTTTCCGTCTCTTACTTTTTTCTTACCTCTTCCAATAAAACACAAACATTATTTTTTTTTTAAACACAACTTTAGTAAGTAAACTATTTTTTTTGTGTTCCAAACAAAAAAAAACTATTAGCGCCAAACTTATGAGTTTATATGGTTCTAAACAGGTTGTTGCCCTTTAAGAATAAGAGAACAAACGGTCTCCGACAATCTTTATGTGAGCTTCCAAGTAGGGCTCTTAAATATTTCTTATAAATCACTGGAAGAATATGAAACTTAGGGCTGAGACTTAAATTGCATGTTAATTTTGAATTCAAGTGGTTTTCGAAATAAAATTAAAAATTTCATGTTAATTTAACCTCCGAGTTAATACTTACAGTACTAAAAACATTCCAAAAAAGTTCAAAATCGTCTACCTATCATACCACCACTAAAAACTCACTATTAATTTTGCAGGGCCACATACGAAAACCAAAAAGAATTGTCATATTAACCCAAACAATATTTAAAAGACAAAATAGAAGAATTAGTTCACGGACTCAAGCTTCCTACTTTAAAAGGGCCAAACACTAAAATTGAGATATAACAAATAAATTATTTAGATGTTAATATATAATAAATCACTGACATTAACTAAATGTGATTTTTTTAAATACTTTAATAAAAAAAATTCTACTGAAAATGATATAATAACTCAATCATAGTAATATAATAGAAGCAAAAAGTCAAACAAAAATTATTTACAAATTAACTAACCAATAACTTAAATTAATAAAATAGTATATCTCATACGCACCTTTTGCAAATGTGAACCTAAAACACAAATTACAAAATTATATAAAAAATAATAACATAGATCATAAGTAAAGAATATCCCGCCCGTAGGGCGGGCCGACCCTAGCGTAAATATATAATATAAGAATTATATATACAATAATAAGTAAATACACAATTTAAAAAAAAAATAGAAAAAGTACATTAAACCTTAAACATATATCTTAAAATGTAAAATATTGTTATTAAGTAAGCATATAATATACTAAAATAATATTAATAAGTAAATACATAATATAAAAAATGAAAAAACTACATTAAAAACTAAACATCTATCTTAAAATGTAAAAAAAAAAATAAAGAATGGAAATATTACAGTAGACATCTATCTTATCTATACTAATAAAAGGGACTAATCGAGGCTCCAGGGAGCGTCCACGTCGTTTTAGAGACCCTCTTCGAAAAGAAGCCATGTGGCATGACTAATATTATTATCTTATTACATTAAATCATATTACACTACTACACATTATTACCATATATACGTTAAATCATACGAAAATATAAGTAAATATACATTTAAATATGTAAATATATAATATAACAATTATATATACAATAATAAGTAAATACACAATTTAAAAATATATATAATAAACAAAAAATAATATCTATACTAATAAAATGGACTAATCGAGGCTCCAGGGAGCGTCCACGTCGTTTTAGAGACCCTCTTCGAAAAGAAGCCACATGGCATGACTAATAGTATTACTTTATTACATTAAATCATATTACCATACTACACATTATTACCATATATATGTTAAATCATACGAAAATATAAGTAAATATACATTTAAATATGTAAATATATAATATAAGAATTATATATATAATAATAAGTAAATACACAATTTAAAAATATATATATAATATACAAAAAATAATATTAATAAGTAAATACATAATAAAAAATAGAAAAAATATATTAAGCATTAAAAATTTATCTTAAAATGTAAATACACAATTTAAAAAAAAATAGAAAAGTACATTAAACCTTAAGCATCTATCTTAAAATGTAAAATATTGATATTAAGTAAGCATATAATATACTAAAATAATATTAATAAGTAAATACATAATATAAAAAATGAAAAAATTACATTAAGAACTAAACATCTATCTTAAAATGTAAATAAACAAAATAAAGAATGGAAATATTACATTAGACATCTATCTTATCTATACTAATAAAATAAACCTTTTGAGTCTCCATAGAGCGTCCACATCAGCAAAAAAACTTCTCCCAAAAGATGACACGTGGCATAAACTATAGTTTTACATTTTAATATTACTAATTTTCGAAAATTATAAATAATATGTAAACATACAGCATAAAAAATGGAAAAACTACATTAAACATATGTAAAATTACCATTTTTCACTTAAATAAAAAGACGGTTTATCTCTATAATGTAACATTACCGTTTTATAAAAAAAAACAAAAAACATTATATATAATTTCGAAAATAATAAATATATGTAAACATACAACATAAAAAATGAAAATACTACATTAAACATATGTAAGATTACCATTTTATATTTTTTATTTTTAAAAAATTAAATGTAAACATACAACATAAAAAATGGAAAAACTACATTAAACATATCTAAGATTACCATTTTTCATTAAAAAAAAACGGTTTATCTCCATAATGTAACATTACTATTTTGTAGAAAAAAAACATTATATATAATTTCGAAAATAATCTACACTAATAAAAGGGACCTTTTGAGGCTCCGTAGAGCGTCCACATCAGCGAAAAAAATTCTCCCGAAAGATGACACGTGGCATTATTATTTAAAAAAATAGAAAATAAATAATAAGTAAATTTGCAATATAAGAAAAAATAAATAATATATAAATAAATAAACAGAAACATTGCATTAAACAAATAAGTAAATATACAATCTAAGGAAAATAAATTATAAGTAAATATACAATTAAGAAATAAAAAAACTAAATTAAACATAGCGTCCACATCAGCGAAAACAATTCTCCCGAAAGATGACACGTGGCATTATTATTTAAAAAAATAGAAAATAAATAATAAATAAATTTGCAATATAAGGAGAAATAAATAATATATAAATAAATAAACATAAACATTGCATTAAACTAATAAGTAAATATACAATCTAAGAAAAATAAATTATAAGTAAATATACAATTAAGAAATAAAAAAACTAAATTAAACATATATATGAAAAATATATAGTAGAATAAATAATAACTAAATACACAATATAAGAAATAAAAATATTATATTAAATATTTATCGTAATATTAGAATAAATAAATATAAAATATAAGAAAAAATAAATAATAAGTAAATATAGTATATAAGAAATAAAAATATTACATTAGATATATATCGTAATATTATCAGTGATATAAAAACAAGAAATTTAGAATAAACAAATATACAAAATAAGAAAAGATAAACAGTAAGTAAATATACAATATAAAAAATAGAAAAACTAAATTAAACATATATCTGAAAAATGTATAGTTAAATAAATAATAAGTAAATATACAATATAAAAAATATTACATTAAAAAGTAATTATAATATTACAATAAGTAAATACTAAACATAAGAAAAATAAAGAATAAGTAAATATACAATAAAAAAATACAAAAAATACATTAAACATCTATCTGAAAAGTATATTACAATAAAAAGATAGATAAGTAAATATACAATATAAGTAATAGAAATATAAGGAAGATAAATTATAAGTAAATATACAATTAAGAAATAAAAAAACTAAATTAAACATATATATGAAAAATATATAGTAGAATAAATAATAATTAAATGCACAATATAAGAAATAAAAATATTATATTAAATATTTATCGTAATATTAGAATAAATAAATATAAAATATAAGAAAAAATAAATAATAAGTAAATATAGTATATAAGACATAAAAATATTACATTAGATATATATCGTAATATTATCAGAGATATAAAAACAAGAAATTTAGAATAAACAAATATACAAAATAAGAAAAGATAAACAGTAAGTAAATATACAATATAAAAAATAGAAAAACTAAATTAAACATATATCTGAAAAATATATAGTTAAATAAATAATAAGTAAATATACAATATAAAAAATATTACATTAAAAATTAATTATAATATTACAATAAATAAATACAAAACATATGAAAAATAAAGAATAAGTAAATATACAATATAAAAAAATACAAAAAATACATTAAACATATATCTGAAAAGTATATTACAATAAAAAAGTTAGATAAGTAAATATACAATATAAGTAATAGAAATATTACATCAAACATCTATCGTAATATTACAATTTGATATAAAAGCAAAACAGTTAGATAAGTAAATATACAATAAAAAAATAAATATACAATATAATAAATAGAAAAACTACATTAAACATCTATTTTAAAAATGTATAGTTTTACATTTTTATTATTTCCAGATATTTTATAAGTAAATATAAAATATAAGTCAAACAAGCATACAATATAAAAAATATAAATATTATTTCAAACCTCTATCATAATATTATCATTTGATATAAAAGCAAGAAAATTAAAATAAATAAATATACGATATAACAAAAAATAAACAATAGGTAAAATACAATTAAGAAATTAAAAACTAAATTAAACATTTGTGTGAAAAAATGTTTAGAAAAATAAATAATAAGTAAATATACAATTTTAAAAAATAGAAATATTTTATTAAACATCTATCATAATATTAGAATAAGTAAATATACAATATAAGAAAAATACACAATAAGTAAATATACATTAGTAGAAATAGATACTAATAAAAAAGACATTTTGAGGTTCCATATAGGGTTCACATCAGCGAAAAAAACTTCTCCCATGAGACGAGACATTATTATTTAAAAAATAGAAAATAAATAATAAGTAAATAAACAATATAAGAAATAGAAAAGCAAGAAATTTAGAAAAAGTAAATATACAAAATAATAAAAGATAAATAGTAAGTAAATATACAATATAAAAAAAAAAATTATACATCAATCTCAAAAATGTATAGTTAAATTGAAAATGTATAGTTAAATAAATAATAAGAAAATATACAATAGAAGACATAGAAATATTACATTAAATATCTATTGTAATTTTACCATTTGATATAAAAGCAAGAAAATTATAATAAATAAATATACAATATAGAGAAATTCCTTAAGATTGCCAGTTTAAGTTTTTGTCACAAAATAGCCTTAATAAGAAAAATGACCAAAAGAAGTTTTATTAAAGAGTAAAAATACTTTTATACCGTAGGGTTAACTAATCTAGATTTAGGGTTTAGAGTTAAGGGTGGGGTTTTGAGGATAGGATTTTAAATTAAAAAAAAATAAAATTAAAATTTTCAAAATAAAAAGTGGCTATTTTGGTCATTTTACTTATTCAATGTTATTTTTGTGACAAAAATTTAAAAAACAATTAGAGAGAGATGTCCTACAATATAAGAAAAACTAAATAATAAGTAAATATACAATATAAAAAATGAAAAACTATATTAAACATCTATCTGAAAAATGTATAGTTTTCAGTTTTTTCCTAAGAAAATATATATTCACACAAACATACAATTCAGAATTTTGTTTTTCGTCGTAATACAATGTAAAAAAAACTATATTGTTAATATTTGAAAATCAAAATAGCCCCGCGCGTAGCGCGGGTTATCTCCTAGAGTCCATAGAGCAAATATACAACATAAAAAATGGAAAAACAACATTAAACATATGTAAGATTACCATTTTATATTTTTATTTTTAAAAAATATTATGTAAACATACAACAAAAAAAAATGGATAAACAACATTAAACATATGTAAGATTACCGTTTTTTCACTAAAAAATAAGGCTTATCTTCATAATGTAACATTACTATTTTGTAAAAAAAAACATTATATATAATTTCGAAAATAATAAATAATATGTAAACATACAACATAAAAAATGAAAATACTACATAAAATATATGTAAGATTACCATTTTACATTTAAAAATAACAATAATATTTAACATACAACATAAAAAAAATGGAAAAACTACATTAAACATATGTAAGATTACCATTTTTCACTAAAAAAAAATGGCTTATCTCCAGAATGTAACATTACCATTTTATAAAAAAAAAGAAAAAAAACATAAATATAACTATTTGACTATTTGTCCAAGTTTCTTCTATTAAACATTGTCGTTTTACATTAAAAATGGAAAAAAACATTAAGATTTAAACATCTATCTTAAAATATAAAATATAGATATTAACTAAATATAAAGTATAAGAAAGAGAAACCAACCAAGCATTAACTTTTAAGAATAAACATTTAGAGATTCTCTCTCAGGCACTTTTCAACCCACCAACAGGATGATAAGCTTAACCTGTTCTGTAGTTGTTTGTGGTTTCTCCCATCTGATCTCTTAACTCAGGGAAGAGTCGACAGTAACTCCTCTTGCCCGTCGAGTTTTATCAGAAACCTCAGAGGCTCTCCCTTTCTGCTCACACGCTATTTCTGAAACTGCTACTACACAATGGCTCGAAGACTTTCCGCTGAGGAAAAAGGCAAGGCCCCTGCAAGCAACCCACCCGGCCCCCCTAGACTCAGAATGCGAGCTCCCGAGTTCGACCCGTCTGAGCTTATCAAGGATAATATGCTCACCCTAGTGGGTCGTCTAACCAACCCAAAGGAACAAAAGATGAGCTTGGTTCTACCTTATCTTGCTAAGACCTAGAAACTGATAGGTTCCTCATCTGGCTCTGACCTTGGGAATGGGTGCTTCCAATTTTGTCTCAACTCAGAGAATGATTTGAGGGAGGTTCTACGTAACAGACCATACCAATATGGGCGCTGGATGGTCATTATTCAACGTTGGGAACCGATAATATCCGCAAGTTTTCCGGCTCAGATACCCTTCTGGATTTCTCTCAGAGGCATTCCCCTTCACTACTGGCATGAAAAAGTGGTCCGTAATATAGGACTGGAGTTGGGGGATCTCGAAACCTATGAAGTAACAAGATCTTCTGCACGGGTCAGAGTACTGGTAGATGGTTTAAAACCATTGATAATGGAGGCTGCAATGGATTTTGATTCGGGAGACGAGAGCATCATCTCCCTGGATTATGAAAAGCTGGGTAATCATTGTTCCATCTGCTACAGATTATCTCACCTTCAGTCCCAGTGCCCAGAGAGACCCCAACCAAACGTCAACCTACACACAGAACCCAACCCGCCATCGCGTTCTATCCGACAGGGAGGTTCGGTATTACCTATAAGCGTCTCCCAGGATTCAAAAGCTGCAGCAAATGATTGTATCAGACCTTTCCAGCAGAGGCTGGACCGTCACGGTAAACCTTTTGGAGACAGAGTCTCCTCTGCATCGCTCCGTCCACCGGGACCGAGGAACAAGATCACACCAACTATGGATCAACCACGCTCCCCGACGCCGGAACACAATGATCACAGCTACATTTCCCCTCCATACACGAGACGCAGATATAACCATCACGATGATGATCGAACGGGGGGACACCGTAGAGAAAATCATCATCAGGCCCCTAATCTCCAGTGGAGACCTAAATCACCGGTCATCAACCAGGAAGTTACACCTCCTAGTGCTCCTTTCTTCCCACCTAACCCGGTGGGACGCAACCTTGATACAGTAGACTTTCCCCCCCTTCCCACGGTCCCGTCAAGAGAAGAGATTATGGAAGAGCTTAGAGTGGTTACTCTCCAGTATATGAATTGCTCTGATCCCGTAGAGAGGGAAGCTAGAAAACAACGAGTTCTTCAGAGTGAACTAAATGGAGTGGTGGAAGAAACAGTTACACATATCTTACATGCCTCCACATCTGCTGCAATGGCTCGCTTAGCGTCATCACCGGTACCAATCGTGGAGGAACCAATCCCTGAGGAAGGAGTTTCTGTTCAAGCCCCTGAGACTCAAACAAGGAAACGGGGTAGACCGTTGAAGCCCAAGGATAATAGAAACTCCATCAGACTGAGTCCAAAATCCTTCTCTGGAATGGGATCCAAGAAAAGAAACCTAGCGCGCATCCAGGCTTCCCTGGGAACTTCATCGAGACACTCAAGAACGTCGAGAGCCTCCACAAGACAGAACAGGACGGCGTCGGCAGATACTGCTCCCCCGATAGTCTTGATTCCAGCCATCTCGAGACAGCAGACGGATGTTCCTCTGCTAACTCCCGCTCTTCCTTAGCGATACTCAGCTGGAACTGTCTTGGGTTGGGGAACCCAATGACAGTCCAGCACATTAGGGAGCTCCGACAGCAAGCGTCCCTAGACATCATATTCCTCATGGAGACGAAAAATCCGGATCCCTTTGTTCTTAAAGAACTAAACTTTCTTGACCCGGATCATCACTTTCTAGTCCCTCCATCCAGGCCAAACAGCGGAGGACTCGCGCTCTATTGGAAGCAAGATATAGACCTTCAAATTCTCTCATCGTCTAAGAATTTAATAGATACGGTCATTTTATATAAAGGCGCTACGACATATGTTTCCTTTGTATATGGCGAACCAGAAGTTCCCAATCGAAGTATTTTTTGGGATTCTTTGATTGATCTAGCACTAACAAGAACATCAGCTTGGTTGTTAACTGGAGATTTTAACGAAATTATCGATAACAGCGAGAAATCCGGAGGACCAGAAAGAGCTGAAGGAACTTTTGGAGCGTTCCGAAACATGTTAGCAAACTGTAACCTCTTCGATCTCCAACATTCGGGTAATTGCCTATCGTGGAGAGGTAAACGGCGAACCCACCTAGTGTATTGCAGATTAGATCGATCCCTAGTCAACCCGGCCTGGTCTGACAGCTTCCCAACCGGGAGATGCCAATACTTGGGCTTTGAAGGGTCTGACCATAGACCACTTATCACGGTCTTTGACTCAGCTCAACGTCGACGCAACCGTCTCTTCAGATTCGATCGCAGACTCCGGGATAATGAGGAGATAAAGGAGCTAATCGCCAATATCTGGAACTTGAACGCAGAAGCCTCAATAAACGACAGATTAGGCCTGTGTAGACGAGCTATCTCAGCCTGGACGAGAGAGCAGTTTTTCAACAGAAAGGAAAAGATCGCCAACCTGAAACAACACTTGGATACTGCAATGACGGATCCCCTGGGTAATGAAGAACTCATATCCGCCATAAACGTTAATCTAATGGCGGCATATAAAGAAGAAGAAGAGTTCTGGCGACAACGGAGCAGGATCATGTGGCTAGCTTTAGGAGATAGAAACTCGGGATACTTCCATGCAGTGGCCAAGGGACGAAGAGCTCGCAACAGGATGTCTGTAATAGAAGACGCGGAGGGCACAGCCTACTATGAGGAAGAACAGATTGCAGGACAAATATCGACGTACTTCTCGGAAATTTTCACATCGGGCAACAATGACAATACTGCAGGAGACATGAGGGAGATCGTGGCCTCTGCCATTACCCCAAACGTCTCTGAGGCGGCCAACGAAAGACTTATTTCCATTCCAGACCCGACTGAGATTAAATACGCCTTGTTCCTCATACACCCGGACAAAGCCCCTGGCCCGGACGGGTTTTCCGCAAGCTTTTTCCACTCTAACTGGAGCACTATAGGACCGTCTCTGATCTCAGAAATCCAGGCCTTCTTCCGCACCGGCAGGTTACCCTCCGCCACCAATAATACTCATGTCAGGCTCATACCGAAACTCACAGGCGCCAAGCTAGTCTCTGACTTCCGACCGATAGCCTTATGCAACGTCGTCTACAAAGTGATCACAAAGATAATCTCACTCAGGCTAAAACCGACACTCCAAGATATTATCTCTGAGACACAATCGGCCTTTGTTCCAGGGAGAGCTATCTCAGATAACGTCCTCATAACCCACGAGATACTTCACTATCTCAAGGTGTCGGAGGCTGAGGTCAGATGCTCTATGGCTGTGAAAACAGATATGAGCAAAGCTTACGACCGGTTGGAGTGGCGGTTTATTGAAGAGGTTCTGATACATTTCGGCTTCGCTGCCCCTTTTGTGAACCTGATCATGCAGTGTGTCACCTTGGTATCCTACTCCTTCCTAATCAATGACTCAGTACACGGCAAGATCTTCCCGTCTAGGGGGATTAGACAAGGCGATCCGCTGTCCCCCTATTTGTTCATCCTCTGCGGAGAGGTACTTTCGGGGCTATGTCGAAGAGCCCAGCGAAGCGGCCATCTATCGGGTCTGAGAGTGGCGACACGGGCACCAAGAATAAACCATCTCCTTTTCGCAGATGACACTATGTTCTTCTTAGAAACGGATGAAGGCAGCTGTGCTTCTTTGATGGAAATCCTCCAGCAGTATAGAACGTCGTCAGGACAGAGGATTAATACTTCCAAGTCATCCATATCCTTCTCAGCAAGGACCCCGCAGGTAATACGGGAACGTGTTAGATTATACCTCGGGATTGAGAAGGAAGGAGGCGTAGGAAAGTGCCTTGGGCTCCCGGAGCATTTCGGCCGACGGAAAAAAGACCTCTTTACAGGCATCGTGGATCGCATAAGGCAACAGGCAGCCTGTTGGTCATCACGACATCTTTCTCAGGCGGGTAAACTGGTGATGTTGAAAGCAGTCCTTACTGCTACACCGGCATATACGATGATATGCTTCCTCTTACCAGTGAGCCTTTGCAATAGAATTCAATCCACACTCACGAGATTCTGGTGGGATGAGTCACCGGAACAAAGGAAAATTTGTTGGGTTTCTTGGGATAAACTAACAGCACCCAAAGCGTTGGGAGGACTAGGAATCCGGGATATACAGGCTTTCAACACGGCATTACTTGCAAAACAGGCCTGGCGCATCATTAAAAAACCGGATTGCTTATTATCAAGAGTACTAAGGGGCAAATATTGCAGTAAGGAATCCTTTTTAGAAGTGGAGTTTCCAAAGAATGCATCCCACGGATGGCGAGGTATACTAGCTGGTAGAAACCTCCTAGTAACCAATCTGAGTAAAGCCATTGGAGATGGTGAAACCACTAGTATCTGGAAGGATCCTTGGCTAAGTTGCCTAAGCCCTGCGAGACCTATCGGACCAACAAAAGAGGAGCATCAAGATCTTGTGGGGGCAGACTTCCTTTGCCGAGGTACCTCTGACTGGAATGTTCAAAGAATCATGGAGGTACTCCCACAATACCTACCTGACATTCTGCGCATCAAACCGAGCATCATTGGTTCGCCAGACTCCTTCGTTTGGCTGGCGGCAAGGTCAGGAGCATACTCAGCCAAATCGGGATACTATGTGGCAACGTCTATGGAGATACTAGTCAATAGAGAACCTGCACAGCCTGCACCGAACCAGAACCTTTATAAGGCTATCTGGGCTAGCAAAATATCTCCGAAACTTCATCTGTTCCTCTGGAAGATCACACAAGGTGCTATTGCCCTTGGAGATAACTTAGCAAGACGCGGCATCACCAACAACATCACGTGTCGACAGTGTGGAGAACCAGAAACCGCAGACCACCTGTTCCTGCATTGTACTTTCACGAGACAGATTTGGTCATCACATATTTGGGCATCTAGTTTCGACCCAACGCAGTTTGGCTCCTTTAATGAAGCCTTTTTAGGTTCAACAATGGCCTCCAACCTCCCACCGTTGGGAGTTAATACAGCTTTGTTCCCATGGATTGTATGGGGAATCTGGACAGCTAGAAACTCCTTGATCTTTGAAAATAGACACTTCACGCCTCTGGACATCATCTCAAAATCTATCAGGATGGCAAGAGAATGGAGTAATGCTCAATCAACTTCAACCCCAAACCCCCCGAACCATCATAGTCGCGAGTTTCAACCCATAATGACTCCCCCATTTGTAATCTGTTTTACTGATGCAGCTTGGCAGGCTGGGTCAAACAGGGCAGGATGCGGATGGATTCTTAAAGATCATCGTGATGACTTCTTGAAGCAGGGGACGGGGACTTTCAATAATACATCCTCACCATTGATGGCCGAAGCTCTCGCAGTTAGGTCGGCTCTTCTCAACATCCTCGACATGGGCATCACCAGAATCTGTATTAAATCAGATTGCCAAGCACTTGTTGCTACTATCTCCTCGAAACAACACCCAGCAGATCTCCACGGAATCACTCGGGACATCGAGCTCCTTTCTCTCTCCTTTAATTGTATCTCTTTTGTTTTCATTTCCAGAAACTTGAACTGTGCGGCTGATACTCTAGCGAAATCAGCATTGTACTCTGCCCCAACCAACTAGTTTTCTTTGGTTGGGTTTCTATTCCTATAATATTCAGTGTTCAAAAAAAAAAAAAGTATAAGAAAGAGAAATAATCAATATATAGAAAAATAAATAATAAGTAAATATTATAAATATATAAATATATGAATTATATATACAATAATAAGTAAATGCACAATTTTTAAAATACGGAAAGAGTACATTAAATATTAAATATCTATCTTAAAATGGAAAATATAGATATTAAGTAAATAGAAAGTATAAGAAAAAGAAATACACAACTTAAAAACAATGGAAAAAGTATATTAATATTTAAACATCTATCTTAAAATGTAAAATATAGATATTATGCAAATAGAAAGTATAAGAAAAGGAAATACACAGTTTAAAAAAAGGAAAAAGTACATTAGTATTTAAACATCTATCTTAAAATGTAAATCTATCTTAAAATATAAAATTATTAGTAAATAGAAAGTATAAGAAATAGAAATACACAATATAAAAAAAAAAAAATAATAAGTAAATATATAATATAAGTAAATACGCAATTAAAAATGGAAAATTACATTAAGATTTAAAAATATATCTTAAAATTTAAAATATAGATATTACGTAAATAGAAAGTATAACAAATGGAAATATACAATTTAAAGAAAATGGATATCTTAAAATGTAAAATAGAGATATTAAGTAAATAAAAAATACAAGAAATGGAAATACATATACATGAAAATAAATAATAAGTAAATAATGTAAATATATAATATATGAATTATACACAATTTTTTTTTAAAATGGAAAAAGTTCATTTAGCATTAAACATCTATCTTAAAATGTAAAATATATAATATAAGTAAATACACAATTTAAAAAAATGGAAAAAGTACATTAAGATTTAAATATCTATTTTAAAATATAAAATATAGATATTACGTAAATAAAAAATATAAGAAATGGAAATAAACATTTTAAAAAATGAAAAAAATACATTAAGATTTAAACATCTATCTTAAAATGTACATCTTTCTTAAAATAGTAGTAAATTATATAAAAATTAAAATACCACATTAAAAAAAAAATGTATAGTTTTACATCAAGAAAGTCCCTATAAAATTCATTATTCCATCAACATCCACCTCACACTATCAAGTAAAACTTCAAAGCACTCGAGCAAAAAAATGGTTCCACCATCAACTCTTGTCGTCCCAAAAACCTTTAATGACCTTGAAGGAGATTTTATATAACAACGAACTTTTTGTTAGGTGGATTCATTGCTGGGAAACCCGCAACTTCCAAAAGCCAAACTTATTCATGGGAATTGAATTGCTTTTCATAGACTCAAAGGTATTCTTACAAATTTAAATTAATCTAATCCATAATTTTATTGTTAATATTCATACTAACTCTTTCATGATCAAACCATTACAGTTAATAATCATTCAAGCGTTTATCCCGAACACTTCTTTCCTCGCCGAATCAGGTATTGGTTCATGTTGGTTTAGTATTGTTTTTGGTTTATTAACCGGTTTAGGATGGTCTTATTGTAAATATAATTTAAGTTGGTTTACCATATATTATGCTTAAAATAACTTAAATTAAATAATAGTAATATTATGCTTAAAATATAATTTTAGAGAGTTTTCAAATATAGTTTACAGAACATTATAGGTGATGAATTTAATTTATTAAATTCGCTTATTACTTAAAACTAAGTTTTTTTTTAAAACATACTGAGTTATAAATATCAATGCTGGATTGGTGAGTATAACATGAAGACAAAAATATAAATATTTCATTTTCAAGATAAGAAATTCAGTTTTTATTCAGTTACTCAATATATAATATCTTAAATTATTTTTTTAAAAATATACATAATTTATATATATATATTAATCTTCCAAACTTAAACTATTATATTATATATGAATAATGTTTTTAAATAAACATAATTTCTGATTTAAAAAAAAAAATAAAAATAACAAATGGTTATTTTAAAATAATAGATGTAATTTGCATTATACTATCACTTAACAAGTATTAGATACGTTTTGATATATCATTATTTTCTATTTCCAGAAAAAAATAAATAGTTAAACATCAATATCATCTAGGTTAAGTATACTAACAGCACAAATTCAAACATCACAAAAAATATTTACATAAACATTATAATACAATAATTTAATCAAAAAATACAATTCAAAAAATTAATATTCAAAAGAATAGTTATATACTTAATATTTGAAAATCAAAGATATTTTTGCTAAAATTGTACTTACCTAGCCAAGGAGATCGACCATCTTTTTACGGATCGATCGATTGTTGAGCATGTGGTCGATCCGAAAATACTCTGCAGTTTAATTAAATATATAAAACATTTATTGCAACACTCAACAGATAGTTTTGCTAAATAAGATAACTAGATAATCAACAAAATTACAAAAAAAATATTTAAATAGTAAAAAATATGTTAATTTAACGTGTTAAAATTTAAAAATAAAGTTTAATTATGATATGCATCTTAACATTTATATAAATATATATCATAACCTAAATATAAATAATTTAACAACTTAAATTAGAAAAAAAATAAAAATCCCGGGCGTAGCCCGGGTTAATTCCTATTATATACTAATAAAATGGACTAATCGAGGCTCTAGGGAGCGTCCACGTCGTTTTAGAGACCCTCTTCGAAAAGAAGCCACGTGGCATGACTACTATTATTACTTTATTACATTAAATCATATTACCATACTACACATTATTACCATATACACGTTAAATCATACGAAAATATAAGTAAATATACATTTAAATATGTTAATATATAATATAAGAATTATATATACAATAATAAATAAATACATAATTTAAAAATATATATAATATACGAAAAATAATATTAATAAGTAAATACATAATAAAAAATATATAAAAAATATATTAAGCATTAAAAATTTATCTTAAAATGTAAATACACAATTTAAAAAGATAGAAAAAGTACATTAAACCTTAAACATCTATCTTAAAATGTAAAATATTGATATTAAGTAAGCATATAATATACTAAAACAATATTAATAAGTAATATAAAAAATGAAAAAATTACAGTAAGAACTAAACATCTATCTTAAAATGTAAAAAAAAAAAATAAAGAATGGAAATATTACATTAGACATCTATCTTAAAATATAAAAATTAAATACATGTAAATATACATTTAAATATGTAAATATATAAAAAATATTAAGCATTAAAAATTTATCTTAAAATATAAATACACAATTTAAAAAAATAGAAAAAGTACATTAAACCTTAAAAAATCTATATTAAAATGTAAAATATGGATATTAAGTAAACATATAATATACGAAAATAATATTAATAAGTAAATACATAATATAAAAAATAGAAAAAGTACATTAAGCACTAAACATCTATCTTAAAATGTAAATTAAAAAAATAAAGAATGAAAATATTACATTAGACATCTATCTTAAAATATAAAAATTAAATACGTAAATATACATTTAAATATGTAAATATATAATATACAAAAGTAATAATAAGTAAGTACATACGAAAATATAAGTAAATATACATTTAAATACGTAATATATAATATACAAATTATAAATACAATAATAAGTAAATACACAATTTAAAAAAATATATAATATACAAAAGTAATATTAATAAGTAAATACATATAATAAAAAGTAGAAAAAGTAAATTAAGAATTAAATATTTATCTTAAAATGTAAATACACAATTAAAAAATAGAAAAAGTATACTAAGCCTTAAACATTTATATTAAAATGTAAAATATAGATATAAAGTAAATATATAATATACAAAAATGATATTGATAAGTAAATACATAATAGAAAAAATGGATAAAGTACGTTAAGCACTAACCATCTATCTTAAAATGTAAATAAAACAATAAAAAATGGAAATAATACATTAGACATCTATCTTAAAATGTAAAAATTAAATACATGTAAATATGCATTTAAATATGTAAATTTATAATATACAAAAAGTAATAATAATTAAGTACACAATTTAAAAAATGAAAATGCTACATTAAAAAATAATATACAATATAAAAAATGTAAATAGGAATCCAAAAGAATGTAAGAGAATTATCTTTTAATTGTAAACATTGCATTAGTTTTTTAATGAAATTGTTAATCTATACTAATAAAAGAGACTAATCGATGCTCCATAGAGCGTCCACATCGTTTTAGAAACCCTCTTCGAAAATAAGACATGTGGCATGACTAATATTATTACCTTATTACATTAAATCACATTGTCTTACTACACATTATTACCATATATTCATTAAATTATACGAAAATATAAATAAATATAGATTTAAATATGCAAATATATAATATACGAATTATATATACAATAATAAGTAATTACACAATTTTAAAAAATATATAATATACAAAAATAATATTAATAAGTAATACATAATATAAAAAAAATATTAAGCATTAAAAATTAATCTTAAAATGTAAATAAACAATTTAAAAAAAATAGAAAAAGTACATTAAACCTTAAAAATCTATCTTAAAATGTAAAATATAGATATTAAGTAAACATATAATATACGAAAATAATATTAATAAGTAACTACATAATATAAAAATGGAAAAAGTACATTAAGCACTAAACATCTATCTTAAAATGTAAATAAAAAAAATAAAGAATGAAAATATTACATTAGACATCTATCTAAAATATAAAAATTAAATACATGTAAATATACATTTAAATATGTAAATATATAATATACAAAAGTAATAATAAGTAAGTACATACGAAAATATAAGTACATATACATTTAAATACGTAATATATAATATACGAATTATATATACAATAATAAGTAAATACACAATTTAAAAAATATATATAATATACAAAAGTAATATTAATAAGTAAATACATATAATAAAAAGTAGAAAATGTAAATTAAGAATTAAAAATTTATCTTAAAATGTAAATATATAATTAAAAAATAGAAAAAGTACATTAAGCCTTAAACATTTATATTAAAATGTAAATTATAGATATTAAGTAAATAAATAATATACGAAAATAATTTTAATAAGTAAATACATAATAGAAAAAATGGAAAACGTACGTTAAACACTAATCATCTATCTTAAAATGTAAATAAAATAATAAAAAATGAAAATAGTACATTAGACATCTATCTTAAAATATAAAAATTAAATGCATGTAAATATGCATTTAAATATGTAAATTTATAATATACAAAAAGTAATAATAATTAAGAACACAATTTAAAAAATGAAAATGCTACATTAAAAAATAATATACAATATAAAAAATGTAAATAGGAATCCAAAAGAATGTAAAAGAATTATCTTTTAATTGTAAACATTGCATTAGTTTTTTTATGAATTGTTAAATTTATAAGAATTTATCATTTTATAATTCATTTTCTATTTTTCATATTTAAAACTAAGTGTTTTCCATAGACCGTCCACATAAATATAAAAATCTACTTTTCAAAGAAGCCGTGTGATATTAAAAATAGATAATAATTTAATATAAAATATAAAAAATAATAAGTTAATATATAATATTATATTAAATCTATCTTAATATTATCATTTAATATAAAAACAAAAAAAATTAAAATAATTAAATATACAATATAAGAAAAAGTAAGCAATAAATAAATATAAAATATAAAAAAATATAAATATTACATTAAACATCTAGCGTAATATTAAAATTAGTAAATATACAATACTGAAAAAATAAATTAATAAATATATAATATAAGAAATAGAAAAGTACATTAAAAATCTATCTGCAAAATATATAATAAAATAAATAATAAGTAAATATTGCATTAAAAAACTATTATAATATTATCATTTGATATTAAAACAAGAAAATTAGAATAAATAAATATACAATATAAGAATAGTGAGATAATTAACATTTAAAAATCAATATAAATGCAAGAAAAAATAAACAATATAAGCAATGGAAAACTAAATTACACATCAATCTGAAAAATGTATAGTAAAATAAATATTAAATGAATATGAATATAAATATTACATTAAGCATCTAAAGTAATATTAAAATAAGTAAGTTAATAATATATGAAAAAATCAATACTAAATAAATATATAATATAAGAAATATAAATATTTCATTAAACATCTATCATGTTATTATAATTTGATATAAAGCAAGAAAATTAGAATATGTATATATACAATATAAAAAAAATAATAATAATAATTAAATATAAAATATAAAAATGGAAAAACTATATTAAATATCTATCTTAAAAATGTATATAAGAAATATACAATATAACAAATAGAAATATCACATTAAACATCTATCATAATATAAAAATAAATAAATATACAATATTAGAAATAAAAAACTATATTAAACATCTATCTGAAAATTGTATACTAAAATAAATAATAACTAAATATACAGTATATAAAATAGAAATATTACATTAAACATTTATCATTATATTACCATTAGATATAAAAGTAATAAAATTAGATTAATTAAATATATAATGTAAGAAACAATAAATAATAAAGACTTTTATAAAAAATAATAAATAATAAGTAAATATACAATATAAGAAATTTAAAAACTACAATAAACATCTATCTGAAAAATGTATATTTTTACATTTTTATTATTTTTAAATATTTTTATAAGTAAATGAATAACATAAAAATAAATAATAAGTAAATATACAATATAAGAAATAGAAATATTACATTAAACATTTATCGTAATATTATCATTTAATATAAAAGCAAGAAAATTAAAATAAGTAAATATAAAATATAAGAAAAAAAAAAGTAAATATAAAATATAAGAAATAGAAAAACTAAATTAACATCTATCTAAAAATTTAATAATAAATAAATAATCAGTAAATATACAATATAAAAAATATAAATATTACATTAAACATCTATCGTAATATTAGAATAAGTAAATATGCAATTTAAGAAAAAATAAATAATAAATAAATATGCACTAGATGAAATACAAATATTACGTTAAAAAATTATCTCAATATTGTTATTTAATATAAAAGAAAAAATATTAGAATAAATAAATATACAATATAATAAAAAAACTAAACAATAATTAAATGTACAATATAAGAAATAAGAATATTACATTAAATATCTAGCGTAGTATTAGAATAAGTAAATATACAATATAGAATGAAATAAATAATAATAATAATATATAATATAAGAAGTAAAAAAAGTATATTAACTATCTATCTGAAAAATGTTAAATAAAATAAATAATCAGTAAATAATATATTAAAAATATATATTAGTATTACCATTTGTTATAAAACAATAAGAATAGTTAGATAATTAACATTTGAAAATTAATATAGTTCTGCGCGTAGCGCGAATTAATCTCTAGTCAGCACAATAATAACAGAAGAGGTCTCTCCAGCCATGACACATCAGCTTTTTAAAGCTTTGTAAAACTGCGACATCAATTAATGAAAAAAACCTCAAAACCCAATGAAAACATTTTATGTGTCCACATCATTGTATACGTAAGCTTCTCTTCTTCTCTTAATATGTTTTGTCGTCGAAGCAATGTTCTTCACAAACGCCTGCGATCAAACAAGCCCATCGTCCCCGAATGTCATATATTGTTTACGGTCAGATTTCTAGAAGAGAGTGGCAGATTCAGATGACCATTCACCATTATTCATATGAGGAGCCAGCTGAAAGATACCTGGTCCGTGTTTGAAGATCAATCTCGAGGTTTTCTAGATGGAGAAGGATCAGTTTTTTTTGCCTATTGCTTCGTTGATGAAGATGAAGTGGTTTCGTTAAGTGAAACCACCATCCATGCTACCATCACCAGATGCTCCAACGACACTTGTTCCGGCTATCATCATATTCGGTGACTGTGATTGATATCAGAGCCGAACCTTTTCAGAGCTGCAACGCTTCTTCATTAAGTATTCCCACCTTATCTAAGTCCAAAGATTCAGGCAGCAACCTTTGCACTGGTATGAATTTCACTTATGCAACTTCATATTATGATGACAATGCAGCTCTCTTATCATTGTGAGTGACTGTTTTTTCTCATTTGTTACATTCTTTTTTTTTTTAATGAATGTTAAATTTATTCAACTCAAAAACCCTTTTTACAATGAATGCATCATGTTTTCTATTTGTAATCTAGATTAACAAAAACTTCAGAAAGAATATGTTATCGAGCTTCCAACCATCTCCTCATAGTGTCCTCATGTCCTTTTCCTCCCAGCAACCTGATCGTGGAGATCTTGTTTCTGATGTGTTTTTCAATGTGGCACTGCATTTGTGTCGCAGTTTGTGACAGTTCACCATGATTTGTTACATTCTTTCTTTTTTTGTATATACTCTTCTTTTCTTTGCAGCACGCTATTCCATTGTATCATCAGTGTTTCAAGGAATACAAGAGCGAACTCATAAAAGTTGCAGGAAGCAAACAATTTCATTCAAATTATTTCATTTTTGTTGTTCTTACTTTCAATGTGGTTTTCAGCATAAAGTTAAAGATCTAGGTGGACATGTATATATATGTATTTCATGAAAGTTTTAAAACCTTGTTAAGGGGTCGTTAAACCCTTCAAAAATGGTAAAACTTACTCCCATGGAAACCATTTCTCCTGATTATTGATGTGGTGATGATGTGAAAGCCTCTTAAGAAGAACGGTTGCAAGTGCTTGTTTGACATGTCTCGCAATGTCTCTGAAATCTGATTTAAGTTCTAGCAGAGTACAAGTCCCCGTTTAAGCAGTGTATTTTTTTCTGAAGAAAATTAGATTCAGTTTTGTCTTACAAGTTACAAGCAGGTGTGCAAGAATATATGGACAATTTTCACAAGCGGTGCACCATAACATGTGTCCCGCTCAATTGATGAGGGGTTGTTTTCTTTCTATGCTTGGACAACAAAATAGTTTAATTTAGTGTACAAGATCAAATGTCCACAACAGAGTCCAAACACACTGATCTACATAACAATATAACTTTCTTTCAATTTCTTAAAATAAACATTACTCAGGAAACATTAACACAAACCTATCAGCTATGAAATAGCACAAACTTGCATCGGAATCAAATAACATATTGGATAGATAAAATGGTATCTCACTAACAACAAACAAACACACAATTAAAGGGAGAAAACTCATTAAGCACCAAACATTGCAGAGAAATAGTGTCAGCACTGAACAGCTAGGAACCAAATAAAATTTTCTCATCAAATACAACTCGAAGATTAAAAAAAAGTGTAAATTTGGAAGGATACTCCAGAAAATGAACTTACGGATAATAGTAACGAATACATAGAAGAAATCTGACTCGTCTTCGAAGCTACATCAGCATTATATAAACAACATAATTAATAGAAAGTTAAACTTTTTTTAATATCAAACAAATAAGAATTTTACTTCAGTTTAAATTAATTAAATAAAAAGTTTATGTGAAGAACCGATCTTTACAATGTATTTCTACCAGTACACAAATATAGTATTAACATAAAAATAATTGAGCAAACTTCTTAGTAAACAAAAACATAAACTATACATTACAAACAAAACTTCTAAACTTTTTAGAAATACTATGAAATTAGAAGGAGACAAAAGTTTCTCAAAAACATCAGAATCTTTAAAATTCTCTCAAAGTTTAAAATTAAAACCTAAGCCTATTAATATTTACTAATCACATATTTTAAAACGAATATTTCAATATTATCAAGAAATTGTAAAAAATCATTTATCTAAGTAAATATAAATTTTATATAAAATTATATAAATATCTTCTAAAATTATATAAATATCTTATGCGGCGTAGCGCCGGTATTTACCTAGTATAGTATTAGTCAATATGTCTTGTGTTCGCCTACAGAAAAATGTTTTCATTAATGAAATCGTTATTAAATCGTTATTTAGACAACTTTTAAGTCCTACAATTTTCTCCTTGGCTGTCATCCGAGTGTCTTCATCAACAAGTATAATTTTGCATTTTTCTTATTTTTTTTCATCAAATATATAGATCAGATATCTAATTTTCGATTACAATTATTCAAAATAAAAAATGAATTATTTTAATGGAATTAATTTGTTAGTTGAGTATAGTGAAATCACCACGGTTGCTCACCGCTGAGCATTTCATCTCTGTGTAATCGCTTACACGATCTTGTTTTCAGACCACATAATAATACGAGGGTTTATGCCTAAATTTTCTAATCGAGAGTAAGATTTTTGGATCAATCCACATGATATTTTAAAATTGTTAAATCCAGATTTATCATAAGTTTTCCAACCTAAAATCAACTGGAGTAGTCATACTTGTTTATATATTATTGATATAAAACTTTCAATCATTTAACCGAAATCATGAAAGTAGTTATGAAAATTTAGAACTTTCACTGTCAATTAACTACTTCTATAATTTCATATCAGAACATGACAATCAAATGAAAAAATGTTGTGGTTTAATTGGGATCTCAAATGAAAGTTGATTTTGGATAGAAGAAAGCCCAAGTTAAAGCCCAAACAAATCTGCACCTTCATGTGTCAGAGAAAAGTGTTAATGAGGTTTAATGTAATATCTTAAATCATATTCATATCAAACCCAATCAAAACTTCAAAACTTTATTTTGGATAGCATTAGTACTTAGTATTCACTTACATGGTATTTCAAAGAACGTAGTGTTAGAATATTATTGAAAATGAGGGAGGATAAAGCACTCCAACTATTGTTATCACTGTTATGAAATAACTTATAATTTATAGTATCGGGAAATTTAAATAAGAGTAGAATTCAATACCCGTAGGAAGCAAATAACACTTAATATGAGAGAAAGAGTTTATTATAAGGAAGAAGAAGAAGATGTAATTGTGTACAAAAGAGTGAGATGAGTGATGGTATTTATAGTGAGCAACAATACATAAAATATCAAAGATGGTGCTTGATTTGGTAAATGAGTGGGTGATCATAGTGCTTGATGAGTAGATAATCATAGTGCTTGATGAGTAGATGATCATAGTGCTTGAGTTGGTAAAGGAGTGGAGGATCATTTCAAAGTTTATCTTATAACACTCCCCCTTGATCATCCATCTTGTATTAAGTTTCGTAACACTCTCCTTGGGGACCGGTGTCACTCTCCGCTCTCGCTTAACGTCTTTGTTGCCTCGTTAAAAACCTTTCTAGGAAAACCCAATGGGAAAAACCATAGTTAGGTAAAAAGAGTACAACTACGTAAGCTCCCCCTCGATTGAGCAGTCATAGATCCTTCTGATGACGCATTCCAATGTTATGGACATGTTTTCTGAATACCGAAGTAGGGAGTGATTTTGTGAAGAGGTCGGCTGCATTGTCGCATGATCGGACATATCTTACTTCAATCTCTTTCTTCTTCTCGAGCTCTTGAGTGTATGAGAAGAACTTTGGATGTATATGTTTTGTTCTATCACTTTTGATATATCCTTCCTTCGTTTGAGCAACACATGCTGCATTGTCTTCATATAGAATAGTTGGCCCCGTACTTTTGTCAATCCCACTACTTGAACAAATGTGTTGGCTTATTGATCTTAGCCATACACATTCTTTACTTGCTTCATGGAGTGCGATGATCTCAGCATGATTTGAAGAGGTAGCCACAAGCGTTTGTTTCTGAGAACGCCAAGATATAGCAGTGCCTCCGATCGTAAAAACATATCCTGTTTGCGATCGGGCTTTGTGTGGATCTGAAAGATATCCTGCATCTGCAAAACCAACCATTTGACCATTTGAATCTTTAGGGTAAAATAAGCCTAAATCAATAGTCCCTTGTAGGTAACGAAAGACATGTTTAATTCCATTCCAATGTCTTCGTGTTGGAGATGAGCTAAATCTTGCTAGAAGATTAACAGTGAATGATATATCAGGCCGTGTACAATTTGCAAGGTACATCAACGCTCCAATTGCACTTAGATATGGTACTTCCGGACCAAGTATCTCTTCTTTTTCCTCAGGTGGTCGAAATGGATCACTTTCAATGTTAAGTGATCTAACGACCATTGGGGTGCTAAGAGGAGTTGATTTATCCATGTTAAATCGTTTCAACACTCTTTTAGTGTATGTGGATTGATGCACAAATATACCATTTTGTGAATGTTCTATTTGTAGGCCAAGACAATACTGTGTCTGTCCAAGATCTTTCATCTCAAATTCTCCTTTGAGATAGTCTGATGCCTTTTGTATTTCTTTTTGAGTTCCAATAATATTTAGATCATCAACATATACCGCGATTATCACAAATCCGGATGTTGTTTTCTTGATGAAAACACATGGGCATATAGGATCATTCACATATCCTTCTTTTGTTAAATGTTCACTGAGACGATTGTACCACATACGTCCAGATTGTTTTAACCCATATAATGATCTTTGCAATTTTATTGCACATAACTCTTTAGGTTTGGAACTTAATGCTTCTGGCATTTTAAATCCATCAGGGATTTTCATGTAGATATCAGTATCTAATGATCCGTATAGATAAGCTGTAACAACATCCATGAGACGCATCTCAAGATTTTTATCAGCGGCTAGACTCATCAGGAATCTAAATGTGATCGCATCCATTACAGGAGAATATGTTTCCTCATAATCAATACCAGGTCTTTGAGAAAATCCTTGGGCTACAAGGCGAGCTTTATACCTTGTAATCTCATTTTTCTCATTTCGTTTTCGAACGAAAATCCATCTGTACCCAACTGGTCTCACATCTTCAGGTGTGAGTACAATAGATCCAAACACTTTTCGTTTGTTAAGCGAATCAAGTTCGATTTGTATTGCTTCTTTCCATTTATTCCAATCATGTCTCTTTTGACATTCATATATGGATTTCGGTTCTGGATCATCGGTATCTTCATTTACCTCACTTGACACGATATATGAGAAAGCATCATCAAGGTCATTTTGTTCATTTCTATTCCATATCCTTTTATTATGGATGTAATTAATAGAAATCTCATGATTATCTTTCGATTCATGATGCTCTGATTCATCAGAGTCCTTATCATTTATTTCTTCCAAAATATTTTCTGCTATTTTGGGTGCATCATATATTTCAGCTTTCTTCTGTTTCCTAGGATTCTTATCCTTAGAACCAGCAGGTCTACCACGCTTCAGGCGTGTTTTTGGCTCTCGTGTGTCATCCTCCTTTTCTTGTTCATTTGGCATTTTGATACGAGCAGGAGCATTTGCAGCTGGTATATGAGATTTAGTTACCGTCTTGGTATCTGCAAATGCATCAGGTAGCTGGTTAGCTATACTCTGTAAATGCATAATTCGTCGAACTTCTAGTTCTGACTCTTTAGAAGGAGGATCAAGATATAACAATGATGGTACACTCCATTTTATATCACTTCCAACATTTTTGTTTTCTCCCCCTAGAACTGGGAATACATTTTCGTCAAAATGACAATCAGCAAAACGTGCTGTAAAGACGTCACCAGTCTGTGGTTCTAGGTATCTTATAATTGATGGAGAATCACAACCAACATATATTCCCAACCTTCTTTGTGGTCCCATCTTTGTTCGTTGTGGTGGTGCTACAGGCACATATACCGCACAACCAAAGATTCTAAAGTGGGAAATGTTTGGTTCTCGACCAAACGCTAACTGTAGTGGAGAATACTTATGGTATGCACTCGGTCTGATCCGAATGAGTGCTTCTGCATGCAAAATGGCATGTCCCCATACAGAGGTTGGAAGTTTTGATCTCATGATCAATGGTCTTGCAATCAATTGCAGACGCTTAATTAAAGATTCAGCCAAACCATTTTGCGTATGAACATGAGCAACCGAATGTTCAACTTCAATTCCCATTACCATACAATAGTCATTGAATGCTTGGGATGTGAATTCACCAGCGTTGTCTAGTCTAACTCTTTTAATAGTATAATCAGGAAACTGTGCTCGCAGTTTGATTATCTGAGTTAGAAATCTCGCAAATGCCACATTTCGAGATGATAATAGACAAACGTGTGACCATCTACTGGATGCGTCAATTAATACCATAAAATAGTGGAATGGTCCACATGGTGGATGTATCGGTCCACATATATCACCTTGAATTCTTTCAAGGAACTTTGGTGATTCTTTATCGATTTTGGTTGGCGATGGCCTTACGATCAATTTTCCTAGAGAACATGCAACACATGTCATTTTATTCCCTTGAGAAATCTCCTGGATTTTCAATGGATGACCATGTGAACTTTCTATGATTTTACGCATCATTGTAGTGCCTGGGTGGCCAAGGCGATCATGCCATAACGTGAACTCTTCTGGGTTCCGTTTTACTACAAGATTTGATTCGATCTCATCGATATAAGTATGATGTAATCCCGAAGGAAGTTCTGGAAACTTTTCCAATATGTGTTTTCTGCCACATTTTTCAGAAATTACATACATGTATTTCTTTCCATCCTCAGTTGCAGACTGAGTATCATATCCGTGAAGATATATGTCTTTAAAACTCAACAAATTCCTTTTAGAACTCGGAGAGTATAAAGCATTATTTATGGAAAATTTTGTTCCATTCGGCAAAGTAAAGTTTGCTTTACCAGTTCCTTCAATCACGTCTGCAGGACCTGATATTGTATTGACGACAATTCTTGTCGGTTTTATATCAGAGAAATATCTCTTTTGTCTCAGAATAGTGTGCGTTGTTCCACTATCTGGTATGCATATTTCACGAATCCGTTTCTTGGATTTTGCTCCATTAGTATTTTGATCCATTTCTGAAATTATCATAAACATTAAATAAAAGTGAAACGTGAAATTTATTCATTGATTATATAAAGAAAACACACAATAATTATACAAATATTGTTGTTAAAACAACATTATTCTTTGAAAACATAATTATTATACATTACAAATGAGGACTATTCAGCAGTCTTATTAGAAACATTTCCGTACTCTTCAAGAGTATTCTAGTCCAGCTCATTTGCGAAATCAGAGGATTCAAGGTATGAGGTCCCTTCAACGTTTTCCGTGAGGTTCACCTCTTTAGCCTTTCCTTTTATGGATTCTTGATATAACTTGCACAAATGTGGGGGAGTACGACAGGTACGGGACCAATGTCCTTTACATCCACATCTGTAACATACAGTCTCACTTTTCTTTGTGGTATCCTCTTCGGTTTCTTTGCCTTTATGAGGTTGTTCAGATCTAACCCATTTGTTAGATCTAATACTTTTAGGATAGTAAGGCTTTCCACGTTTGTTGTTGAAACGCCGACCACGACCTCGATTGGTATGGTTTCTCCTTCCCGAATATTCTACCGCCGTAGCATTCACTTCGGGAAATGCCTTGGCTCCCGTGGGTCGGGAATTATGGTTTTTGATTAGTAACTCATCGTTCTTTTCAGCCAACATGAGTGTTACCATCAATTCAGAAAATTTGGTGTACCCACATTTTCTGTAAATTCGGGATAAGACGTTGTGTTCTTTGTGGAAGGTATTGTATGTCTTGTCAAGCATTTCTGCTTCGGTGACAGGGTTACCACAATATTTTAATTGTGCAACTATCCTCAAGATAGTGGAATTGTAATCTCTAACCCTTTGGAAATCCTGAAACCTCAGGGTTTTCCACTCTTCAAGAGCGTGAGGGAGATTGATTTCCTTTTGATTATCGAATCTGTCTTTCAAGGCTTGCCATAGTACAGATGGGTCCTCAACGTCTCCATAGTCGTGAGTTAGATTCTCATCTAAGTGCTTCTTCAGGAAGATTATCGCCTCGGCTATATGCTCGGGTGGCGATTTGTTACCGACTTTTATAGCTTCAGATATCTTTTTTATTACAAGATAAGGTTTCACATTTGTGACCCATCTGACATAGTTTTCGCCGGTTACTTTTAGAGCCGGGAACTGGAGTTTCTCGATGTTTGCCATTTGTATTTCTAAAACACAAAATAGTAATTTTATTAGAACTTCATAATTTAAAAACCGTTTACATTAATCATACAAGCAATTACAAGGAGAAGCGATGTAAATAAAATTAAACCGATATTCATCTTAAATTCACTCGGAGTAAATTCTCCAACGAATGAACCATAAATAGAAACACAAATAAAAATGGCACATAAAAACAAAAGTGCGCGAATCATCTTTCTTGAAATGAAAAATCGGAGGAGAGCGATTTGAAATTTTTGAGAGAAGATGAAATGTTTTGGATGATGAAATGGAGTGAAAATGAGTTGTATTTATAGATGAAAATTACTGTTCATGACCGTTGGAGAAAGGGGAAATTTTTGAAAAATTTTCTTTGTGACCGTTGGGGTTAAATCGAGTGCACCAAAAATTAGTCTGAAAATATCGTATTAAACGGTCAATCAAATCTATAAAATTTCATAAAAGTGAAAAATTATGACAATGAAATATTTATGTTATATGACAACAAATCATGCGACGGCTCAGCCGATCAATGCAGAATAATAAATAAATTATACGGCGGCTCGGCCGACCAATTAATAATAAACAGAATATAAGGCGGCTCAGCCGACCAATAAATAATAAACAGGATATAAGGCGGCTCGGCCGACCAATAAATAATAAACAGGATATAAGGCGGCTCGGCCGACCAATAAATAATAAACAGGATATAAGGCGGCTCGGCCGACCAATAAATAAATTAAATTACTAGTAAATAATATAGGCGGTATTCCGGCCATTATAACATGATATAAATAATAGTAGAGGCGGTATACCGACCATTATAACAGGGTATAAATGATACAAATAAATTTTACCAAATCGCAGAGTGATCGTGCTGATAACGTGTTATGAAATAACTTATAATTTATAGTATCGGGAAATTTAAATAAGAGTAGAATTCAATACCCGTAGGAAGCAAATAACACTTAATATGAGAGAAAGAGTTTATTATAAGGAAGAAGAAGAAGATGTAATTGTGTACAAAAGAGTGAGATGAGTGATGGTATTTATAGTGAGCAACAATACATAAAATATCAAAGATGGTGCTTGATTTGGTAAATGAGTGGGTGATCATAGTGCTTGATGAGTAGATGATCATAGTGCTTGATGAGTAAATGATCATAGTGCTTGAGTTGGTAAAGGAGTGGAGGATCATTTCAAAGTTTATCTTATAACAATCACCAATTAACTTTGAATTGAAAAACGCAACACTTACAAAAATGAAAGCATCTTTAAAAGCTCCAGAACTAACCGCACTTACCACATTTATAACTTTATCATACGAATTGGTTTTTGAATTGCATAAATTTTATTAGTTGCATATAAACTTATAGATAGCCCTTGACAATGTCTGATATTAGGCCCATTCTGTGTTCTGGCTAATTTTCTTGCTGTATTTTCTGTTTGTTTTTGTCTGAGGAAATGTGTAGGTTCATGGTCACAACTCACAAGACGTCAAAACCCACCTGCACTACTACTTCATTCAGCACTGTATGGTCTTTTTCCAAAGTCATTAAATCAATAAATAAATAAAAAGAACTTAACTTTGAAACATTATTGCTATTCGCACCACATCTCCATTACTTTTTGACTTTTATTGCTTTGCTTTATTTCAAAACCACAAAATGATTAACTTTTTGGTAACTAGTAAATTAGATTTTACACAATGAATAAGGTGTTTTCTCTCCTATTGTATTTGTTGTTGTTTAGAATCTACCAATTCGAATTATTATTTCTACATATATAAAAAGAAACACTTGGCATCTAAATCTTGATATATAATGCACATATATTGAAGAAATTTAGGTACAAACATCATCGCAAAAAAAAAGGATTAGATTCTAGTGAGAGTTGAACAAAAAAAAAATTCTACTGAGTAAGATTACCAATAGAATATCGAACAAAATTGTTTTTTATTAAAATAGTGCGAAGTGAAAAAAAAAGGAAATACTTTTATTTCTTATAAAGGAAAGAAAAGTTGTAAATGGGTCAACCGCAATCGCTCTCAATGGCACCACTATAGTGGAAGTAGGGCCCTCATCATCAACTCTCTTCACATGAGAATTTTCAAAGGAAAGAGATAGATACGGTCCACCACATGCTAAGAGATCGAGTCAAGTTTAATTTAATTTGGTCTAAAGACCATTTAATGAAACTATTAATTAATTAATTGCTTCGGTAGACCACGTCCCTTTTGTGCTACCAATTAAAACACCTAAATTTGAAAGTTTCTAACAAGCCTTATTCTTTTTCTTCTTTTCTACACAAAAACCTTTGACCAAGAAATATTCAAGGCACAATTAAAATAGAGAATTTGTACTTCCTACACACAACTTTTTCTTTATTTGCACTTCATACTCTATATCCCTCCAATTTTCTTCCCCCCAACATTACCATTTTTCCCCCATTCAATGATATCCCACCTTTGTTAGTATATTTAGCTAATTTACTCATTAAAATATCAGTCAGAATAATTAGATGGGGCATTTTGCAAATATGCCCATTACCTCTCAATCCATATGCCTTAGTCCACTTTCAATTATATTTGAAAATGACTTTTAACTATGACTTTTGACCCAAGATATTATCTCCAAACAATGACCAAAAGTAATTTGTACTCTAGTGTTTCAAACCGTAAACAGACTATATACAGAAGCCAGTAACTATCATATAAGACGTTTAAAAACATCCCGAGAAACATTTGAAAAATTAAAACCTTAATTTTGTATTAATTAAAAAAAATTTCAAATTCTAGGTGACACTCTAAATGTCTTATAAATTCAATTTCAAAGAATTCTAGAACATCTAATATAAAATATAGTTTAATCTAATGGTGTCACATTATTCCATAATTATATAACACTAGAGAACATTATATTAACATAAAATATAAGAAGTATGTATTCTTTCTTTAAATAAAAGCTACGGAATTACCTAATATGATTTACATATATATGGCAATTAATTATTATGAATAATAAAGATTTGATAACAATTTTTGCATCCTTCTTCATTTTTGTTTAAATTTATATTATTAAAAAAAAACAATATAATAAAAAAATTAGATTTTTTCTTATATCTTATATTTTAAATTTTTTAAAATGACTTTAAATTACAAAAATGAAGAAACCTTATATGTTATATTTTTTTTTTTAAAACGACTTTAAAATACAAAAAAGAGAACACCTTATATGCTATATTTTTCTTATATATTAGAATTTTCCTATATGTTATATTTAAAAAATTTTTAAAACGACTTTAAATTACAAAAATGTAAATTTTCCTTAAGTATACGACTAAAAACATTAAAATGACATGTATCAATTCGACGGTTGATTTGAAAGCTTTCAAAACGATATGTAAGAAAAAAGTCAAAATAATTTAACTGTGGAAACAATACTGTTCACTTTTTTCAAGTATGTGTTCGAGAGAAAAAATAAAGATTTTATGTCATAATTTGTTTAATATCCACTAGAAAACATTATATTAACCTAAAATATAAGAAGTGTGCATTATTTCCTTAAATAAAAACTACGGAATTACCTAATATGATTTACATATACATGACAATTAATGATTATGAATAATAAAGATTTGATAACAATTTTTGCATCTTTCTTCATTTTTGTTTAATTTTATATTATTAAAAAAATAAACAATCACATTAACCATATAATAAAAAAAAATTAGATTTTTTCTTATATGTTATATTTTGAATTTTTTAAAATGACTTTAAATTACAAAAAAGAGGAAATCTTATAAGTTATATTTTTTTAAAAAAGCGACTTTAGAAAACAAAAATGAAGACACTTTATATGTTATATTTTTCTTATATGTTAGATTTTTTCTTATATGTTATATTTTGAATTTTTTAAAACGATTTTAAATTACAAAAATGTAAGTTCTCCTTAAGTATACGACCTAAAACATTAAATTGACATGTATCAGTTCATTGGTTGATTTGAAAGCTTTCAAAACCATATGTAAGATAAAAGTGAAAATAATTCAACTGTGAAACCAATACTGTTCACTTTTTCAAGAATGTGTTCGAAAGAAAAAATAAGATTTTTATGTCATAATTTGTTTAATGTCCACTAGAGAACATTGTATTAACCTAAATTATAAGAAGTGTGTATTATTTTCCTAAACAAAAGCTACGAAATTACCTAATATGATTTACATAAATATGACAATTAATGATTATGAATAATAAAGATTTGATAACAATTTTTGCATCCTTCTTAGTTTTGTTTAATTTTAAATTATTAAAAAAATAAACAATCACATTAACCATATAATAAAAAAATTATATATTTTCTTATATGTTATATTTGGAATTTTTTAAAATGACATTAAATTACAAAAATGAGGAAATCTTATATGTTATATATATTTTTTAAACGATTTTAAAATACAAAAATGAGGACACCTTATATGTTATATTTTTCTTATATGTTATATTTTGAATTTTTTAAAATGATTTTAAATTACAAAAATGTAAGTTTTCCGTAAATATACGACTAAAAACATTAAAATGACATGTATCAGTTCGATGGTTGATTTGAAAGCTTTCAAAACCATATGGAAGATTAAAGTCAAAATAATTCAACTGTGAAAACAATACTGTTCACTTTTTCAAGAATGTGTTCGAAGGAAAAAATAAAGTTTTTATGTCATAATTTGTTTAATGTCCACTAGAAAACATTATATTAACCTAAAATATAAGAAGTGTGTATTCTTTCCCTAAATAAAAGTTACAAAATTACCTAATATGATTTACATATATATGTCAATTAATGATTATGAGTAATAAAGATTTGATAACAATTTTTGCATCCTTCTTCATTTTGTTTAATTTTATATTATTAAAAAAATAAACAATGATATTAACCATATAATAAAAAAAGTAGATTTTTTCTTATGTTATATTTGGAATTTTTTAAAATGACATTAAATTACAAAAATGAGGAAACCTTATATGTTATATTTTTTTTTAAAAACGACTTTAAAATACAAAAATGAAGATACCTTATATGTTATATTTTTCTTATATGTTAGATTTTTTCTTATATGTTATATTTGAATTTTTTAAAATGACTTTAAATTACAAAAATGTAAGTTTTCCTTAAGTATACGACTAAAAACATTAAAATGACATGTATCAATTCGATGGTTGATTTGAAAGCTTTCAAAACCATATGGAAGATAAAAGTTAAAATAATTCAACTGTGAAAACAATACTCTTCACTTTTTTCAAAAATGTGTTCGATGGAAAAAATAAAGTTTTTATGTCGTAATTTGTTTAATGTTCAATCTGATCAACCCATGATGTATTAATTATAGTTTTGTTCCATCATTTTTAATAAAAATTGATCTGATCTATCGGAAAGAAATTATATAATAACAACAAAAAATATTGTTTATATATAAATAAAATTATCAAATATATAAAAAAAATTATCGATACTATATAGAAATAAATTCACCATGCGCTTTGCACAGGTCTTATCCTAGTCTATAATTAGTTATCATTAGGCTGACAATATAGGTAAAATGGGGTCATACATATCTCAAAACCCAATCACATTATATGAAAATGAAATAAAAGAAAACAAAGGAGAAGAAAAAAGATAGTCAAAAGATTACTTACTCCGTAATTTAATATCCTCTTTTTTAGACAGCTAAGCCCCACTCTTTCTATCCAATTTACTCTTTTATTCGTTTTTCATTTTTTTTTCTTTAACACTTTGCTTTTTCAATTTGTTTTCACTTTTTCTAAGGCGTAAAGAAGGGAGAAAAAAAAAATTAAAAATTAAACTTTTATTTTATTTTCTTAACTCCTTTTCCATTGTTACTATGGTTATTTCATCATCAAATCCTTTAGCAAAAGAAAGCTGGACCAATCTCTTCTTCACTTGTGTACTAAAAACAAATTTTGGGAGAATGCAACAAGTTGTGTATCCTATTTTTTTTTTTATCAAACTACTACTTCATTCCATAAATTAAAACTTACACCCCATTAACTCAGTAGAACTTCAGGATTGACAGAAAACAAAAAAATCA
This sequence comes from Brassica napus, assembly GCF_020379485.1. Lineage (NCBI taxonomy): Eukaryota > Viridiplantae > Streptophyta > Magnoliopsida > Brassicales > Brassicaceae > Brassica > Brassica napus. The sequence goes on along the minus strand of NC_063450.1, from coordinate 22,032,890 downwards.
CTAGAATCTTTTGAACAGAAACAAATTCCACAACTAATCTAGTTTTCATATTCTACTCTTTCGAATCTTAATCGTTATTTCTCAGTAACTGTAAAATTGTAATGATGGAGTCTAAACTCGACAAAAATGATCTAAACAAGTCAAATATGAGCAATGAAACCAATAAACACCTTAGAGATTAATACAATTTCAAATCGCAGTTGGCTTGGGCAAACATTTCATCTGAGCATTACAATCATCTCTGATATATAACACAAGTCTCATCAGGATTCATTTCAATTCCCATTATAATTATAAATATATAATTAAAAATCACAAAGGAAATGATATTCTTTTTAAAATAAAAAATTAGAGTTGGTTTCATTCATTCAAGAACTAGAATCTGTGGAAGAACCTGAGACCCGAGGAGAAGTCAGCGGAAACAGAGGAAGAAGACGAGGCTCTGAATCCATCGGAGTTGTCGCCGGAGACGGATGCAGATAAAAGCCTCTCTCTTTCATAGCCTTCTCCTCGGCATCGTCGGGGCTCTGACTCGATGACCCGGATCGATTAAACGGGTCGGGTATAAGAGGAGTGACCGGGCTCAAAACGAGAGACGGGAAATCGAGGATGCTTGGAGAGAGGATCTCGGGTTTCCGGGGAGAGAAAGCTGAGTTAACCGGGTTGAAAACCGGGTTTAACGGGTTGATTTTGAGATTCTTCATCGAGTTACGGCGCTCGTAGAGACGGAACCCTGAGGAAGAAGAAGAAGACTGTTTCTTGTTTACGGCTTTGATTGGAGGGATTGGGAATTGGGAAGGAGAGGATCTCGGGTCGGTTTGATGGGTCGGGTTGGGTTTGAGAGAGGAGGTGTTGTGTTGTTTGGGTCTGTCGGAGGATCCGGTTAGCATCTGGACGACTTGTTTGAAGGAACAAGTGTCGGCTTGGACGAAAGTGGTTGGGTATGGGTTTCCGGATTCGGATCTAGTGGTTACCTGTCGGGTCGGAGTTGTTGGTGGTTTGTTGTTGTTGTTGTTGTTGCTCTCAGTGCTACTGCTCATACTGCAGCTGTTGTTGTTGTTGTGGCATCGAGGAGATGGAATCAGATTCGTTGAAGCATCTCTGTATCTCTCCATTGAAGAGATGATAGAGAGGAAGATTAGGGAAGAGAGAGAGAGAGAGAGGATTGTGTTTTGGTTCGGTGAGAGAAAATGTTTCCGTGGGCTCTATTGACTCTTTATTAGTCTTTTTTATGTTCTATACTCTCTTCAAATTGTCACGCGCTCAACTGGAGAGTAATTCACACTCGCAGTCGTCAGATGGAAAAAGAATATTTGACGAAAAACTTTTCTCGTGGTAGCTATTTTCTTGTTTTGTTGGTAGAGAGCCAATTACTTTCTACACTCGTTGTGTGGCTCATCATCATTGCCTATGGTTTCAGTCTCGCCCAATAAATGTTACAGGTTGTGACTAAGTCTCTAACAACGAAAGTATTTAATTTCCTGAGTGGAAAATGTTGAACTCAAATAACCAATGATATTTTAGAAGACTAAGACATTAATGGGACCCTTTTGGTCAATATAGTAAATACTCGAAGTGATCTTATTATCTTAAGTTTAAATTAGGTTTTGTTTTGGTCATCTCAATTTAATTGATAACAGGAGAAAAACAAAGATACAAAAGCCACGTACATGAATAAACACATTGAAATCTCTGGAAACATAGCCCAAAAAAGGAAAACGTACTCCCAAACAAAAGAGACTAGGACTAAACCAAAAACTAAAACGATAGCTAAAGATCTTCAAATAAAAGCCATAAACACCTCTTGATGAAGATAATAGAAAGAAATCAAAAATCTTTGATCAGCTGGCAATCATGCATTGAGAGTACACAAGAGAGGGAACGATGCCAAGAACTGAGCACTAGAAACGAGAGAGGATGAAAATAAATTGGGAGGATCACTTATTAAAAGACTGAGAGCATGGCTCCTTCCAAACTGGAGATGGAGAAATGTCAGGAAACCAATTTCTTCTACATGATTGATGTTTGACTTTTTCTGCTCACAACACACTACCACGCCAATACTAAGACAACGCTATCACCGTTGTTGAAGTAGAGACAAGTAAAGAACAAGCCTAGAATTAACCAAGTACTGGCATGGCACAACTACTCTGAATCAAAGACCAAACAACAGATGTGCAAGATAGATAAAACATAAACCCTGCAGCCGACCAGACAAGATCGACACCATCTGAAAGTAAATCGATTGATAAACCCAGCTCTGAAAAAAAACAAAAAGCTTTAAATCAGTACGATGCAGAGAAAAGATGAAGAAGGAAAACTAACAAAAACTAATTACAAGCATAGAACGAAAGGATCTGCTCCTATGTTGTCTAAGCCACCAGAGCTGACCAATGAGACTTTTAGATTTTAGAAGAGAGAAGAAGCAGAAGAAGAGGGCCAACAAAAATTTAAATTATTTATCTACATGAATTAGGAAGTATAGTTTCCAAAAAGTATATTTACTAAACATTTTTTTGTTTTACAAATATTAATTTTTAAAATTTTAGTTACTTTATCAATCGATATAGATAAATTATATATTTTAAAATTATTAGCTAGAATATTTGAATTCATTAAATATTATTGTTTAATAATTATTAAAACATATATAATACAATAAATTATAAATTTAATTATATTATTTAATATATTTTTAATATGCGTAAAACATTTTAAAAATCAGTTTTTTAGAAGCGGAAGGAAAAATGTATAACAAGTGCAGAAAGCTTTTATTAGAACTAATCTAATCAACAAAATTTTGTTCGTTTTCTCTCTTATCTTTTAAAGAGATAAAATTCTCTCTATTTTCATTCTTATCAATATCAAATATTTCGGAAGGAATAGAGAAAAATAAAGATAATTTTGTTTTTTGATGTTTATATTTCGATCTTAGATCGATCTTGTCTTCGCGTTAGGTGATTGTCTCTTTGCTTAGGCAATCTTTGCGGTGGTGTTTCGATCATTTTCTGGGCAAATATTCAGTTTCTTATTTATTTTATGGGATTGATTGGATAAATAAAGTTATGATCTTGATGATCGGATTTGTCTGAGCTTCTTCCCTCACAAAAATTGATTTATCCCGACTGTTTTCTTTGGAGTTCTTCTTCTCGTTGGTTATCCTCCAAATATATCAACCTTTGCTATTATGTTATCTAAGCAAAGTGTTCTTACAAGATGAAGATTGAGTTTTGCAAGTTTTTCTTAACGATTTGTTTCAGTTTAAAAATAGTAGAAGCTTGTTATATGCAAGTATTTCAACAAAGACTGATAACAAATCATTTCAAGTTTTTTGGCGGTTACACATCTAGCGAAAAGAATGAAACTTTCGATGAAGACAGAGGCGTTTTAGGGAAAAAGAAGCACGGAAGTGGAATTAAATTAGGGATGGATCTCTAGCTCTATGATTGTCTCGTAACAAATCTCTGGAGTTTAAGCGGCCTTTGTTCCGGCGATGTCGTAGTCGGTCTTTGTTCCAGCAAGGATCTAAACCCTTCCCCATTTAAGGACACGTCGAAGACCACGTAGGAACACATGTTGTTCAATGCATATGTCTATCTTTATGTTTGGCATTTATGTGGGTTTAATTAATTTGTGTAATGGGTTTGACTTTCCACTTGTATTTCTAAGCCTTAAAGGCTATAATGAAATAAAATGAAAGTTGACAAAAAAAATATCTAATCAACACATAGAAAAGAACTAATCCAATCATTGGGTTTAAGAAAACACAAACAAAGAAGAAAGGCTAGTCTAAGTCTTCGAAACCCTAGCCGTCGCGAGCAAGTATCTACCGTACCGCTTCTCAAAGACCAGCTTCGATGGCTCCATCAGCATCGGAGTCGGTCTCTCCTCTTTTCCTTCTCAACTGTTCTGTCTTTGTGTATGCGATTTTTGCTTGAGTTTATACTTTTGATGGTTTGAACAGTATATTTGAAGCATCTCAGATACCGGCGAGGTGCATGGTTTCAGATCTGATTGTCTCCTTCCTTCTGTTGAAGCCGGAGATCTGGATCTACTAGATTGACGGTGGGATTTGTTCCCTTCTCTTGGTGTCGTTAAGCGTGGGTGAAGATATTTTGTGACGTGTTGGTATTAGCTTGAAGTCATGAGACTGCTGCTTATGTTCAGTTCTTGGTGTCATGGTCTCTTCATCTCAACCTAAGTTCGTTATTTGGATCCGTCTTTGTGATTTGTGTTCGATGTGGAGGTATCTACTAGACCTTTTCTTGGTCCTCTGTGGATATGGGATATGGTTTTTAGACGAAGCAGATGACTTGTTCTTCAGTTCTTCTCTTGCGAGGAGGTGGGCAGTCTTTGTTCTGTAGGTCATTTGGTTTTCTTGCGAGTGTCCGCGTGTAAGAGCTGGTGGTCTTCTTTGACGTTTTCTCAAGTGGCGTTTCAAGTTCTTTGGTCCTTGTACCTTAGTTATAGTGAGGGATTTTGGTCATGCAAGTTTCAGATGGATAGTAGCTGCTGGAGTTGATGTAGATTTGACCTCGAGATTGTTTCTGATGTTGATGTTCTAGTTTGGCTTGGTGATGTTTCATTCAGGGTTGGGATCGCTCAAGACTTTTGCTCTTTAGTTCAGCTTTAGTGTTACCATGTTCTATGGAAATGTAGTTAGTAATTATTTGATCATCAGTCTCAGCTCTAGTTCCACTGTCTCTAAATATTACTTGTCTACTGTTTTAAAATTTATCGGTTGTTTTGGTTAGTATCATGTCTCCTTTTTTTAGGCTATTGTCTCCTGAGATTTATTCACGTTCTGCTGGCTTACGTATTTCGGTGAATGAAATGAATTTTTGAGTTAAAAAAAATATAATCATTGGGTTCATTGGGTTGACAAAGTAAAATACAAGTTAGGGCTGTGATTTTGTAGGTATACGCTTTCATATACAGTCCAAAAGGTTTGGGCTCAAATTCATTGGGCTAATAATCTTAAAGCCGATATGAATTAATTTTATTATACATCTTACCAGTCAAGCTCGGTGTGAGTTAAGAAATTTATCCGACAAAGTTGGGCCGTGTATCCCACGTACCGAAAGACAAAACAATCACCAAAATTTTATTTTCTTTTTGAAATTTGATACTAAAATGAACGAATTAGGACATAAGCAGCTGTCATACAATCTCAATTCTCAATCATGATACAGGTGCAGGGAGTCTGTTCACCACCACCATAAATTTCCTTTTAAGGTTCCAAATGGTAAAAGCAGATCAAGCGGTGCAGATCAAGCAGATCATGCAGATCAAGCAGGACAAGTGCAGACCAAGCGGATCATGCAGGAGAGATGCAGATCAAGCAGAACAAGTTATGTTTCAAAGTTATGAATGGCAAAAGCAGTTCAAAAGTGCATATCATATATTGAAACAATAAAGATTACACCAAAATATCAAAACACATAATAAAAAATACATAAACAAAGGTAAAATAATTTAATGATTTGCCCATAACATATCGGCAATGTTGTCTCTAATGTTTGTCATATGATCTCCATCAGCCATATTTTTTGTCTCCATGTCACTATATCATTTTCAGAATCTTCGTTACTGGTATTTGTATGTCCCATTTCTTCAACAAAATCTTCGTTACTGCACCTTCTTTTTTTATCTCCCACCCTACAACACAAGATTCTTTTTCCAATTAACTATACTATATTTTGAATTATTAATATATGTATTATATACGTGATCAAATTAATATATATGAATGAAACTTACTGTAAGAATGAATGAAGCTTACGACAGTACTAGTATAAAAGAACTACAACACTTTTTTTTCTAAGAATGGTAGTGCACATAACTTTTTTTTGTTGTCTAGAACCTCTTTTAATCGAAGAAGTATGGAACTACGTATGTTCTTACTCTCTTTATTTATAAGTGTTGAATTATTAATATTTTCAGAATTAATTTAATTTTACTAAACAATTCTATTGGATGAAAAAATGGTGGAATCCGTGAACTGCATCAAAAGTTGAGAGGGTAGAAGGACATGCAGATCATCTGCTTTTACACAGATAAAGACAAAAAAAGTTACCATTGGACAGGTCTCCTGCTTTTCTTTTCTGGAAAGGTTAAAAATTGTGATTGGCTGTGGCAGTACAAAAAATACTAATGTGCAAGACATCTGCTAACGATCTGCCTCACCATTCACACTCTAAGAAACAACAAAATAATTCCGTTGAACCGGAATCTAAAGCCCTAAACCAACGTCTACTAACCCGGTTAGCTTCTTTAAGAGAACCACATGTTGAGCAGGCTTCATGCTATGAGCTAAAGTAGAAACCCTTTCAAAACCTTATAAGCTTTCCCAAGCTTACTCTCTTCCTGAAAACATTTATTTTACTTGAGCTCCTTGAACATTTTGATCGATTTCCAACAAACTGAACTGAACTACTGTGGTTCAATATAGTTTCTGTCTGAAATTTTTCAGTTTGATTAGACTATAAAAATCTAAATACTGGATGTTTACTTCGTTTGTTGGCAATTTTTTCAAATGACCAGCAATAAAATAGACATTTGAGACCTTGTTATAAAAGGGTAAAGGCCCTAAAGATCATCTAAGATAGAGGCCTATGAAAAAACTCTCAAACAAAAACATGGTAATATGGTGATCATCTTTCGTCCATCAATTTAAAAAGGCACAAGAAAACATACTGAAAATTATTGGTCACTGTGAAAGTGCATCACTAGATCGTCGCGCCACTGGCCCATAGACCCTTTCTTCTTGTTAATCACTTCAATTTCAACGAGCGATCGACTTAAATTAATTTTTTTGTTATCTTGAAATTAACTTGTCTTTTTTGAACTTTGAGATGTGATGGGAAATTATGTCAGACACGTGGCCGACAATTTCACAGCTGATTTTTCTCCGAATCCAAGAACCCACTAGAAAGTAGAAAACCCTATTCGATGATTCTCCCTTCCTTTCGTCATTATTACCATTCTTTGTAATCATCTGTTTTTGTCTGCAGCGTAACTATAAAACATTTTAATTAAATCAAGTATTAGGAAAATAGAAATTCAAAATTTCTAGTACAAGCTACTCGTTCTTTGCAATGATATATTTCCCATGGTTAAAGCATCTTCTTATTGGCAAATTTTATTTATTGTATATAATATTAATATAAATATGTTACGAGATTGAGAGGTTTCTTCTTGGTTACTCCTTTTCAAAATTTTCATTATTTTAGTACTGACAATTTTGGTGAGATGGATGCCATCTATATTTGTAAATGTAACAAGTATCATGCGTCCATTTATACAGGCTTCGAAACACAAATGCCTTTCATTTCCTTTACGCATTCAATGTAGCATTAAATGATATCATCCCATTACAGTGATCTTCTCAACAGTAGATAAAACCTATGATCTTCTTGAAGCTGGCTATTTTTATTCAAACGAAACTTTAAACGTCACTTAAGGACACATTCATTAAAAAGCCCACATTCATAAAACACAAACATTTAACTTAAATCTAGCTAAGATAACACTTGCAACGCGGAAACACATAACTCGCTCTCACCCAATTCACTCTTTTGAACTTAACGTATTCAAGAAAGTAACCAGAGCATCTTCAATCATCTTCATTTGGAGCAGACTGGGTCGAACGCAAAAGGACCGACGTTAAAGACACCGTAGGTGAGTTTGTTAATGACCACCGAAGATTTTCCCGGCGTTTTCACTGGCTTGAGCACGGCGCCGACATCTCCACCGAAGAGCTTGGAGACTTTGTTGCATTTGTAGTCCTTTGATTTCACAAGATACGCACGACATCGTCTGAAACCGAAGTTGGTCACCGTCTTCGGAGCCAACAACATGAAGTATCCGTTCTTGTCTGTCTCGGTCTCTGCGACTATGTTCTTCTTGCTCTTACAAACTAGTCTCACCTTTGCACCTAAAGAAATAATAATATCCGTTAGATTTTGTTTTGGACTAATGGAAACAGTTTAGTGCTTTTTTATTATTTTTCTTGGGTTCGAAAAATTTATGGGACAGACTGTAAAACAGTGACTGAAGAGTGCAAGAGTGCAAGAGTGCAGAGTGTATATAGTATAGTCACTTTATTTATTTTTTACCTCTTTCTCGAAACCTGTAGTCTCGTAGCTATGGTCCACTTAAACGTTTTGAGGTTTGAATTATTTTTCGAAGTTTGCGTAATGATAGATATCAAGTATATACGTATTTCTGAGAGCTTGTAAGTACGTATTGTTTTACAAATATAAGTGTAAACTATTGAATAAATGCTTATGCAGAGCAGCAGCAAGTTAGGTCGGTTCAGAACTAGTATATCAATGAGGTATTTGCGTATGAAATATGAACAAAATACTAAAAAGATTCTAACCTTCAACTGGTTTGGCGCCAGTGAGTGAGTCGTAAGAAGCGTATTTGCAGCTTTTGCAGAAGACCGTACCCTGAACGGCGACTAGGCTCCTGTTAAACTTCGGCGGGTAAACCGGCGGCTTCACCGGTGGCTTGGCTGGAGGAGAGACAGGAGGCTTAACCGGGGGTTTAGTTGGGGGCTTAGTAGGGGCTTTGGTCGGAGGGTAAACTGGGGGCTTAACCGGGGCTTTGGTCGGAGGGTAAACCGGGGGCTTAACCGGAGGTTTGGCTGGTGGAGAAACTGGTGGTTTAACCGGGGGTTTAGTTGGGGGCTTGACCGGGGCTTTGGCTGGAGGGTAAACTGGAGGCTTAACCGGAGTTTTAGTTGGCGAAGAAACCGGTGGCTTAACAGGGGCTTTTGCCGGAGGGTGAGGGTGAGGATGGTGGGGATGGGGAGGGTGTGGGTGGTGGTGGTGGTGGCCGTGGTGGTAAGGAGCCGGAGCAGGAGCAGAGGAAGGTGTTTGAGTCACATGGTTCACTTCTTCAGTGAAGGCAGAGGAAGTGAAGCACCAAAGTGCAATGAGACACACCAATACACTCTTACCCAAGAACCCCATGTTTTAGTTTTGTTTTTTGGTTAGTGATATGAGATGATAGTATCGTATGGGTGTATTTATAGGACAAGGCTAGGTGTCACGAAATAAGTCCCTTTTCGTAAATAATAAACGAAAGTAGATATTCCAAGACAACTAAAATTTAGTCTACAGCTATATATGTCAATCAATCGAGCTTTTCTTTCCTTAAAAAATTCACAGTCAGCTCGTTGTGACCAAACAAAAAAATAGAATTTTTTTTTACAAATATAACCCGCTAAGTCTTCTGAGATTCTGTTAAGTCTTCTGGACGACGTCCACGGAAGTCGTCTGGTATAGTTGATCTTAAAAATAATTTATAAATTTTGTAAAAAATATTTTGATAAGCAAAAAATTAAAATCATGTAATTATAAACAGTTTTACGTGATATAAATTAAGATATAATAAAATTGAATTATTTTCAACATAAATGAGTGAAAGTAGTGAATCATGATATTCTTTGGTCAAAGGTTTGGCAACATATATTGTAGTATTGTATATATTATTAAGGTTAGATTGTGGAAAGTTTAAATGTTTTTTTTTGAAAAATTAAACTTTTACCTCCATGTGATTATTTTTGTGCATAGTTAACATTTTTTAAGTTTAATTTGATTTTATGAAGTGTTTAATTAGTTAATTTAGTTTAGGGTCTAGACGACGACTAACATGTAAGTCGTCTGGCGATTTGAAAACTTCTCTGAAAGTCTTCTAACTCCCGCTAAAAATATTATAGTTTCCCGCTAAAAATATTTTGGTTTCCCGCTAAAAATATTGAAGTTTCTAGTAAGTCTTATGATCAAAAATATTTAACCTTATTAGAATTTTTGTCTCCATATATAAAGAAAAATTTACACATTCTCTCTCCTCTTATCAAATGGCTGCAACAAAAATGGTATGCTCCTCATTCTAAAACTCTCCAACCTCTCTCTAATCTCTTTGAACTTATAAACACCAAACTTTATATCAATTTATTGTTTTTGTCATATGTCTTTCTCATTAGTTTATCTTGTTTTGCAGTTTTTTTATCACATGGTTCTCATCTTCCACTCATTTAAAGGTAGATTTATTAATTTTAGATATGTATTTTTGTGTATTCTATAAAGGTAGATCTATTTAATCTTCTACTCATTTTCTCTGTTTTAAGCAATTTGAACGTTTCTGGAGATACAGGTTTTTCAGATCTGGATTTGGAAATGCAGGTTTTTCAGATCTGGATTTGGAAATGCAGGTTTTTCAGATCTGGAAGATTTCTAGGTTAGAAGACTTCCAGACGACTTCCAGGAAGTCTTCCAGACGACTTTCATGAAGTCTTCTGACGGAGTCTTCTCCCATGTCTCCCTTTCATAATAGATTTGAGCGTTTCGGTAAGTTTTTATGTCTGATTTTTCTTCATTTGGTAACCTCCAATTGCATAAAGTTCGTATTTTTTTCCCAAACTAAAACTCTGCAAACCCACTATAATCTCTTTGACTTTAAAACACTTAACAATTTTTCAGTTTTTTCTCATGTCTTTCTCACTAATCTATCTTTTTGTTGCAGGTTTTTAATCAGATGGTTCTCATCTTCCACTTGGATATGTACTTTGTGTGTGTCTATAAAAGTATGTCTATCTAATTTTCCATTCATTTTCTCTGTTTTAAGCCATTTGAACGTTTTTTGATATGATATGCAGATTTTTCAGATCTGAGTTTGATATACATGTTTTTCAGATCTAGATCAAACTTTGCAAGACCTATGGGAAGTCTTCTCGGAAGTCTTCCAGACGACTTCAAAGAAGTCTTCCAGACGACTTCCAGGAAGTCTTCCAGACGACTTCCAGGAAGTCTTAGTAAAAAGTCTTCCAGACGACTCAAGAAAACTTAGTCAAATTCACTAAAGATAAAACATTACATAAGTTTTAAGCTAGAACACTTTCATTAGATACATAAGTAAAAAGTATATCTTATGATTTGAGAGGACACATTAAACCATATTACTTGATATTCTTGAAGTTACTTAACACTTTTGAAAATTAAATAAACATATCTTAAAGTTACTTAACAAATTTACAAAAACTAAGGTAGAACACTTCCACGGAAGTCTTCTTAATTAGCTAGAAACTTTACTAAGCATGAATGTTGGTAACCTCATAAATATCACCAATGAAGTTATAAATTTCATTCATTAGCCCCAATATTGACTAATATACACGAATTAACAAAAAAAAAAAATCTTTACAGTTTTAGAGAAAATAAAAGTTTATTAAACATTGACGCAAACGACTTCCACGGAGGTCGTCTGGTAGACTTCTAGGAAGTCTTCCATTCAGGTTAGTTTTGCAATTGATTTTTAACATAGACGACTTACATGGAAGTCATCCATCTTTGTTTGTTAGAAAAAAAATTCGAGACGACTTCCGTGTAAGTCATCTAGGGAAAATGGGTTAGTTTTGCATTTGACCGGATTGTGTTAGAAGTTTGACTTTTCTTGGACGACATACATGAGTCGTCCAGTAGAAAATTAAAAAAATCAATATTTTGTTATACCCAGACGACTAAGTCGTCTCAGGTTAGTTTTGCAAATGAAAAATAAAACAAAAAATATTATTTTTCTAAACGACTTACACGGAAGTCGTCCGTCTGACGACTTACATGGAAGTCATCCAAGATAAGCAAGGTTTGACCAGAATCTCGGAATAAAATCATGGACGACTTCCATAGAAGTCGTCGGACGGACGACTTCCGTGTAAGTCGTCTAGAAAAAAATAATATTTTTTGGTTTATTTTTCAATTGCAAAACTAACATGAGACGACTTACATGAAAGTCATCTAGGTATAACAAAATATTGATTTTTTATTTTCTACTGGACGATTTACATGTAAGTCGTCCAGGAAAAGTCAAATTTCTGGCACAATCCGGTCAAATGCAAAACTAACATGTTTTACTTTTGACGACTTACATGGAAGTTGTCTCGATTTTTTTTAACAAACAAAGATGGACGACTTCCTTGTAAGTCGTCTATAAAAACACTTTTAAAAGTCAATTGCAAAACTAACCTCTGCATTGACCAGAAGACTTCCATGTAAGTCGTCTACAGCCAGACGACTTACCCGAAAGTCGTCTGGACGAACAGATCTGGAAAAAAAAACTAATTTCATTGTTTCAACCAGTGAGATAACTTGTTTAGCACACAGAAGTCTTCTCCAAGCACCCAGAATCTCAAACAAAAGTGACCCACCAAGAATCGTAAGCTTCAGTGGCTCTATGAACCATAAAAATTTTAAAATCAAAATATTGAGTTTTTTGGATGAATATGGAGAGAAAGTAAAGAGATGTTGTTTTTAGTTCATAATAATTGAGAAAGAAAGATTGTAAATCGATTTTTAGGTGCATGAAGAGCTTCAAATTGGTTGTTCATGGTGGTTGGTGTATTGATGGCAATGACAATATTGTGAATAATTGAAGAAAATGAGGGTGATAGAGTAAAATATGCATTTTCGAAAAAAGAAGAAAAAGAAAAAGTGATGGCATTTTCGTGAATAATCTGAACTTTAGGACTGAAAGAGACAAAATCAAAATTCCAAAAAAAACATAGATTAGTTTTGTGTTTGACTTCAAGTTTTTGAGTCATATTTGAAAAACGCCCTTAATTTAAACGATATTAATATATAAACTTAATATTTTTTAAATGAGGCTTCCTACGTATATGATTTTGTAATCATTTTTCTCTTGTTATAACATAAATTTTAAACCATGGTTCACAAATTTTTTAATGTTAGACGTTTAATAGTTTTAATAATTTATAGTCGGTTAAAAAAAATTAAAATATAACATGTACGGAAAAATCTAAATTTTAATTATAAAGCTAATGTGGCTGTTTAATTTATTTTAATAAGTTAAAATTAAAAAACGATAAAGGATACAATAATTTTTTATCAAATCTTTATTCTTCAAATCATTAGTTATTATATATATTTTAATGACATTAAAGAATTCTGTAATTTTTATTTAAGGAAAGAATAAAGAACATTAATAATTAATTTATGATTACTTTAATAAAAAGCTTATTATATATTTAGATGACTCAATCTATTTTTTTTAAAGATTAAAAGAATCCTTGTGGTAATGATACGTGAATACTTCAAATGTTGTAATGTTTTTCTTTTAATATATAGGAAATTTTTAGCTGAAACATTAGTTAATTAATTTAAATAATATTATTATATTAAGCTTCTAAACTTTATTAGCTGAATGTCGGCTTCGTTCAAATCACCCACAAAGAACTAGGCAGCTAACTAAAATATAACAATTGAACCAGCCGGTTATAACTGGAACTTGATTGAATAAGTATTATATTCCCTAATAATTAAATTATTAATGTTAAACTTATATGAACAGTTGTTTCCCAGATCATGATAAAATATAAAATACATATCAAGCTCTTAGAAAACAAAATTATTATTATTCTGCTTGAGCTAATTTAAAATCATATTTGTTAGTGGATATATATAACATAATCTATCTTATATTACAGTTTAATAATAGTGATAATATATAAGTAATAGTTATCCTAATATATCTTACACCATAATAATATGTGTGTTAACATAGAGAATCTAACTATTATGTCGATTGTATCTTAGTATCTATTTTAATACTATATTACAATAATAATCTACCGACTCTATGAAGTATATATTTATTTGTCATGCTATTTTGGATAATTGATAAATGAATAGTTTTAATAATTATTATTTAGGGTTCTCAAAAAATTATTATTAAGATTTACCTTTATATATATATATGTTGTGATATTTGGGATAACTAGTAAATGGATATTAACAAATTAGAAACTGAAACGGAGTCTATTTTTTGGTTAAAAGAGTTTTAATCGAGTCTATTTAAGTTGCTGACAAAAAAAAAAAAATTATAATGATAACACCTATTTAGTTTATATTGAAAAAATTATTCCTAGAGACACTTTATGAGTTTCCAATTACACTTCGAGACACATTGGACTTACCACACACATTTCGTGTGTTTAAAGACATTAACACCCTTTAACTAGACCAAACTTCACTTCTCATTTCTCTTCTCTCATAACTCATTATCAAACCTGACAAGTTCATCTTTTTTTTCCTAAATTATACTTTCTCAAATACTCAAACCCTAATACTGAGAGTTTCAAAAAAAAAAAATCAAGAGAGGATCGATGGGTGTGATGATGAGACCAGAGCTTGTAATGAAATCAATCGTGTTTGAGCTCATGAATCGATGTGGATGAGCTCTGGATTCATCTTGGGTGAGCTCGGGATCCGCCGTGGGTGAGCTCGGAATTCAGTAACCGTTTCACCGCGCCAATCTCTATTCCTAGAAAAACTCCACATTTGCTAATCGTCTCACACGATGTTTGCTTTGATCGTGTGTTGTAGTAGAATCAATCGTTACGGTTTCGATTCAAAAAGTCAGATTTAGAACTCAGGTACCAAATTCATTTCCGTCTTCATCATGGGTAACATCTAAAGATTCGAAATTTTGGTTTGGTGTGAGTCAGAAGAAGACTCTCCTCATGGCTTCATCGAATTGGAGCGACGAAAAGTTTGTGTACGTTACTTGTAAAGTTTGAAACTTTCTGCATCTAACAGTTTCATTTTGTTGGTTGGCTCTTGTGGGTCTCAAGATTTTAGTTTAAATTGTGCATAGGAGCTTTCTGGCAAAGAATAATTATGGAAAACAGAGTCAAATGTTTGTTTTTGTGCTGTTTTTATTTGTTTATTTTTAGCTGAATCTTCACGTTCTTGTTTGTTGAAATCATTGACGTTTTTGCTAGTTAAACCATGTCCACATAAACCATGTCCACACAGGTTACACTATGTCGTGGGAACATGAAAATAGATCGTTGTCCACACAGAACCTGTCCACATAAACCATGTCCACACAGACGTTGTCCACACATTCCATGTGGACAATCACATTGCATCTGCATCTCAACCATTCTCCATTGTGTATGATAGTAGTGCTCATCCAGTCAACCTGCAGGACAATCCCTATGTAATAAATTAGAGACATAACAGTTATGTAGTTCCTATGTGGACACTAGTTTCGTTTCTATATCCACAAACCTGAATTACCATAATTCATCCACAAAAATATGTTCACAAATAGTCATAGTTACATAACTATAACTATATGAACTTGTCCACAAGAACGCATCCACAACAAATTTGTTTATGAGAATATATTCACGTGACTCTTATCCACTAAAATATATCCACCAGAATAGTATTCATAATGTTAATATATGTATCAAACTAAAAAAATTAAGTATTCAAAATATATACATATGGCTATCAAAATAAAAAGAAAAAATACTTTATTTTTAGGTATATATACTTTATATATTTATATATTGAAAATATAAATTATGATGAACAAAAGGTGATGGGGTATGAAAAAATAGTTTTAGTTAAAAGTTAATAAATTTGTTGTTATTAGAAAATGAAAAGAATGAATATTCAATGAGAAGACTGCACAAAGAAATTTTAATTATAAATAAACCAGTACACCAACCTCATATGGAAATAAATTATGCATTTAATGCAAATTCTAAGCAACTCTTCTAACTAAATTACTTTTATCGTTGCTTTCCTAAAATAAGAAAGGAGCATTTTCGTTTCTAACATATCGATCCGTACAGGAAAGTGTTCTAAATGCATAATGTGTCTTTAATTGTAAATTTAATTGTAAAGAGAAGACACAATGTGTCTTTTTTGGTAACGCTCTCTATATTATGATCTTAATATTTTATATTCAATTTCTCTGGTTATTATCCGGTCTGAAAATGCAAAACACGTAGGCAATTTCTTTAAACCAAATGATCCATTGTTTTCATATGCAATGCTCAATTTATTTGTGTAAAAAAAATATTTTATTTTTTCTTTATGTCACTGTTTCTAAAATCTAAATTTGATAATGTTTGATGTTTATTGACTAATATTGCTTTGTTAGTGTTTTAAGAGTTGTGATTGTTTTTAATGCTTTGAATGCTATTTAGAATCGTTTCACTCTATAATTATAAGAAATGTTTGATTTCAAATCTAAGTTACTTAAAGATAGTTTGGTTATTGCTAAATAGAAGAACTTGATCTAAAAAGAAAAATCAGATCTGTTTTTTCGTCAATGCATCTGTTAGCTTTGAAATTTACTATTTTGTGAATTATTCATAAAAGACTTTTGTAGGCGTCTTTAACTTTTCTTTGTAACCAAAGAAAATTAAGTAGACTTCCTCAAAAGCCTCCACAAAAGCGAGAATAAGTTTACAATTGATCAAACTTTTTATAAAAAATTAAATTTTCATGGAGAACTTTAGAGAAATCTGTTGTGAGTATACTTCCTAAGAAGTATTTTATTGTATTGCAAGAAGTCTTCTAAAGCCAGTTTACTAGTCCACTATACCTTTGCAGAATTCTTGAAGAAGTCTCTTAATCCTAACTAGATGTAAATAAAACTTTTCAGTGAAATTTGACCGAGAATGAGAAATCTTTTAATATCCGGCAATTTTTTTTAAAAAAAATAATTGTGCGGTTAAATACTAGTTTAGTAGACTTCTTCTGTGAAGTCTACTCGAGAAATTTGCTAATGAAGTCCAATATATAGTCCTCAGATCCAAAACATATCCAAAAATATTTAAATCGGTTTCAAAACAGAGAAAAAATTGAAAATTTAATCTGAAATAAGAAAAAAAAAGAATTACAATAAGTTTAATATATATTTTCAAATCTAACACACAAAACCAGAATTATACTTTATATTAGTTGAAAACTAGAAAATTTAAAACTAAAATAATAATAAAATTTATATTAAAACTAGAAATTTTAAAACTAAAATAATACCAAAATAATACTTTATATTTTCATTTGGTTTAAAAAAATAAATATATTAATTTTTTAAAAATTTGTATCTTAAAATTTTATATCTTACATATATAGTAACATAATATATATTAAGCAATTTCATGTCAAGTTTGCAAAATATTATTCTTGATTGGTTAAGATGGTTTCAAAACCATAAGAATGACATGTGTTTGCAACATACCTGAAAGGAATCCAACGACTGAAGGATAGCTTCACATAAGTTGAGATTCTCCACATTCCCCATACTCAAAAATCAAGGGCAGACACTCAGGCACGCGGTGCTCGTAGTCAACCACTCTATTTAGTCTTTAATGACGTAGAATCTCTTGTTTGGTTAGATGAGTCTTAATCGACACTGTTTATGCTGATGAGAACAAAAATTATATCTTACTTTTCCACAGAGAAAGATAAATCACAAAAATAAAATTTAAAGCTAAAATAATAAGAAAACAGTGACATTAAATTAAATTCATAAATTTATAAATTAATTTTGATTTAACACACAAAAATATTTAGTGAAAAATTAAAATTTACCAATTTTGAGAGTTTGCATAGAAAACTTCTCGATGATTCTGTTAGTGCATTAAAGTCTAGCAGATTTCTAATGAAATCTTCTAATGAAGTCTGAAGTTCGATATATTTTCCTTAGATCTAAAACCATGCATTTCTAAAAACGTTAAAAATATATTCAAAACATAGTAAAACTTCAAAAATATAACTTTTAGTGCATAAATAGTAAATAAACAATCACATTTGGGTGAATTTATAGTTTTATTCGGATCTAACCCACTAAACATAAAATTATTATCTAAAATTTATAGATCTACATTTTTAAGAGAGGAATATGAAAGCCATGGAATAAATAACCCGCAAAGAAAATATAGAGTGGTGAGAAATATATGAACAAAAAGATGAGAAATTGAGATAAATTTTATTGTTTTCAAGTTCAAAAAGATTAGAGAGATGTAATATAGTTTTAGAGAAAGAAACATTACATTTTTGTTGGAACCATTTACGATAAATATAAAAAATGTTTAATTTTTTTATTTAAAGAGACAAAACTTTAAATTATGTGAAAAAATTTCGGTGTAGAAAAACCCTCAAAAAGTATGCTAGTACATTACAGTTTAGGAGATTTCAGAAGAAGTCTAATAGTGCATTACAGTTTAGCATCTTTCAGAAGAAGTCTCCTAATCTCATATTTACATGATGTTTCAGAAGACTTCTTTAACTTCTAAAGAAGTTTGTTAGTGCATAACGTACTGCCTTCTTAAGAAGTTTTCTATCCCTAAACCCTTAAATCAAATAGTTTATTTAAATAGCAATAAAAACTTCATTTAACATAACATAAACTTATAAAATGTTTAATATATACAAAATAAAAATTTATATGTTAAATATCAATTTCAAAATATATTTAAGATTCCAATATCTAATTCTAAAAATATAACAATACTTTAACATATGTTACCAAACTCTAACCAATGGACATTCATGATTTAAAAGATATATTCACTCATCTATTTGAAAAATAATTCAATTTTTAAAATTAAAATTCATAATTTAAAATTGTTTATATTTACATGGTTTCAATTAATTTTCCATCAAAATATTTATTCAGAATTTAATATATTAATATTAATATTAGCTATATGAGTAGACTTCTCGAGAAGACTTCTCATAAAAAATTTCATTGTCACAAGAAGAATTTTCAGGGATATAACCGCAAAAGTATCAACAGTTTTTTTTGTTTAATCATAAAAGATAGCTGTAATTTCACTAGATTTTAAGTTATTTTTGTATTTGATTAAATTTGGAGTATATATTTTCATTCAAATTCAAAATTTGGGGAGATTTATAAAAAATGCCGTACAATTAAATAATAAATTAGCAAACTAGATATTTATTAAATATCAAATTTTGTTATATAAGTCTAATAATCACTAACACAATATAAATAATAAGTAAGATAATATATATAATTCATTAATACAATGTATCTAACTATAAGAATAATATCTTTGTACAACTATTGGATAATATCATTTTGAAAAAAAAATACAAAAACATTAAGATTCACATCAACTAAAATGCTAGAATGAGAAATTTTTTAGCAATTGAAAGTTTCGTATCTTGCCGAACTTAGCCATGATCGAAGTTTCTGTACACAAATGCAATAAATAATTGTGATTAGTTATGAATTAAAGAAATTGAGGTAAAACACACCACAAAGTCGGATCTTTAGTTTAGCCAAATATTGCTTTTCTTTACGGAGTTTTCACAACAAAACAAGAATTAGAAACATAATCAGATTGCTATAAAAAATTAGAAATCAGAAAAGCTTTCAAGGAAAAAAGTTCATGAAATGGATTGAAAAACATAATTAAGGTGCCGACTGAAGAGATCACATTATTTTTCATGCAACTCTAACACTTTTTACTCGATTTTTTATGATATTAAGAAAGATTTTTTTATGTAACATGCCCAACAATATTGACACGATACCCAACCATTTTTATTGGTATTCTTAAAGTATGGTCTAATAATTATATATGTTAAATAAGCTCAGACTATTTGTTTTACATTTATTTTAGTTTGCTTTATATTATTAGAAGAAAGTAAATTTGAGTAAAATATCTGGATCAGAAGAACAAACCGAAGTAGATTTGAACATAATACTAAACACAAACTAAAAGTGATTAAGTACACAAACTAAAAGTTTAATATCCGATAACCAGATCCGAATCTTATTCAAACCAAAATATTTTGGATACCAAAAATATCTAAATCACAATTATATATTTAAATATGTTAATTATTTTAAAAAATTATATCTATTAGACATTCAAAAATATAAAATATCTAAAATTATCAATATAGTCACAAGTAAATATCAACATAGTCACAAGTAAATATCTAAAAGTAACATAAAATATTCAAAATATTGAAAATGTTTATTTGAGAGATCCAAATATTTAAATTGAATTAATTTTTATGTAAATTTAAATATTTAGTCTTACATTATTCAAATTTTTATGATTTATATTATTTTATTTTTGAATTTTTTAGATTTAAGTATATTTGGATTTTTGTTAAAAATGCATAATTAAAATAGATATCCGAACTCGAATTCGAACCGAACCCTCAATGATTTGAACCAAATTCAAATCAAAATTTGTAAATATCCGAATATGATTTAAATTTCTAACTCTAAAAATTTGAAATCCGAATAGATCAATTGAATTTGAATATATATATGAATGTTCATCCCTAGAAAAATCTATACAACAAATCCTTTAGTACAACATACAATAAATAGTATAATAAACTATTTTATTCTAAGCACATGGCGGATTACTACCTAGTATTTTGTTATTATATCAATAAATTTTAACATATTTTATATATACACTGATTTTTAATAAAATAAAAATAAAAAATATTAGTTTATCATAATCATTAACGACTGTAAACATTCGGATAAAACATTTCTTGTTTTAGAAAAAAAATATATTTTAAAACCTAAATAACTCTATAATATTTGTCATTCATGCCATCTTACCCAGCGATATTCTCTACTAGTTCTCTTTTCACAAATATGGATCATCTTTTTTGGAGGGTCCTCTCAAAAAGGGAAGATCATTATTTTGCGTGGATTCTATGGTATATTTGGAAAGGAATGAATAATAAAGTTTTTGCCAATTTGGATATTGATCCCAGAGATACGCTCAATCTGGCGGAAACATAATCCACACTTTGGACTGAGGCACAGATACTGAACATGCAGCAGGTATCACAACAAGTGGAGGTTAGGCGCCTTCCAATAATCACAGGACGCTGGTGTTTTATAGATGGTTCGTGGAAAGACAAGGAGTCTTATTCGGGGCAAGGTTGGTATAGCACTCTTGAGGGTTTGATGGGAGCAAGAAATATTAGGGCAAGTCTCTCACCTCTTCACTCGGAGATTAAAGCATTGATATGAGCAATGAAGTGTATGCGGAATTTACGTCAGTTTCAGGTTACGTTTGCTACGGATTGTTCTCAATTGGTGAAGATGGTTTCGGAACCAGAAGAATGACCGGCGTTCGAAAGTTATCTGGAAGATATTAAGATTTAAAAGACAAGTTTTCTCAGCTCAGAGATCATTCATGTACCCCGGACGGAGAATCTAAAGGCGGATAGTCTAGCACGTAGTTCCAGAAAACAATCGTCTTTCGTCGTTCACATGGATGCAGAGCTACCAGTTTGGTTCGCAGGGTCAATATGAGTCTGTATTCGCTGATGACAAGAAAAAAATGTCATTCATGCCGTAAGAAGCACTAAATTTAAATTTGAATCTGTCATTTATTAATAAACAAAATTCTCTAAACAGTTAAATACCATAATACCCGCCGTTTGTAGGGAGTATTTATTTTTGGGAAAATTGGATAAAAGGGACACTTTCAATCTAGGTTTGTCCCTCTAATATTTTTTCTTGGTTAGCTGGAGAAATAAGATTTATATTAATGTTAATACCATAATACCCCCAGATTAACCAAATAAATTTTCAATTAAATACATAATTTAGTGAAATTATAAATTATTTTATTTTTAAAAGTAAAAAAGCAAAAAAAAAGTAACATGTTTACCCTAATTATTTTTCTAATTCTCTGATCTTCTCTGCCTAAGCTTTTAAAGCCCTTCAATGGCGATTTTGGATTGAGGAGAATCCTACCTTCTTCCTGATTAAGCTTACCTTTACTATTGTTTTGATTGAATATTCTCTGGTTCGGTTCCTGAAAATCTTGTGGCTCCAGGAGAGTTTTCTTAACAGAGTTTTTAATGGTCATATATATATTTGGTATTTGCAGACCTTCGAGATGACAATAAATTCTTCATAGATCATCCTGGTGCAGTGCCAATTACTACACACCAGGTATTGTCTTCAAACGCTTAGTCTCACCATGAGTACCAAGTTCTTCATGAAAAGAAAATGGTCTAATGTTGTTAAGAATTTTGCAGGGAGAAGAACTGAAGTAACTGAATGTAGTTCTAGGCATTATAAAAATCTCACGTCATGGTTCGTATGCTTGCATAGCCTCTTGTAAAAGAGTTGAGTTTTGCTATATTTTGGGGATTCTGCAGTATGTGAAGGCAGTGTTTGATTGAGCCATAAACTGATAAAAGTGGTGTTTCAGGCACCAAAACAAAAGAAGAAAAAGAACAAGAACCGTAGCGTGATCTTCTGATAAGAAATCTCTAAAGACTAGGAGATAAATAAAAGGAAGAAGAAGAAAAAAATCTCGACAATTTGATTGGTCCCCAATAATATGAAAATTGGACATTAAGGGTGACATTATGAGTAGCTTTTCTAAAACAAGTTGTGTTGTTGTGTCTGTTACTCTTTGCTGGGGAATCCTTTGAGTTTACAGTGTGTTTTACTCTTGCCATGTAGACTAATCTCACTCTTCTACTTTGTTCTCGATGGGATCACTATTTTGTATTCATATTAATCTAATTGGATTTGCAATTTTTGCATCTGTTTTTAAGCTGTTTATCTTCTTCAATGATGTGAGAGACATCATAGCACCAGTTTAAACGGTTGTTGGAATCGTTTCTTTAAAGGAACCAGATTTTGAAAAAGTAATAGTATAATTTTAATCTCAAAAATAGGGAGATAACTCAAGTTTCATTGTCAACCACGAAACTCCACTCATCACTGCAACTACACATCCATTCACCAGATTTAACATAGATTAGAACCATGTTATATTGATAGAGAAAAAAGATGAAGAAGAGAGAAACACAAACAACGAATAGAAAAGATCGTGAGAGAATGAGAAAAATGTGGGAGAAAATATTCTATGAGATATTTATGGAAGATTTAGTTTAGATTTAGGAAACATCTTTAACCGAATATGGAAGTTTCCATATTTTTTCGGATTTCACGTACAATATATATCCTAGCTAACTCAGAACACAGTAGAGTAGATGTGAAACATATTCTTTCTTAAGCGCCACATAAAGTAAAAGGCAGAACATGTTATGGCACATAATATAGATAAGGTATATCACTGCGTTGTGGCTATATGTCGTTATCAAGCTGTAGGTATACTGAAGACATCTTTCTTGATTATAACGTTTCAAAATATAGCTTGGTTAGAATATATAAGAAAGTCTAGTTTACGTTGTATACCCAAGATATATCTATGTATAAAACTTAGTATCTGATTTCTAGATTAAGTAGATGACCAGAATGAGTATTCTAAATGTAGATAGAAGATAAAATAAAATATGATTCCACTTTTAAAAAAAAACTTTTAAACATATATATTTTCATACTTATGTTTCCAATAGTTTTCATATTTTTTAACATTTTTAAAATTCAGTTTACTATTTTTCCCATAAAAGAAGAGTAAAAATTGTCCAGAATTGCCCAAAATATCAGAAGTACTATTATGACAAATAAAAATTCAAAGTGTCTCATTTTTCTAATTTTCTTTTTTTTTCTGTTTCTAATCGATTCACGAATAGGTCCAACCCCACCATTCCCACAACAATCATAATATTCATGAACGGGTAAATTAAATTATCACCGCTGGGGGATATATATTTTTGTCCGGAAAGAGACATCTCATGTATTGGACCTATATAATTTTGGGAAATATGGTATGCTCAGTATTGGACCTACCCTATCAATCATTTTTATTTTTCAAGTTAAATCTATCTTTGGATGCTTTGATCTAACGCCTCCCTATAGGCACAACACCATTATGAGCCATAATTGTTAAGATGTTTAAATCGGATAACGTGAACATCTATCATCACACTAACAAAGTAGACTAATCATATTATTGTCGTTGGAATGATTCTCTTTACTTTTTAAGTAGTATTTACAGATAATATAAAGACAACCAAATACGCCCAAAGTAAATATGCATCGTGAACTCACCACGTTTTCCTCCAAGATTTATGGCTATTTTGGTGTTGGCTGTTAGGCTTTGCCCTTACATTTTCTGTGTCTACGTTATAATAAAAATTTCATTAACATATACAAAGTTTTATAGGTATAGTCCATGTTTCATGAACCACACCCCACTATATGAGATTTACATCCACGGTGACCATGTTTCCGGTGGCTTAGCCTTTTTATTTCGAAATTCATAGTACCTGGAAGTTGGAACTCGATAGTATAATATATGGAAACTACTTTGAAATTGTTTTATAGTTCTTTTAATACATATATATATATATATATATATATATATATATATATAACCATATATTTTTTCACTCACTGCAACGACTAGCGATATATAGTGGAAAAACAATTTTTAACGATGATTTATTAGAATATTATAATTAGGAGAAAGATTACATAGACGATTCGACAATTAACAATACTATCTGATTTATGGGTAGAAGTTTAAGAAATGCACTTATATTTTATTCCAAATGCTATTAATGTATAATAATTAATAAACTTAAATTGTGCTGCATAGATCTAGATGTCAACTATTATGACCGAATAACTTTTAGTCAACTAGCTTTTATTGTAGACTAAGATAGTATACAGTTTGATCTAGATGTTTTCTTAAGAGAGGAACACTGAGTCCCTGCTTATTGATGAAACAAGCTCACGTGAAATTCTGCAATTAATCCTTCGGAGCAAACCCAGGAGCGTATTCAGGAAAACGTTAAAAACTGTATTAGTTATAAATCATGGAGTGGATTGCCATTAATCAGACCCGGCCCAAGACCGGTCCAATACTTAGAAGATGGAGAGATGACCGAAACCCTAGAGAGAAGAGAGAGAGAGCCGATTTCAGGAGAGAGAGACGGCCACAAAGCTTGGAGAAAAAGAAACCCTGATTTCTTTTTCCTAGTTGATGTAATCTTTCCATTATTATGTATTAGTACTTTTTCTAATCCTAATGAGTTTAGGTTTTAGATACTTTCCATTTATCTTTATCTTGTAATCCTTATACAAAGGAACCCCCATTGTTCATTAATGATAACACAGAAATATTCAGTCTCTAAACTCTCTAATTACAACACGTTATCAGCACGATAGACTCGAAAACCCTGAGACAAAACCTAACCTAAAATCCGTCACACATAAACCCTAATCCAGACGCAACTTAAGATCGATCTATCTCTCAAACCCTGAGGAACCAGACGACGAGCCACATATCAAATTGAAGCTCTTGACGAGACAAATCCATCAGCGAAAACCGTTTGTCGATCCGATCTCTGACGCGCCCACACTCGCAGCAACAATACACGGCGCCGTCTTGGTCTTTTGGAACCCTAATTCCGAAAAACCCCAAATTGTTCTTGCTTGTGTTCCGGCTTACAAACACCCGATCAGATCCAGCCCTAAGGTGTTCCTGATCCTAGACGACCTCAGTTTCCAGTTCACATCACAGCCAGTTTGAGTTCCCAATCAACCCGCTCGCAAACTCAAGAAGAAGACGCGTCCGACGTCCTCGGCGCACATCCGTGACCAGACGCCAAACCATTCGATCCCGATCAGACGCGTCTCGCCTCAGCACGCGACCGTTCCAGCTCGTCCCATCTCGTGTCCGTTCGAGGTTCTCTTGGTGGTCCGGGTTCTACAATCTGCAAAACAATGGTAATCCTAATTCTGAGAACATGAATTGAACATGGTTGTTTTGTAAAGATTGAAACCCTAAAATCAAAACTCTAAAGATGAAAGCCATAGGAAAAATAGATCAAACCCTAAAGAGCAAATCGGAGCTCGAATAAGTCTGATCTCCTAAACCATAATTCGAGATTGATCCATTGATCAATTAAAATCAGAACTTTAAAGGTTTTTGAATCTCAAATCAAATCCCCTTGATCAAAGATCAAAGTTTTCGAAATCCCCTAAAACCCTAATTTTGGAAAATCGGTTTTAATTTTGATTTGAAACTTGAGTATTTGATTGATCGCCTAGAGCTATGATTAGGATTGTTTTAAAACTTGAATCTGAATCTTGTTTAAACTAGAACCCTAATCTCGAATTTTAAAATTCCTAAAGGCCTTGAAACCTTAAATATCTCATTACTTAAAGCTTGAAAGATTGATTTAAAGAATTTACATATTGAATGAGAGTTAGGTTGCTAGATTATTTGATTCTAAAACACTAAACTCTAGCTGAAACATTACCAACCTTGAAATTGGTAAACTTGATTGATATGGATTGTGTGGCATTGTGTTTTTGTTATCAATCATACTGAACGGCCGTAAGGCATAATACATTGTACACACTTGCGGCCTTGTGCCCTTGATTGATTAAAAGCCGTTTGGCTAAATGCATATCCATATGACCGTGTGGCCTAGTATCCGGATGGTTATATAAATCGGATTGCATCATGATCCAATCCTTAAGATCTTTGTATCAAATAATGGCCGTGAAGTCTAAGCATCACAAAACATGACCGTGTGGTCCAATTATCATAGAGAGACTTATGAGATCATATGCACTGATTATTTAATTGGTTGCAAGAATTCTAAATCATAAATTGATAATATGATTTCAGATGCCGAGATTTGAACCCATGGATTATACCATTCTAAATCTCTCTGGAAGATATTATCCATAATGGAAATGAACACTTCAATTGAAGTCTAGAGGACTCGGGAAATGTATCATTGAAAGAAATGATGAAATTGAAAGTGAAAAGTTAAGAGCCATTACAATAATGCGTCATCATCTCACTGAGGAACTGAGAAATCAGTATCTACATATTGAGAATCCTCGTGACCTTTGGACATAATTAAAGTCCAGATACACTATGGTATTATTACCAAAGGTCAAACATGAATGGATGAGTCTCAGATTCCAAGACTTTGAGACAGTGGCCGAGTTTCACTTTGCCTTGTCCAGGGTCGTGTACCAACTGAGATCATGTGGAGAAGAGGTAACAGATAATGATTGTCTATTCAAGACATACTCCACATTCCATCCAGAAGATTTGTTGTCAAAACATATCTACATAGAAAGAGGTTCTACCACTTACAATGACCTGATCTCTTGCCTAACGGTGATTGAGAATGACAAGGTACTAAAGAGGAGCAGTGAGATGAGATACCCTGATACAAATAAGACCGATATAGATCAGGATGAATCCAAGGGAGCCGTGTCCAATATAACTCAAGGAGTGGCCGGCATGTCTATTGACAAAGAGAGATCTCGACATTTTATTTTAAAGTCCTTGATTTGTGATTTGCTTTAACCTAATTGTCATTCACGATTTTACATATACAATGGAATTGGTTTTGAATTCATTATCTTGTCTGATCTTACTTGAACATATGAATAATTCTATTTTTGCCTAAAGATCATAATACCAAGTAAGAAATCATGAAAGGGGTATAGTAAGCCTAGTAAAGAAACTATGGCTAAGGCATTGCCTAAAGGGCATTATACACACCCAATGATATGTGACCCATTGAATTATAAATGGTTTCCAAATAGAAACAATGGGCAAGAAGGAAACAAGTTCCTTCGGTTTTAAAGAAAAACAAACGCCTAAGACCTTATAAGTGGTCGAGACTATACGTATGATCTCTACTGATTTAAAACTATGCTATAAGATCAGTATGATAAGAGGCAAGAGAAAAGTGGTGACTATACTGATATATCCCACGAAATTTTACACTATATGGCATGATAGGATTAGCCATCCTAAAGTCTAAACTTGATGTAAAGATTGAAAAGGCACAGAGTTATCCCGTAAAAGATCTCACGTTGTGAAACATGTACATAAAGGGAAACTCATTAGGCTTAATTGTCCCAAACACCACGACCTTATAGTATGGTCATGAGGGGGAGAGAGAATAAACCCATGATCAATACTACAAGTTCGTGTACCACTATGGTCTAAGACACCATGTTATATGGCTCGGTCATTACTCGGCCATAAAGGACTATTCCTCGGCCGTAGAGGCCATGATACAAACGGCCAAACCAAAGAGGCCATTACCCGGCTGAAGAGACCATGAGAATAAACGGCTCGGCCATGACTTGGCCGCACACAATCCATTACCTATAAAGGTTCGGCCAAGTAAGACATTACCTATAAAAGGTTCGGCCATGTAAGCCATTATCTATAAGACTAAGATTCTAAAGTCTATAAGCTTGGAGACATTATGTTTTACATGTATAGAATGATAATATGATCATATGCATCATGCCATATAAGTGAGCATAGATATTTCCATCTCAGATTTAATACAGGTCATAAAATCAGACATACACCATCTTAAGAGATTTTGAATAAACCACCACATACATATACATGTGTCGTCTAAGATGGAACCTCAGAAGAGGATTGGGAATATATAAGAATAAGATCTTCTCCACGAATTCAAAGGACCGTGAGCCAAAACATGGGTGATTAAAATAGTGGCCAGGTACGGATTGCATGAAACAAATGAATCCGGATATTCAATATTAAAGGAGAAAGATTATAAGCTGGACAAAGAAAGATTAAAAGGTAAAAGAATGATAAGAATGGTTTTAACCATCATTGTCTTGGCAAAGATCCTCGGACTAGAGATTATAATTTAAGACGTCCAAAGAAAGATTATATAAAGCTAGCTAATTCAGAAGCTAATCGAAATGCCAGACACTGACCCGAGAAATGACTAACCAGCTTAGCACCAAATAAATGTCATAGAAGAGACATAATCAAGTTGCTATAGAGTCTATACAAGATAGACCAAGTGTTCCATAAAATAAAGGAATTCGGATAGAAAAGAATGGTGCATAGAAAACAGATCCGAGATTATAAGAGAAACCATACCAGACATTGAGAAAAGGCTGCGCAGCTACACATCTAAGGTACCAAACCATGTGGCTTGGGACGCCAAGCTACTAGGTAATAAAGGTCCTGGATAATGAAATCTTAAAGTGATCATATCATGTCTGGAACGTAATGGAACCACATGAAAGTGTCGACACACACACACACATTTTTATAAAGATACATAAAGTTATAGCACTTGAACATAAAGAGATGAACGAGGATCATGAACCCACGAAAGAGTACTCATACAATCATAAAAGATCGTAGAGATTAGAAAAGATAAAACGTGGAGGTTCAAAGTATCTAAAAGAGAGATGGGCGTATTGGCCATATACATATACAGAAACGCCATCTGATAAACCAGTGAAATAGATGGATCTTGTGAGAAGTAAAGAAACCGTGAGAGATGTACATGATGTAAAGGTGTTCATGTTTTCCTACTAACATCATTCGATTATAGCTTGTTACACAAGGTACTCACATAGATCAAAGGAACATATTATAAGGAGATAAACTCCTATGTGGTGGATGCTGCTACAGATTTTTGAAATTGAAATAGTCTGGTCATAAGAAAGAAATTAGATACAAATGATGTAGTAAGCAGCATATGGATCACTGGATAAATTGAAAGAACAACTTTGTTCCTAAGCTGATTCATGGACTGAAAAGCAGCTGCATATAGTATGTAAAATAAAGTGATCACGCATGATCTTGGAGTTGTATAAAAGACAATCCAAATACAATCCATATATTTGAAATTCCTTGTGATTATACTAAACCTAAAAGAGGCATAGAATAAATCTATATGGGTGTCCGGCTAAATGCGTCCGACCCTCTGGCTAAAGGCGTCCAGCACTCCGGCTGAAAACGTCCGGCCCATCGGCTAAAAGGCGCCAGACCCTTATTCTTGATCACGGGCTAGTAGAGACAAAAGATCAACTGGATACAAATGTATTGTAGTCCATAAGCTTGTAAGAGCCGAAATCCATGACCTAATAATATATACTTAGCATGTGATATGATCCACAGCAACTGAGGTCATGAGACGCCATCATCATATATTAAGATAGGAATGCAAAGAATAATGAATATGGCATTACCTAAGGCAAAGAAATCGATGTCCACATCAATGAGAGTGTTTCGGCCGCAGAGCCATAATAAGAGATTATGAACTCACATCAATGATCATTGATCTTGAATACTCATGAGACAAGTAGTGGACATGTATAGACGAGGTCTATGACCCAGACATGGATCGGCCAGATCGAGACATAGGTTCATGATAACCATGTCTAGTACACTGTCCATAAGTACTTGGTTTATCCGACCATAGTAAAGAGTTAAGAGTAGACGATCACGTCTAGACTATGGACACATGCAAACACGATTTGCAAAGACCAAATAGTGATCTCCGAGGACAATATGGTTCATATTGTTTAGCACACATGCTTTACCGGAACACTCAATGTCAAAGGACATGAGAAACGACCTAAGAAGTCAAAATGGTCTAATTACGGTTCAGTAATGAAACTGGCCGATTACTCCCAT
The DNA here is from genome assembly GCF_020379485.1 of Brassica napus. Classification (NCBI taxonomy): domain Eukaryota; kingdom Viridiplantae; phylum Streptophyta; class Magnoliopsida; order Brassicales; family Brassicaceae; genus Brassica; species Brassica napus. The sequence goes on along the minus strand of NC_063450.1, from coordinate 22,002,661 downwards.
CCTATACATACATGAAATATCACGCACCAAGATGCGTAGAATGTAGAACCTACAATGAGGTTCACATCAGGGGGAGTAGTGCGTGTTGTACTCTTTTTCCTTCATCATGGTTTTGTCCCTCTGGGTTTTCCTGATAAGGTTTTAATGAGGCAACATGAAGCGTACTACGAATCCTGTATGGTTATGGCATCCAAGGGGGAGTGTTATAAATCATGGAGTGGATTGCCATTAACCAGACCCGGCCCAAGACCTAGAAGATGGAGAGATGGCCGAAGCCCTAGAGAGAAGAGAGAGAGAGAGCCGACTTCAGGAGAGAGAGAGGCGGCCACAAAACTTGGAGAAAAGGAAACTCTTTCTTTTTTCCTAGTAAATGTAATCTTTCCATTATTATGTATTAGTAGTTTTCCTAATCCTAGTGAATTTAGGTTTTGGATACTTTCCATTTATCCTTATCTTGTAATCCTTATATAAAGGAACCTCTATTGTTCATTAATGATAACACAAAAATATTCAGTCTCTAAACTCTCTAATTACAACAGTATTAAATTTCTTACATTTTAAATGATTTAAAATAAATAAACTCTGCTATATTTTTCAAGAAAACATGATAATATATATTATCTACTACTCCTGGTGGAATTTCTTTTTTGAAAAAGGCCGTTTAAGATCTGCCTAGATGCCCACCTCAACATGATTAAACGCATATTTTTTTCTTAATTATCTATAGGTGGTTTTACCGAATATGACTCAAAATTTGATTTTGATTGCAAAAGTATACCCAAACTTGAATCAAATGCAAAAGTAACCAAACGCCTTGTGAAATTACAGCCAGCCCCTTGTGACAAAAAAAAACAGAATTCATTTTTACGAATATAGCCCTGCTAAGTCTTCTGAGTCTTCAGAGATTCTGTTAAGTCTTCTAGACGACGTCCACGGAAGTCGTCTGGTATAGTTGATCTTAAAAATAATTTATAAATTTTGTAAAAAGATATTTTGATAAGCGAAAAATCAAAAGCATGTAATTATAAACAGTTTTAAGTGATATAAATTAAGATATAATAAAATTGAATTGTTTTCAACGTAGATGAGTGAAAATAGTGAATCATGATATTCTTTGGTCTAGGGTTTGGCAACATATGTGTAGTATTGTATGTATTCTTAGGGTTAGATTTTGGAAAGTTTAAATGATTTTTTGAAAAATTTAATTTTTACCTACATATGATTATTTCTGTGTATAATATACACTTTTTAAGTTTAATTTGATTTTATGAAGTGCTTAGTTAGTTAAATTAGTTTAGGGTCTATACGACTAACATGTAAGTCGTCTGGCGATTAGATGACTTCTCTGAAAGTCTTCTAACTCCCGCTAAAAATATTTGAGTTTTCCGCTAAAAATATTGAAGTCTTCTGAGCGACTTATAAGTAGGGGTGGGCGTTCGGGTACCCGTTCGGGTTCGGGTCGGATATTTCGGATTTTTGGGTATTTCGGTATAGAGGTATAGAACCCGTTCGGGTATTTCTATTCTTCGGATCAGATTCGGGTATTTTTAGTTCGGGTTCGGTTATTTTGGATCGGGTTCGGATATTTAGATTTTGAAAAAAAAATTAAATTTTTCATTTCTCAAATTTCTTGTATTTAAAAATATAACTTTCACTCAACTAATTTTTTTTATTTTTAATAGATTGAATGGTTAATAGATTTGCACATAACATTTTGAAACTAAAAAAGACATTAATTTGGTTATTGTTTTTAAATTTTGGATGTAACTTTTTGTTAATTCTTGAAATAAAAAGTTTGACATTCATTTTAAGTGAGTAACAAATCATTTTCTCCGTAATTCTATGTATATCATATGAACTTAAAGTATGTGTAGTATCAATATAAATATTTTATATAAAATAAGAGATGTAAACTAGAAATATATGGTTAATTATACATATGTTCGGTAATCTTCGGATATTCATTCGAGTTCGAATATTATCCGTTCGGGTTCGGATATCCAATCTCTCATAATTCAATACCCGTTCGGATATTTTGCTACTTCGGTTCGGATTTCGGTTCGGGTTTTTCGGATCGGGTTCGGGTGCGGTTTCGGATATCGGGTAAAGTGCCCACCCCTACTTATAAGTAAGTCGTCTAGTAAGTCTTCTGATCGAAAATATTTAACCTTATTGGAATTTTTGTCTCCATATATAAAGAAAATTTACACATTCTCTCTCTTCCTCTCAAATGACTGCAACAAAAATGGTATGTTTCTCATTCTAAAACTCTTCAACCTCTCTCTAATCTCTTTGAACTTATAAACACCAAACTTTATTTTTTTTTCTCACTAGTTTATCTTGTTTTACAGGTCTTTCATCATATGGTTCTCATCTTTCACTCATTTAAAGGTAGATTTATTAATTTTAGATATGTATTTTTGTGTGTTCTATAAAGGTAGATCTATTTAATCTTCCACTCATTTTCTTTGTTTTTAAGCCATTTGAACATTTTTGGAGATGGAGGTTTTTCAGATCTGGAAGACTTCTGGGCAAGAACACTTCTAGACGACTTTCAGGAAGTCTTCCAGACGACCTCCAGGAAGTCTTCTGACAAAGTCTCCTCCCATGTCTCCCTTTCATAATAGATCTGAGCGTTTTGGTAAGTTTTTATGTCTGATTTTTCTTCATTTGGTAACCTCTTGTTGCATAAAGTTCATACATTTTTCCCAAACTAAAACTCTCCAAACCCACTTTAATCTCTTTAACTTGAAAACACTAAACTTTATATGAATTTTTCATTTTTGTCTCATGTCTTTCTCACTAATCTATCTTTTTGTTGCATGTTTTTAATCAGATGGTTCTCATCTTCCACTTGGATATATACTTTGTGTGTTCTATAAAAGTATGTATATCTAATTTTTCACTTATTTTCTGTTTTTAAGCCATATGAACGTTTTTTGATATGATATGCAGGTTTTTCAGATCTGGGTTTGATATACATGTTTTTCAGATCTTGATCAGACTTTGAAATACCTATGGGAAGTCTTCTCGGAAGTTTTCTAAAATATAATGCGCTAGAAGACTTCCAGAAAGTCTTCCAGACGACTTCTAAGAAGTCTTCTGACGGGGTCTTCTTCCATATCAAGTGGAGTCTAAGCTTGTCTTTGTAGAGGAATGATCTATAATAATTTTGTTTGTGGTATGTTTTGTGATTTGCATGTGTACTCCTTTAGTTGTGACTTTTTTTTGTAAATTTGAAAAGATATTAATGAAAAAGTTTGGTAAATATGTTCATTTTTCACAATATTATCTTGCAAAAATTACTTGACATAATTGAAGTTATACAATAACTTCAATATCAAAACACAATAACACAAAAAATTAATCAAATTTATTACAACTAAGGGAGAAGAATTCTCAAGAAAACTTAGTCAAATTCACAAAAGATAAAACATTACATAAGTTCAAAGCTAGAACACTTTCATTTAGAAAAAAATGAAAGTTTATTAAACACTGACGCAGAAGACTTCCACGGAGGTCGTCTGGTAGACTTCTAGGAAGTCGTCCATTTAGGTTAGTTTTGCAATTGATTTTTAACCTAGACGACTTACATGGAAGTCGTCCATCTTTGTTTGTTAAAAAAAAAACTCCAAGGAAAACGGGTTAGTTTTGCATTTGACCAGATTGTGTCAGAAATTTGACTTTTTCTGGACGACTTACGTGTAAGTCGTCCAATAGAAAATTAAAAAATCAATATTTTGTTATACCATGTAAGTCGTCTCAAGTTAATTTTGCAATTGAAAAATAAAACAAAAAAATTATTTTTTTTCTAGACAAACTACACGGAAGTCGTCTGTCCGACGAATTACACAGAAGTCGTCCGTCCGACGACTTACTGGAAGTCGTCCAAGATAAGCAAAGTTTGACCAAAATCTTGGAATAAAATCATGGACGACTTCAATGTAAGTCGTCGGACGGACGACTTCCGTGTAAGTCGTCTAGAAAAAAAATAATTTTTTTGGTTTTATTTTTCAATTGCAAAACTAACCTGAGACGACTTTCAAAATATTGATTTTTTTTAATTTTTTACTGGAGGGCTTACGTGTAAGTCGTCCAGGAAAATTCAAATTTCTGACACAATCCGGTCAAATGCAAAACTAACCTGTTTACCCTAGACGACTTACGTGGAAGTCTTCTCGATTTTTTTTTTTTAACAAACAAAGATTGACGACTTCCATGTAAGTCGTCTATAAAAACACATTTAAAAGTCAATTGCAAAACTAACCTTTGCATTGACCAGAAGACTTCCATGTAAGTCGTTTGGACGAATAGATCTTGGAAAAAAAGCTGATTTCATAGTTTCAACCAGTGATGTAACTTGTTTAGCATAGATAAGTCTTTTCCAAGCATCCAGAATCTCAAACAAAAGTGACCCACCAAGAATTGTAAGCTGCAATGACTCTATGAACTATAAAAAATTTAGAATCAAAATCTTGGGTGTTTTGGATGAATATGGAGAGAAAGTGAAAGAAATGTTGTTTTTAGTTCATAAGAATTGAGAAAGAAAGAGTGTAAATCGATTTTTAAGTGCATTAAGAGTTTCAAATTGATTATTCATGGTGCTTGGTGTATTGATGGCAATGACAATATTGTGAATACTTGAGGAAGATGAGGGTGATAGAGTAAAATATGCATTTTCAAAAAAAAAAAAAAGTGATGGCGTTTTCGTGAATAATTTGAACTTTGGAGATGAAAAAGGTAAGTCAAAGTTCAAAAAAAAAAATGGTTTAGTTTTGTGTTTGACTTCAAGTTTTGAGTCATATTCGTAAAAACTACGACTTCTTCCAATTGTTTGGTGTATATACAATACTTATTGCGTAATTTAGAATACTGGTTGAAAATATATACTATGTGCTGACACTTAGGTATTCAATGGTAGAGTAACTCTAATTCCCAATGTCTCAACGGTTCAATCCAAGTGTGGAAATCATTGTAAAAATGCACTGTCTCTCTTTCTTAAAAAACATTTTTAATTTTAATTATAAATATGTTACTTTGTGTTTATTTATTTCTTATAATTTAAACCAATAAAAATACAATAAGTCTAATTAATTTTAAAATTTATAATTTATCACTATTACCTAATAAAATACATAGAAAATGTGAAAATGTATTTTTCGGAAATATTCTTTTAGAATATTAACTTTCTAAAACAGAGGAATATTAAATTTTTTTAGTATATATGTATTAATTATCCAAGCATATATTAGATTCAAAGATAATAATATAGTTTTGAAAAGATAACATTAAATGATGTTGAGTTTACATGCTTTTATGTGTATGAAACTTGCAATTTTTCAATCTATTAATGTTTATTTTTCTTTTAAATGATGATTCTTCTACCACAGTATCCAAAAGTAGTGACGGATTCAGATGCTATAATATCCAGCAAACACGTCTCTACTCTTAACACATGAAGCTCTAACTTCTGGCAAATGTGAAGTATATGTTGAAACCTATAAGAGAATTGATATCTAAGAGCATTATTAACCCTGTATTTTAGGGGGTTCTTAGAGGAAAGTATGATTAAAAGAAAAAGAAAAAAAGCAATTAAGACAAGAAACGCCGCTTGAATTGGGACAATAAAAGTCATCTCTTAATAAGAATACGTGTTGAGACTTGGCTTTTCCTTCTTCCTCTTTTGATTCTCCTCTTGGATCAATCTCCGGCGGAGGAGGGGAAACAAGCGGCTGCTTCCGGTTATTACGGTGGATTCTTTGAAGCTCAAGGCACATGGAACGCGCGTAAGGACGAGAGAAGGAGTCGCACAACCGTGAGGAGTCACGTAATAAGGGAGGTGAACCCCGGGATGAATCGGTGAGTTCGGTTGCGGAAGTTTCTTGATGTCATCAACGTCCGGTTTACTTCGGTGGTTGGATAAGCGATGGAAGTTGTGAGGAGGAGGAGGAGGAGGAGAGAGATCAAGATCGAACGGTTCATGTGTGTCGTCGCCTTTAGTTACTAATGCTATATCTGTAACAAAGTTTCAAAGCGTCACAGAATCAACAAGAGTAAGTACAATACCACAATTTCTCTGTTTCGTTCCCCTGTCCTTGTGTAAACAGAACGAGTCTGGTCTTATCTATAACCTGCATTTATTGTCTTTGATGCATGTTTTCACTTTCAAGCAACTACATTCAGCGACTGGTGGGTTTAGCAAGTCTAATGTTGTTGGTCACGGTGGGTTTGGATTGGTTTATCGTGGTTTGCTTAACAACGGGAGAAAAGTTGCTATCAAGTTTATTGATAATGCAGGAAATCAAGGTGAAGAAGAGTTCAAGATGGAGGTTTGTTGTTCTTTGTTTGAGCTTTTAGTCTTTGTTTAGCTCACTAATTACTTCAACGGTTGATTGATTATGTATCTGGTGACAGGTTGAGCTGCTAAGCCGTCTGCGTTCACCGTACTTGTTGTCTCTTCTTGGTTATTGCTCAGACAATAGTCACAAACTGCTTGTGTATGAGTACATGCCAAATGGCTGTCTGCAGCAACACCTGTATCCTATTAATAGTTAAGTTCCTTCCTCAAGTAATGTTACAAGTAGTCTGAGACTTGTCAACTGTTCTTCTGCATCTTTTGCTAAGTTTAAACAGTTGCTAAGTTTAAAGTTTGTATCTTTGGTAATGAGGCTGGTTTGCACAATGCACACATATAGAAGGTGACATTTATTCATGTTTTCATTGGCATTATGATAATTGTGTGCATTACTGGTACCTATGTGTTTACTGATATTTAAGTGACTTGACTCAGTACTCGATTATAACCTGAAACTATCTATCTGTGCATTGAGGAGCATAGAGTCTTAAATTTTTGCTGCATGATCTGCTCGTGTGAAGGAACAATATTTGTTTGCACGGTTCTCATTCTATCTTTTTTTTTCTCTGTGGAATATTTAGGTTTCAAAGGCCTCCTGGACCAATTCCATGGTCAATGCTCGGATTAGAAGTCTACACAGGAGCCATTGATAACTTTGGTTTTGAGGATTACTTGAATGGTAATCAATACCATTAAAAGGGGATCATTCCCATTTTTTACCCTTAATGAAATACTTAAGTTTTCCAATTTTGACCTTACTTTTATGAACAAATTAAAATTATCATTAATGGCATTATTGTCATTCGAAATTTGGGCTTATCATTAAATTTAAATGGACTTTGATTTGGTCGTATTAGTTTCACCGCCACTTTTAAAACAAGAGAATTATATACTTAAATGAAATCTACAATCGGGCTTAAATAATTAACTTCTTTGGGCTTATATAACTACAACAATATACTTAGATAAAACCTAAATTCATGCTTAAGGATTATGATGTTACCTTGATTTACACGTACCTTTGATTTAAGTAAGCGAATATACCCCATTATTAATACCCGTTTATAATCTAAAACGAAGGTACACCCAGGATATTATTCCAAATTTATAATCAGAATATTCTTCTAACTCCACAATATTTGCGATATCAAACTGTTTTGGTAATCTGAGAAGCGTAGCCTATAAACTTTTGATAGCCAAATCTGTTAATTAATCAAATGGGTTATGTTTATTTATAATCCATTTCATAGCCTATAAACATTTTTGATAATAACAAATAAATTAAAATCTCCAATAATTTAAAAAGTAATATTAGATATTGAAATTTTCTAACTAAATGATTTTAAGACTTTATCATAAAACTAAAAAAAAATTGGACAGCTTTATATGTCTAAAAATACAACCATTCTTTAACTTATTTACAAACATAAAACGGTTGTGTGAGACATTTTAAAAAACACAATTTCTTCATACTGTACAAACTATAAAGTTTCTTATTCTATATAATCAAATCATATGACTTATATTTAATTTATAGAAATATTCAACTATTCATATATCCACCATTTTTATATAACTAAGTAACAAATAACTGACCCGCATAATTGAAAATTGATCATGTGACATTTTATATAATCAAAATAAAAGATTTATCGATCTATTTGTTGATAAAACAACAAAAATAGAACCCGCGCTTTTTAAGCGCGGGTCAAAAATCTAGTTGTCCTTTACTCCTATTGCATTACATGTTTCTCAATGTTTAACCTTTTTTTTTTTTTTAAGAACCCCTAAATAAAAGACTCTCATTGGAGCACCAAAATGTTGGTGTCTCTTAGCTAAATCTATTAAGTGACATTTAATAGTTAAAAATGATTAAGAGACCCATAGTGGATTTTTGGATTAATGATGCTCTAATTAACTAACTTGGGGGCTGGGATCTTTCTTTGTTAAAGCAAAAAAAAAAAAATCTAACAATACTAAAAGCAGGATATCAAGCCCTTTAAGCATGTCCACGTCAGCCAGTAATATTGCAACAATCATCCACGTCATCTTTGATGAATTGCCATGTCATAAAAGCTTTGTTCGGAAAAAAAATACCGAAACTTTCGTGTGGTCATGATATTTTCTAATGGCCCAGTCAAGCCCACTTCTCGAAACGGCTCACACCTTTGTCGTCTCAGTTTTGTATCCCTGCAAATCTCCGTTACCACAACCCTTTCTTTATCAATCAATTATACCTTTTACTCCTTTTTTATGGTTTCCTTTCACCTCCTCCCTATGTATCTTCTCCTATAAAGATCGTTTCTTCAAAATTTTAACCCAAACCAAAATTGAAAAACCTCCACTAATGAAGGTAAAGCCTATGGCCATGAAAAATAAATAATTCAGAGTCTCTTGCTCTTCCTCTACTCTACATACCCGGTAATCAAACCCGCAGTATTCATAGCTATAAAACGGCGAAATCCACCGCGTTTGCCATCAAGTTTGCTTGCTTCCATTGTTGCAGCTTCATAACTCGTGCCCTGTTTGTCATATGAGTTCCCCACAGACGATGCTGATTACAAGTTCATGACTCATGGAGGTCAGACCAGTGGGGAAGTCGGACAACGAACGGTTGAGAGTTCCCCGACTCCGAGGAGGTTTAGTGTATCATATCCATGGCCACTCAGGAGACATGATACGAATTAGGATTCTGTGAGTGGATCTGATATCGATACTAGGTAAGACAAATTGGATTTAGGTTAGTGATTGTCTATTGGATTTAGGTTAGTGATTGTCTATCTTTTGAATCTTGGTTCCGACCAATCTATTGTTTGTGTTGTGTGTGTGCAAAGTGCTTTCCGTTTTGATTTCTTAGAATTAAAAAGTATGAAAACTAATTCATTGTTCGGGATAAAGTATTGGCCTTAACTGATACATGGTTTGTCTTCCTATTCTGTACAAGAAATTCATGGCATACACCGAAATTCTCTAAACATTTGAAGATCAAGACGAGTTAAAAGAGGTTTTGACCTTCGAATGCTAGCAAGAAGGCGGATCAATGGGAAGCTTTTCGAATATACTCTGTACACATTCCTTTTACCTGTCCTTCTCTCCAATATTTGTGTTGCCAGTGTTAACAATGGTGGCTTCCCTAAACCCACGTCTGTTTTATTCTCCTTAACTAACAAAATGTGTTTCACCTAGCATTTAAAGCACTGAATTTTTCTTAGGGTTATGGAGATGGGGAAGAAGCTTGCAAAGAGGATAAGGAAGCAAAGGGCCTTACATTGTCCTGAGTGTATGTGCTTTAATCATTTCACTCTCACTATTAAAGCTTCTTATTTTTTTTTTGTTGCACATACAGCTGTAACACTAATATTATTATTACTTTTTTTATAACTGGGTATAATATGCTTACGTGATATAGTTCAAATAAGAATATATATGATTTATAAAATTTGATTGTTACTGCTTTCAATGGTGCATATATGTTACTTTGTCTTATTTATTTTCCCTGCAGCTAATGGTGGCTTTGAAAATTTATTTTCTACACCGAAGAAAAGAAGAAGCCAGTGACTGTTTTAACGTTTTGTTGTCTTCTAGGCTCTGTAAATGTTCTCAAAACTGGTGTTTTGATGATTATGTACCTCACATTTATTTTTCTTTCTATGGATAGGTTAAATCACAGCTCATTGAATGAAAAAAAGTACCTAACTCCGTATTTTCCAATGGTCTTACATAATCGTCTCCAATGGCATCAGGGGCCTTATGCTACTGTCGATATACTACAGATTCCACCAATATCATATCTTCAAAGCCAAAAAGGGGGAAGATGAACATGGTGACTTGAAGCCAGCCTCTATCGCTGAGGGTGGAAACTGCAGCAAACCATAGTAGACACTAGAAGGTGTTCGCAGGTAAACACTACATGTATTACGTCTTCTTTGTTGTTTTTGTTATCCTCCCTTTCTTTATATGGCATCTTACTAGATATTTCCAAATGAAATTTGGTAGTTCATCACAAAACTTCTATATTTGATTTAGAAAGGGGAGTCATTCACCAATGATGTTTTATGGTTACATGGATTCCACTTTTATTCATTTGAAACTCTGATACATGCTTATCGAACAAAACAATGTTTAGCGACATTTGTATTTATTAGTGAATTAAACTTTTTACATGGTTTCTCATATTGCTTCATGTGCATTGTGCAGGTTGAAGCAAAAGAAGTTTTCTTTTCTGTTACAAAGCTTTCCCAATCTAAAGACACTGGTTTGGGAAAGAATGGTTTACTTGATCATAAAGGAACTTTCTCCATCAGCGGATAAGGTTTGTAGTTTGTAATTTGCTTAAGTAGCTGAATCCTAACACTAATACTGAGGGTATAGTTTCTGAATTCTGATAATTTGTTTGTTTTTCTATGGTTAGTATTGTTACAAGCTCCCTGATCAGCGATATGAATAGCAAGATTGATATGTATCTTGCAAATGGTACAACTCTCTAATACCGAATAATAGACAAAACCCTTTTTACACAAATTAAGTGGTACTTGAAACAAGCGATTGTGGATAAGAACTATGTTGTTTCAAGCTCTGTTAGTAAGTTCTTTTGCATGATTCTTAGTTGCAAAACCAAAACTCAGGTTATGCTGCAAAATGATTAGTTTCATAAATATCAGCTTCTACATTGATATATATGTAGAAAAAGAAAAAAAAAAAGAAAAGCTTACAAGGATTAAGGATGTTAAGGGGCTTTAAAAGAATAAAGCACTGCAAGAAATGAATGGCAAGAGCAGCATTTTGAAGTATTGGACATAACGCGTGTTTTTTTTAATCTTGGGAGTATTCCTTATGTGCTGTATAACTACTATTAGATTACTTGATAAGATAAGAAATGTATTTCTTAATTTGCTTCACCAGTGCCAACAATCACAAAATTATAATTTGTTCTTCCTTCTTTCAGGTTCTAATGATTGGTTGTTATTTGAGTTGTGATTTTTAGTAGGGATGTGTAAAGGAAGATGAAATCTAACAAGTCAGTGTCGGAGGTTAATGATGAAACTGAGGGCGAGGATGGTAGTAAATAGCTTTGTAGTTGATCATTTTAAATTACGTTTCATTGTGTATAATCAAATTCTTGATGAGAACGATGACTAAGGTTGAAGTTTGTAGCATAAGTACAGATGGCTGATCTATTTGTCTTCTTTATGTTTTCGTAAAATTGTTATGGGAATGATTAAAAGATAGTGTTGTTCTTTATTATTCTCTTTGTTTTAATACTTCCACGAAATGTTTTATTCCCTACATGATTTAGATTCTTACTTTATATATTTGCGATCTCATATTTCTATTTTGACATGTGATCAGTTCAAATAAAAGGTTAGATGAAAATTGGTAAATAAAAATTTATTTATTTGGCCAAGATAATATCATTGTTTCAAACTTGTGTCCAATTCTAAATTTACACATTTCTAACCTATTAAATATAATATACTTTTGTAGATAAATTATCAAAAAGAATTTAAAGCAACAAATTAGTGATAAAACAGTATAAGGAATTGTATTTATCTTTGACGATGCAACTAAATAAAACATAAAATATTCAGAAATTTACTAAGTATAACTATGAAATAGTAATAAATTAATAAGTAAAATGAATAAAATTTGATATCTAATATGAGTTTGCAAAGAAGCAAGAAGAAAATAAAACATTAAGGGTTATAAAATGGTAAAATAAAGAGGAAATAAACACACAAATTTATTACTTCAATATATATGTGAATAAGTTTGAATCAAGTTGATTCTGTTTATTTTGCTACCAAAACAAATTTGAACCAAGTAGTACACAATAAATCTATCAAATTTTCAAAATAAATTATTAATTATATTTTTTTTAAATATCTAGAATATAAAATTAAACATCAATATATATATATATATAATTAAAATCATATATTAAGGATCTTTGATATATCATGCATATTATAGTATTTTTTACAAATGGTAAGAATACATTCTAACATCGTATTCACATATCATTCAAATCATAAGAAACCACAATAATTCTATTAAGAAAATATACCCAAAATGCACTCATACATCTTATGGCCAAACTTACAATCAAATGTACATTATGTCTAGCCACTTACAAACCCATTCATATTAGTAAATTTATAAATAAAATTTGTGTTTACTTATTTAAATTTCAAAATAGATTTTATTTATTTATTTATTTTAAAGGTCCATCCTAATATTATTGAGAAATACACATCACAGAAAAATTTTACCAAAAAAAAACTATATACAAAAACATAATTCGTTATAGGTTTGCTTTTCTAGAGGTACAAACAAAAAATATAAACTGAAAGAAAAATTAAAAAAAATGTTTTAATCTTGAAATATCGCACATGTAACTTTTGTACATTTCTTCATATGAAATGGCCAATCAATAAATTTTTGACAATTTCAAAGCATATAAGAGTAAAAATAAATTATCTTGATAACAATCACTAATCCAAACATATATAAAGGTGAATGGAAAATAAATTTCATTATCATGTTTGATTTTTTCTAATTGATTTTTTAAAACAATACATAAATTATTATTCACCTCAGCATTTGGAATCAAATATTATTCTTACTTTACCTAAGATGAAGCTAATAAAAACATATATTATATAGAAGACTAATGTCACATTCAAAAAGCAACAACATATACCTTAAAAAACTCAATCTATGTACATTTTTTTTATGGTTTAAGAAATTTTCTGATTTATTAATTCTAAATTCATTAAATTGTTTTAAAAATACAAAAAATCAATAAATATTACAGAGAAACTATTTTTGGTCTCTTAATTGACCGGAAATAATATCTAAAAGCATTTTCCGCGCGTAGCGCGGCCAGAAACTCTAGTACATTATAATGAGTGAATGCAACTCCAACTGATATTCATAACATAAGAATTTCACAAAATTATACTTCGACATGATTTAATTAATTCAGTTTGAAAGCCGCCTTAATTGGATGATCAAAACGCAATCATAATGCTATTCCTCACGATGCAAACATACAGGTGGGATCAGGTCTGGATCGTTCAAGATACGATAAGATGTTTAGTGACAAGAGGAGTCCAACCCTCTTAAAAAGTGTGCAGCCAACTCCACAACATATAAACGTTATGGAGTCCCAGCTGCAAATGAGTTATTGTGAAAAGAAGTTCTCAACACCATAGTCGAAAGAATGGCACATTAATGTGGATAATATAAGTTCACACATCAGGAATTTGACTAGGATATGAGTAATATATATAGGTTTAAGGTCAATTTAATTATAAGTAATTGATTTTAAGTTGGAAACCGATGATAAACCTGAATTTAACATGATATCAGAGTCCGAACACACCATGCCCAACTGAATTAAAATCAATCAAGCCAATCAAAGGAGGCCATATTGATCCTAAAACCGAACTTGACCCGAATTGTCCGGAGGTCGGACTGAACTAAATCCTAGTCTGGGATATTGTCGAGATTAATGGTTATAAAAGCCATCATCTCGAGAGAGGGTGTGGAGAGTATAAGCTCCCACATCAAGAGTTTGTCTGGAACATGAGTAATATATAAATATTTAAGATCAATCCAATTGGTTTTAAGTTGGAAGCCCATGAGAAGCTTGAATTTAACATTTAATGTAACAGTGAAGAACTTGATGTTTGATATGCTTCAATAGATCTTTTTTTTTTTGCAAATGCATATGGTACGTATGTATAAGAAGGAAAGGGATAACTATATATTATAAATTCACACGGTTAAATATATATAGGCAAAAGTACAACACATATTTTGTATATTTTCTTATCCTAATCAAAATATATAGTTCTTATATTAGATTAGATCCTTATTACAATATATGTGCTAACTCAGCTCCTCTACGTCTCCGCCTCCACATCCGAAAAGGATCATAAGATTGTTGTCAGCTTCGTCGTCTTCAGCAAGATTAGAGAAACCTCAGTATAGACAGCTGTGGATGAACATTACAAATAAGCTTGCCGACCAAAGCCCAAGCCCGTTATAAGTATCAAAATATTTATTATTGTTAGAGCATGTACATTGAGGTATCATAAGAGGGTCATGGGTCTGGGTTCACAGGTTTTTAATTTGAAAAGAAAAAGGAAAATGGGTAATATTAAGTGAACCGGGCCGCTCTCGTGAACTTGTGTGAGACGAGTTCAACACACGTGGAGGCACCAGATTGGCTGGACGGAGTCGTGATGACGACGCGGAAAGGAGGTGTTTCGCGTTATTCTCCTCATTTCCTCTTCTCTCCCAAATAGCTAGGGTTTGCGACTCGAGAGGCGATTCTTGTAGCTAGGGCGATCAAGAGGTCTTTTGTCCATAAAATCGAGGAGGTAATGTCTCTTGATCGATCTCAGGTCCATTTTCGAGTAGAGTTACGTTGTTAGGGTTTGTTTATACGGGTTTCATCGATTCGATCTGAAGTTGAATTGGGGGTTTCTCCTCCAATAGAGTCTGGAGGAGAGATCGATTATGAGGTTTGTAGTTAATCGATCTGTTTGTTAGGGTTCCATCGAGTCTGAGATTTGAAATCGAGGGTTTATTTGTTAAGGTTCCATCGAGTCTGAGATTTCTTTGTTAGGGTTCGATCGAGTCTGAGATTTGAAATCGATTAGAGGGTTTTTTTATTTATGGTTGAATAGAGTCGATCTGAAATCGAATTGGGGGTTTATTTGTTTGGGTTCTTTGTTTGGGTTCGTTAAAGATTGGGTTGTGTTTCCGAGTAGATTTGAAATCGATTAGAGATTAGTGTTTCTCGTACTTAACTGTTTCTCTTACTTAGTTTAATCATATTGGGTTGTGTTTCATTGTTTGGGTTCTGTTCTTTGTTTCTCTTACCGGTTCGTTTAATCATATTATTTGTAGTTAGTATGTTCTAATCATTTCTTCTTTCTGGTGCAGATGGATCCCGCAGAAGAAATAAGACATTCAAAGAAACAAAGGGACTACTGCTACATGTTATGGTTCGTCTAGGATTCACAGTACGGGATTCCAAGAAGGTGTGCTTGCGGTGGGAAAATCATTGACGAGGTCCGGGGGAAGGAAGACTACGACAGTCATCCTGGAAAGCGCTACTCCACGTGCATCAACTATGAAGTAAGTTTTATTTTCTTAATTATGTTCTTAAAATAAAAATAACAGGAACTGTCTATAATATTTGTTTTCTGTTGTCAACAAGGATGATGGGTTGCATTATAGTCATCCTTGGGTGGTTGGTGTCCAGGATGAGATCGAAAGGCTGAGGAAGCGTCTGGAGGATGCTGAGGAGGAGATCAAGGGGGTGTGGAATCTCAAGTTCCAGATTCAGACCCTGCAGGTAAGTCTATTTCCCTGTTATTTTAGAAGTAGCCTTGTATGTAAGTCCTTAATGAGTAACTAACACTGTATTATTGTTGTTTCCATGTCCAGGAACAGGTAAGAAGCCTCACTGTCCAGGTCGGTACCCTGGAGAAGGTGTGCTTCGACTGAAAATCAGAGGTAAATGTTTAAAACCCATCTTATGCTGTGATGTATTATCTTGTTTGGTTCCTCTGATTGTATTAATTATCTAAACTAGTCCTAGAGCGAAAAGTACAGTCGAATTAAAGCTGTGTTGGTTGGTAGCTTGCTCTTAATGTTTGAAGTAGTTGATTGTATTAAGTAGTCGATTTGATGTGTCATTACTTCTCTCTGTCAAGTAGTTGCTTGCGCTATTAGCTTTTATATTCAATGTTTGGCAGGTAGAGTTTAATTTTTCGCTTCTATCTAAGCTAAAACTAGTTTAAATAGAGAACCAAAACCCCATTATCTAAGCTAAAACTAGTTTAAATAGAGCAGTCCAGCAATGGAATGCGAGTATGCTGAGGCTGTAGCGAACTCTCCCGGGTTAGTGAAACCGGTTTCAAAGAGAAAGTGGTCAACAAAAGAGGACCTTGTGCTCATCAGTGGTTGGCTGAACACGAGCAAGGATCCTATTGTCAGTAACGAGCAGAAGGTTACTTCTTTTTGGAAGAGAATTGAGGCGTATGTTAATTATAGCCCTCTGCTCACTGGCTGCGTTCCTAGAGAATGGAGTCAGTGTAAGCAGAGGTGGGGAAGGGTGAACGAGCAGGTCTGCAAGTTTGTGGAAAGTTATGAAGCGGCAATGAAGCACCAATCAAGTGGTCAAAATGAGGATGATGTCATGAAGGCTGCTCATGAGATCTTCTTCAATGATTATCAAGCAAAGTTCACCATGGAACACTGTTGGAGGGAACTGAGACATGATCAGAAGTGGAAGTCAGTTTTTAAGTCAAGAGATGGTGCCAAGGAGAAAAGGAAGGAAGCTGAGGAGGTGATACCTGAGTATGAGGTTAGACCGCCTAGTGTTAAGGCTTCCAAAGCAGCCAAACGCAAGAGGCACGGTCATGAAGCTGCTTTCGATCAAATTGAGAGTATCTTGGCTGAGAGAAAGAAAATTTCTCAGCAGAAACTCCTAGATCGTCTCCTTGCCAAAAAAGAAACTGATCTATCTCCTAACGAAATCACCCTCAAAAACAAACTCATTTCTGAACTCCTTGATTGAATTGGTTAACTTGCTTGCTGGAATCTCCGTTTTTTCTTTTGTTGAACTCAATATGTTTAGTTATTAACTTTGAGGTTGCCTTTTTCTTTTGCAGGTTGCTATGTCACGGGTTGCTATGTCTGTTGCTGGATCACGGGTTGCTATGTCTGGATCACGGGTTGCTATGTCTGTTGCTGGTTTAATAAGTCTGTTGTTGCTTTATTTGTACGGGATCAGTGTAGTATTTTGTTAGTTTCTACACTGATGTTGCTTTATGATGAACGGATGCAGTGGAGTCTTTCTCACACTGCTACTATGTCCTTTTGTTTCACGGGTTGTACTATGTTTCGACACTAGTTTATTTAAGTCACGGGTCATGTAACAAAGGGTCATGTAACAAAGAAGCATATATAAATATGCTCTTGATGTATGTTTCTAAATCAGAACTCAACTACTTCTCTTTCTGTCTCTGTCTTTGAATTTCAAAATTTCAAGAACACAACTTCTGAAACACTTGATCAACTACTTCTCTTCCTTGATGTCTTTCTGAAACACTTGATCAACTACAAACGAAGAGGACAACTACGCTTCTTCTGCCTCACCCAACCGAGAACAACACAACCAACGTAAGCTCTTCATTACATTATAATACTTAGGTTAAACGGGATCTACATGATCAGAAGTGGAACAATACTAGATTGTGAATCCAAATTATAATGATGATCAATCATATTGTTGGTCCAATACATGGCTAATATCCAACTTAGGCAATGTTAATTTAAAATTGATAATTTTTATTTTTTTGAAAAAAGGAAGAATGTCAAGCTCATCAAATGATGAAGTATATGAAGTTTTTGAAGAAATGGTGGACCAACAAATCGATGATTTCATCGACTCTGTTCTAACCAAAGAGCCGAAGAGACGAGCATACATCGAAAGAGATCGGGAACAAGGACACAATCAACTATGGCAGGATTACTTCAGTGAAAATCCTACATACACACACGACATGTTTAGGCGGCGTTTTCGAATGAACAAGTCTTTGTTCCTTCGCATTGTCGAACACCTAGGTAATGAAATTCCATACTTTCAGCAACGAAGAAATGGTCATGGAAGGAACGGCCTCTCTACACTTCAAAAATGCAGTTCAGCCATACGATCGTTGGCATACGGTCAAGCGGGAGATGTCAATGACGAATATCTCCGACTTGCGGCAAGTACTGCAATTTTATGTTTGGAGAATTTTGCGGAAGCGATAATACAATTGTTTGGAGATGAGTATCTAAGAAGACCTACAACAGAAGATCTTCAAAGACTACTTGACGTTGGAGAGGCACGCGGGTTTCTGGGGATGATAGGCAGCATCGATTGTATGCATTGGGAGTGGAAAAACTGCCCTACGGCTTGGAAAGGTCAGTTCACACGTGGTTCAGGAAAGCCGACGATTGTCTTAGAAGCTGTGGTATCACAAGATCTTTGGATATGACACTCATTTTTCGGATTACCAGGTACCCTAAACGATATCAATGTTCTTGATCGATCACCAGTTTTTGATGACATTTTACAAGGTCGAGCACCTAAAGTGAAGTTCAAGGTCAACAACCACACTTATCGTATGACCTACTATCTTACCGACGGAATTTATCCTAATTGGGCAACATTTATCCAATCCATCCCGCTTCCTCAAGGTCCTAAAGCCCAGAAATTTGCAGAAAAGCAAGAATCCGTCAGAAAAGATGTCGAACGGGCATTTGGAGTCTTGCAATCGAGGTTTGCAATTGTAAAAAACCCTGCTCTAAAATGGGACAAGGAAAAGATAGGAAAGTTAATGAGAACGTGTGTCATATTGCACAATATGATAGTAGAGGACGAACGACACGGATACACTCTAGCTGATACATCTGAGTTCGAGTCAGGAGAATCTAGCCGAAGTGCCAAGGTGAAAACGAGAGAAGGTGTGAATGTCGATATGCTTAACATTCGCAATCAAATTCGGGATCCAGCGTACATGAGCGTTTGAAAGCTGATTTAGTTGAAAATGTTTGGGAAAAATTTGGTAATCGTGATGAATAATCTTTGTATGTTCATGATTTTTCAATGTATTGAATAAAAACTTTTCATAAATAATGTAAAATATTTAGTAAGTTTCTTTAAAGAAAATAATTTTTTTTAAAATGAAAAATTATTATTTTTTTTTTTAAATATTATCTTATTCTTATGAATCCGGATTTGAGGTTCATTGATGGAGGAACACAATTGAGCCGGGTTCAACACTGTTCACGGGCCCACAATTAAATACATAAAAAATACATATGAACTCCAATAGGGAGTTAATTGATGTACGTGCTCTTAAGCTTTGCAAAATAAACCACTCATCATAGTGGAAATCAACTGAACAATCGATTTGCTATAGACATTGTCTCAATAAATACTTTTAGTTTGTGTTTTTTTGTTTTTTTATAACAGTAAATACTTAGTTTGTTAAGGCCTGAAAGTATAAATTTCTAATCCTAAGTTGGGCCTTTCTATGCAAAACTTTCGACGCTGCTGGGCTCTAGCTATACAAACGAGTGGAGTCGAATCCTTGAGTTGATCGTGGGTTTCTCAAAGGATAACACTCCCCTCTACGCATTACGCTATGTGCTACAATATACACCATGTGGTGGGAGAGATATAGAAGGCATCATGGTGAGGTAAGCATGGGGCAAACACAAATCCAACAAAGTATTGACAAAACGGTTCGAAACCCCATATCTTCTCTGGGGGAAGAAGGTCGTAGCAGATATGATGGTGCTATGGGATTGTGGTTTAGTTTGAGATGAAACTAGAGATCAGACTCTGTTTTCATCACATATGCTCGTTTTTTTTAACCTCTGATAGCTTTCAAAGTCAAAAACAAAAAAGCATTCATTGTAAAAAAGTTTTTTTTGGAGTGAATAAATTTTCACATTTATTCAAAAAAAAAGTTTGATGTATAAATATAAGGGATAATTTGAAAAATACCTCATTTGTGATTTGAAATTTGACAAATACACTTTGTTTTATATTTTTTGAAAACTACACTTTCTTATATGTAAAAAGACATTTTACCCTCATTTTGATTTAAATTAAAAAACCTAAATTGAAATCAAAATTATTTATGTATTTTTTGGGTTCACGGGTATTTTTGTTGTTTGTGTTTAAAAGTACAATAAAATTTAAATACAACTTAGTGAATTCATAAACTTAAATCATATAAGTCATAAACCAGAATATGCATGCGTCCTTATTAAGTGAATTAAGTAGATTAAGTGAATTAAGTAGATCAGGTGCGTCATATACATTTTTCAGTAATGTTCCCTTATACATATGATGGTACATGAATTAAAGAACTTCATGTTGCGTCATATACACGGTACTTGGATAGTTGTATGTTTGATTAGTTCAAATTTTGTATTCTTGGTTTTTGCAACTTAATATTTGGATCTTATGTTGCAAGGAGAAGGTAATATCTAAATAATGGAGTTTCATAGAATACCTCCTTGCTTTCATTCCTTGATCATTTATCACCTCTATTTTTTTCGTCTTCTTAGTTGTATTTTATTAAATATAAAAACGAGATGGAATGTAGCTTGATATTTTATTAGTCCGTGTATAGTTCAATGCAGTCCTGGCTCAATAGATGTTTTGTTACAAGTTTCAACCTGAAACTTTCTTAGTCCTTTTTTTTACCCCTAGGCATCATCACATCAATGGACAGGGCTCCCCTGTTTTTCGTGAGAAAAATAGAGCTCATTCTTGTTCTATAAGCTGAGCAGTTTAGGCAATATTCTTTGCCCCAGTGTTGAACTGCATGTTGAATAAGATGTTTAAATGTAGAGGGAATAGCTGAACAATTAGTTTTAATGGCAGCCAATGTCAAAGTGGATTTTAACGAAAGCTACCTCATGTGACACAAAGTTCAGAGACTCAACATAACTACTACGTTGGTGATATACACAGACTTTATGTTGTTAACAAACCAAAAGCTGACGGGATGAGGTAGCTCACTTGGTAAGAACCCTGTGGGCCAATTGTCATGCTCACGGGTTCGACGCCAAGCGGAGGCGAACTGTCCATTCTGTCACCAAATGCGGTACTGGGTGTTGGGCCTTGTCCCCAGCCTAGGTACAGCCCTCTCGGGTGAAGTGGACCGCTGCCTAACCGGGCCCAGGGGAATGACCCACGTAAGTGAGAAACCCCTGGATTACAAAAAAAAAAAAAAAACAAACCAAAAGCTGATCGATGGTATATCCTTGCTAGTTTTTCTGGACGGGATAATCATCTTGTACATGACACGATTTAAAAATATATTACAATAGCTTTCAATTATTTGATTGGATAATTTAGTCATTTTATATATACAAAAGGGTAGTTTTCAAAAAAATTAAATAGTAGTGTAGTTTTCAAATTTGAATCTCATATAAATGTTTTTTCCCAATAGGTAAAATTTTCGATGTATAAACGGTAATATGTATTATTTTTAAAATATAAAATTAATATAAATAATTTAATAAAAAAATTGCAGAGAGAAATAAAATATATTAACTTAAAAATTAACTAAATATATATATATATATACAGATAATTTATGGACGTAAATTTTAGTTACCAAACAAAATTAACAATTAAAATATAGAAACAATTTTGATTAACTAATTTTAGTGATTTTTTTTTGAGAAATCTTTGGCTAACTAGTAGATAGCTAATATTAAATGATTAAATATATTTTATTAATTAATAAAACTATGTATTGAACTATATGATCATTTTTTTTTATAAATTGTTGAATTTGTTAGAAATAAGAAAATGGACGTGGGTAGTTATTAGAAAACCTAAAAATTTCTCTAACTCAACAATTTAACATTTGATTTATTATTTTTACAAAGGTTATAACTTAAAATTGTAACTGAATTGCAACATCCCCTCTATTAGGAATAGGGATGGCAATCAAGGGACCTGGACCGCGGGTCTGACCCATAAAGACTTGCTGTAGGGCGGGATTGGACCACCATTTGATAAGCCCGCAAAATTGCGGGCCTCGCGGGACGGGCTCAAAGCGGGACGGGCCGAAAGTGGGATGGGCTACAGGTTAACCTGCGGGATTTTGAAGACCCGCAACCCTAAGTCCCCATTTCTGCTTTCACCTAAAATATTGAGAGAGAGAGAGAGAGAGAGAGAGAGAGAGAGAGAGAGAGAGAGAGAGAGAGAGAAGGCGATTCAATGTTATGGAGCTCCGATGATGGTGGTTTCAGGGTCGATGATGCTTCTGGTCTCCCAAGCGCCTTCGATCTGCACCGGTGGAGTTTCTTCGAGCCATCATAAGAAGTTTGAAAACTCACTTTCCACCGAAGAAGAAGATCTAGTTCCCACCATGGGTTCTTCATAGTTTTGCCTATATGTATTTGTTCACATTATCATACATTTTGGAGTTTTAGGTTTCAATATATATTTAACTAACTTCTATTATTGTTATTTGCAGAAGATGAAGTTGAGGTGAAAAAGAGAAATCCCCATCTTTTTGTCGATTGTTGGTGATAAAGTTGAAGAACAAGAAGTGTGATTTGGTGTTTTCTTTTTATTTACTTTTCGGATTATCATCTTTGATTTGGTGTTTGGTTTTATTTAATTTTGGATTCAGAAAATTAAAGCATTTGTTATGAACTTATGAATTATAATATTTGGATTCAACGACTAAAACATTGTTTATTTTTAATATGTTTGGAATGTAACAAAGGTAACTAAACTAGTGTTTTGATCCAACTAAAATCTTCAACTAACAAATGTATTGCTTTATCCAATTCAATCTTCGTCTGGACTCACTTACTGATGCGTCATGAAGCTGATAAAGCATCCAGGAGCAATATGTCTGTTTGTAATTCTATGTTCCGCGGGCCGATCCGCAAAGGCCTACATGTTTTGCGGGCCTGACCCGCCGTGACCCGCTCGAAGACGAGCCCGGTGCGGTACGGGACGAGACGGGACGGATCAACATGTTTGACGTTCCTAATTAGGAATACACTATCAACTAATTAAATACTTGCCAACAGCCATGTGTTAAAAATAAATAAAACTGCTTAAAATATTTGATCAACTTCTATCTCATATTTTTCATGACATCAACGAATTAACAACACTAGGGATATTCCGGCGCTACGCGCCGGGTTCGGACGTTGTTTTCTTTTTTTGAATTCAATTAGTTTTATTTTGCATTTGCTAGTTGTTAGTCCAATCAACATAGAATTATTAGTTCTTGACAATTAAGAATTGAGAGTCATGATCTAATAATGGATTTTCTGAGTGCATGTTAGGAGATCTCAGGCCTGGAGTCCTTAACTTTCGAAGGTATGTGAATGCATTTTTGACTCCTTCTAAGTGAAAATGTTAAAAGTTTTGGCAGGTGATGCATTTTATTGGTTTACGGTTCGTATGTATAGAGGATTTGTTTTTTTTTTTTTTTTGAAGTTTATTGGTTTATCCTAAACGGAAAGTTGATGGTAGAAGTTAGTACATGAAAGAGTATTAATGAATTTCAAAAGTAGCAAACAACAAATTAAGTTTTTTAAAATATTCATGATCGAAGAAATGTAAATTCAGATTTGTCTTTAAAAAGTAAAGTAAACAATGACATTTTTTTTTATAAAAGGAAACAGGCAACAAAGCATTTTCCTCAAAATCACCATCACCATAATGCAATTTGCAATGACTCTTTGCTTCCATATGCTTTCTTACAGCTTCTAAGCTGCTGAATGCATGGCACAGCTCACTGCAGTAGAGACACATGAAGTCTCTCTTGACCTGAATCATGATCAGCAGTAGGATAAGAGTAAATAAAAGTTAAGAAAATTCAAAGCTTTACAACAATGCTAAACTGATGAGTCCGAACCTTAAGACCGAGGTAAGTGAGAAGCCCTTCTGGATTAGATACTCAACATCTGGAACAAAGAAACCATGGTGCTTATGCATGTGAACTATACAGGTCTCCAAAGTCTTATGTTTCTTGTCACACATCAAACAACAGGCTGGATCCAGCTCATAAAGGGAAAATACAATTCGATCTGGTGTATGTAGGTTTGAAGTTAAATGATTTATAAAACACATGTGAGAGAGATGAAGCTTACGGTTAAAAAAATTGACCAAGTACCAATTCTAAGTAGGGATTTTGTTTTAATCTCTTAGAAATAAACTTATTCTAACTTGATATATAGTATAATTTGAAAATATGAAACAAATGATGAAAGTGTAACTTAAGAGCAATTCATGCTTTCGGTTGTTGTGTATTTAAGGATCTATTTCTTTCTGATAAACACGAAACATAAATTTGTGTAAAAAAAAAAAAAAAAAAAAAAAAAAAAACACGAAACATAAATATTCATCTTGCTTCAAGCCATTTTCTTCCGAAGTTGCTCAATGAGTACTTCTTGCTCTTCCTGGATATATACTAGTACATTTTAATTGTTATTCAAAATGCTCAAGAAAAGAATATAAATCATTATTATATTGATTCTAAGTTTCTAAAATTTACAATCAATGTTTCAGATACTGTGCAAGTCGTTATCTATGGATCATGCTATATAAATCAGCCTCCTACAGCATACACCAAACTAATGGATGCCTATAGCCTCCTATGAATTGTTCTTAACACTTCTAACCACTGGTCATCATCTCCTGATCTTTCTCTTGGAGCTTCTTGCTCATGTCTTTCTCTACGGCCGTGATCAAAGATGTGATATCTCTATTCTCTCATACCTTTCGCCCATTGGATCGCCTGTTCCAAAGAAAGTGCAATCTCAAGAACATGGAATACATTATATAAAAGAAATAACATGAGCTTTGCAGATAGAATTAGTACCCAAAATTTGATGCTGATTAAGATCTTCTTGTTTATATTTAGCTCTTTATAGTTAGCAATATTCCAAGCAAAAAAAAACAAAACAAAGGAACTTACTGGTTCCAAGCAAGTGAAGCTTAAATGTGTTTGTTTGGTACTAAATAGGGAACAATATTCCTTACTAATGGCAAATGAGGTAATATTTTCAAAGAAATTTTCAGACTTTCACCTGTTTTGGAAGATGTCGGTGAGTATTTGTGGAGAATCAGAATCGTTTGTTGGTACTGGACTGGGGATGACGTTTGCTATAAATTGTATATTCATTTAGTTCCCACTATCAGTTGAATACATGGTATGAATGAAAATATGAATATATCACCATGCTATACTATACAGTAGAACAAACTTGTCTCTATATAATAGAATGTAAATAATTTAGGGAGGGATTATAATCACCTCTGTTTGGAGTGCATGAATATTTTTGAGATCCCAATGGGGAGTTTGAAGCTGTCTTCATAAACTTGGAACTATTGTAGAGCCTGCAATATTGACCAAAACATAAATTGCATATGTCCTTTCATGGGGAATTACTACAAAAATATGAGAAGAATGGTAGGTAAGTTTTAACCTCGTGATGTGAAGCCGTAGTATGTAGGGCGTAGTCCATTAATCAAACCTGTATGTCCGGTGATCAGATAAAGTTTGAGCTATTCTTGTCTATTGTTGTGTAAGAATTTATGGTGGGGGAGTTAGGCATGAGTCAGAACTGAGAGACAACATGAGTTCATATATTGTCGATGGAGAGTCAGAGCAAACTAAAGAGGATTTGGTAGATGTTTTTGTCATTTTCAGACGACATGGTTTCTCTTAAAAGAAGCGAAAGAATGGCTTATCTTGCAACCCTTGCTCTTGTGATACTTCTCTTCAGTTTAGATTATGTTCTTACCTTCAAGAAGAAGAACACCTCTGTTTTCTGGGGTATCAAGTTTCAATTTACAAAAGAAGTGATATATTAGAAACTCCACAATAACAACCAACACTGATAGTATATAAACTCAACAGTCTCATTAAAATCAAAGCTCGATTATATTTTTCACATTCATACGAAACTCATAAATTTAGACTCCTCAAACCCTCACCGAATATATCTATATCATATCCTCCGAATAATTAAAAACAGCTCATCAAACTAACCTTCTGAAGCATTTTCAAGTCACTATCCTGAGTATCGTGAAAGAAATGCATGTAACTTTTGGTTCCAAATACCCTGAGAAACACTTGTCTGCTGAATTTGCCTCCTCGTGGTCACATCTAACAACTCAAATTAAAGCAAATCAATTCGATATACAATTCGAAAAACTTTACCCACTTTCTGCAACTCCGCAACTACACATCTACCAGTCAGCTCCAATGAAGGTATCATAAAACTGGTTAGAAATAGTGAGGGAAGATACATAATAGAGAGAGGGAGAGAGAAATAGATGAAACCTGATTGATTAGGGGCGGTTAGTCAAATGTTTGGTATGAGACATTAGGCCTTTTTGTCAAGCAACTGTATCTTAGAGAAGTAATCTAAGATGCATAATGAAGGAGAAAAAAAATCCATGATTGAACCGCATGAGATTAGGCGTATACATGGTCTAAGAAGCATATGATGTATGTTACACTCACAGCTTGAACAAATTCTTTTCTTATCTTTATTTGCTGGTGAGTCAAACCCAAAATCCATTGGATCATCATCTGTATTGACTTAAAGTTGACGTATCCTTTTCCATGTCCTTGCCTGCAGGTAACAATGGAATTTTACATATTATTAAAAAATCATCCTTTTTTACAATGGGAACAACTTCTCAAGACTTCAGTCTATGTCAATAAAATCCACAGCTGGTCAAAAATTGAGGAATAGAAAAAATTGGAGTCAATAACCAGCTCTCAAACACTGAGCATTATATCTTTTTTCCTCTGCTTTTGAAAAACTTTTTTTAGCAGGTGGAGACATTGCAAAAGCTGTTCAGTATTACTCTCGACAATTAACTTCAAATAGAATAACCTACCATCATAATCATTCAATCACCCACTCACGGAAATACCTACCTCTCATGTTAGCAATCATCTTTGTCCGCTACTTCATTGCTGCAAGCTAGCTTCATCACCAATATGAAGTGGTTAATTATCCCTTAACCACTCGTATAGCTTTTCTAAAAACAGTTCTATCTCTAAATCGAAGGAAAATATATAATTAATTAATGGAAGAAGTGGGTGATGCCTTTGATTTGTAAAGGACGACGTTTAAGTTTCGCATGTTGCCACGTGTCAGCAAAACCCTTATGCAAACTGCTGAGGTGGAAGCCTGTGAAAGAGAGCATAACCCAACTTTCCTCCTGAGTTCCAAAACGTCGTCGTCTTCTTCTGATGCTTCTTCGTTAATCTAATCAGTCTCGTTTGAGGGTGGGGGAGACTTTCCGGTGGATTTAGCAGGTTTCATTGCTAAATATGAAGTGTTTTCGAAATCAACCATCTCAACTCAAATGCTACACCAAAGTTGGATGTTGAAGTGGTGAAAAATTGGATCTAGAAAAGAACTCAATGATTGTTCACTATGTTTCATGCACCAAAAATAACATACATCAAACTAACAAAAAAAGTATCATCATTTCAATTATTATTATTTTTTTTTGAACTTAATCATTTCAATTCTTTTTACCTAAAATTCGTTACTTGACAAAAAAGTAAATTAATTAATGAGCAGGAAAAAAACTTTATGTTAACATCTAGAAAAATATGGATTTTTCGGAAAGAAGAATTTGATTTCAAAACTTTATGTTAACAACCTGGTTTACTGAACCAAGTCTGGTTCAAACATTTGTTTCCCTGTCACTAATACATATATTAATATATACATGTGTATTCATCTCCTTCTACAAAGGGCAGCAGCCCTTTTTGATGCGTGAGTGAGAGAGGAGCCACCACATGTGACACACTTAATGAAATCCTTGATGGTTTAATCCCTTTTATTGATCTTGAGGGTCGATTTTGGGTTGATCTTCTGATGGCTACTAGCACAATCAGGATGGTTTTGAAGATCAGATTGGTTACTAACACAACTGAATTGATGAGGGATGGAATAGGGTTGGATGGACTGCAATGTGGATATATATGACTGATCAACATTTGTGTAGATTTGTCTTTGATCGTGAGAGGCGTTCCCACAAACAATGATCAAAAACGATAGTTGCTTGCAGAGATTTCCCTCCTAAGTAGTCAATGTTCAAAGACAAACAAGGGATTTACAGAGACAAAAGAGATTTGTTTGACAAAAGTGAATGAATAATTCAGAAACAATACATGAGTTTATGAAGAAGAAAAGAACACAGTTTTCCTAATGACTTGTAGAAAACAAAAACGAAAGAGATAAATCCTGGGTGGTCTTGGAGACTGAGTAGTTGAATAAATTGGCTGGCACTTTGACTTGAGTTTTGAATTGTTTTGATCCTGGTTCAGGGTAAACAGACACTAAATAGCTTCCTTCAGCCTCTTGGTTTGTGATCTTGTGATTTGACCTCTAGACAAGGAGAATGGATCTTTGTTTCCTTTTTGACTGAGAAAGACAACTCTGATTCATCATCAGTTTGGGCCGAATTTCTTCCTTTCTAGCTCGGTCCATAACAACCTCAATGTGGCTTAGCTCATTCAGCTCAACCTGCTCCAAATTAGTGTCACTTAGCTCATCTAGTTCGTTTAGTCATCCTGCTCCAAGTCACCTGCTGGTTCAGTCACGGTTACATCACCACATGTGACACCTCACCACCACCAGTCACCGCCATGAGCCACAAGTCACCGGCGATCCATGTAGTCATCGTAATCCACCATTTATCCCAGCCCATTCAACAGCCGCATGTATTCACCATCGTTCACGTATCTTCACCACCAACCACCACCGTCGACCATCGATTTGTGCCACCCTGATCTGAGAGTCACTTAAATTGCACGCCATGTCACCTGAGTTGCAGATATGTTGTCAGAGAAGAATCGCGATCGTCGGAGGCCATCGACGTAGTCTCGTTGCAACTTGGAATTAAGTATCAGACCCAAACAGTGGAGAACGTGGCAAGCCGAGAGTAGGAGTGAATGTAAAACGGGAGGCATTGCGTCTCAACACCACCAGCACTGCACCGATCAGCACCATTATGAACCAGTAACCGGAGACACAGTTCACGTCGACGGAGTCCAAGATCCAGGACGGAAAGTCTAAGCCGTGAGGTTAGGTACCATTTTCTTTGTTCTTGTGTTGCAAGCAAGATATTTAAGTATGCCTTAAACATGTCATGCTTAGGAAGGAATAATAATAACACACGTTCATATAGTATACAAGACAAAGGAAAATACTTAGTTTTATGCAAATTATACTTTTTCTCTTGGTGTTCAAAAAAAAATATATTTTTTTCTCTTTAATTTTGTAAACTGGGAAGAGTTTGGACTAGGCCCTAATATATAAATATACACATGATTTTAAGGTTTCGAAAATATAATCCGAGATTTTTTTAAAATTTGTAAGATATATTTGGTTACAATTATACTATAATTCTATATAATACTAAACATGTTTAGTATCATTTTATAATTGGGTTGGTCACTTAAAAGAAAAGGATATTTAATTATATAAATAAACTATATATTAAATAGTAATATGACATCTTAAAAATTCATTTGAGTTTTTTAGAGCTGTAGTAAGATAATTTTGTCCGACAATGAGGGTGATTGGTTAGCTTTTATCTCTTTACTTTAGCTTTATTTACTTTTAAATCACTAAACTTTACCAATGACGTTGTAGCTTTATTTTTAATAGTTAAAACCTAAATCAAGTTTCTATAAACTTTTACCAATCATGCTTTAACTTTATTTTCAAAGCTACAGCAAAAAAACTAAAGCAAATTTTTTGTTAATGTATTTTAGGTAAAAAAACCTAAAGCTTTTTTTATAGACTGTAGAATCTCTGAAATAAAAAATTATCTATAATATCAAATCAATTAGATAATCATAATAAAAAACATCTATAAATATTTAATTCAATTTTGGGTGTTGTAAAAATTATTGAAATATTTTAAATAAAATATATATTATTTACATATCACATTTTAAATAACAATAAAGTTTGAGAATTTATAAAAAAATATTAATATAAATTATTTAATTGATAAAAAATAATTATTTTATATATAAATCACAGATTTCACATATTTTATTTTAAAATATCTACAGCCTATAATTTACCGCTACAACAAATTTAACTACAACAAAAGTCTCTGCAAAAAAGTCTACAGTAATAACTTTACAGTTACAACCAATTTACCTAAAACTAAACTTTTACAGCTAAATTTTTAAAGCCACAGTTGAACCGATCATCACCAATGTAACTACAGAATTACAGTTTGATTATTGTTGCAAATGTAGATTCAATTGAATTTATATATTTTGTCTTTTTGTTTTTGTTCATGCACTAAGGTGGTGTTAATGAATACTTCCTCCATTTCAAAATGATACATGTTTTAGGTTTTTCACACAAATTAATAAAACATATTTAATTTCAATAGTAAATACATAATTTTCTGTGATTATCTATTTTCTATAATTTTAAACCAATAAAAATTCAGAAAATGCAATTAATTTTCTTAAAGTTTACAATTAGTCATTATTAATTGATAAAAAGTGCATTAGAAATACCAAAAATGTATCATTTTGAAACAAGATTTTTTTCTAGAATATGTATCTTTTTGAAACAGAGGAAGTATTATAATTTAGTAGAGTTGAATGTATTTTAAATTTATAATCAAATCTGGTGTTATTGGATTAAATGCTTATTAAATGGAATATGAAATACATTGAAGAAGTGTTGAGTAGATCAGTTTATTTTAGTGTAATTGTAATGGGAAGTAATTTAATAGATTTAGTTAAATCATCTAATACATGACAGATAAATTATTATATATTTTAATAAAGTTCTTTGTATTATCAATTCAATAATAAAATGAAATTCCGTTAAAATATCTTTAGTAAAAAAATTCATTGCATATTTTTTTACCAATCCATTCTTTTTGTAGATTTTTTTTTAAAAATCAAGTAGTATATAACTTTAAATGTTCAGCTTGAATTTTAAAATTTTAATTTTAATTATTTCCTGACTCAATTTTGGTTATTCATCTTATTTTCGGATAAATTTGACCAATTTTAGATTATAAAGAACTGAAAAAATAAATCGAATGATACCCAATTTTTAAGATATTTATAGGTATAAAATATTTAGAACCGATCTGAGCTGGTCCATAATCAGTTGAACCGACTCAACAAAATATAAATTTATGGGTATCTAACTATCTATATGGGTCCAAACTCCTCTCTAAAAGACATGGACCCAATAAAAACCGACTCAAACTCATCTCGGAAATCTTAATGCTCATATCTAAATGTTAGAATAAAAAATGGATAATATAGTTTATAAAAAAGAGAAAAAAATAGTGAAATTATATATTTTAAATACTGGAAATATGAAAAAAAATTGTATTTGTTTTAGTCTTCTACAGATAAAAGTATATTAAATCCAGAAAAATCCCTCATAACTGGAATCTAATAAAATCCAATATACATTGATAATATGAGATTTTAGTGTAACACTGGATTTGACTCTAAACTGAAATAAAAAAGACTCTAAATTTAAAATACATGAATTTCCATTAAATTATAACACCTCCTAAAACTTTATGTTATTCAAAGTCTATTGTATTTTATTAGATTCTGATATTAATATATTTTAATGTATTCTTATATCTAAAACAAGAGTAAAATATATAAAAAGGTTTTCAGATGGATTTGAAAATAATCAAGATATATATTTCCTTTTCTTTTTTTTCATGAATTACATTACATCATCAAAAAATTTTATTCCAATATCTAGTTATGTGCATTCAATTTTTCGGGTTGGTGTTTATCGGATTTGTCTTGTATGTAGATAAGTTTTAAATTTATATAGATACCCATAGAGTTTTAATTTGGTTTCGAGTCGGTTCTACTCAACTCTGGATTGGTTCTAAATTTATACTTATAAATTCCCAAAAAATGATTATCATTCGGTTCAGTTGATCGATTCTTCCTAATCTAAAATCTGTCATATTTATCCAAAATTATACATAACCAAAATTTAAAAGACAATAACTAAAGTAAACATTTTAAACTTCAAACTGAACATTTAAAGCTACATACTACTTGAAAATATCAAAAATATTCGACAAAAAGAAAGGTTAGTCAGAATCTTTAATAATAAAGTTTATCAAGAACATTTAATAACAAATTAATATTGAGTTAGTTTTTATTTTATCATCGTTTGAAAACACAAATAACTTCATTACAATACATATTAATTAATCCACAATGTATTAGAAAATCAAACTAAATTTGTTAAAATAGTTCCAGTTAAAATCTAATTATATATAGTAGTGTTTGCCTCCTTCCTAGGCCCTCCACGTCGGATCCAGCCTGGAAACTCGCCTCCTGTACGCGTGCCATGTGTCCAAGTTAAATGAAACACAGCGTCTTTTATGTGTGTTCCGTCTGGGCTTCATTTGGGCTTGGTGTCACGCTCCGTCTTGCGGCCCGAAGACCAGCTAACCAAATGCAAACCCTAATCCATTCACAGCGTCTTCTCCTTCCGTTCTCTCTGTTTCACTTCGATCTGAGGCGAGGATGGTGATTCAGTTTCTGTAACGGAATGTGTTGCGATTCCTACGTATTTACTCTTATTGTCTTTAATTCGTGAGTCCAATACGAGATCTCCAAATGTGTTGCTCAGACGGCGATTTCGGGTATAAATAGGTTCGTATCTCACTTCCGATTTTCGCGATCTCTAAAACTTTCTGCTATCGATCTCTCACATATTTGTCTCTTGATCCTCATCTCTCTTGGTGGCTAACTCGAAGGTTTTTTTTTTCCGACTTGAAGTCCGGAAGATGCTGATCCGTTGTTGAGGCGAGGCTGCTGCGATTCTGGGAAGCTAGGAATGTCAAGCGTGGTGGGGAGCTTATGTGGGACGATCTGCTCTTTATGGAAGTTAACGTGAGTGATTTCTATCCGATTTGCTCTTCTAGATATCGATTGTTTTGAGTTTTTATTTTTTGTCATACTGATGTTACCTGACGTGATTTTTAGCCATTTTATCACTACTGGTAGTGTTTCAGTTGAACTGATCATGTTACTTCAGTTTTGTAATATAATTTGATTTTTTAATATCTTGATTTGTGTGGAAACACCGTAGCCTATTGGTTAAGGTTTAAAAGCTTCTACACTCAGGTCTGGGGTTCGAATCCCAGACTATGCAATTTCTTGCAGATTACAGGAAATCCAGGTTTCAAGTCCCGGAGAGTACGATTTATTAAACAATTATGCAGACTACGGAAGAAAGGCTTACAAGAGATCTTCAACATGGTGCACGTAAATCTGGCCAGGCGTGGATCTTCATAGGACAGCTCAGGTGATGCAATTAGGCGTAGGTTCTCATAAGGCAGGTAGTATTGTCGGTTGTGGAATCATCTATGTAATCTTTCTCATATCATAATTGTAATATCATAATAAATCAGCGTTAAAAAAAAATATCTTGGTTTGTCTGATTTATCCTTTTTTATATTTTGATTTCAGGGCACTATTATCTTTGTGGAAATTACTCATGTACGTTGCCCTCCTCCTGCTTGGTTGTAAGTTAATAAGCAAACTCAGGAACTTGCAGCTTAATTTGTAACAAGGAGCAACGAAACTGATTGTTGATATTGAATTTTGGTTCACTAGGGATGGTTCCAACAGTTCAGCTGATTTGATCTTGCGGAAACCAACATGGCTGCCAACATTATTGGTAAGCCTTGCACTTTGTACTACCATTTACTGTCATAACCTCGATCTGTTTAAACAGCAAAGTAAATTTTTTTCCGAGAAATTAGTAGGTGGAGTTTCTATACAATAGTTGTGTTCAGAAAATGCTATGTTTCTTTCTGGTATTGTGCAGAGATAGTCATTTAACAATGGTCAATGCTCTGTTTCTTTCTGGTATTGTGTTAGGTGTGAGGTAGAGGCAGAGGAGGAGAAGAAGGAAGGAAAAAAGAAGACAAGGAAGAGAGTCAGGTTTAACTTGAATGTACAAACCTTTGAACCAACTCTACCATCAAGTTTAGAAGATGAAGATGAATTGGTGTATGGAGCGAGTGATTTGGAGGATGAAGACTATAACAGATGATGAAAACGACTATGAAGATGATGCTGATGATGAAGAAGATGACGGCCAGGATGTGACTCCTCTACTGAATCCAGATGAGAATATTGCGCAGTGGAAAGCCGTTAAAGCAAAGCCAGTAAGAAGAGTTAAACAGCTAATGAAGGAGAATGTTGAACCGGATAGTGATGATCAAGCAAAGCCCCTAATGAAGGAGATCATCGTCAATACTAGCCTCGTGGACTGGTTGGCCTCACCAAAGACTTTTCATGGGAATGGTTTGTGTAAGAGATCCCAATTGGTTATATCACCGACATGGAAAACAGGTCAAAAGTTTCATAGTGATTCACCATTGTGAAGGAGAAGTAACCGTGTGTTTTGTTGTTTTTCTTTATAGCATTTTCTGATTATTTTGTGTGTGTAAGGGATATAGAGGTTTGTATCGATCTTTCAATGTTTTTTACATCTCTGCTTATGATTTGGTGAGGAGAAAAGCTATTGGAAGCAGAGGAAAGAAAGAATAAATGGATGCACATGCTTACAATTGAATTAGCTTATAAGTTGTAGTTTGAAGGTAAGTCATATAGCAGTAATCTATAATTTATATATACTCTCACTTTTGTAACTTAAGTGTGATGATCCGATATAAGCTATGGCCATGCGGCATAATATATTTACGAAAAATATTAAAATTAGTTAGAAACCCCTAAATTTTTTCCCTACAATCTACTCTTTAATACTCAATTAATACATAATTCTAAGCAAACAGTAACAATATATATATATAAATATATAGTTTTAACCTAACAAATCAATTTATTGTTTGTCACTGACATATCGAATTCAATCAATTGTAATAGATTCGTCATATTCAACAAAAAAATATTCTCATAAATATATCAAAATTAAAACTCCATCATAAATAACAAACGCATTTTAGTAACAACACAAAAATAACAACTCTCCTAAACCATAACATTTAAACGTTTCAATTAGGTGCTAAATTAAACCCAAAATATCAACTTTCTGAGAACATAAACACATCAACATACGATACAGATATTACAATCTTCCAAAAACACACCATGGACCCATACCCTCTATATAAACTTATCTTCGATATAAAAACCGAACCTGCATTCTCATCTCCCCAACAAGATCTAACCATCAATATAAAAAGGGTTGATACAAGTCAAAGATATATATATATATATATATGTTCATCCAACTACAAATTATCACGTGGAATAATGTAATACCAAATCAATTCTTAATATATAATTAAAAGTTAAAACATATGTTACTTAACAAAAGAAATATGTAATATAATTTTCTAAAAATCTAACTAGTTTTCTATATAGCATGGTTTATTTAGTCTTCCAATTGTACAAAGTCCAACTAAAATATATGATAAAAACTGGACAATTCAGCTAAACGATTGGATAATATAGCTGCAATATATTTAAAACGATTAGACATTTTTTTGGGCATTTTTCACCAGCACTAATAGAGATGTATTAAAATTAATAATGTGATTGAATTTTGGGAATGAACCAGACCATTCTTATTAGTAATTTTTTTTTCTTATTAGTAAGTTTAAGAGCAAAGATATCATATATGAATATTTCATTATACCTCACAAGAACAAACAAAAAATATAAAAAAAAATTAAAACAAACAATGTTAATTATACAGTGCGGAAATTATTTTATAATTCACTTCCCGCCCTACGTCCTAGTAACACTAAGTTACATTGAACCATTCTAACTAATAAGTACCTTTAACTTTCATAAGTAAAACGATCCCCAAAACATTATTTAGGAGTTAATTTTTTTAACTTTGCTTGTGTGTCATCACCACATTTATTTTGAAAGAAAAATGATGAAATGGATTCTCTCCCTCTTACTATGCCATATACAAATTTAATGTAAAAAACTTTAATTTTTGTTAAAACTCTTAAAATAGGATATTACAGAATCTGGCTACATTTTGTAAATTATATTTATAATTATATTAACATTCTAAAAAATATAAGTGTAAATATATTTTTTATTAAAATGAGCTTATCATAAAATAATTAAGTAATTTGTATAGTTATTTTTTTGTCAACGTATAATTATATATTTTCATCAAAATTCATTATAAGAGTTTTTAACAAATAAATTATGACAATTTTAATTAATATTTTATGAACAGTTAAGTTACACTTGGATCTTAAAGTATATAGATGATTAATTGAATTTTTAATCTATTGAATTTATTTGGATTTAAATATTATACAATAATTGTTGTATGATGATAATTTTTATGTGATAAATAAAATAAATACATTTTATTGATGAGATAAAATTTAAACAAAAATATATAATCGGAATTATTGTTTAAAATATATAAATATAAGATAAATAAAATTGTTATTTTTAACATAATTTTACTTAACTTAGGTAAACAAAAAATTAAAGTAAATATTGTTAAGTCAAATGGAAAATAAATATTCATGATTTTATTTTTATTTTTATTTTTAATTGATAATATATATATATATATATTTTTTGAAAGGTTTAGTTTTGTGTATGGCGCAGAAAACTACTAGTAAACAATACAAAAATAAAGGCTTATAAAAATTATTTGATAGAGCGATACGAAATACCAAAAACTCACACCTACAAAATAGACATAATCACCTGGCTGGATTCAGAATTGGTAGCAATTTTCAATAAGCCACCAGTTCATGGTCAATAACATAGCGGTTAACGACGAAGAGGAAATTACAACAAATCTCTCCGGAAAAAAAGGGTTTTTTGCAAAATTGACACAAAACTCAAAGTCAAACCTAAAATCAACCCATGCTTTTTTGGATTTTTCTTTTGTCTTATTCACCCCACAAGTTCATATAATTCACGAAAATGCCATCAAATTTTTTTATTTTTTTTTTCTGAAAATGACATTTTTACTCTCTCACCCTCATCATCTTCAAGTAATTACAAGATTGCCATTGTCATCAATACACCAACCACCATGAACAACCAATTTAAAGCTCTTAATGCACCTAAAATCGATTTACACTCTCTCTTTCTTACTTGTTATGAACTAAAAACAACATCTCTTTCACTTTGCCTTCATATTCATCCAAAAAACTCAAGCTTTTGATTCAATTTTTTTTATGGTTGATAGAGCCATTCAAGCATACTATTCTTGGTGGGTTACTTTCGTTTGAGATTCTGGGTGGTTGGAGAAGACTCTGTGTGCTAAGAAAGTCATCTCACTAGTTTAAAGTATGAAATTGATTTTTTTTCAGATCTGTTCGTGTAGAAGACTTATCCGTAAGTAGTCTGGCTGTAGAAGACTTACGGGTAAGTTTTCTGGTCAAACGGACGACTGACTTTTAAGTCTTCATCTTTGTTTGTTAATAAAAAATCAAGAGAATACCCTAGACGACTTATCAGTAAGTCGTCTAGGATAAACATGTTAGTTTTGCATTTGACCGAATTGTGTCGGATATTTGACTTTTTCTGGACGACTTACCAGTAAGTCGTTTCCGGAAAAACAAAAATTTCAATATTTTATTAAAGTTGGACGACTTATCTATAAGTCGTCTCAGGTTACTTTTGCAATTGGAAAATAAAACTTAAATATTTAACTTTTCCCAGACGACTTACGCGGAAGTCGTCAAGTAAGACGACTTACTTGAAATTCGTCCAGGATAAGCAAAGTCGTCCTGATTTATTTCCTAGATTATGGTCAAACCTTGCTTATCTCGGACGACTTTCTCGTACGTCGTCTGCCTGGACGACTTTCAAGTAAGTCGTCTGGGTAAAGTTAAATATTTAAGTTTCTTTTTCGAATTGCAAACTAACCTGAGAAGACTTACATATAAGTCGTTTAGCTTTAATAAAATATTGAAATTTTTGTTTTCCCGGAGACGACTTACTGGTAAGTCGTCCAGAAAAAGTCAAATATCTGACACAATTCGGTCAAATGAAAAACTAACCCGTTTATCCTAGACGACTTAGGTTTTTTTTTTTAACAAACAAAGCTGTCCTATTTAAAATTCAATTGCAAAAATGACCTGTTTGGACGACTTACTGGTAACTCTTCCAGACGACTTACTGGTAAGTCTTCCACACGACTTACTGGTATGTCGTTTGCGTCAATGTTTAGTAAACTTTCATTTTCTCTATTTTTACTAATGTGTTTTATTTTGAATTTTTGTAGATGATGCGTCAGTTACATACAGTGTATGGAGAATGGTTGTTGAAAGATTGCCGTTGGGATTTTGTGGTTGATAATGTCAAAGGAGCGAGAATCATTTTTTTGGGGGGAGGTTCGAAACATGCTGAACTTCTTGCAATGGCTCAAGAAGATTATAACCTGGACATGAGCACATAATCTGTGGAGATAACCTACTCATTACCAACAGAAATGATGCAGGCTCCAGACACCCCTCCTATTCATGTTACAAGTGATAGACAAGTTCGAAACTTGCTCGAGATAACCAAAACGCATGGAGTACGGCTTTGTGTATCAAACCGTAGCAAGGTGGAAACGGTTTCAGAGTTCAGGGAAGAAGATGATGAAGCTGATGAATGTTTTGAAGATGATGATGATGATTTGGTTAAAGATGAAAATCATGATGTGGAGGAGGATGATGGGGAGGAGGACGATGGGGAGGAGGATGCTGGTATCTCAATTGTTGCTGAAGCGGACGAGAATGGTGAGGATTACAGTGTTTATGGAAAGGTTGAAGATGAGGATGAGGAAGATGATGATATGTGTTTTGAAGATATCAAAAAGATTGAAGGAGGAAGATCGAATGGTAACAATATCTATGTCAACCAGAGTTTTGTTAGCAAGGATGCACTGCTTTCAGAGCTGCGCTAGACAGCAGTGAGGTTTAGGTTCTCCTTCAGAATATACAAGTCAACGAAAACTCTCCTTGTGACAACATGTCCGGTTAGTGGTTGTCAATGGAAGGTCAGAGCGAGTGTGAAACATGGGACAAACACGTTTTGGGTAACAAAGTATGTGGAAAAACATACATGCTCAGTGGGAGACCGACTCGCTCAGCGGAGACACTGTACTCCGAAGTATGTTGGTAGGCTTTTCATTGATCGTGTTGGAATCATTGATGGGTTGAATCCACAGTATATCACTGATGCAATGAAGAACATGCTTGGCATGACGCTTGATTACACCACTTCATACAGATCACTTTTATATGCACAAACATTGGTGAGAGGATCAGCATAAGATGGGTATTCACGCCTGCCATCATATCTCGAGCAAATCTCCTTAGCAAATCCCAATTCTATCACGGCTATAGAACTTGATTCTATCAATAGATTTAAGTATCTATTTCTCTCTTTTGGAGCTTCTATCAAAGGTTTTAAGTATCAGAGAAGGGTCATTGTGGTGGATGGGACTCACCTAAGTGGAAAGTATGGAGGTGTTATGTTAGTTGCAGCCGCACAAGATGGGAATTTTCAGATATTTCCATTGGCTTTTGGGATCGTAGATGCTGAAGATGAACCTTCTTGGGAATGGGTTCTTCACAAAATTGGCTAGTTGTGTATCTGATGAGCAGCCTCTGGTGATAGTCTCCGACCGGCACGCGGCCTTTAAAAGTGCGTGTGATAAGGTGTTTCCTTGGGCAACCCAAGGAATATGTTATTATCACCTTCAAGATAACATTGTCAAAAAGTATAAAGGGAAACATCTCTTGTACTTGGTGAAAGATGCTGCTTATGCTCATTCGGTTTCAGATTTTGACCGGTACATAGCTGAGATACGGAGTGCAAACCCGGACCTTGCAACATTTTTGGAGAATGCCGACGTCAGCCTATGGTCAAGGGTTTATTGTCAGGGGGACATGTACAACATAAAGACAAGCAACATCGCTGAATCTATTAATTCCGCTCTGAAGCGAGATAGAGGATTTCCGGTTCAGTTCCTGTTGGAGTTCATAAGGGAGAAGCTAGGAAAGTGATCTTGGAAAGGGAGAGAAGATGCTTTGAGTCTCCCAACTCAACATAGTCGAGGTGTTGAATACTTGCTTGCTGTTCGATCGTAGATAGCGGATACGATGACGGCACAACCAATTGATGGATGGCGATTCTTAGTGAAAGGTGGCAAAATGGACAGTGTGGTTGATTTGGAACATGGAAAGTGTGATTGTGTGTCTATGCAGTGGAGAAAATACCTTGCTCTCATGCTATAGCTGCTGGAACATCTGCTGGTTTGCATATCTCCACACTTGTATGTCCAGTGTACTCAAAGGATTTTCTGTTTGCAGGATACTCAGAGAATATATATCCTTGTGTTGGACAAGAAGTTGAGGAACGCACATGCTTTCTTCCGGATGTAAAGCGTGGTCCGGGAAGACAGAAGAAATCAAGCGTGGTCCAAGATGAGAGGATGCAAACCCCGGAAGCAACACAAGGTTTATAGATGCTCAAAATGCAAGGAAACTGGCCATACGAAACCACAATGTAAGTCGTCCAGTGTTTAGTCTTCCAGAAGACCTTCAATTAAGTCGTCCAGAAGGTCGTCCAGTTAGTCGTCCAGGGTTTTTTCTTCCAGAAGACCTTCAAGTTAGTCGTCCAGTGTTTAGTCTTCCAGAAGACCTTCAATTAAGTCGTCCAGAAGGTCGTCCAGGGTTTTTTCTTCGAGAAGACCTTCAAGTTAGTCGTCCAGTGTTTAGTCTTCCAGAAGACCTTCGATTAAGTCGTCCAAAAGGTTGTCCAGTTAGTCGTCCAAGTTTTTTCTTCCAGAAGACCTTCAAGTTAGTCGTCCAGTGTTTAGTCTTTCAGAAGACCTTCAATTAAGTCGTCCAGAAGGTCGTCCAGTTAGTCGTCCAGTGTTTAGTCTATGTATTAAAATTTTGTGTTATGAACTTATTTGTGTCAACTTCTTTGTCAAATTGCACTACCAAACAAATTTGAGATGGTCTTGCCCTTTATATTATCCGAAATATAGTTACAAAAGGTCACTGCTCAGAAGACTTTCCAGACTACTTATAGTTAAGCCGTCCAACATTCCAGACAACTTAACTGTAAGTCTTCTGCGCATAATATAGTTACAAAATAGGGATCAAATTCAAATACAAAATAGGGATCAAGTTCAAATACACACATCAGCCTAATCTATCATACAAAATAATCTAACGTATCCTATTTATCACCCCTCATACGCACCCAGGTTGGCATCATTGTCTTTGTTTTCGAACTCATGCGCGTCAGGAAGCTCTTGAAATATATCCACCGCCATCGTATCCCTCATAGTCTTTCCGTTGGCCTTAGCAAAGTCTATTTTACTAAACTCTATCCCGAGAGCATGACATTCAATGTACTTTAGAGTGTACACGCCACAATCACCAGCTCGGGCCGGAGGTATATTGGCCGGTCTCTCATATGTGAATGGCTCCAGATTGTATTGGACACGTTGTTCGTCTGAGTAAGCGCACTCAACAAGCAGATAAGGGACCATGTAGAGAAAAGGCTCCATTACCACATCGAGTTCTTCTGGGGAGATACTGGAACAAATGCTGTCAAAGACGACTATGTGCCTCTTAGGGATCGATATCCACATAGCAATCCAATGAGTGTCGGCGTAGTTCACTGGCGCATAGATATCATCAATATCCGTCCCCCAAACCTTGTTCGATTGGCAAAATGATGGTATAGTGCCTGCATAATAATTCCACGCCCCACCAGGGAGTCTTCTTCCTAAAACGTTCTGATCGGGCTCCGAGTCCTTAAAATCCTTGAAGTTGAATCTCCATTGATGAGCAAAGAGATGAACAAGGAAGCACATTCTCTCGCTCCTGAAATTTTGTGGGTTAGCGTCGTACCTCTTCCTCAGCACATTAATCCAAGCATCAATATGCTGCATATAAAATAGGGTACAAGTCAGAAAATATCAGACGACTTACTGGTAAGTCTTCTATGCAGACGACTTCGTCTACGTAGAAGACTTACCAGACGACTTACAAGTAATTCGTAGACGAATTATGTCGTCTGGTAAGTCGTCTACGTAGACGACTTACCAGACGACTCATCTGGTAAGTCTTCTACGTAGACGACTTACCAGACGAATTATTGGTAAGTCGTCTACAAAAAAGATTTATCAGTAAGTCATCTAAGTCATAGCAGAAGACTTACACAGTCCTCCAGCCACTCTAAGGAGGTTCAGAGGATTAGATACCACCAAGTTCTACTTTTACGTGGTTTTTTATCGAGAGGTGTTCTATAATGACTGCAAACACAAAATGTTGAAAATCAATCAGTTTTTGTAGACTAAAGCAAGCTATTATGGGAAAAGCAAACACTTACGGATAAGTTTTCAACCAATCAGCGAGCTCCTTCAACTTCTTCTTGTCAATTGGTGCAAAAGGATTATAGCCTGGATAAAGCTTTTTGTTTAGAATGATCACTCTGGCCGTGCTGTTTGCCGTATAAAGAGATTGCTGTGAGCCAGTATTCGATCACTCTTTACACGGCAAAGTGCCAAAGCAGCATCCCTCTTTTCCTGATATCCAGCATCATCCTTCTGTAAATCCGAAACAGTGGGTTGATTTTTGTCCAATAGAACAAGGCTCGATTCTGGAGCTTTATCTTTCGAGGAACTAGCATCTGCGGGCACATCTGGACCTTTATCCTCCGCCAAGCTCTTCCTTCCTGCGTTCGTCCCATTAACACTTTCACTCTGCAATATACAAGATGGGTTTATACAATAATAACCAAAGATCCATTTCAAAAAATAATAACCAATGAGTATCTTCAAACATGAAACAAAATACATATATAAAATCCATACACTATAAACAAAGCACACATGTTCTGACATACAAGAAACAAAGCAAATACAACTTTTCAGTTCTTATTCTTAAGACTTTGTCTAGTAAATCTCTTGTTTGGAGAGGATTAGTTACTAACCCCGGGTTCGAGCGTCGGTTTAGGTGGAGAGGTAGTGTTTTGAGATGATGTCCCTTTCCGTTTTGTGGTGATACTTCTTCTCCACAACTTCCACCGTTTCCGACAGATACTTGATCTCCTTAAGGCACGTCCCAAACCCTTCCCTCATGGCATCAGCTATGTCCTTGAACATGGTTTTAATATCCCCTTTGGTCAACCCACCAATAGTCATAGTCACCTCTTCACT
Organism: Brassica napus; assembly: GCF_020379485.1. Taxonomy (NCBI): domain Eukaryota; kingdom Viridiplantae; phylum Streptophyta; class Magnoliopsida; order Brassicales; family Brassicaceae; genus Brassica; species Brassica napus. The sequence continues at coordinate 21,959,475 of NC_063450.1, read as the reverse complement.
AGCCTCTGCAGCTACCTCGTCACTAGCCTCTGCAGCTGCCTCTTCACTAGCTTCTGCAGGTGCCTCTTTATGAGCTTTCTTCCGAGGTCTTGGACTGTCTTCCTTCACTACCTTTTTCTTCGCTGGACTGACAACCGCCGGCTTTGTATTGACCCAAGTACCAGTGACTTCCCAGCAATCCATGGTCTACTTCCACGGTTTCTTCACAAAGATGAGTTTAATTATGTTCTCCGCGGGCGTGTCCTCAATATCAAACTCCCATTTTGGAAACATTTGATCAATGTCCTTCTGAACAAAGTTGATCACCCTAGTCTGCAGTAAATAGAAGATATGAACTTAGATATTTGACGGATTAAGAAAGATGGAAAGAAAAGACTTCGCAGACGACTTATAATTAAGTCGTCTGATAAGTCTTCCAACTGGACGACTTAGTAGAAGACTTATAATTAAGTCTTCTTCTAAGTCATCCAGCTGGAAGACTTTCCAGACGACTTAATTATAAGTCTTCTACTAAGTCGTCCAGTTGGAAGACTTATCAGACGACTTAATTATAAGTCTTCTACGAAGTCGTCCAAATTGAAGTAAATACCTGACTGAGGATAGCATCTTTAAACTGTTTGCGTCCTTTGCGACCCTTGTAAGCCAGTATTGGTGGAGACGGATTGTTTGGGAGAGGATTACCATAAGTAGCACCCAATTCCGGAAGAGCTGTGTACACCCAGACCTGGAGAGTTTGCGCAAACCCATTAATAGTGTAACAACCCGAAATATTCTGCCCTTCTCAGAGTCCATCAGCACCTTAAACGCGACTCTCCCCCATGGATAATTCTCAAACCGTTTTAGCTCCATCACTAGCCTTGCCAGACTAACCCGTGTAGGGGTTAAATACTTTCTCCCTTCAATGTATCCAGTGAAGATGGCAAGGTACGTGAACCGCTTGCGATCATCCCGAGACCACCCTTCGCATCTCTCAAATGCTGCTATTATCTCCTGAGTAGATGGCCCAGCTTCGACATGAACTCCCAACATCTCCCAAAAAGAAGTCAACTCCTTTGTAACAACACAGTGAGGTCTCTCAAGGTCCTCGATGTACTCGCAGTTTAGACCAGTGAGGTTTTCAAACTCTAACAGTGAAAACCTCACAGGTTGTGGACCAACAAGACTCCACAGCTCATACTTCTTCTTTATGTCCAGCTGGAAACCGAACATGTAGTGAACCAGCCTTGAAGCCCAATCAAATCCCAGCTCTTGGAACTTGATGAAAACTCCCAACTTCGACTCCTTCAGCTCTTCATATTCATCATCATGAAGAGCTTTCTTTAAAGCAGCATGCAACGTCCAACAAGTATGATACGAAATGCTATGCACTGCGGGGAGCACTTCTGGCATCTCCATTTTTTTTTGCCTGCAAAACAGTCAAAGACAACCATCTCAAACAATCAAAGACTTGTAATTAAGTCGTCTGGCAAGTTTTCCAGCTGAAAGACTTATAATTAAGTCGTCTGGAAAGTCTTCCAGCTGAAAGACTTTCCAGACGACTTAATTATAAGTCTTCTAAGACTTCTAGTTTTATGTTCATCTTTTCCTCAATCAATCACTCGACAGTAAGAGATATAACTTACCGCCGGCGGAGTTCAACGAGACGCCTCTGAGAGAATGCGCGCTAGGGTTTCCTCACGGATCTTAAATAGAGGAAGCGGCTGTGAGAACGGTGGTGAGAACGACGGTGATAACGGCGGAGAGATAACCGGCGGTGAGAACGATGGATTAGAGAGAATCGACAGAAATCGCCTTTGAGAGAAACGGCGTAAGGGTTTTCTGATTTTCGCGAAACAGTGAATAAAAAAAACACTTTATATATGGCCGGTAAATAATCCGGTTAGGTTTAAAAGTACAATGTAAAATTAAAGGTTTGGTCCGGTATGGTCGTCTGTTGAATATTTTACATTAGACGACTTACTAGTAAGTCGTCCCAGACCCTAAATTTAACCCCTAAAATAAATTGACTAAATTAACTAACTAACCACGTTATAAAGCCGTAGTTATACTTAAATAGTGTTTACTATACACATAAATAAACACACTTAGGTAAATTTTAAAGTTTTCAAAAAAACATTTATGCATTCCAAAATCTAACCCTAAGAACACATACAATACTACAACATATGTTGGCAAAACCTAAACCAAAGAATATCATGACTCACTACTTTCACTCATCTATGTTGAAAACAATTAAATTTTGTTATATCTTAATTTATATCTTTTAAAACATATGTTAATTACATAATTTCAATTTTTCACTTATCAAAATATTTTTTACAAAAATTTTAAATTATTTCTAAGTAGAACTAGACCAGATGACTTACGGAGGTTAGAAACGTAAAACAATTTCGGTTTTTTTTGTTTGTTCACAAGGGGCTGGTTGTAATTTCAATAGCCTTTTAGGTTACTTTTGCATTTGATTCAAATTTGAGTTTACCTTTGTGTTTGAAATCAAGTTGTGAGTCATATTTGACAATTTTCCCAAAAATAAATGGGTGAATCCTAAAAGAAAGATAATGGCGGAACCAATACTTTCATAAAAGAGGAAATTATCTGAACCTCTCTAAAACTACACAAAAACTTCAACAATTGCTTAACTAAATACTATTGAATTCACATCTTGTGAATTTTGCTTATGGATTATAAAAGTCAAATGAAAAATATTTAATTAATCTGGAGCCAAACACAAATAAGTTTTTCATAAATAATAGATTGGCAACAAACACATTTTATCAAACAAATATGGATATGAATATGACTCTTTTCTTTTCATCCCTTGTATATCATCTCAAAGGGAATCTATATCAACTTCCATCACATCACCATAAGAAATCGTTCGAGCTCATGTGATCAGCAGGTGGCGACGAGGAGGTGGCTTGCTGATGCTGATCAAGATCGACAGTGAGATCCATAATATCATTTGGGTAGGGATAGTGCTCGTTTAGATTTCCGAGGAGCATTGCAATGGAATCGTCTTCACCATTTGGTATGTAATCAAACATTATATCTTCATAGAAGTTCATCTCGATGACTTCCATTGACTCATCCTCTCTTCCATCATTTTGTTTGTGTGGGTGCTTTCTGATGGAGAAGTACTGTAATAAAACCAAACAAATATACACATATATAAGATGTTTTAGCAGTTGATCTTTTTGGTCAATTAGGAGAAATAAATGTTAGAAAATTATTTAATAACCAAACCAAATATAAGCATGAAAAAAATCTAATAAGTTCTATGTTGTTGACCAAAACATTATTCAATTAAATTTCAACAAGTCATGTATATGACTTTAACTAATACTAGATCTCGATTCGCGGGTTTTTGTTTTCATTTATTTTTATATAAACATTTTATTTTCAATTCTAAATTGGTATATATTATAATATATATGTGTCTATCAATTTTTAAACATAATAAGTTTACGGTATATTTTTTTCATTGAATAGATTGTTTCAAACTTTCACATGTATTTCTATCTTCTTCTATATATATATTTTCGGATTATTATTTCATTATTAAAATCGTAACTATATATATAAATATTAGTAAAATATTGTTTTATTGTCGTATTCAAAGATATTGTAACATTTCACAAATTTAGAAAGTTTTTAAAAAATTAAACTTTTCGCTTCATAGATTTATATTATCGAGTAAATAATTAAACATTTAGTTTTTGTTTAATTTTTAAAATAAACTATATAGTTTAAAATTTGTTTTCATTGGTTTATGGGAGTAAAGATTAATCATTGTAGATAATATGATTTTTGTTATTTAAATTTTTTTTTTATAATTTTAAAAGTTAACATCGACAAATATTTAAATAATTAACATATGGAGGTATAGTATTATAACATTAAATTATATATATTTAATTTATACTATCTATAAATCCAATGGATCTTCTATTGTTTAAATTCAATTATTGATAGCCCAATAAAAATTTCTGGTATGCCAAAAATTTAAATGATAAGATTAGAGATTAAATGTAATATGGCTTTTTAGTAATAGGTCCATTAAGTCCATGTTTTTAAAAATCACATATGAATCAAAGTTGTGACTTCTGTTTTAATATATAAGATACTTTCAGTATTGATTTTTACATATGTAAATTTTTTTTAGCATTAATATAAAATTAATTCTGATAAAAATATTCTGTGAAGATAAACAGAAATATTAGACTACTAACTTTTCTTTTTTCAGTTCCAACTTGGTCGACAAACCATACTAGTCAAAATCTAACTTCAATATCATTTTTTATATATTTATATATATATATATACATAAAATAATAACTCAAATAGAAAACCAAATTCTGAAAAACTGATCGGTTGGTACAATGCATGTATATTCAAAACCAAATAAATTGGCTGCTCAAAATAAATATTTTTTGGAAAGGATAAAACATCACCAAATACTTGACTACTATTTCAAAGATGTAATAAGATAGTAGAATGTTATATTTATGATCAAATATAGCAGAAACATCAATTAAAATCTTCATTTAAAAATCATAAAAATGCAATTAATTTTTTTTGTCTGGATGCTGAACAAACTAAATTCAATGACACACTTTCAAATTTCCAATTTTGGACTACTAATCAATCATTATTTAACATTTTGCCTTTTCCAAAATAAAATAAGAAAAGAGAGTTAATAAGAGAGCTCACGAGATTCTTGCTTTCGTCCTCGTAGATTGTTAGATAGTCTCCCATCAATACTCCATTTTTCTTCACAAATTCTCCTTTAATTTTCAACATAAAAGAATTTTTTTAAAAGAAACTATACTTGTTGAAAGAACAATGTAGTTTCTTAATTACCTGTGTTTTCGAGGACATACATTCTGCTCTTGTTATTGGACCAGTACCTGTGTTTCACATTAATGCAAGCCTTATCAGTTCTCTCGTTCCAAAAATATTAAATTGAAACCGATATAACAAATTCCAAGCTATAAAACATACCACTAACAAAAAAGCCCTAAAGAACTTATAAGGTTAATTTGTTAAACTATTGGTAGATTAAAAAATGGAACATAAAATGTTTTCTATCAATATATATATGAGAAAGGAAACGAGACTTAACTTGTATTTGAAAGACCAAGACTGCACAGAGTCAACATCTCTCATCTGTAATACCATTCCTTCTTTATCAGATAGCTCCGGAAGATTTCCTTCTGCTTCTCTCTGCGCTCCAAACCCATGATTTACTTAATTACTTTTTAATAAACTAATTATTATTTTATTTTTTTTTGCAACAAACAGTTATTCTATTACTCAAACTTGAGGCGGTCTAGGTAACCAGACCGGAATAGAACAACCAATAAAGCTAAGAAATCTATGAAAATAACGGGCATTCCTAGCTAGCGAGTGGCGATTCCTAACTAATTATTTTCTTATTAAGATAGATAAAGGGGATGATTTGATATGATTTTTCTATAATAAAACTAGTAAACTACCCCAATTAATCCATAATGGCTTTTTGTTTGTTTTTTACTTTTCCTTAATGATTTCGAGGAATGCCATTTAAGAGGCAATTAATTAGGAAAGGAATATATACGACTTTTTTTCAACCCCGTTTCAAAATAAAGTCATTTTAACCACGTTATTAACCATTTTAGCTAACTAAAACTAGAAAATCGTTTACTTCTCATGTTTTTTATTCATTGGTTACTAAGTTCTTACACGGAATATTAGATTGAAGGAGCTATGATCAATCTATTTTGATTTTTTTTTCATACTGTATTTCATTTTTGGTGCTCATTCCAAAACTTTGACTTTTAGTCCTTCAAATTTAAGATATATATAAACCAAATTTAAACTAGATTTTTAATCACCATATTCTTGCTAAACTAAAAAAATACTAGTACTGTATAACATAAAAGCTCAAACCAGAAGGAATGAACGAAAATACTCCGTATTGATTAAACAATTATATATTTCACATTTTGTTTTCATGTTTAATTTTCCTCTGGTTGATCATAAAAAAATCCCTCTTGTCTTCCATGTGTTTTAGAGAATAAACTTCTCATTGGTTAAACAACGATGGTTTGAATGGAGGAAAATGTGTGAAATTGCATAATGAGAGAATATGTGGTCGCAGTGATAATATCTTTTTAAATGGTAATAGCCAAATCCTGAAATTATATTACTTTTAAAAAACTTTCTCATGAATTGAGGTTTTAAAATTCGTAGTTACGTAATTGATAATCTTTCATCAATCCATCCCCAACATATTAGTGTTTTTACCTCTACAAAATTGTTTTAACATTAATTATACCATAAAGAATACGAGAATTGTAAAAATTTACACACCTTTGGTAGAACAATCCTCCCAAGTGACCCAACATCGCTGTTCTTCAAGTGCTTCACCAACAAAACCCTAAGTTTCTACGTACAGTTAACAAAAATTTCAAAAACATTATCATGTTGTGTATGTAGAATCGCATATATTCCATTATTTTGGACCAAAGAAATACAAACCTTGTTATCGAATGAGGAGAATCGATAAAAATCTTTTCTAGCAGCAATCTCGGCATTATTTTTCATGGTAAGAGCCACTTGTCTCCTTGAATCAACCAACTCATTCGAACTAGAATTAAGGTTAGAGTTGTTTCTTGATCTTATCATCGCCTTCTTCCTGTTGATCCTAGCCATCTTAGTCGAGTGTGGATCAAGAAATCCACCTCTTTCCTGCCTCACACCGGGCTTACAAACCAAATAGCCGAATTCACCTCCGGTTTGCACAACCGGGATCTGAGGAAAAGCATCCGATGAGTGAAGAGGCTGATGATTCATGGCCCCCGTCTGATCAAGTACCGGACATGCAACGTACGAGTAAGGCGGCAACAAGTGCTGAGGCTGCGCCATGGAGAAGTGCGAGCGATTCTTGTTAAGATCCATGGAGAGTTCTTGGACAGAGTTTGCGTTAGAAGAGGAAAAGGGCAAGAAGTTATCCATATTTCCCGGGGAGAGAAAGAGAGTTATGAAGGGAGGTTCGTTGGGGAGATTGAAAAAGAAAAGAGAGGGAGATCGAGTGAAGAAGAGACAGATGTTATAAAAACACAAAAGAAAACGAGTCAAAATGTTGCAGATGGTTCGATGCTGCACCTTATAGGGATACCCATCTCACCACTCACACAAGGAGAGAGAGGTGTATATATGAATGCTAATAGATACATACATACATATATATGTATATGTGGCCTTAAATTGGTGTTTGAATGTATATAATGATTTTTATGGCACAGAAGACCACGATAAGGTTATTGGCTGTATTTTATGAGAGAGAAAAGGCTATATATTTACTTTTTTGGACTTTATTCACTTTCCTTAAATTGCTATTAGGATTCTAGTGACTACAATCCAACTAATACCATAATATGCAGTTGGAAACAATGGGAATTCAAACACTGAAACTGATTTTTTTTATGTTTTACAAATGGAATAATAATTAGCATATCAAATTTTGGGGAAACTCAATTAGTTGGCATTGATATTTTTTTTTTGTTGTAAATACTCAATTAACAGTTGGCCACTAATATTCTTTTAATATCTACATTGTTTAAAACGCTCACTTACAAATTTTACGCATTCAAACATGAAAAAGACAAGTCAATTTAGTTTTAGAAACGATATGATATTAACATAATAAACTTTGTGAAAGTTAAATTAGTCACTAACTATTTTTTAGAAACTCAACTACTGACCTTTACTAATTGGACTTATTTTTAATTGCTTTTCATATATCTTTGAAAGGGATTTTTTAAAAACAAAACAGTTAAACAAACTACAATTTAAATTTGAATTCAAAAACGACAAATAAATTAATTTTAGAAATGATATGATATTTATCATTTTCAAATTTTGAGAATCACAATTTATCGTTACTTATATTTTATCTAAACTCAATTAAAAGTATTAATATTTGTATATTTCACATATCTCTGGAAAGAAGTTTATTAAAACCAAAAGATGAACATTATAATGTAAAGAATTATTTGAAGTCAAACATAGAAAAAAAAAATATAATTTAACTTTAGGAAGAAATGATATTCAGCACATTAATTTTTATGAAATTTCAGTTTATCATTACTTATATTTTTTTGAAGCACAATTAATAATTATAAATATTTACATTTTTACATATATTGAAAGGTCTACCAATACTAGAATAATTCAAAATCATAGTTTAAATATTATTTGAACTCAAACATTAAAAATAATTCAATTTATTATCGCAAACGATATGATATTTAAGATATTAAATTTTATAAAACTCAATTTGTCGTTATTTATATTTTGTAGAAACTCAGTTAATGACCATTAACCTTTTAATTTCTTACATATCTTTAAAAAGATATTTACTAAAAACCAAAACACTTTTTTAAAGAATATTTTAAAAAAAAATTAATCTTTTTTAGAGAGATATGATATTTTGCATATTCAATTTTGTGAAAAACACAGTATCTCGTTAGTTGTATTTTGAAGAAACTCAATTAGATGACCAAAAAAAAGAAACTCAATTAGTGACCATTATTATTTGGATTTTGGATTTTTGAGTGTATTATGTTCTCGTAGAATTTTGTTTCTCATATCGAGGAGGTTTCGTATGTAAAAAAGTGATTGTCTCATTTAGTTTCTGCTTATTGTATATCTTGCTATCGTCGAAGTATTTTTCTCATAGGTTAACACAACACTACAAGAAAACATGAGATTAACGACGGCGGTATTCCTCGTGAGTTCGTCGTAAAAGAGGCTTTACAAGGAATTAGCGAGGAAACACGTTTCGTCGTTACTCGTTCGTCGTAACGCATATTTCCTCGCCAATTCTTCGTAACTTAGCGAGGAAAACATTTCGTCGTAAAGATGAAGTACATCATTTCATCGTAAAGACCACGTAATCATTCCACGTAAGGAGATCGCTATATTTCCTCGTAAATATCTCGAAAGGAGTTCCTCGTAAATTACACGTAAATATCTCGAAAGTATTTCCTCGTAAAATACACGTCAATACCTCGAAAGTATTTCCTCGTAAAATACTCGTTTAACCTTCCTCGTCATTTCCTCGTAAACTTTCCACGTAAATAAGTCGTAATTTAGCTACGAATTTACTTCGTTTTTTTTATTTTACAGAATTTAAAAATATAATTAAAAAAATAATTAAATTTATTTAATTTATTAATAAAATTATAATTTAAAATAAAAATCAATACAAAAATATTTTATATATAAATAAATTTTGAATTTATAATACAACAACCGGAAAAAAAGAACTAAGGGTCGTTCATCGCTTGGTAGAATTCCTCACTCCTCCTCGCAACATCCGTCTCGTTATGTGTGCCGGATGACTCGCCTAGAATGGGAAGTTGTTGTCGCATGTTCCTCAACATGGACTCCCATTCCGGATTTGTGGCCGCTATAACGTCCAAGAAGCCATCGACTCCACCCATACGAGCTGTGAACGCAGTTTTTGTTGAGGCCAACTCGTTACGCAGCTCAGTAACTTCCTCATCCCGTCTCTGACCATAAGACGATGTCGCTCTCTGATGATAGGAGTTTCAAGGCTCCTAATCAAATGTTGTAGAATAAAGGATGCCAGACCAGTTCTAAGTGATTCTAAAGTAAAGGGAATGCAAGACCATGCTTAATCTAAGTGCTATCAATTGGTGAGATGATTTTTAAACTAGAATGCTACTAAAATGCAATAAAGGACAAAGCTTTCTTTCTTATGAGATAAGAGAACTCATGGGCTAAAGGAATTGACCTTGGGTGATCAAGTTTCAATCTAAAGATGTTAACTTTCAACCAATCTATCTACCTTAGACCTAGACACCATCCTAAACAAATTCTATCTCTAGATGAATGTTCATTTACTAAGATAACTCAAGCATCAAATCTCTTTGGTTGAATGTTATCTAAGTAATCATTAATCTCAAGTCTACTAGCCATCTTAACACCTTTAACAACAAATCTCTTTGGTAAATAATGTTAAAAGCTTAGGAGAGTTGGTTCAGGCATTTCATCAAACACCTTTCAGACATGAAATGCCTAGAGCTCAACTTTAGAGAGGTCAACTCTAGAGTTGCATTAAAAGCACTCTACTAGCAAGGAACAAGATGAATCTATACTAAAACACCTTAGATCTAGCTTAATCACCCTTAGTCTCCCTAAACCATGAATCCAAAGATGACTACTCACTACTCTTCATGATGAGCCCAAGAATCAATGATGATTTGGTGCTAATCATGATTAGTGATCCCAATAATCAAGCAATCACAAGAGAAAATGATCAAGATAAGATCTTTCACCTAAAAGTTCTTTGTGATTAGATAGAAAACAAGATAAGATCCCCTCTTGGGATTACAAAAGTATTTATATGTCTTTGGTAAACCTAATGGTTTCCATTAAAAAGTCTAAAAAGCCCTTGAAAACATTAAAATTCGACTAAGGTAAAGTCTCGACTCGGGTCAAGACGATCGGCACCAACCTGCGTGGCCTTCCCCGCGTTGGATCTTCGACGACACTCCTTCTTCATGCGAGCGGGTAAGGGTCTCCGCGCTGCTTCACCCGCGTGACTCCTCGAACAAATCTCTTCGGCAACGCGGGTAAGGGAAGATGGAGATCACCCGCGTCGTCGTCCCCGCGTGAAGACGTCGACAATCCTTCTAGCTCGTGCGAGCGGGTAGTCGACCCCGCGTGCCTCTTCCCGTGTGGCTCCTTCGATTTGGTCTTTCCGTGATGCGGGTAAAAGGACTCGGGGTGTTGCAACCCGCGTGAGACTGGCGTTGATGTGGCATTCGGCGCGAGCGGGTACTGCTTCCCGAGTTGCTCAACCCGCGAGGAGTTCTTCATTTCTTCTTCTCGACATCTCGATGCGGGTAAACTAACCCGCACTGGTTCTCCCCGAGTTGAACTGGCTTGAACTCGAACTAACTTCATTTTCACCTTTTCTTTAACTCCCATGCCTCTAAACACCTCCAATCACGCCATAGGTCACTCTAATACCTGATAAAGACACATGAATGCAATATGGATCCTAAAGTTGCTAAATTCCTAATCTATATGATCATTATGTACAATATGGATGGTTAAAGCAATGCAAATATGCAAGATATCAACTCCCCCAAACTTGTTCTTTACTTGTCCTCAAGTGACTTTATAAGAACTCATGAGGGAAAGAAGTTTGAAGGTGGGAACTCATAGCCAAAAGTAACACTTCCTAGTACTCAACTTAACATCCTAAAAAAACATAGCAAATAGCATGAGCATTCTCCTTATTATACTCTAGCTTCTCTAGACCTATCCATACTCTTTTACCTCTACTCAAGTTGCAATACTCTTTACCAACAAGTCCCTTCAATCAGCTCTCACATTGATTCACACACACACACACACAAGGTGAATTCTCACAAATGGGCACATGATCTCAATCATTTGGCTAGGTAAGCGATGGTCTAATGTGAATGAAGAGATGGGTTCAAATGTTTTCATTTAAAGGTGGTTATCACTCAAAACAAGAAGTTTGATCATTAAGCAAAATTTATCTAAGATTAGAAGCAACTCATGCATACATAGATTCATTCTCATCATTCTACCCCTTTTTGTTATAAGTGATCACAAGTTCTACCCCCTTTTTATCATCATCTCAAAATCAAAGTAAACCCCTCACATCACTCACCCAATGAACAACTCTCTTTTTCTTTTGACTCAACTACTAGGGATTTTAATTTACTCTTTACAAACTCTAACTCTTTTTCATTCCCTTCCCCAACTTCTCTTTGATTTTTTTTCTTTCTTTTTTTTTTTTAGGGGGAAGGTTCTTTGTTGCATAATCAAGAGCTTCATATTTTCTTTTTATCCCTAGAGTTTTCATTTCTATCTATAATCTTTTGCTCATCTCTCTCATCTTTCTCACTCCCCAAACCCAAGATACTTTAGAACACACAAACCTCTCTCACCATTCCCAGATGCTAACTCATTGTGCTAGCAAGAGATGAGAATAAACCTATGTCGCCTCCAATACTCTCAAGATTTTGCACATGACAAACTATCAAAAGAGGCCTCACTCATGCAATTAAATGTTTGGTCTCAAAGAATGGCTAGGGTTGTAGGGTATGGAGTGTCATTTGGGTTAACAAAGATTGGTATATAAAGGAATAAGATAACCCAAATGTGTATGAGATCCATGATCAAGTATGCAAATGCCCATATGCAAGAGAGATTAAAGTTCATTCAAGCCAAGTTCGGGATGGAGCTGATCTCAAGAACAATGCCAACATCAAGCAAGCAAACAAGTTTCAAGAAGAGTTTTCAAGGCTCGAAGCGTGCAAGGTTTTCAAGAGATGCTTAAGCTACTTGATATGTTTAACTAGGATGTCATTTTGAGTTCTAGACGAGGGTTCTTTACAAGGCATTTTAAATCATTGTTCCCAATGCAAGTGAATGCAACCTATATGCTCTAGACTCAATCCTAAAAGTGCAAGTGATGCAACTACATGTTCTTTTTTTTTTAATTTTTTTTTGTTTTTTCTATGCATATATGTATGTACAATGCAATGCATGAGACTCAAATCATCAAAGAAAATGTGATCAAATACTTGATACCTCCCCCAAACTTAGTTCACACAGTCTCTGTGTTAGGAAGTTGAAGGAGATATCGAAAAGAGAGATAAATGCAAAGAAAAACTGGTATATACAATGGAAAGTGGTGGAGTACCTCTCTATGAAGCGTGGGAGGAGGCCGATGCCTCATCCTCGGTGTCAGCTTCCTCATCTGTAGAGGCAAGGGATGGAGATTTGTTTCCTGAGTCGGACGGTTGAGCTGGTGGGTTTGTCTTTTGGCGGAGCAGCTCTTTCTCGGTGGCGGGAAGTCTGAGTGCTAAAGGACTAATTGAAGGCTAAGGCTGTGGGGGTAAGGAAGTCAAAGTTTGATGATGAACATCCCGCTACAGCTCCTCTAGTTAGTATATCAGCTACCTTCTTCATGAACTGAGCTGAAGCTTCTGCTTGCCTCCTCACAGGCTTACTCAACGCCTTACACTTGTCTTTGAGCTTGAAGATTGTTCTGTCCTGAGCCTTGTTCCATCGTTGGAGGTTGCTGATATGCTCATGAGCCTGGCGAAGGGGTCCATGGGGAAGAGCTCCCGGATGCTGCTCAAAGTGGTAACGAGGAGGACCATAGAGGAGCTCGGAGTTTAGACCGGAAGCTTCTTCTTGGAACACACCACATTTTTCTGCTGTCTTCTTCCTCTTGGGAGATCGCATGGGGCCTAAAGGACCATGGGGACCAAGGAAGTGCTCACTCCCAATATCAAAGCTAATAGCTCCAGGCCTAGTCAAGCTTGTTAGGGTAGTGTTTGGGAGAAGCACTTCAACCTCTCGTGTACACTGTATGTAAGAGTAGATGCAAGTTCCATTAAACCTTCCACTGAAGTACTGAGATTTCTTCAAGTAGCTTCCGTCTAAGAGGGCGGGACCAGTTGGATCATCTTCTAAGGGTATATCCTTGAACTGAAGCAATAGGGTTATCAAACCACCAATGCCAACCTGAGGCTCTGAGTTACTTGTTATCCAAGCTCATTCCTTGTAGTGGACGAGGCGCTTCACAAAGAATCCCACCATTCCAAAGTTCTTGTAGAAATCAGTATCGACAAAAGGCAACTGAGAAGGATGAGCAAAATGCTGAACGGTTTGGTGAAGAAGTTGTAGCTCCTCATCATTTACAGTGCCTGGTTCCTTTCTTGGAAAGATGGTGTGGACAATTAACCGGTGGAGATAGCGCACTGAAGGGTGGCTAATGGAAGCATTCTTGTCACGGCTTGGCTTGCGAGTCTTCCCCGCCAACACCTTCCAAACCATTCTAGCAATGCTCTCCTCTCTAGGAGCATCATATAGGATATGGATGGATGATTCCTCCAAATCCTGAAGACCAAGAGCTTGTCCAATCTTCTTGAAGGTCATGTTGTAAACCTTCCCATGGACCTTGAACTTGATCTTTACCCATCCTTGCCTCACATGTTTGGTGGCGTGAAAAGTAGCCACCAATGATGACAAGAACTGACAAGACTCATCTTCGTAGGTAGGATAGGCCATAGTGAAGAAGCTTTGCATGTTCTTGTTCACCAACATTTGCTTGATGTCGTCACCTATCTCCAACTCTTCCATGATCTTGATAACTGCAAATCGAGTTGGAGGCCACAATACACCATTCTTCAAATACCCATATAGCTCATCTTCAGTTGGTGTGTTGGTTCTATCCCTCTCAGTGTCGACCTTCTTCCCCTTAGACACTTTGGCTCTCTTGTGCGGAGCTTGGTCTTCTTCAGTGATGTCTTCATTCTCCTCCTCTTGGGAAAGAGCTACCCCCTTGCCTTTCGGTTCCTTTGACCTTTTGGAATGGGCTGACCTTCTACCACCAGCATCCACACTCTCAACAGTGGCGACTTGCTTGCCTTCTCTCTTCTTTGCTGCCAATACTTGCTGCCTAGAAGTTCCTCCCGGCGTAGATACTGAGGATAGAGATTCATCCTCTAGATGTATCCTATGCATGCATAAAGAAGGTGATATCCCTTTAATGTCATCTAGTGAGTAGCCTATTGCCTTTCTATACTTTTTAAGTTCATTCAAAAGTTTAGAAAATTCATCTTCACTAAGCTCACTACTCACTATGACAGGGTAAGTTTCATTAGGGCCAAGGAAAGCATACCTTACACCATGGGGAAGAGGTTTAAGCTCCACTTTTGGTGCCTTGAGTTCACTCCAATCATCCTCTTGGAGGTTCTCTTGTTGAGTGGCAGAGGAAGCATGGTGAGCCTCATATGTAAGCTCCTCATTCTGACCTTCACCACTAATCCCCTTGTGAGAATCCAGCATCTTTACATAGGCATCACTTTCCTTGTTCTCAATCACTTGGACTTCTCTCTCAATTGTTAAAGCATTCTGTAGAGAGTCTTCAAGTGCCAACTCCTCTAGAAGATCATCAGCTAGAGCATCCATTTCATCAATGTAGAAAACTTGGTTCTGGATGGTTGGCTTCTTCATCACTTCATTGATGTCAAAGTGGAGAATGTTCCCTTGTCCAAGATGAATATCAATCTTTCCTTGTCTAACATTCACAATAGCTCCTGCTGTGGTTAAGAATGGTCTTCCAAGGATCAAAGGGTCTTGGGCTTCCTCCCCCATCTCCAACAAAACAAAATCAGTAGGGATCTCAAAGTTACCAACCATCAAGGGAAGGTCTTCTAAAATACCAACAGGAATCTTCACTGATCTATCAGCCAACACCAAAGAGAGTTTACACTTCTTGTATTGAGTAAATCCAAGCTTCTTTGCAATAGACAAAGGCATCAAGCTGACACTAGCTCCAAGATTGCACAGACACCGTTCAAACACCATGGGTCCTAGAGCACAAGGTAAGGTGAAACATCCTGGATCCACTAGCTTCCTTGGAACATCCAACCTCTGGATAATGGCACTGCACTCGTGGGTAAGGATCATCATGCCCTCCATCTCTTTCTTCTTTGCAGCTACAGCATCTTTCAAGAATTTGCTGTATTGAAGAACCAACATAAAAGCATCAATGATGGGCATTGTGACCTGAACTTCACTCATTTGTTTCTCAAAGAGTGCCTTGTACTTCTCCAATAGCTGTCTTTTGAATCTCCCAGGGAATGGTAGCTTTGGCTCATAGGGAGGAAGAACAAAAGAGGATTCCTTTGTTGGAGTAGCAGTTTCACCATGTTTCACTGTCCTCTTCTCTTCTCCAACCTTTCCTTTACCCTTAGCTTCAACAATCTTTTATAGAATTTCTTCATCAACCTTCTCATCTACAATCACCACTTCATCATCAATGTTGATAGCCACCTCCCCACCTTGCTTTTCACCATCCTTGGTGAGAATTCTTGGAGATAACTGTTTACCACTCCGTAGGGTGATTGCTTTCATAGTTTCCTTGGGATTTTGCTCTGGCTTTCCAGGTAATGCCCCTTGTTGGCGACTTGGTTGAGAATTCATTGAAGCAAACTGGTTCTCCAAATGTCTGATCTTGTTGTTAAGCTCATTGTAGCTTCCATCAATCTTGGAGTGAATGTTCTTGAACTCATACCCCCATTGTCTTCTCATTCTTTGCCTGAAAATCCAAAAGTTTCTTGAACATTGCATCCACACTTGTATCTGAAGCTGGAGCTTGGGAAGAACTTCCTTGAGCCTGAGTAGATTGATTGTTGTTATTGTTGAAACCAGGGGGGGTGTTTTGTCTAGGTTGATAGCTCCCCTGCTGAGTGTTTTGCTTCTGCTGGTATCCTCCTTGCTGGTTGTTAGAGTAGGTCCTTTGCTGGTAGTTGTTGTACTAAAAGTTAGGCTCTTTCTTGTACCAAGAACCATTGTTGTTGATGAAGCACAGCTCTTCTTGGCCTTCCAAACCATCAACCTCATTGATCTTGGGAGGAAGCTCTTGAATAGGACCACCCACAAAGTTCATCTGCTCTTTCTTAGCTTGGTTGGAAAGAAGCAAGTCCATCTTCTCTTGCAAGGACTTAATCTCTTTCTTTGTTTGCTGATCATCACTTCTGTTGACCCTATCATGCTCCTCACTGTAGACCGAGTCACTCTTAGCCATGTTCTCTACCAGTTCCTCTGCCTCTTCCTCGGTTCTCCCCAAGAAGAAACCATTGTTGGCAGTGTCAAGCCTGTTTCTGCACTGTGGTAGAGCTCCTTTGTAGAAGGTGCTAAGCAAACTTTCCTTGCTGAAACCATGATGAGGGCATTGAGACCAATAGCCCTTGAACCTCTCCCATGCTTCACTGAAGCTCTCTAGACCTTTCTATTGAAACCCAGAGATTTTGTTCCTGATCTTAGCTGTTATTGAAGTAGAGAAGAACTTGTCAAGGAAAACTCTCTTGCACTCATCCCAAGTAGTGACAGTGTCACTTGGAAGAGTCTTCTCCCATTGGTGTGCCTTGTCTCCCAAAGAGAAAGGGAACAGCTTCAACTTGAAAGCATCTTCAGAAACACCATTTGTCTTGGACAAGCCACAATACTTATCAAACTTGTACAAGTGATTAAAAGGGTCTTCAGCAGCAAGACCATGATACTTGTTGTTCTCTATGGTGTTGAGCAGCCCTGACTTGATCTCGAAGTTATTTTTCTCCACTGGTGGTGCTCTGATTCCCAACCTATGACCATTAATGTGAGGTTGATCATAGGCTCCAATGGCGCGAGCTTGGCGCGGTTGATGTTGTGGCTGGCGCTGTGGTCGAAGGTGATCAGCTCTTGGATCAATGCCTCCTTGGGCATCACCATCTTGAGGCAGATTCTCCATATCAAACTCCAACCTTTGCAAGTGAGCTTGTTGCTCTACTTCTCTTCTCTGTCTTGCAATCTCCCTCTCAAGTGCTCTAATGTCTTCAACTCTTGGAACTAGGTTTCTTGGACCTCTGCTCCTTGTGTTCATACACCTGAAATGCAAAGGGAGAAAAAAGAAAGAAAAGCAATAACACAATTAAACAAAAATTGACTTAGTCTCAAGCAAATGACTAAATCCCAATGTCACAATCAACTTAGAATTTGGCAATGGCGCCAATTTGATGATAGGAGTTTCAAGGCTCCTAATCAAATGTTGTAGAATAAAGGATGTGAAACCAGTTCTAAGTGATTCTAAAGCAAAGGGAATGCAAGACCATGCTTAATCTAAGTGCTATCAATTGGTGAGATGATTTTTGAACTATAATGCTACTAAAATGCAATAAAGGACAAAGCTTTCTTTCTTATGAGATAAGAGAACTCATGGGCTAAAGGAATTGACCTTGAGTGATCAAGTTTCAATCTAAAGGTGTTAACTTTCAACCAATCTATCTACCTTAGACCTAGACACCATCCTAAACAAACTCTATCTCTAGATGAATGTTCATTTACTAAGATAACTCAAGCGTCAAATCTCTTTGGTTGAATGTTATCTAAGTAATCATTAATCTCAAGTCTACTAGCCATCTTAACACCTTTAACAACAAATCTCTTAGGTAAATAATGTTAAAAGCTTAGGAGAGTTGGTTCAGGCATTTCATCAAACACCTTTCAGGCATGAAATGCCTAGAGCTCAACTTTAGAGAGGCCAACTCTAGAGTTGCATTAAAAGCACTCTACTAGCAAGGAACAAGATGGATCTATACTAAAACACCTTAGATCTAGCTTAATCACCCTTAGTCTCTCTAACCCATGAATCCAAAGATGACTACTCACTACTCTTCATGATGAGCTCAAGAATCAATTATGATTTGGTGCTAATCATGATTAGTGATCCCAATAATCAAGCAATCACAAGAGAAAATGATCAAGATAAGATCTTTCACTTAAAAGTTCTTTGTGATTAGATAGAAAACAAGATAAGATCCCCTCTTGGTATTACAAAAGTATTTATATGTCTTTGGTAAACCTAATGGTTTCCATTAAAAAGTCTAAAAAGCCCTTGAAAACATTAAAATTCGACTAAGGTAAAGTCTCGACTCGGGTCAAGACGATCGGTACCAACCCGCGTGGCCTTCCCCGCGTTGGACCTTCGACGACACTCCTTCTTCATGCGAGCGGGTAAGGGTACCCGCGCTGCTTCACCCGCGTGACTCCTCGAACAAAGATCTTCGGCAACGCAGGTAAGGGAAGATGGAGATCACCCGCGTCGTCGTCCCCGCATGAAGACGTCGACAATCCTTCTAGCTCGTGCGAGCGGGTAGTCGACCCCACGTGCCTCTTCCCGCGTGGCTCCTTCGATTTGGTCTTTCAGTGACGCGGGTAAAAGGACTCGGGGTGTTGCAACCCGCGTGTGACTGGCGTTGATGTGGCATTCAGCGCGAGCGGGTACTGCTTCCCGAGTTGCTAAACCCACGAGGAGTTCTTCATTTCTTCTTCTCGACATCTCGATGCGGGTAAACTAACCCGCACTGGTTCTCCCCGAGTTGAACTGGCTTGAACTCGAACTAACTTCATTTTCACCTTTTCTTTAACTCTCATGCCTCTAAACACCTCCAATCACTCCATAGGTCACTCTAATACCTGATAAAGACACATGAATGCAATATGGATCCTAAAGTTGCTAAATTCCTAATCTATATGATCATTATGTACAATATGGATGGTTAAAGCAATGCAAATATGCAAGATATCACTCTCAGAACATCCTTGAAGGAACCAATCCCCAACGTACATCAGTTTTTATTAGGGACAACCTTAAAAACAAAAAATAAATATTGTTAGTAAAAATTTAAAGTTAAATTAAATGAATAATAAAAAAAATAAAATTTTAAAAAATTTACCTCCTCGTAAATCCTATCCACTTCAAGTGTGGATAAGGTGACGGGTAATCCGTCGGTGGACTGCTGGGTCAGCTGGGTCTGGCGGTCGTCAACCCGAGCAACCAAGTCGTTGAAGATTTGCTCGGACTTGTGGGTCCTCTCGTAAAGTTACAAAAGAGACGGAAGTTGTCTCGTCTCTTTGGCCTAAAAAACATTTAAGAAAGTTAGAATATATATATATATA
The DNA here is from genome assembly GCF_020379485.1 of Brassica napus. Taxonomy (NCBI): domain Eukaryota; kingdom Viridiplantae; phylum Streptophyta; class Magnoliopsida; order Brassicales; family Brassicaceae; genus Brassica; species Brassica napus. The sequence goes on along the minus strand of NC_063450.1, from coordinate 21,939,912 downwards.
TATATTAAAAAAAATAATTAAATAAAATATTTAATTACCATTTCCAAACGGACACCGGCGTGGAGTTTTTGGCCCGTAGAGTGAAGCATCGGCCCGTGGCCGTGCTCATCTACCGTGTTACGGGAGGTAGGGCAAGACTGGGTGATTCTAATGACGTCATGATCCCGCCAATAACATATGAGGCCATCCCACACATCCGTGATGAGCTCAGCGGGTTTACTACGCTCATACCCCTTCACGATCCAGTCACCCTTCCAGTTGGAGACCGTGTCCAACAAGCGAACTTTCGCCTTCGCGTAAAACGCTTTCCTCACCCTCTCATTGCCCCCATGGACCAATGATATTTTGCTATAAAAAAAAAATTTAAATTAATAATTAGTTTTTAAAATATATATATATATATATATAAATCATGAAAAAATTAAAGTATATATAATTAATTAATAGTAACTTACAGCGTAAATTTTGAACCACGTCTTTCTGATGTAGATCGGCGTCTTTTTCCAGTTCGGATGTGGCATGGAGAAGTAACCTTTGATCGTATCGGTTACGTCCGATGCAAGACATCCGTCAACCCCAAACCTGAAAAAAAACAAATTTAAAGCATAAATTATTTATTAATGTTATAAAAAAAATTTAAAAGAATTAAAAAAAATAATTAATGTAACATACCACAAAGTTCCGTCCGGTCGGTCGGGATCTATGACTAGTAAACTTTCTCTGTCTGGCTGACTAAGAAGGTCCTCGACAGTGTACTGCGAGTAAGAAGCACTCGGAGGCACCATCAAATCGGGATGAATCTCGGCAGGCATCGGAGGAGCCACCGGAGGAGGCACAGGAGGAGGCATCGTCGGAGGAGCCATCGGAGGAGCTACATGAGGAACCGATGGTGCACTAGAAGAAGGCGACCAAGAGACTCTCTGAGAAGACTGAGTCTCGGGGACAGTCTCCGGACCCGAAGAACCGGGAGCTGAAGAAGAACCGGGAGCTGAAGAAGAACCCGGAGCCAAAGAAGGCGGATCTAAACGACTACCAGGCTCACCGAACAACTCTCTGTAATGGGGAGTAAGCATGTTCTTTCGAAGTCCCTGCAAAAAAATTTAATCTTTGAAGTTAACATCAATAGTATTAACAATTAACAATTTCTATAAATCTAGCTAAATGTCCTACATTAACCACCTAATCAACACTAATTAACATAAAATCCGTAAACTTATCTAAATTCCCTACACTAACCACCTAATCTATCCTAAACTAATCAAACTAGAGAGGAATTAGAGAGAGTTATCATTGCTATGAAATAGAGAGGAAGTGGAGAGGAAGTTGAGACGAAATGAAAGTGTGAGCGCTCGCGAGTATATATAAGAGATTAGATATCTTCGTAATTTCCTCGTAAATTTACGAGGAATTACAAAGGCCCGCGTTTTGTTTCTTCGTAAAGCCCAAGTTAAATTACGAGGAAATAGCAACACCCGAGTTTTTATTTTAAGAGGAAATAGCAAGGTCCGTGTTTTCCGGTTACGAGGTCTTTATGACGATTTCTGCTTACGTGGAATTAACGACTCCCGCGTTCTTTATTTTTTAATTTCGTCGTTATTTCCTCGTTATTTTACGAAGAAATTACGAGGATTATGTTTAAATCCCTAAAATCCGAAACCTCAAACCCCAAACCTCATCTTCCTTATCTTCTACTTCATATATTCCAAACCCCAAACCCATCTTTTCTTTAACGAGGAACTCGTGAGGCCCGTGTTTTTATTTACGAGGAATTAGCGAGGCCCGCGTTTTGTTTCCTTGTAACGTCCTCGTTCATTTACGAGGAATTAGCGAGGCCTGCCTTTTTATTTACGAGGAATGAGACGAAGCTAATTGGTCGTAAAACCTTTCGAAATTTCCTATAAATACTCACTAGTTTGCTTCTCAAATCAAAGATAAACTCACCAATTTACTTCTCAAATCAGAAATAATTACTCAACAGTTTGCTTCTCAAATTAGAAAGATTTGAAAAAAAAGAAGAAGAAAGATACTGGAACACATGTGGGCGGAGACAAGGCTAGACTTACGTAGGTCTCGCCTTGTTTCTTCCCACCTGTGATTCCAGTATCTTTCTTTTTCTTTTTTCAAATATACAACGGTAGTCCCTAATTGGTCGTTAAGAGAGGAAATAGATTCCAGTATCTAAATTCTCTACACTAACCACCTAATCTACCCTAAACTAATCAAATTAGAGAGGAAATAGAGAAGACCGCTTTTTTATTTATGAGGAATGAGTGAGACCCGCGTTTTCTTATTACGAGGTTTTTACGACGAATACGGCTTACGTGGAATTAACGACCCCCGCGTTCTTTATTTTTTTAATTTCGTCATTATTTCCTGGTTATTTACGAGAAAATTACGAAGATTATGTTTAAATCCCTAAAATCCGAAACCCCAAACCCCATCGTCCTTATCTTCTATTTCATATGTTCCAAACCCCAAACCCATCTTCCCTTTAACCTCAATCTATTCTTTCCATTCCAAACCCCAAATACTAAAACCACAATTCCTTAACTTATAATCTCAATCTCTTATTTCTAATACAAACTCCCATTACCTTACACAAAATCAAATTATATAAATAGTTTTTCATGATTAAATCCATCAAATCACAAATTTGAAAATCAATCTTATTAAAAACAAATACATCAATCGGATACATCGACATTCTCGTCATCACTAGAAACATCATCATTTTCATTAAACTCGTCTTCAACAGCTTCGTCTGTGGCATCGTCGGTAAGATCTTCGAACTCATGATTATGCGGATCAATGAGAAGGATGTCATCAATTTCTTGTTCAGGTTCCTCGACTTCATTTATTTGTTCTTCTTGCCATGGTGGTTCTTCTCCACTGATGATTCGTCCTCGAGGTGTAACTTTGATCACGGCTAACCAATTTATTCCCGATTCTCTTATCCGAGGGTATGGAAGGAAGCTAACTTGGTCTGCTGTGAAGCTAAGATGAAAGGCTCGAATTTGTTGTACCTGCAAAAATAAAGAAAACATAGAAATAAATTTATTTTGCTCATGTATGGCAAAAAAAGAATTTGTTGTACCTTCGTCCACCACTGACATCAACTACACCGAATTTGTTAAATCGAACACCTCGACGACGGGGTCGAACCATTCACATTTGAAGATGACGCATTTCAGCTTCAATATCCCTGAAAATTCGACATCAATAATCTCCGTCAAGATCCCGTAGAAATCTGTTTTCCCTTTCACACATATTCCATAGTTACTGGTCGCCCGCTGTCTACCATACTCATATGTGTGAAAAGTATAGCTTCGGGTGAAATACATCTGTGATGTGGTGACCTTTACAAGTGGAGATTGAATTATTTGTGTAACCACTTAAGATAATCTGCATCGTCGTCATAATCAACCTGCAAAAATAAAGAGAACATTGAAATACAGATCTTGTATGAAAAAAGAGTTTGATCGACCTGAAAAAATTAAGAGTTTGAGTTAATACCTGATTCTTCAACCACTTAATAAAGTGTTGATCTTTCCTTTTGTCTACGTCACTTGTGGATATACCTGGGAATGTTTCTTTGACTTGAGAAACAAATAGGCTGTAAAATCACATTTTATATTAATTAATCTTTGACAATTATATAATTTATACTTATATGTGTTTAGAAGTGTCCATATATGTTACCTTTCAAAATAACGCATCAATGGATCCTCGCAATTGAGTAGAATATAGGTGTGTGCACTATGAGCATCTTCTTCACTCGACCACCAAACCTCTTTTGATTTCCCACCGAGTCGCCCAATCTGGCTAAAGATGTCTGGAACACCAGCAACTGCATATGTTGGCGCGACACCACCATCATCATATCTTCTTGGAGCTCTTTTCCGGGTACGTACTTTTGACGCAAAGTAGTACGATGTGAAGTGAGAAGTTTCTTCCGTCAAACTTCCAGCAATTATAGAACCTTCAACTTTTGCGAGGTTCTTTGTTTTTTCCTTCAAATATTTCATGGCTCGCTCATACTGGTACATCTATCCGTAATGTACAGGTCCACGAAGGAATGCCTCATATGGGAGGTGAACATCTAGATGCTCCATGACGTCAAAAAATCCCGGAGGAAATATCTTCTCCAAGTTGCACAATAAGATGAGAATGTTCTCCTGAAGCTGTTCCACGACTTCTTCTTTAAGAGTGCGTGTGCTCAGATCCCTGAAAAATGCTCCAATGCCTTGTATATTCCAAAAACAATTAAACACATTACTAGTCATATATTATTGCAAACTAAACCATTATAAAATTACTGCGTTATAATATACTACCTGCAAGTGCTTCATGTACGTTTGTTGGAAGTAGCTCCACAAATGCAAAGGGAAGTAGCCATTGCATAAAGACATGACAATCATGACTCTTCATCCCGGAGAACTTTTGACCATTTTCAACACATCTAGAGAGATTTGAAACATACCCATCGGGGAACTTCACTTCTGATGCCACCCAGTTGAACAACACCGACTTTTTTTCTGAAGACAATCTAAATATCGGAACGGGAACTTGTCCATTGCTTTTTATATGTAACTCACTTCTTGAGAAAATATCCGGCAAGTCCAACCTCGATTTTATGTTGTCTTTTGTCTTCCCTGGGACATTCAATATTGTATTCATGATGTTCTCAAAGAAATTCTTCTCTATATGCATCACATCGAGGTTGTGCGCAGAAGAAGATCCTTCCAATATGGCAACTCCCAAAATATACTCTTCTTGTGTCAGTTGTGATGAACACCGTAAGAATCAGGCATATTACTCGGGACATGCCAATTACCACCACGAGGAACTGTTTCCAAAGCTCCATAGTAATCGAGTTGCGCTTCAATTTGTTGTCCAGTTAAATGTGGAGGAGGAGTGTCTCTCACAACCCTTTTGTGCCTAAACAATTTCTTGTTTCTTCGGTACTAATGGCCAATGGGAAGAAATCGACGATGACAATTGAACCAACTTGTCTTCCTACCATTCTTCAGTTGAAACGCATCTGTCGTTCCATTACAATATGGACAAGCTAATCTCCCATGTGTAGTCTATCCAGACAACATCCCATAGGCAGGAAAGTCACTTATGGTCCACAAAAGCATCGCTTGCAGCGTGAAATTCATCTTCGTTGAGCAGTCATACGTCATCTCCCCTGTTGACCACAAATCCTTCAGCTCTTTTATCAGTGGTTGTAGGAAAACATCCAGAGACCTTTTTGGATGGTTCGGACCAGGTATTAATATGGTCAAGACTAGCAACTCCCATTGCATGCACATCTCTGGTGGCAGGTTGTATGGCGTAAGAAAGACTAGCCACAATGAATATTGTCTCCCTGACATTCTGAATGGACTAAATCCATCTGTGCATAATCCGAGATACACATTCCGGCTATTGCTAGCGAAATTCAGATGTACTTTGTTAAAATGTTTCCAGGCTCTTGCATCTGATGGATGAGTCATCTCACCATCCGTCTGAGTTTGCTCGGCATGCCATCTCATCTTTCCAGCAGTCTGCTCTGATTGGTACAATCTTTTCAATTTGTCTGTAATTGGTAGGTACCACATTCTTTGGTACGGTACCATATTACGTCCCCGTCCTTGCGGCTTGAATCGTCGCTTCTTGCAGAATCGACATTCTTCTAACTTCTCATCATCTCCCAAGTAGATCATGCAGTTGTCGATGCAAACATCTATCTTCTCCGAATGCAACCCAAGACTATAAACCAGTTTCTGAATCTCATAATAAGAATCAGCAGACACATTGTCTTCCGGCAAATACTCTTTAAACAAGTCTGCCCATTCACTCATGCAACTTTCAGGTAGATTGTGATCAGTTTTAATATTCATCATTCTAGCAGCCAACGACAATTTAGAGAGACCTTCTCTACAACCACTGTAAAGTGGCTGATTCGCCGCATTTAACATTTCATAAAACTTTTTTGCATATATATTAGGTTCTTCATCTTCATCATAAGCTACGAATGCATCAGCTACCATATCATGAACCCTATCATAATCTAGCATCTGCTCCTCCTGATGGTAACTATGTTCATTATGCAAATGATGATCAACCGGTTCTTCCTGAAAATTGCTATTACTACTACTAGTTTCATTCTGATCGTAATTATAACATTCTCCATATTGAAACCAGATATAGTAATTTAGCGTGAAACCTCTATTTATTAAATGCTTCCAAACATTTTTATGATTTGTCAAATTCGAATTGTTGCATTTAAGACAAGGACAGAATATCTTTCCACTTTCTTGGGCGAGCGGTGTGGAATCTGCTTGATGCATAAATATCTCCAGCCCCGCAAGATATTCTTTCGTCACTCTCCTGTTAGCATCTCTATGCATATACATCCACCTCCGCAACTCGAAAATATTCCCGGAGCCCGACATTTTTTTTTCTTTCACGTTTTTTTTTTCTTGTTGGTGTGTTTAAAATGATGTTCAAACATCCATATTTATAGGAAATTTTTGAATCTGGTAATTGTAATTTTGCTAGGAATTTACGACGAAATTTAGTTAGGTTGCCGAAAAAAATGTGTTACAACTAAAAAGTTGGTGGATTCAAAATTTTCTCGCTAAGTAGACGTAAAATATTTCCTCGTAAAGTACACGCTACATTTACGTCGAGTTTACGAAGAAAGCGTATTTCCTCGTAAAAGCCACGTGACATTACATCGACTTTACGACGAAATTTCGTCGTTATTTTACGAGGAAATAACGTTGATTTTATATTTCTTCGTAAGTTCCTCGTAAAGTCGACGTAAATTTACGAGGATTAGTTTTCCTCGTTAAGTTTCCTCGCTAAACTTGTGTTTTCTTGCAGTGCAGAGTCAGGGGAACATAATCCGCTGTGCGTGTTTCCAAATGGAGTGATAGCATAGTCAGCTCGTAGTAGCTAGCTTGTGTGATATTCAGAATTCTCCACCGAGTTGCTGGGCAGAGAAAAGTTGTCTTGTAGCTCACCATCTTGTCGTTGATGTTAAAAATAACTTGTTTGGCATCGTATTCAAAGAGATGCCAATGGTGTCGTTTTCCGCTCAAAAATATTGTTGTGTTTGTGTGATTTACTCGAGGAGCTTTTAAATCAGTTTGTTAGACCACTATTTGTGTAGTAGGTAGAGTTTGGTCTTGATAATCCCTCCACCGGTTCTATCTCCGCTACAGCCACCGATGTTGGATTGGAGCGGTGCGGTGACTCTGGTGGGAGGAAGAAGAGGACATGCATGTTTTTTTGTAGGTGATTACGAAGGATGATATGCTTGAAGATGGATTTGTGAGGATCATAATCCATGTAGGCTTTTCGCCATTTGTGGATCATATTTTTTTCGTAAAGTGAATTGATTGATAATAGGAGTATATAGGAGCTGAGAGAAAACTAGAACTTTTAGTGGAGATGAAAAAACTGAAGCGATTTACAATTTATGAGAGATAAAAATAAGATTACAACTGAAGAGACGAAGAAACTGTTCAATTTGTTAGCAGAACAGAAGAGAAGACACTAAGATTCAGATGTAGCGTGGATAACGAGCTCTAGCTCAATCCCTTTTATATACTGGAATTGAGAAATTGGTAGAGAGACTGACAATAAAGATCTTAAAGAGCCTAAGGAATTTTTTTAAACGCTAAATTTATGTTTGTGTGTTTACAAACAACTGAAATGGTAGATTCATAACTCTGTGCACTTCAGTCTTCAGGTCATGTTCGCTTAAACCCCGAATTATGAAATGTGTGTTACTTGTAGTTGTAGTAGTGAAAATTTTAAAGTGCATCATTTCACTGAAAAATCAGACTCTCACCTTGCGGTGAAGATTCATAACTTTTAAGCTATTAATCATAAATCATAAAACACATGAAAACATACACATTAACATGTAATTTAATTATTAATCTATAAAAAAAAAAATTCTCCTTATTTCTTTCAATAAAAGTTACAGAATTACCTAATATAATTTAAAATATATATGACAATTAATGAAATTTAGCAATACATATTTGATAAATCATTGTGTATCATCTATCATTTTGTTTAGTTTTATATTATTAAGTAAATTTAAATCACATTAATCATATAATAAAAAATAGATTTTTTCAAATTTGTTATATTTTGAATTTCTTAAATGACTATGAATTACTAAAACTGTTAAAATCTCATTTTATGATTAATAGCTTAAAAATTGCTAGTTTTTTTTTTTTTTTTTACGGCAAACGGCTATTCTATTACTCAAACTTGAGGTGGTCTGGGAAGCCAGACCGGAATAGAACAACCAATAAAACATAAGGATCTATGAAAAGAACGTGCATTCCTAGCTAACGAATCCGCAATCTCGTTCTGCGTCCTTGGAACGTAGCTTATCTTAAAAATTGCTAGTTAAAAGATACAAATAATCATAAATTATATGAGTAGTAAGGCTCATTTAATAGATATCCAAATTAATATATATATATATATATATATATATATTTATTTATCTTAATATCACTTAAACTAAACTACACACTATACAAAAAATTCATAAATACTTTATATTTTAGTAAGATGTATTATAGAATGGATGAAAATTAAATATTTATGCAATTTTAACTTGATCAAATCATTAAAATATCTTCATTATTATTATTAAAAAAAATATATTTTTAAAGCAAAACTTGTTTATTTAATAGATATATTATTTAACTAGCAAAAAAAAAATTCATGATATCATAAATATGTTTATAATTCAAAATCTTAGAAGCCGACACTAAAATCTAAGAGAAACATATATAACAATCAGTATATGTAATATACAGTGTTTTGAAACCCGGTCCGGACCCGCGGTTGAACCGGTAAACCCGTTGACCCAGAAAAATCCGGTTTGGGTCTTGTGAAAAACCCAATATTTATAAATTAGTGTGTTGTCTATTTAAGTGAGGCCCTTAATTTTGATTTAAAATTGAGGTTTTTTCCTATTTTTATAAAGATAAGCGTGACATCTTGTATCTTTTCCGAGAAGTTCAGGACTCACAATTCTATTTTTAGCTGTCCCGGTTTCCCCACTCCGACCTCTGCAGTCCCACCACACTACATGCAGCTACACATTAAACCCTTTGAGTCTAGAAAAGCCACATTGAGGCTCTTTGTTGTCTCAGAAATGACATTCTTTGTCTTTTTTGACGAGTTATCTAAAATTGAAATCATGACTCTACATTTAGTTGTCCCGGATTTCTCCTTGAGAATCCACATCTTTCTTTGTCGCATTAAACTGTCGAGCCTAGAACTATCACAATGAGTCGCCTTGATTTGGATATAGTGTCACTTGCTTTTTAAGATGAGTACTCTAAAACCAGAGTTTATGGTCCAACTCTCTTTCACCAAGGAGTTTTTGTGAAGGACTAACCAATATATCTTTCTTTACCGATCCTAGCATCGTCAGAGACGGTCGCCAATCACTCTCAAACTCATCAGTTGGGTCTTTCAACGTCGGTTTTGTATCCGACTTGATTGTGATTGTGTTCTTTCAAACACGGGATTTAGAATTCGAAGTAAGACTTCTCTACGGATCTATTCTATATTTGGTTGTTTTATTTTTTTTATTTGTGTGCTTCTCCAGTTGCAACCATCTTAATTTAGGTCTTGATTGGTAGAGCATTAGCATTAGCAGTAACAGTATGCTACAGAAGCAGTATGCTGCAGGAACTGTATGCTTTTGTTAAACTGTTTAATATGATGATTGGTAGACCAGTATGAATATGCTATTTAAATTATTATAAAAATTATTATATAATATATAATATATTTATTTTAATGAATATATTTCTAATATATATGCATATATATATAAATATATTAACATATAAAATTTAAAATATATATAATTATTTTATATTATTTAATAATTTAAAAATTATGTTTATATCAAAAAAATATTATTTTAAAATAAATTTTATAATTAAAATATCTATTTTTAAAAATAATTTTTTTATATTTAAAATAAATTAAATTATATTTTAAATGTGAAATACTATTTTTTAAAAAAATTATTGTAAATTAATTTTAGAAATCAAAATTTTATTTTCTGGATATAAAAATAATTTTATGATATTATTAAATAAAATAAATGAATTAATTATATATTTTCCTTAATTTTATAAATTATAAATGCAAATGCTATTCTAAAAGCTTCTTATGAGAGCATTGGCTAAAAATCATTTGAAAAGCATTAGCATTTAGTAAATGCTTCTCTAAATGCTTACTAAATGCTTTTATAACAATTGGTGATTGGATAATGTATAGCATAATGCTAATGCTAATGTTAATGCTCTACCAACCAAGGTTAGCAGACTTCTAATTTTAATAGAAGAGTTTGGTGTTAGAAAAAAAACACGGCGTTCCCTTCATGTTGCGCTTCTATATCAAAAAGGAATTATAAATTTGTATCATACAAAATGCGTTTTTATATAACGGAATTTTTTATTAGAGAAAGAAATGGGACTAGATTTTTATTCTGTTGGGCCTATGTTTGGATTATACTGTTAATACCTCATTCATGGGCCTATGCATTGGCTAGTTGAAGTAAATGTTATATATAATGGCATGACTCCGTATAACGTTTCAACTTTGTCTTATATTTCATCAAACATCAGTTTATTATTAGAAACGTTAAATACCTAAATCGTTTGCAATTTGCTGAAAATAATCTGGTCAAGTTCTCGTCTGATGTGTCCATAAGCTAGAATGTCAGACGACAGTATACGTGTTAATAACATTCTTTCGTTTGATAATTGATTTTGATCCATAAATTATCCACACAAAGGTAATAAAGTTCTTGGTCCACACGGTACCGAGTCTGCCGACCCAAATCTTTAACGAATAAATCTATCTCCAATACTTGCACGAAAAGAATCATTGCAGAGAAAATGACATGCAGAAGCTGGTAACGAACTCGTGCCCACTTTATAATGACGCATCAATAAACTCCAAGCCCTGGACCAAAACTTGTGTTCATATATACATGAAACCATGAGTTGTAGGCTTGTAGCCAAAATGGTAAAGAACAAAATCATTATTCATTAATATGACATAACTACGACTCTACGAGCAGAATGTTTATATAAATAAGATGTCTAACCACGCTTTCACTTTGTCGGTCTTAGTATATTACATGTATATTGTATATATATGTATCAACTAATTTGTATCCATTAACGTCGTTTCTGCGAAGTTTCTCATATTCATGAATCTCCCATTTGACATTAGCTAAAGGACGCTTTCCTTTTGGACAATTAATTAATCAAGTCATCCACATGTACCTTCGTCCCATATCTATCGTGATTATAATGTAGATATATATAACATAAATATACATAGACTTGTATCCAAAAGAACCTGAATAACATAACTCTTACATGAATAACCAAAGTTTTAACAATACAAAACCACACCCTTCCCTCTGTTTGTATACCCAATGAAAGCCACACCAAAGAAGAAATGTGAAACTAAAAAGAAATCAAACGTGAAATGAGTTTTCTGACCCCATGAGAAACTCAATTTAACCCAAATTTACCCTTCTAGTTCCAATGAAAAGAAACACCAACCCATGTGGTGGACCTTCGAATTACATAGATGAAAAAAAGATGATGAAAGTCAGGACCATATTATTTACGTACACATATCATTTACCTCGAGTGAACATAACAGTCGAACATAGTTAACCTTCAACCAATCTTGAGCGCTCTTTTGTTTTTCTTGAACAACGCGGGATGAAGATGTTGAGATGAAGAGGATCCGAGGGAGTTTATAGAAGCTAACATCAACATTTCCCCTGATTTTATCTCTCTGATCCAAGCTTCTTCTCTCATCTCAAAACGCAAAGAAAAAAAAGTGATGAAGATGAAACCCCAGCTAGTAATAGATTCTATAAGCAATAAGTTAATTTTGGTTTATATCAAGGAGGTAAGGGAGGATCCAACGTTATTATTTGTCGAATCAAGCCATTCTCCATTGACAACACTCGCATTATTCCATATGTTGTTGTAGTTTGAAGGATCTAAAGAGGATGGTGACATGAATCCACTAATGGTCCCTGAGATCTGACCAAGCTTCCCTTCTTTGTTCACATCTTCATTGTTACCTCCAACATGCAGATCTTGAAGGGATGCTAGGGTTTGGAGATGGGATTGTCCCATCATCTCACCACCATTGTTCATGGGTTTGTGTGGATGCTGGACAAGATTAGAGGAAGATGAAGATACCGAGGACCCAAATAGCCCCGAGAGAAGAAAGGGTTTGTTTGCGGTAGAGTTGTCGATGAAGCCACCGTTAATGGCGGTGTGGTCATGACTCATATGATGTGGAAACCCTAGACCAAGAGCACCTAGGCCACTAAAACCAGATGAGAAAAACTCACTCTCTAAACCACTTGATGAAGTCTTTGAAGAATCATTGAACCGGCTTGGAATCATTGGAAGACTATTACAACTGTTCACATGATCTGATAAACCATAGAGCATGGGATGATGATTCATGGAAGAGAAATGGGAGATCTGATGATTAGGGGATGAAGAAGTAGTCTTCGAGACCGTGGAGGCAGCGGTTGCTGGCCGCTTCACACGTTTATTTTTCCGGTAGCTACCGCCTACGGGAACGTTACGGAGGGTCCCACCTCGTGTCCAATACCTCTTGCAAGCCTTGCAAAAGTGCCGCGGCTGAGAGAGGCTGTAGTTGTTGTAGTAACAGAACTTTGTGTTAGAAGAATCACAACGAGGGCATTTAAGTTGTGGTTGCGGTTGATGCGCTTGCTGTTGTTGCTGCTGCTTATGAGACGGAGCCACAATCATGTTCTTGCTCTGCATACTCGCCTGAGAAGAGAGGGAGAAGGAAGAAAATTTTAGACCGTGTGGTTTAACTAAAAGCAAGAGAACAAATGGATATTATTCGGATCCAAAAGCTAGGAAACAAAAGATAACTGACTCATATTATTTGGGATATATATATATATATAGAGAGAGAGACCAGTGGAATGGTATTGGGAGAGCTGATGCTAGGCATCTTCTTCTTCTGGTCACAATTGCCAAACATATCTTTCTTGATTAAGCTCTTTTGATTTTGTTTTCTTTCTTTGTTTCTTCACTTCTTTAAAAGAGAATCCTTATGAAACCAGCAGTGTACAGACAAAGAGCTGTTGGCCACTGAAGCTATTATTACTGTTTTAACTTTCAAAGATTGAAGCACAAAGATTCTTGACAGATGTTTTCTTAAGCTCTTTATTTTATATTATTGTAATTATTTGTGCCACTATTCATTAACTTTTTATATATGTCACTAGGGTTTTCTCTAGTTGTACATAACATAAACTACTAGTATTAGTTTGTTAATATTTTGTACAGAGATGTCCAGGATGCCTTTGTACTAACTATCTTGAACAATTTAAATTATATATGAATTTATATTTTTTTAAATAATTTAAATTCGTTATCTGTACCCGAACCCGAAAAAATATGAAATCGAACCGAAATTATAAATATCCAAATGAAGTTGATCTTTAACCCTAAAAATCCGAAACCCAAATAAATCTGAACCGATTCCGAATGGATACCCAAACACCCACCGCTAGTGAAAAGTTGTGTCCATAACATTCGAAACTACGAAAAACGAGTTACACAATATTACAGATTTATATATTTACGCTATTAGTTTACATAAATTATATTTTTGGCAATCAAATCACATAAGAATAATCTAAACATTCTTAATTGAAAACGGTAATTAACTCTTACTGGACGTTTACATTTACTCTACTTCTTAAAATATATTTTTAAATTCAAATGTTTAAAATACCATCAATTAGTTGTGTAGATTTAGTGACGACAATAATTTAAAATAGTCATGTAAAATAGTTTTAAAATTGATTAGAAACAATTCTACTTACATCATGTAGATTCGATCCGATTGTATGGAGCTCGTTAGAGCTGTCAACTCGAATTCATATCCGGTGGAATTTTTTGAAATTCTCATGTATATCGAATTTTTATCTTTATCTTTCAATTTTTTTTTGTTTTACCTTCATGCCTAGAGAGCAGAATGAACTAGCCGACTCTCTTGCTAAGGGAGCCTTACTATATATGTACTGAAATAATTTAATTAACAAAAACAAAAAGTCCTTTTGCTAATAGAAATAGTGTACCTGTTTGTCAGCCATCGTCTTTGGATATTCTATGGTCTTCACCGTTGTGTTTCCAATTGGTTGCTGGGTTGTACTGCCTTTTTGGTTGAGTTGTAAATACGATTTTCTAAAGAATATTGTGGTATTTTTCTTTCATTTTTTTTGCGTAAATGTTAAATTTTATACCAAATTTTTGTTTTTGACAGAAGTTACAAGGAAAACTAGAAGCTGATAAAGATAAAAAAAAAACTAAACACCGAGAGGAGGAAAGAAGAAGCAACACCAAGAGTCCTATCAGACAGTACAAACAATTTACAACACGAGCTAACTAGCAAACCAGAAAAAATAGCTTGGTTGATAACGAGCATTGCCAAATGAGATTGATACCTTTGATAAACCATGAGACCACGTTCCGGTAGAATGCGGCTTGCCCAAGAAAGCTGCTCCATATGATTGACACCATTCACCGCTCAGCTTTGCGAGTAATGACTGTCGAGCAATCAAACCTCACAACTACCACAGGTAGACGAAGGCATGAGCCCGAGCTATAGACTTCTAAATCACACCAGCTGCTCTATTTGCGCCATCCGGATAGTCACAGCTAGGTCAAGGGCCACACTTATTTAGCTCGACTACAGAAACAAATGCGAGCCATAGCAAGAAAGCGGGATGCTAAGAGAGCCACATCATGGCGAAGCCCTTCAAACCCTACCAACTGGACCAAAGATTAGTCCACCACTATGGACCAAGAGACCCGACAATGGTGCTGGGATGACTAATCAAAACACGGGTCTCCTACGAGGAACTAACCGACCAAAGACTCAATGGAGAGCCAAGTTCCTCGCCCCGCGTTACCACCGAGAACCGGTGATAAGTCCATAAGGCCTCGATGGAGAAGCATCAACGGAGGAGTTCCATCAAGCAACACCGAAGAGCCGGGTCAGAAAAGGAAGCACCCGCACACAGCAGAGCACAACAACACAAGAGCGGTGAAGACCGAGACGACATAGTTGAAGCGCCTGCCGGAAAAGTACAAGGCAAGTCATAGACGGCGAGCCTTACATCAGAACACAACTGGCGCACACGAAACCCGACGGAGCCTCAGCTAGGGCTGGGCACAAGGCGGGTACTTGTTATTTTGCGTGTACTTGCGGTTTGACTTGCCTTGTACGAGTAATGAAATTTTTGACTTGTACTTGACTTGTTAAAAACGAGTACTTGCTATTTCAAGTACTTGATCAAAAATAAAGTACTTGCAAGTTACTTGCATTGCTCTATTACTTACTATTTACGAGTATTTGTGAACTATTTACGAGTACTTGTGAACTATTTACGAGTTTTCGGAATATTAAAGAACTACTTTCTACTTAAAAATGTAGTTATATGACTTGTTATTACATGTTACTTGTTTAGAGAAGACATTTTTGTTATCGTGAAAATTATACAATGTTTATATATCGAAATATGCATATATATTTTTTATTTGTCTTCTTTATGTAATACTTGACTAAAAGACAACGAGTATTTAAAAATCAATATGGATACAAAACAAGTAACAAGTATAAAGAGAGTAATGAGTATTCGTGTCCATTCCTAAATGCAAGCAAAAGAAAAGACAAATATAAACAACTAATTAATAGATCATGTAACAAATAGCAAGTAATAGAGCAAGTAACGGGGCAAGTAACGGGGCATAACGAAACAAGTAATAAAAATAATAATGATACTTGATACTTGACTTGGTCTTGCAAGTAATGAAAATTGTCGACTTGTTACTTGCCTCGACAACATCGAGTACTTGAATTTTCAAGGCGGGTACGAATCAAGTAGCGAGTTTAAGGCGAGTAACGAGTAATGATGCCCAGCCCTAGCCTCAGCTACCACACAGCAACCTAAGCATCGACGAACGCGCCTTTGGAGAAAAAGATCTCCGAAGCCCAACAAGACCAACCACAGAGAGGGATATCGTGATGTTCCAGTCAGTTAAACAAAACGAAATGACATCAATGTTCACCGCTTGGAGGACTTTATACCTGAATGTGCATCGGAACTGATCATATATCTATACTAAATCCCAAATCCGATCATGAGAAAATGACTCTTTTTTTTTCTTTCTAAAGTCATCGGAAATGACCTTTTTTTAGAAAGTTCATGAGAAAATGATAACAGAAAAAAAAATAAACACACAAGCAAAAATAAAGGTTGAACATTTTAATGAGTTCAATATACATTATGAGGACCGGGTGATTGTGGTCGAGTGGTAAAGAGACGGAACTGAGACGCCAACACGTTTCAGGTTCGATCCACCTGCTGCGCGAAACTAAGTCACAATTATCCTGGTCACCTAACACGGATATGGGCCTATGCTTTAGGGCTCATTTGAATACCCGGAGAAAGGGTCTATCCGTGGGCTGCACCTCCCCTTGGGGATTAGTCTGGGCCTCTCCATGGCCCTGGGATACCCCCAGGTTAATCAAAAAAAAAAAATATATATATATATACTTTATGAGATAATCTTCTTGGACAATCTTTTAAGTTCTTCTCTTGTTTTTCCTAATCTTAATTGAAAACCACAAAAAAAATCATGTTTTTTTTTTCTCATGATTCGATGGATGATGAAAATTCAGTTTAATCTTAACAAAACTAAACTTCTAAATAGTGACAAAGCACTTGAATTTTTTGTCTGCTTGCCTTTTGTTTTTCAACAATATGTATTATGCATATTAAATATGCATGTATCTTGACCAAAAATAGTACGAATGCTTAAAATGAGATACAAAACATTTTGTTACATGTATTATTTATAAAAACATATGAACTATAAACATTCTTCAGAAGAATGAAACATAAAAAATGTTTAAATATTTGTACGAATCAGAGCAAACAGAAAATATTTCAAATTTACGAAAATGTTATATATCTTCTGCCCAACCCTAAATTTAGCTTACAAGGCGGGTCAAGTTGGCAAACCAAATCTAGATCCCTAATCAATTAACTTACATTAAAGTAAAGTGTATATTTATATGAAAAATGCAAGAAGAAAAATATAGAGACAATAAAGGAGAATGTAACAGGTGAATCTTTCAGAGGGATCGAGGAACATCACTCATCACGATAAGTGACATTCTTTTGCATATTTTGGAATTGGAGTGAATCCCAAGACCCACATCAACCTATTAATCCCACTTCCAACTCTTTGATTTAATTTATACAAACACCAACTATCATATTATATACGCATCTATCATACAGACCCACTATAGTTTATACGCGTCGGTTTGAATATTATATGATAGTACTAGCTGCATCTTTTGAGATGGTCGTAATAATTCAAGAGATTGCTTACAATATTTTGGTAGGCTGGAGAATGTTTAGAGATAATAATACATTCAACAGTGACTGCATTACATAATACAATGAGAAGAAAACAAATATAACTCTTAAATTTAAATAACAAATTTCAAAATATAGGAGTTTTTTTTTTCATATTGATTGACGTCACAAAATATGGTTTTGGTGACTACAATATTTTTTGAAATTGCCACTATTGTCCAAGCATAGTTGAGACTATATGCATGGTAGATCAAATTAGCATATCATTAGTTATAAGTCATGATTACGATAAAAAAAGGACCTTTAAGAATTAAATACGAAGTGGGGTTGGATTAGAGTCGCAAGGAAAAAACAGAGAAGAAGGTAAAAGAGAAGTGAAAGCTCCAAGAGCAAAGGGACAAAAGAGAGCATAAGTGCATGTGATGTTCCATCTCACTCACTGCCAACACCAAATGGGTTCACATTTCCAATCTCCACTTTATTCTCCCTCGTCTCTTTCCTTACATTATCTTTGCTTTTCTTTACTTTTGTTCTAATAAAATAATATAATTAGATCTTAGGTTTAACTGTCGAAACGAAATCATATAGATATTACTGCACATTTTCAAGTTTTGTTGCATTTAAACAAGGCTAAAAATTCGTATTTCAAATGAAGTATAATGAGATAACCATGAACAACAAATATTCCGAAACATTCAGCATATAGATCATCAATGTCCTTTTTTCTTTTAAAATAATGGTAAATATGGAATAGTGATTTAGATTTAAAATTAAAGTAAATTATTGGGTACGAATGATATGATATGCTTTAAAAATGAATTATAAATTTTTAATTGGTTGTTGTTATTCCAAAGTACAGATGCAAATCAATCTCACGTACTCAATACGTTTGAGTTTATAAACTTTTATAAATCTTACTCGATTTATAAACCCTTATAAGAAGTTACGAGATAATTATGTTTCTTCTTCTCACTTCTTAACCGATTGTGGTTTGATAGAGGTTCGCCTAAACAATCTCCTAACACAGAACTATACCCCTACAATGGTGTGTGTAGTTTCGTAGGCGTCTATCTTGAGAATACAACTATCGGTCTCCGTACAACACACCCGTACCGAGACCTTAGCAAACTTTACTTTGAGTTTTCCTTCACAAACTTGTTATAGGAAAGAAGAATATTAAATCCAATTGATTCTCAGTTATCTTATCTCTTCTCTCCTTCTGCTCTTCCTTTCTCGTATTGCACTTGATCACTTTACATAATCATTCAAGTAGTGCCTTTAATCAACGCATACGTTAACTCAAACGGTGCATTTTAATCAACGCGTATGTTGACTCATAACCGACACGTTTTGTCTGAAATGTTGCTTCCTTTAATTAATTAAAGTCCAACAGTTGTTGCATTTCAACCGCATGGTGCTTGCTTTTTAATTGTGAATTTAAAATCAGATCATTACAGAAAATGTGGGTATTAATAGCATCATAGGATAGCGTTTAAAACAGTTCTGCTATTATATACCAACGCTGGCTTTTCTAATAGTGTTTCTGTTTTTAAAACGCTATGTTTCGTATCGCGGAAAAAATTATAATTTTAGCCGCGTTAATTTGCTAAGTGTAGGCGCCTTACTATTGCAGACCCCAAACTAATAGCTATCGTAAATGTAAAAATATATTTATATTTTGTCAAAAAAATACTTTAAGTTTAAAAATACTCTTCGGTTCCTCTCTCTTTCTTCGCACTTAGTTCTTTTTACTCGAAACCGAGAATCCAGAGAGTTCCTTGACTCGAAACCTTCGTTCTTCATTGTTTCTCAGAAAATCGAGACTGTACTCTTGAATCGAAGCTTCAAATGGTATGATCTTATTCAATCGTAGCTTATTTCTTTAATCTCATTGATATCGATCGTTTCGTTGTTAATTTTTTTTTTAATGAAATTTTTTTTGAATTATACAGAGGTATCATGGCCCCACAGAAGTGATCCAAACTAGTCACGTGTTGCCACGTGTCGGTCCTCTGTCCATGGCGATGTCGAAATGTTAATTCCCCAGTGGCCGGGATTCGAACCCAGGTGGCGGTACTCACAGCTGTAAGCCCTTTACCACTAGAGCTAGAAGCTCCGTTGTTAATTATCAACAAATATTTTGAAAAGCGATTCTGGTTTTGGGTTTGTGTGAACATTCATGTGAAAGTTTTTGAATTCGGGTATCAATTTTGATCATTGCATGTCGAAGTTTGTGAATTTCGGATTCGATTTTTGATTTTGGGTTTCGATTTTGATTTGGGGTTTCAAATTTACTTTGATTGAACATGTTCTTCGTTTGATTTTGGATTTCGATTTTACCTTGATTGATTTCAGAAATGGCAAAGACAAGAGGAGGAGGACGAGTTGGTTCTCGTCGTTCTAGTAGATGTACTCAAGGGTTGGAGGTACAAGTTGCTTTTGCAACAACACTTAAGGTGAATAAAAGATCAACAAAGAAAGTGGCTTCCCCAAAAAAGAATTTAGCTCTAACGTCAACGAGAAGAAGTATAAGAATCAAGAATTTGACTGTTCAAGAAGCTGTGACACCTGAAGATGATGAGATAGAAGATGTAACACCGGAAGATGTAACACCGGAAGATGTAACACCAGAAGATGTAACACCAGAAGATGATGATGTTGCAGGAGAAGATAAGGAAGATGATAAAGAAGATTCTGAGAAAGACGGAGAAGCATGTTTGACTGGACATGAAGAGCAAGAGGAAGACATAGAGAATGACAATGACAACAATGAGAAAGGAAACGAAGAAAAAGCTCTCAATATGGAAGAAGATGAAGTTACCAATGCTCAAGATGATGAGATTCCTAGTACTGACGGAGTTCAGCTACCAGCGGATGAAGTGAAAGAAAAAAATAGAAGAGGACCAACAAAGATGCGTAGAGTGGCTGAAAATCCTAATGAAAAGGTTGCGGTCACATTCAATGACTTTGGTGATCATGTTGGACCTGGTTCAGTTACATTGTCATCTTTTCTTGGTCCTCTTGTGAGGGAACATGTTCCGGTAACTCTTTCTGATTGGAGAAAACTTGATGCAGCGACTAAAGCAACAATGTGGGAAGAAATTCAGTTTTGTATATATATGTTTTGTTGAGCCGCAAGATGAAATTATAAGCATGTTTGACCTTTGCTTATTTTGATGCAGGGGAGGTTTAACTTGCAAGATGAGTGGCAGAAAGCTTGTATTTTCGAGCAGTTGGGAAGCTTGTGGAGGGCTGGGAAGTCAAGGCTAGTGTCACAAGTACGTGCTGCTAAGAGATTAGATTTAAAACCCAGCAACGTCCCATCCATTCAATTGTGGAACTCTTGGGTTAGGAGCAAGACGACCACAACTTTCACGGTAAATTATCCACAACTAAGTGATAACTTTCTTGTTTATATGTCATGTCTTATAGATTTAATCACACTCATATTTATATTGTAGGAAATAAGTAACAGGTACAAAGAGCTGAGAAAAAATCAGATTCCTCATACAACCAGCCGCAAAAGAATGCTTCGTTTAGCTTATGATATGGTAAAATGAATACCTCAAACTTCTATATATTGTACAGCTTACTAGAATAAACTCGTATTGAGATATATCTGTATTTTATATAGAAAAAAAAAAGAGCCAAGACCCAAGTAAGGTAAGTAGGAGTAACGTATGGATTGCGGGACATACTCATGCTGATGGTAGACCCGTGAAGCCTCAATTTGCGGAGACTATTGTAAGAATTCTGGAACTTGTTATACTATGTATGATCAATGGATTATGATCAATGTGTTATATTGTGTATAAAATGTTTGTATCAGGAACAAATACAGTCACTTGATAGTCAAATGGACTCTACATCAGCAGATGATAACATAAGGGAGGATGTTGTGACCAAGATTTTGGGAAAAGACAAAAATGGACGAGTAAGGGGGTTTGGTAGAGTGGTTACCGCTACTAAGCTAGCATTTCTGCAATCTAGAGACGCAAAGATTGCTGATATGGCTAGTGAGATTGAAGAGTTAAAGGTCATGGTCCGAGACTTAGCTGAGAAGAAGGTAATTGTTTTAATTACATTTACTCAACTGGTTTTATGCCATTAATAATTCTTTTTCCTTCTCACAGAATAGTAATGGTGAGACTGAAACATCCGAGACTAGTGCTGGATTCAAAGAATGAGTGAGAGTACAAATACTGGATTGGTTTGAGGCAGAAGATGTAGTTGTTGGTGAAGAGGAATTTTGCTCTGATGAACCGATGTACAAAATTGGTCGTGTACCGATTGGTCCTAATGCAGTGGCTGTTATTGTGACATCTGCATTAAGTTCAGAAGCTTCTCTCTGGAGGCCTACAATAGATGTGTTATCTCTTGAGGACGCTGTGGGGTGCAAAGTAGCTTGGCCAATAAATAAAGTGATTTTGCACAGGAATCCAGTCGCTTCTCAAGATGTATCCATGGTAAAGTTTGCCAATCTTGTTGTTTCTGCATAAGTATATATATGTCTCTAATCATTAGCTTCTTACATTTTAGCAACCCAAGGAAGGTGAAACTCGAAGATACAAAATCTATGATTGGACTACTGAAGAGAAGGAGGTTGTTTCTGAAGGTCTTGTCTGCTCATCTAATTCCAGAGATATGGTTAACAATATACCTCTGGTTCCAAATGCTGTTAGCAATGAAGTTGTGAAGGTGTTTAAAGATCATGCTCATTTGTGGAGGCCAACTGCAGAGATGTTTTTGATTGGTGATGCAGTTAACGAGAAAATCGCATGGCCAATCCTCAAGTTCGAAGTCATGGCTTCAACCACAACAGATGCAACACCTACAAAAACTGCAGCCAAGAAAACAACATCACCTACGAAACCAGCCAAGAAAAAAGCAGTGGTATGCTATTTACATGAAGTTATTTT
This sequence comes from Brassica napus, assembly GCF_020379485.1. Taxonomy (NCBI): domain Eukaryota; kingdom Viridiplantae; phylum Streptophyta; class Magnoliopsida; order Brassicales; family Brassicaceae; genus Brassica; species Brassica napus. The sequence continues at coordinate 21,917,472 of NC_063450.1, read as the reverse complement.
ATTTGTTTGTCTGTTGATTGACGTTGGAACTTGTTGAGTTGTAGAGTCCAGGCAGCACTAGTTCCACCAGAAGTGCAAAGCAGAAGTGTATTCTCTTAGATTGCAGCGACTTTGGACGTAAGGTAGCTGAAGGAAGAGTAGCTTCGACGGATCTGAAAAAGTTGTGCCACTTTGTACCCCTAGGTCCAAATGCAAGCAAGGTTTGGGTTGAAGTGGTTAAGATTGGTAATGCAAAGGTCTGGAGGCCAAACTCAGAGATTGAATGCATATCTGATGCAATAGGTTCAGTTGTGGCATGGCCAAATGATAAACTCAAGTTCGTGTGAAACAATGTCAAGTTGGTGTTATAACTTATATATGCTCTGGAACAATGTATTATATTATCCGTTATGTATTTTTAGTTTGAAATTATGTTAGGTATAATATTATGTGTAAGTTCACAGACAACAAAACAAATATTATGTGTAATATTATGAAGGTTTATGTGTAGTAAAATATTGTGTAATAAATCTCAAAAGTTTAAAATTTAAAACAACAAGTTGTAAAATAATTTAGACCATAAACTTAAAAAATTAAAACCCTATACCCTAAATTTAAAACCCTAAAGTTCAAACCGTAAACCCTAAAGTCTTTGATCCCAAATTTTTGTGATAATTGTTCTTGATTTCGGATTTTTGTAATTATAAGATATGATACTGTAATCTTGATTTCATAAAACTCATTTGTTGATAGTTTTATAAAAACTCATTTGTTAAATCCCTAAATCCTAAAGCCTTTGCACCTACACTAAGTCTTAGTGTTTATATAAGTTAGATTCTTGGATTTTATAAAAACTCATATAAAAATTTTATATTTATAAGAAATAATATTTGAAAAAATGGAATTCAGATATTTAAATTTTTAAGATTTAATTTATATTTTTAGCTCAATAACATATTTTATATTGTAATTTTCGCATTTAAAACGAAATTAATATTCTAAGCCAATGAGGAGCAACCTCCGAGATTGCAGACATGGCGAGTCATACACCGATGGATGTGACTTGCCAACTTTGATTTGTCTCGTGAGCTTTGATCTGAGCAGTTCTTGTTCTGAGCCAATGAGGAGTAACCTCTAAGATTGAAGACTGATTAATCCTAGACCGTTTGATTTGTCTCCCTAACTTTGATCAGACCCGTTCATTTTTTTTGTCTCATTTCGCGGCCAAAAATTCAGAACACAACTCAGACCAATTCGTGTTTTCTTTCAAAATAAATCGTGTTATGTCTCGCGAGCTTTGATTCGAGCATCTCGTTTCACAACGAATCTTACTTCCATTCGCCGATTGAAACGAAGCATATGGATAAGACATGGATTTGGCTGGGTATAACCTATAATCTCTCGAGCTCACTTGTATTCACCGATTGAAAGAAAGATAACTTGTTTTCTCTGATTTACCATGTAGGAATAGTCACGAGTACTCAGAAGGAGCAACTAATTTCGTGAATTCATCAGCAAGAAGATTGGGAAGCATGTCTGAAATGCTATGCCCTTGCAGAGAATGCCGCAATTTAAGCCATCAGTTACTCGATAAAATAGTCGAGCATCTAGTGATTAGGGGTATGGATAAGAAGTATAAGAGCTCTTGTTGGAGTATTCATGGCGAGACAAGAGAATCTACACAAGACAGTGGTCTTCAATATGAAACGGAGGCATTTGATTTCTTTAAGACAGCATTCTCTATGGATGAAGATGGTCCGAATCAGACGAATGACAATGTGGTGGAGACAAATGATGATGATGAATCAGCAGAGGAAACTGAATTTAGGAAAAAGTTAAGAGACGCTGAATCGCCATTGTACACGGATTGTATCAAACACACGAAGGTTTCAGCAATCATGGGACTTTACAGATTCAAGGTTAAAAGTGGTGTGTCTGAGAACTACTTTGATCAGCTGTTGGTTTTGCTTCAGGACATGCTATCTGAAGACAATGTTCTTCCGAAGAGTATGGATGCAATCAAGAAATTTTTGAAGATATTTGGTTTCGGCTACGACAATATTCATGCTTGCAAGAATGATTGCATACTCTATAGCAAGGAGTTTGAGAAGCTAGAAAGCTGTCCAAGATGCAAAGTTTCAAGATGGGAGAAAGATAAGAACATCAATGAGTTAAAGGTTGAGATTCCAGCTAAGGTCCTTAGATATTTTCTAATCAAGGACAGACTTAGGAGGATGTTTAGATCAAAAAAGATGGCTGAAGATATGCGTTGGCACTATACCAATGCCACTGAAGATGGTACAATGCGACACCCCGTTGATTCTATCTCTTGGGCACAAGTGAATGATAAATGGCCAGACTTTGCTGTTGAACCAAGGAATCTTCGACTTGGAATTTCTACAGATGGGATGAACCCTTTCTCCATGCAAAACACCAATCACAGCACATGGCTAGTGTTGTTAGTGAACTACAACACGCCTCCAACTATGTGTATGAAGGCTGAGAACATAATGTTGACTTTGTTGATCCCTGGTCCAACAGCTCCTGGTAATAACATAGATGTTTACTTAGCACCATTGATAGACGATTTGAAAGATTTGTGGGCTGAGGGTATTGAAGTCTATGACTCATTTGCGAAGGAGAATTTCACACTGAGAGCCTTGCTGCTTTGGAGTATCAGTGACTATCCAGGCTTAGAAACATTTTCTGGATGTAAAGTGAAGGGGAAACAAGCCTGCAATGTATGTGGAAAGGATACACCTTCTAGGTGGCTTAAGTTCAGCCGTAAGTTTGTCTACATGGGAAATAGAAGGAGACTACCGCCTGACCATCGTTACAGATATAAAAAAGCTTGGTTTGACAACACTGTTGAGGAAGGGAATGCTAATAGGATACAAACTGGCACTGAAATATATGAGACACTACAAGCTTTTAGGAATGATTTTGGAAGACCTCTAGATAAGGAAAGTAAAAGAAAAAGATCAGAGTTGGAAGATGATGAGATGGTTCAAGAAGAAGAGTGTGAGGAATCAAATGATCTCTGGCGGTGGAAGAAGAGATCGATATTCTTTGAACCACCTTACTGGAAGGTAAAGTAGAGTAACTGAACTTTATTCTCTGATTGTTGTATATGAATATGCCTAACAATTTCTTGCTTAATGTGTTAGGATATGCCAGTTCGCCACAATATTGACGTTATGCACGTTGAAAAGAATGTGTCGGATGGTATATTGTCTATCTTGATGCAAAGTTCAAAGTCAAAAGATGGTTTGAAGGCAAGAAAAGACTTAGAAGATATTGGAATCAGAAGTCACTTGCACACAGAGATTAGGGGTTCGAAAACATACTTACCTCCAGCAGCGTATTGGTTATCCAAGAAAGAGAAAACCATTTTCTTGCAAAGGTTATCTAAGTTTAGAGGTCCTGATGGTTATTGTGGTAATATTGCGAATAGTGTTTCAGTTAACCCTCCAAATATATGTAGTTTAAAGTCGCATGATCATCACGTGCTAGTACAGAACTTGTTACCAGCTGCATTAAGAGAGTTGTTAGATAGGGGTCCTAGGATTGCCATTAACAGATTATGCAGTTACTTCAACAGGTTGTGTCAACGCATCCTTCACATGTGAAGGAAGAAGATGGCTTCATTCTTGTTAACCTTCACATGAACCAAGCAGCTTATCTGAAAGATCCATTCATTCTGCCCTCTCAAGCAAAACAGGTTTTCTACTCTAGGGAAGATGATAATTCTAATTGGTATGTTGTTATAAGAGCACCACCTAGAGGCTATCATGAGTTGGAAACATAAGAGGATTTAGGTGATGCACCTTTGCCTGTCCAAGAAGTCGATGATCTGGGTGGTGAAGCTTCTGATGATGATAGTGTTTATGCTAGGGATGATTGTGAAGGATTGTTAGTGGTAGATTGATAGTGTGTTTGATAGGTGTTGATGGCTTGTGTAAACAAGAAAATGTATTATGGGCTTTTAAACATTTGAAGATTTTTTAGTTTTTCTAATATGATTTATTGTTTTTATTACAAATATTCGAAATAAATAATAATTTTAAAAAATAAAATCTATTCGTAATTATATTTAATTAAATATTCGGATAATTTAAAACAATTTAATAACATGAAACATTTGCTATCTATGTATAACAAACTGGTATAGGTAAAATCAGTTTGATGGGTTTTAATAACATTTATATCACGTTATTATAACTATTAACAATTGCATAGATAATAACGCTATCATTATTAACTTAACTATAGCATACAACAGATCTGCTATCAAAAGGGTCGGACATACGATAACGGGCGTTGTGAGAGCGTTTTTGGGAACGCTATTAAAACGGACTAATAGCGTTTATCGCCAGCTATTAATACTCACATTTCCTGTAGTGGATGTTTTCTTACGATCGAAACCATATTACATGGTACACTGCAAAATAAACAGATTTTTATGAATGGTGCTGCAATTAGCCGTGTCACTTACAACCAAGTTATGGTCATGGTAGACCATATAACAACCAAGTATGGTTACGGTAGACCATATAACAAATAACAATTGTAAATCTTTGTATTGAGAAGATAGGAGCAGCAAGAAACTCAATAATTGTAGTTTTAAAAATGAAAATGCACATGACTTTTTCTCTTTCGGATATGTCAATCACAACCTTTTTTTTTGGTGAGCCACACAAACTACTTATCAGTTATAAATTGGGCTTATTTGTGAAATAGCAAAAAAAAAAAAAAATTAGTTTTGTAGAAAGAAGGTAGAAAGAAAAAGGAGGTGAGAGTGTTATTTTGGTTAGTGAATAAATTTTGGATATTTTCTGGTGTTATAGCAATTTTCCGTATAAATTCTATATACACTATTTGTTTTTCTTTTTAATCTGGAGTTATTTGGACACAAATCCAACTAATCCTTCAAAGAAAACAGTACTAACGAGTACTCCCGCTTCCCTAATGAAAGCTAAAACATAGTTCTATCTTTATCTGGCCAAGCAAATAATAACTTAGTTTCTACTAGGCTTCGAACCTAAAATCGACATGGTTATGTCTTGTTCCGATTTCTTTTCTTATTTCTATACTACCACCAGTTAGTTCATTCCATATAACTTTGGCAATCAACTCTTTCTGCAAGAGAAGTATTTACTTGAAACTCTGATATGTTTTTGTATTTCATCTTGTAATCGTCCAGGAAATATATCTTTCCTATATTCACCACGGAAGCTATACTCTCCTAATAAAAAATCTCCAACAGATACGAAACTTCTATCTTTTTAGATAACTCATTTTCTTAAAGAGTCTATATGAATACATAAAATATGTGTGTATGTGTATGTTAAATTGTTAATATAATGTTTACGATAATGCATGTGGGAAGCAGATTGGAAAGAACAAACAAAAAAAGCAAAAGCATTAGCATTAGCATAGGGAAACTTAATGAATTTGTAGACTTTCAAGGGATTTTCTCTTCTCCCGTTAAAGTTACATTCTCTATTTGAGTTACTGCAAAATTATGACTATTTACTTGTTTTTGGTTTTTGTCAGATGATAAATTTACTTATGGGCAAATCTCCAAAATAGCACCTTTCTAAGTTTATATCACAAAAATAGCACTCAAAAACTAAAATGACCAAAATAGCACATTTCTAAGTTTATCTTTTGAAAATTTTAATTTTTTTATTTTTCAAAATTTGAAATCTTATCCCCAAAACCTCATTTCTCAACTCTAAACCTTAAACCCTAAACTCTAAACCCTAAACCCTAAACCATAAACCCTAAACCCTAAACCCTAAACCATAAACCCTAAACTCTAAACCCTAAACCCTAAACCCTAAACCATAAACCCTAAAATCTAAACCCTAAACCCTAAATTCTAAACCCTAAATTCTAAACCCTAAACCCTAAATCCTAAACCCCACCCTTTAACTTTAAACCCTAAGTTTATGACTTTTGATAAAACATTAAGTGCTATTTTTGTGACTTTTGACCTTGAGTGTTAGTTTGGGAACAAAAACTTGATTTAGTGCTATTTTTGTCTTTTTCTCTTTACTTTTTATTCTTCTGAACTTCGCTTTATTTTATCGAATTTTAATGTTACATTGTCTTCTCCAGATTGCTCTTGCAATATTTGCTTTTGCCACAAGGGATTATTAAAATATAAATATTTTCATTATGTTATCGTTTTCTTAGACAGTGTTCTCGAAGTTTTGATTGGCAGTTGATTTTCGATTCCTTTACATCACAATCAATATTAAAGTAAGCATATTCCGTTATTAAACCAAAAAAATGTTTTGTTTTGTCAAGAACTTGCGAATACAAAAACAAAGAAAGGAAATTTAAAAAAAGAAGATAGAGAAAGGAACGATGACGTGTCAGTTACAAAAAAAAGGAACGATGATGTGCATAGTTTTAGATTTTATAAGATTAAACAAAGATGGAGGTTAATATATAAAAAGGGTTATATACCTCCAAACAACCACAAAAAAAAAGAGAGAGCAAAGTAAGAATATAACACTCTCTCAGCTCTTCTCTCTTCCTATCTCTCTTTCCCTTCTTTCTGCAAAACCATCTCTCCTTATTTTTAACTATTTCACAAATAAACCCTATAAAAAAAAGATGTGAATTAGGAAAATTGCATGATATATACATCAAACAAATTATAATTTACTATCTAACCAAAAAAAAAATTTCCTCCATCATTTCTATGTTGTATACCATATTACTCTTTTTATTTATTTCTTTAATTTTAAAAAGTTTTGTTTATGTCTTTCCCCCAAAATCTTATTTCTTATATATTCTTCAAACTGTACAATAAATCAAAATTTAAATTCAACTAAAAAGTATAGTCTTTTTTTAATATAGTCTTTTTCATATATAAGACTATATAAAAAAGTAAATAGTCATATATTTACCCCTTGTTTTTTATATAGTCTTTTTTTATATAGTCTTTTTCATATATAACATGATTTGATTTTTTTTATTTAGACACTTTATCTGAAAATATAAGTAAATAGTTATAAAAAATTTCCGTCATTCTATTCTATCTATTTATATTTTCTCAGTAGTCATATATTTACCCCTTGCTATTTATATCGTATTTCTAATACTATTTTCTTATTAGTTATATATACAATTTTGACAAATCAGATTCTTAAAACGTAGCACGTGTCCAGTCGTTTAAAACAACATTGATCAAGAATAAATATTTTTTACATATACCATTCATTCAGTAGTAGCTTAATTTGGTTTCATTTGACATCTATCAATATATAGTATCATATATCTTATAGTATACTATCATGTAGCCATACTATATAAAGAAATGATAACAATAGACATAGTATAACTATATTGTGTGTTATAGAGGGAAGGGTAAAACATGAAAACAGTGTGTTTTGGTTATTGAATTCATTTCCGAATTAGTGATAATATAGATTCTTCATACTTATTTAGAACTTAGGTTAGTTGGAAAATTCACCCTATGATTTAAGCAAAAAAGAGAAAAAAGAAGAGATCATATGGGCTAAGTCTTTTTGCAAGTGCTCACTTCGGCTTTGTGGTTGGCTCATCGATCGATGTAATAATCATGGCCCAAGCGAATTTCGGACTGGTTTATAAGACATGTTAACCAAACTGTTCTATAAATAACATATTCAACAGTAGTCACTCTACAAAGTTTAATCTTTTGATATACAGTGATTCGCGAGTCAAAACCAATGAATAAAAACTAATAAGTGCATAATCATACCCATTTCATTTTATATTACTTTAGCAACATATCCATTTCAATATCTAAAAGAAATGAAGACCATAGTCTCAACCATCGTTTCAAAAGTACTTCAACAAGGTATACAAATTATATTATTAAAAATTGTTTATCAAGTAAATTTACTCTGATATCAATAAAAATTTATAGATTTCTAATTCATAACTAATTGACAATGAATACAAGAGATAATGGAGCTTTTCTGCCATTTGCTAGGTTGAAATGTAAACCTTGAGATCCTCATGATCTAGATGTTTTCCGGCAAGGCTATATCTGATTTAGGGCGCTTATTCCTCACACATTCTTGTCTATTTCTTTGCTCGCACTACAAGAAAACAGCGGCATACCGAGGAAAAAAATCGTCGGTCTGTCGTCGGAATAACGTTATTCCGACGACATACCGACGAAACAAGTCCTCAGAAATAACTCATCGGAAATTCATTTTTTCTCGGAAATTTCCGACGGAATTCCGAGAAAATGAATTTCTGAGGAAACTACTAGGACCACCAGTTCGTCGGAAAGGTCTTCGGAATATACCGAGGGAGAACTTCCTCGGGATATTTCGATGGACTTTCCGATGGTCCAATCCTCAGAAGTTCCGACGAAATGTTCCTCGGAATTTTCATCGGGAATTTCCGAGGAACGGAGCCCTTGGAAAATTCCGAGGAAGGAGTCCCTCGGTATATTCCGACGACTTATTCCGAGGAAATGTTTGTCGGAAATTTCCGAGGTTCATTTCCTCGGAATTTCAAAAAAAATTAATTTTTTTTTAAAAAATAAATTTTTTGAAATTTAAATTCGAAAATATAAAATTAAAATTAAAATTGAAAACATATTAGATAATATTCAAAGTTGTACAAATAAAAATAAATGATTCTGAGTTTTTGAAAAAAAAAAAAAACTACGGGTCTTGCACGTTCGGGAACACCTCGTTCGGGTACATCCTCTGCATCATCTCCATCATTTTCTGGTTCAGCCTCTTCTGTGCCTCATAGCCCGCCTGTTGAGCCGCCATCTGGGTCTCCAACAAAGATATGCGATCATCCTTGTCCTTCAACTGAGCCGTAAGTACTTCTGGATCAACAAAGGGCGGTGGTGCAGAAAAAGGAGGAACCGACCGGGAGGGAGACCCAAACCGACCAAACGTCCCTTCTTCTTTGGAACCGATTGAAATAGAAAATAGTCAAATTTAAATAATATAAAAAGATGATAAAATAAAAATCAAGAAATAAATGAATTGAACTTTAAAAAAAAGAACTTACCGATTGAACGATTTCGTTGATTCGAATCCGGGACAAGTTGGTCGAAGCCGTCGAATCGTCATCCTCGGTTTGAAGCTGAGACACTTCGTCTTGCATCTGAGTTTGGACCAGGGTGACCACTTCCCTCACAAGACCATCATCAATCTGGTCGGTCTTCTTGTTGGTATACACCCTCTTCATTAGGGCGAGATCATCAACCGGCTCGCCATCATTTTCTTCCGCCTTGAAAAAAACATAAAATTAAACAAACATTAGAAATTAGAAGAAATGCACAAAAAATAAAATTTCAAAACTTAAATAATTGAAGAAAAAGCGGCTGAACTTACCATGCGATCCCCCAGAGTGGAAATAGATTGAGCACCCAAGTTATGCTTGAAGACGCCCTTCCCTTTACGCTCGCTCATGCGGTTGGTGGAGTTGGTGGAAGAAGTTTCTTTCGTCTCTTCCTTATCCCAATGCACACACAACTCCGTCCAGACCGTGTTGTTCATCGACTTTGGGACCTTTTAATATAAAAAAAAAAATAGTTAAATAAATAAAAAATAGTTAAATAAATAAAAAATAGTTTAATAAATTAAAAAATTGTTTAATAAATTAAAAACAACCTTGTTTATTTTCCACTTCTTCTTCCACTCGTGGATCTGCTTCCCATAGTTTTCCATAACTTTATGGACGAAGTGGTGATAGATAAAGAGCGTATCATCGGAATTCCAGTTGAATTCTTGCTGGAAAAAAAATCACAATTAGTAGAAAATTTATATTAAAGATTAAAAATATAAGTAAAAAATTAGAATACTTACCGCAAACTGACGAAACCACAGATGTTGCTTGTCGGTAGGGAAGTCAGTGAAAGTCGGATGTCCCTTGTCGAGGGCCGAGTACATCATACGGTTGATCCATGCGCTGATCTCGTTCCTGGATCGGTTGAACCTAATAAAAAGAACAAATTATTAATAATGAATCAAATTTTAATGAAAAAAAAATATGTTTAATTACCATGTTTGACCCCGTCCATGTGGATACGAAGTGAGATAGGGAAGATGGTCACGACCGGGCTGTCGAACCAACTCCGCAACACTCATCACTCCCGAAGGACCCGGAGGAGCAGGAGCGGGTGCAGCAGCGGGAGCGAGAGGAGCAGGAGCGGGAAATGGAGAGGGAGATGTATGGTAGGAGCTGTGGGCCGAAGCGGAATCCTGAATCTGGCTGGAATCCCGAGACTGGCTCCCCGTACCACCACGACCACGACGCTGTCGAGGCCGGGTCTGATCATCATTAGACCTGTAAATTAAAAAAAAAACATATTTAAAAATTAGTTCTAATAATTTTAATAAATAAAAAAACATATTTAAAAAATAGTCTTTAATCACAAAAATATAAATAGTTTAATAATTACAAAAAAATAGTTTTAATAAATAAAAAATAGTTTAATAATTACAAAAAATAGTTTTAATAAATAAAAAATAGTTTAATAATTACAAAAAATAGTTTTAATAATATTAAAAATGTTTAATAAATATAGAAATTTATATTATATATATATATACATATTTTTTAAAAACAAATCCCAAATAATAGTTTTTAATCACAAAAAAAGTTTTATAGATATTAAAAATGTTTAATAAATATATAAATGATTTTATAATGTAAAAAATAGATTTTATTTACAAAAAACGTTTTCATATTATATATACATAATTATCAATTAGATTTTTATAACCACAAAATTAATAAAAACAAAAAAAAAATTCCAAATCAAGTGAATACCATAATCAAACTCAATTTTACACAATCCTACCATTCACCCTAACAAAAATCTATAAATATCATTCCAAAATCATCAAATCTACTTAAAAACCTAACAAATCTAACCTAAGAGAGTGAGATAAGGTTCATACATGATGCAGTGACTGAAATTGAGAAGGATTAGGGCGGATTCGCCGGAAATCGTGGAGAGAGAAGGGAGGAAACGGCGGAGAGGAAGAGAGCTTCGGCGGAGAAGAAGAGAGAAATGGGGAAGAAGATCTGGTTCGACCTAATAAAATGAGGCGTCCGACGGAAAATGTCCGTCCAAATTTCCTCAGAATAATTAAATATTTCCGTCGGAATTTTTTTGGAAATCATTAATTCAATTTTCGCGAAATATTTGGCGGCTTGGTTTACCCGGTTAAATGAAAATATTCCTAGGAACCATGTTTCCTCGGAATACCCTCGGTAATTACCGAAGAAATTCCGAGGAAAAAGGGTTTGGGGTTTCAAAACATCGATTTTTTTTGCCGTATTTCATTTCTTATACAATTATAACGCATACCATTGAGGATTCTTTGTATAGATGATCATAAACCATGAAATAACACAATTTCGAAAATAATTGTAAGTATTCCCTTTACCGTTTATTAAAGTGTATAAGTGTTTCTCTTATGTTGTGTGGTTTTCGTTCATGCAATCGTAAAAGTGTTTGTTATTGGGTAAAATACCAAAGTTTGACTTCATAATCTGGTTAAGACACTTAATGAAGGTTATATACGTGTTATTCAATCCGCAAAACGTTGTTTTCGGTTAAAAACCCATAGTTCCTCGAAATTTCTTCGGAATATTCCGAGGGAATTCCGAGGAAACCCTTATCTTCCTCGGAATTCCGTCGGAATTTTCCGAGGAAATTCCGAGGAAAAAGGGTTTGGGGTTTCAAAACATCGATTTTTTTTGTCGTATTTCATTTCTTATACAATTGTAATGCATACCATTGAGGATTCTTTGTATAGATGATCATAAACCATGAAATAACAAAATATCAAAAATAATTGTAAGTATTCCTTTTACCGTTTATTAAAGTGTATAAGTGTTTCTCTTATGTTGTGTGGTTTTCGTTCATGCAATCGTAAAAGTGTTTGTTATTGGGTAAAACACCAAAGTTTGACTTCATAATCTGGTTCATTAAGGATCGTGTTCATGAGATTGTCAAAAAAGTTCTTCTCAATATGCATGACATCTAAATTATGCCTTAGCAGATGATCCTCCCAGTATGGCAGATCCCAGAAAATATTTTTTTTGTGCCAGTTACGTAGGTCTCCAGCAGCATCTACCGGAAAACGCTCATGTCCACCGACGTCTGGCGTCCTTTCTGCACCAAAATCTCTTAGTTGTGTCTTCAAATCTTTCCCACAAATTTCCGGAGGTGGACTGTCAAACACCCTCTTGTTCTTCGTAAAAAAATTCCTACTCCTACGATATGGATGATCAGGTGGTAGAAATCTCTTGTGACAGTCAAACCAACACGTTTTCCTTCCGTGTTTTAGTTGGAAAGCATCAATGTCATCTTGACAATATGGACATGATAGCCTTCCATGCGTTGTCCATCCAGATAACATACCATATGCTGGAAAATCACTTATTGTCCACATTAGTACTGCCCGCATTTGAAAGTTTTCTTTACACGAAACATCGTATGTTTCAGCACCTTGAGTCCATAGTTGTTGCAACTCATATATTAGTGGCTGAAGAAACACATCAAGTGATCTCTTAGGATGCTCTGGTCCGGGAACGAGAATCGAGAGAAAAAAAACTCTCGTCGCAAGCACAAGTTTGGGGGTAGGTTGTATGGTGTAAGAATGACTGGCCATAGAGAATATTGTCTTCCACTCTTGCCAAACGGGCTGAAACCATCAGTACATAATCCAAGGTAGACATTTCTTCTCTCATACGCAAAATCTGGATACTTTGATTGGAAATGCTTCTACGCTTTTGCATTTGAAGGATGTCTGATCTCACCATCTGTTGAGTGCTCTGCATGCCATCTCATTGGTTGCGCTGTGCGTTCAGAAAGATACAACCTCTGCAACCTTTCCGTCAAAGGCAAATACCACATCCTTTTATATGGCACTGGAACTCTTCCACTCGTATATTTATAACGAGGCTTCCCACAAAATTTGCATGTAACCTGCTGTTCATCCGCCCTCCAATAAATCATGCAGTTGTCGCTGCATACATCTATTACCTGATACGATAAACCAAGACCAGCTACGAGTTTCTGAACCTCGTAGTATGAACCAGGAGCTACATTATTCTCGGGTAGAATACCTTTTAAAAATTCAGCAATCGCATCCACACAGTCTTCAGCCAAATTATAATCTGTTTTAATGTCCATCAATCTTGTAGCAGATGATAAAGCTGAATGACCATCTCTGCAACCTTCGTACAATGGTTGCTTTCCAGCATCCAACATATCATAAAATCTCCTAGCTTCTGCATTGGGTAAATCTTCCCCTCTAAAATGATCATTTACCATCTGCTCAGTACCTACACCATAATCTACATCCGTTCTAATTGGTTCTTCTAATCTAACCGCTGGCAGAGGTTCGCTAGTACTACCATGTTCTTAATCAGTTTCCCCATGATGATACCAAATTTTGTAAATTCGTGTAAACCCACTCAAATATAGATGAGTCCAAACATTCCACTCTTTAATAACCGTTCTATTTTTACAATTAGAGCAAGGACATCTTAACATACATGTTTTTGCTTCCGGTTGTCGGTGAACTAACCTCATGAATTCGGTTATACCTCGTTGGTATTCTTCCGTAAGCAATCTCGTGTTCGGATCCAAATGAGGTCGATCGATCCAAGAACGAAAATAATTTGAAGAAGACATGTTTTTTTATGAATCAAATTCGTGTGTAAAGAGAGTAAGAGAGAGGATGAAGATATGGAGTGAATGAAGAGGAAGAGGGGTGCTTGTATTTATAGTTGAAATCCTGCCGACAGACCGAAGAAATTCCAACGGAATTCTGACGCCAACGGCTAGTTCGTCGGAATTTCCTCGGAATTTTTAAAATCCCCCAACGGCTCTCCAACGGCTCTCTAACGGCTATAATTTATCCTCGGAATTCATCGGTTTTTTCTGAGGAATACATTTTTCCTCGGTATTCCATAAGAATATTCCGACGGATTGATATTTCCTCGAAATTCCGTCGGTATATTCCGAGGAAATTCCGAGGAAACCAAATTTTGTGTTTCCTCGGAATATCCTCGGAAATTCCTTGGGATATTCCGAAGATTTCATTTTCCGCCGGAATGTCCGTCAGAATACCGTTGTTTTCTTGTAGTGTCGGTCACTATGAATAATTTGCTGTAAATATTCAAAAAAAAAGAATAAATATTTGCTGTAAATTTTTATTGCCTAACATATATTGCATGAAGTATATGTTATATTATACATGTAAACATGTTCTATGATAGAAAAAATCAACCCACTGAAACAAATCGGACAATCTCACGTGATATAAGAGCTTTTAATAATTCTCTGAAAGTCATTCGAAGCGAACATGCTAGATGTGTTCAATCCAAGTTTCGGTTAGTGTTTAATTTGCAAACATTTAGGTCTTAGGAAACCAATAACCAATGTAAAATCGTAAGGTTATATTGCATGCATGCAACCACTGAGATATGACATGAAAACCGGTCGACAGGGCCGTGCCTGATACCAAGCAGATCAAACATTGGCTTTGGGACCAACAACAAAATATTCACTTTAGGGGCCAAAATAAACGAGGTTTCTCTCTAGTTCTGGTGGCAAATGCCAAGGTATAATACTGCGGGAGTTCATGGGTAATACATGGAACACCTTTTAATATTTTCATGTTTTATTTAGATTATGGGCCAAAACTTTTTTTTTGCTTTTGGACCCGAAATTGTCAGGCCCGGGCCTGCCGGTCGATGCAAGCCAAGATCACCGAGTAGCTTACAAGCTCAACATATCAGGAGTCGGAGAGCTAAAAAGATAAGAAATAAATAAAAGAGTATGAAGATTGATAACATGGTTAAATATGTTACAAGCAGAAGAATCAAGAGACAATATCAACACATGGTAATCTCTGTACACAAATTAAAATTGCCACTCGAGCGAAAGGATAAAATGAAGACACAAACTACGCAGAAAAGGCCATTTTGTCATAAACTGCTAGGGATCACGTGTTGCCGGTAAATCTTTGTTGGTTTTACAAACATGTATAGGGTCTCTGCCATGAACTTGGCGAACTTTGATCCTTTTGTTTTGTTTGTTGTTATACCATCTTTGAGTAATTTAGATAGATTGGTTAGAGACTGATCACAGAGAAAATTAGAACCTAAACTAAACATTTAATATATTAACTTTGCTTACAAATTAAATTTTTGTTATTGGTTTATGTATTTTAATTGATTTAAAATGTATATATGATTTTTAAAACGTAATAATTCATATATCTTAGATTATTATTTTTAATTTATGTTTTGTATTTTTATATGAACATATTTTTCAACATATTTTTCAAATTCACTAAAATTCACCGGGAAATCAAATTCATTTCAGATTGAGTGACACCATATTTCAACTAATATTTCAAAAATACAAATGCATAACAGTAATTTTGACAAAATAAAATAAATTATTAATTATTAATGGAATAGCATTGGATTTGGATTGAATTTCTAAAATAATTAAAATAGGGTTAAGTAATAACCCTCCAACAAAAACTCTGAAATCTTATAGGTCAAACCAAAACCAAACGGTCACAATAAGTTAGAAAGTTTCCGGTTCTTGATTTAAACATTAGACCGGTTTAATCAACTGAACCGTGACTAGAAGAAAACTGTTTGGTCCGACTAAAACCGGCCTTCGAACGACTAAACCTAATAAACCGGGATCATGCGTTTTTCTTGTTTCAAATCCAAAGGGGTCCGTTGTCTTCTGTATTTCTTCTTCACCATAGCGAACAAAAACACCTACGAGAATCAATCGACAGAGGTCAGTTCTATTGTCTTCCTAATCGGTTTGTTTTCATTGCCCAGAAACCGTTTCTTTGTTAGCTTATATTTGAAGGATTGGACTCCTGTGTTTTTAGTAGTCAACACAGATCGAATTATAATCTAAAGCTACGAACTTTGCACGAATAGAGAGATAGGTTCAGATTAGATAGGATAAGGTGTTACTTCTCTGCATAAAGTTCATAACAGCGTGTTTGAGTCAATGTCTGTGATTTGATTTTCAGAGATGGAGAATGCACCAACTCAGGCTTCTTCTTTGGCCTCCGGATTGCAGTAAGTTCTGTTTCTTGCATAGGATCCAAGAAACGTATGGAACCATTGTGTTATATTATATTGGTTTCTTGCCTTGTTTCTCCTACGATTATAAGATTTGGAATCTCAGGGATAATAAAGCCACGTCCTTTAGTCTAAACTATCCAATTATTGAATTGTTATCTGCACTTGTTAGCTTATGGGATTAGCTGTTTTCTGATTCAGGATAAGCGAGGAGGTCGAACAAAGATTCAACCTAGTTAAAAGTGTTGGCGAGCAATGCACACATGATGATGAGCTGAGGGAGCTTCTGGCTAAGAAGGCTGCTCCGGTTTGTTACGATGGCTTTGAACCATCAGGAAGGATGCATATCGCTCAAGTGGGTTTACCTTTTTTCAAAATGTAAGCTTCTGCTAACGAATTTAAACTCTGCTGTTACATTTGGCAGGGACTGATGAAGATCATGAGTGTGAACAAACTGACTTCTGCTGGTTGCCGAGTGAAGATCTGGATTGCAGATTGGTTTGCGTATATGAACAACAAGCTGGGAGGTGATTTGAAGAAAATCAGGGTGGTTGGAGAATATTTCAAGGAGATCTTTCAGGCTGCCGGGATGAACTGTGAGAATGTGGAGTTTTTATGGTCATCCGAAGAGATTAATGCTAGGGGAGATGAGTACTGGCCTCTTGTCATGGACATTGCCTGCAGAAACAGTCTCGCCAAAATAAAACGGTATCATGTACACAGCTACGTCGATGATTGATGATGATGGACTTTCATGAATATGTTTCGGATCTTATCAGGTGTATGCCTATTATGGGTCATAGTGAGACCGAGGAGCTGAGTGCAGCTCACATTCTGTACGTGTGTATGCAATGTGCCGACACTCTCTTCCTTGAGGTACTTTTTCTGTATTTTTGTATAATCCTTTCTCTGATCCATCTAATATCAAGTGCATAGAGCTTTTGGCCTTTCTATAATTGTTGCTGAAACGTTTTCTTAACCTCCGCAGGCTGATATTTGCCAGCTTGGGATGGATCAGGAAACGGTTAATCTGCTAGCGAGAGACTATTGTGATGACATTAACAGAGGAAACAGACCTGTCATCTTGTCTCACCGTAAGTTTCTCTTTTTTTTTTCTGTTAGATATCTGTTTTCATGTGTTTTCTTTCAAGTGTTCTTATGATCTCTAGTTGTAACGGGTTGCAGATATGCTTCGTGGTCTTCAACAAGGACAGACAAAGATGTCTAAGAGTGATCCTTCGTCTGCCATCTTCATGGAAGATGAGGAGGTAAACCACCCACCTAGTTCTACACTAAGTCTAAAAACCTGAGAGAAGTTTTATAGTTATTGAATGGTGTTTAATGACCACTTCACTTCCAGGCTGAAGTTAATGTGAAGATAAAGAAAGCCTACTGCCCTCCGGGTATTGTGGAAGGTAACCCATGCGTGGAGTACGTCAGATACATCATTCTGCCCTGGTTCAATGAATTCACAGTAGAGCGAGACGAAAAGTATGGTGGTAGCAAGTGAGTTTTTACTATTTCTTCTGGAACTTTGAGTTTCGTGTTCGGTTTCTGGGGGTGACCAATGCCCGGGATTATATATATTCCCTTAGGTTTCTTTGTATACATGTCTCTGTTTGTAGGTTTATCTAGCAGTGTAAGTTACTAATCTTTGAAATGAAATTCTTTTAATTTGGCAGGACCTACAAAAGCTATGAAGACATTGTCACTGACTATGAGAGCAATGTGTTGCATCCTAAGGATCTAAAGGACGCTCTGTCGAAAGCATTGAATAAAATACTGCAAGTGAGTATTTCCTTCTGTAGAAACAACACGGTTATAGTATTAGCAAACAGTTGTATATATGCAACTATATCATCGTGGAACATAGAAATCTACCTTCTTTAGATCTTTATTTTGAGTTTTTGAACAATTTTAATCCTTTTTATCCATTTTGCAGCCTGTCCGTGACCATTTCAAAACCAACAGTCGTGCCAAGAATCTGCTAAAACAGGTCAAGGTAAGAATAATATATTCCCAGTAATGTTTCACGTCTCACCAGTTACTTATAGCTTGGACTTTCACCTCTGAATTTCTCTCTCTTCTTTTTGGTTTATGTGTTATTGTAGGGCTACAAAATCACCAGGTACATAAGTTACAGAGCCAGAAACATATACTGGGATGTCAATATATCAGAAACTCTCTTATTTTAATTACACTTTACCAATATTTTGGTGTAATATCCTGGATTTTTGTCTTGCTCTGCCAGAACGGCTCTATCCAAGGAGATGGAGGCTCTTTCCGTCAACGCACCAAACTCAGCATCTTCAGCTGCCGGATTACAGTGAGTAGTCTTGTAGTTGTTTCTTCTGTAACTCCTATTCAGTTTCTTTCATGGTTTGTTGCTTAGTATCTGAGAAGAGGAACAACTTATGAATGTTCTGTGATTGTTTTCTCATCTAAATTTTGTTTATTTTGTTACTCCGATTTGGAATTTGGAGATAGATTTTCTCTCTTAAACTTTGTAATAGTTTCGGTAATTTTAAATAGTAATTCAGTTAAACAAGGAACATGTTTTAGTTCAAGTTCTCCAATTTTGTTATCGGATAGGTTTTTGTGTTGATTATATTTTGGATCCTTTTTTAACTGATTAGTTTTTACTGATTCAGGCTGAGCGAGGAGGTAGAGAATAAATACAATATTGTGAGGAGTATTGGCGAGGAGTGCATACAAGAGGATGAGCTAAAGAACCTGTTAGCCAAGAAGCCCACTCCGATCTGCTATGATGGATTTGAACCATCAGGAAGGATGCACATTGCCCAGGTCAGTTATCATTCTGTTATGCTTACTTCATACTTTTATAGATTCTGAGCGGCCAATCATGATTTATGCAAAATAAACTCTCAAATTTTAAGCCTCTGCGAAGATTTTTAGTCGATTTTGAAGATGCATTTTGACAGTTGTTGAGCTTTGATAGTTCACTAGGACAAATTAGTGTACAAACTGAAAGTCTTTCTGGTGTTTTGATTGCATGAGAACTTTCTTGTAACTTATTTCATTTTGGTATTTCCTTAACAGGGAGTGATGAAGGTCACCAATGTGAACAAGTTGACAACAGCTGGTTGCCAAGTGAAAATTTGGATTGCAGATTGGTTTGCTCAACTGAACAACAAGTTGGGAGGTGACTTGGAGAGAATCAAAGTGGTTGGAGAATACTTCAAGGAGATTTGGCAAGCTGGTGGTATGAACACTGACAAAGTAAGCTTTCTTTGGGCTTCAGACGAAATTAATGGTAGAGGCGGTAAGTATTGGCCTCTTGTGATGGACATTGCTCGCAGAAACAACCTCCGTCGAATCTTGAGGTAAATAATCCTACTCCCCCCAATGCATGGTTCATGTAGCTATGCAGTTACACTGTATCTGATGAAATATGTTTCCTTTTCCTTACAGGTGTGGGCAGATTATGGGACGTAGTGAGACAGAGGTGCTGAGTGCAGCGCAGATTCTTTACCCTTGTATGCAGTGTGCTGATATTTTCTTACTCGAGGTATCTTTTATATGCATTCTTGGTTCATATCTATGTGTGTACTCACTTCTATGATTGATATTGATGCTTATTGTTTGACTTGTGTAGGCTGATATTTGCCAGCTGGGGATGGATCAGAGGAAAGTAAACATGTTAGCAAGAGAATACTGTGATGACATTAAGAGAAAGAACAAACCCATCATCTTGTCCCACCGTATGTTTCTTAACATTTTCTCTCTCTCTCTTCACTGTGTTGTCATCTCATCTTTTAACTGTTGTTTAATGGCTTTGCAGATATGCTTCCTGGTCTCCAACAAGGACAAGAGAAGATGTCGAAAAGTAATCCATCATCTGCCATTTTTATGGAAGATGAGGAGGTAAATATATAGTTACAGAAGTTACAAAACCGAGAAGATTGTTTTTGTAGATAAACTGACTTGTGTAATGAATGATCTTTTGTCTTCTAGGCTGATGTTAAGGAGAAGATCAGCAAAGCTTATTGCCCAGCAAGAATTGTGGAAGGCAATCCATGTCTTGAATACGTCAAATACTTAGTTCTACCACGATTCAATGAGTTCACGGTTGAAACTGATGGCAGTAACAAGTGAGTAGCTGGAACATAATCTACAAACTCTTGGATGCAACTTTTGAGTCTCTACATCACAGACTGATCTTTGAAATTGTTCCCAACTGTCAGGACCTTCAAAAGCTTTGAAGATATTGTTGCTGACTACGAGAACGGCGCGTTGGCTCCTGAAGATCTGAAGAAAGCCTTGGTGAAAGCACTGAATATAATGCTGCAAGTAAGTACTTCCCTCGACCATATAATACTCAACAAACATAAGCAAGCAACTTTTGATCTTCCTTTTGATGTTTGAGTTATCAGTTTTATATGAAACGATATGCTTCTTATCACTTACCTGTATATCTCTCAGCCTGTTCGTGACCATTTCAAAACCAACGATCGCGCCAAAAATCTACTGGAACAGGTCAAGGTAATAAAATGTTTTTCCCCTTGTGTTTATGATTTGATTAACCACATCGCTTGTATATTGACATGAATCCTCTTTGACTCTTTTTCTATTTATGTAGGCTTTTAGAGTCACCAGGTGAAGATGCAAAACGCAGAGAAGCAAACTTGTGTTCATCGTTACAAACTTTCTTAAGAACTTCGGTTACTTGCAATTCTATTTTGTCCTGTTTTTGTTTTTGAAAAGAGCTGATATTGGTGATTAAGAAATCAAGCAGAGAAGAATTTTAAAACTATAATGATAAGTGAAAAAGGACTAGAGTTTTTTATAGGGCAAATCTCCAAAATAGCACCTTTCTAAGTTTATATCACAAAAATAGCACTCAAAAACTAAAATGACCAAAATAGCATTTTACCTTTTGAAAATTTTAATTTTTTTATTTTTCAAAATTTGAAATCTTATCCCCAAAACCTCATTTTTCAACCCTAAACCCTAAATTCTAAACCCCATCCTTTAACTCTAAACCCTAAGTTTGACTTTTGATAAAACACTATTTTAGTGACTTTTTACCTTGAGTGCTAGTTTGGGAACAAAAACTTGATTTAGTGCTATTTTTGTTTTTTTTCTCTTTTTTATACTAATAAAACTTTTGTTATTACATATCAATGTTTTAAAAATTGGTTTGAATTTAAATGAAACTATTTTTCGTGAATGATTTAAAAAAAAAAATCAGTCTAGACGTTTAGAAAATCAGTTAGGCAAGGATCAGTGGTACTATCCTTTCCATGTGGATCAGACCCGCTACCGGACCGAGTGTTATCCCGAAGCGTACCAGACTCGACCATCACTTGCTCTGCACTATGGATGTTGACAAAAAAAAAAATCATTGATTTCTATATACAGTAGTCCAGTAACTAATTAAGATCACCAAAATAGCTTTGCAACAATTTAAAATGATAATAGTTATAAATATCATCTTCATTCTAAAAGTATATTTTCAAGTGTCTTCCACAGTAATGCTGCAACTTCCTTTGCTATGTACATCAGTAGAACCACTTATCATCATCATCTCCATCTTTTTCTTCATACTCACAATATCATATCATGAGCTTCTTGGGCTTCATCTCGAGATTCAACTTCCTAAATGTTTCACTCGTTTCCAAAAGCTTCCATTCTCTCCTCTCTTCATCAGGGCTCTACAAGCATCACTCCCGCCTCAGAACCACCGAACGACTCATCAAAATGTAGTTGATGAAGACAAGAAACAATCTGTTGGTGACCATACCAAGTTGTCAATCTTTTCTAGTATCGAAATCGTCGACTGCAGTTGTTGGTTCTGAGTCAGAGATCACATATGAGGCATTAAAGCAGAGCCAGCTTCGGGTCCTAGATTGTCATAGTCGCACTTGACGTTGCTCTTATCATGTTATGAAAGACGTTGGTTAAACGGGAATATTTGTATTTGGAGGGTGGCTCTGCTCCTTTTTAAATGTGGACCATGTGCTTAACCTACTTTTACAACAACAATTAAAAGAAGTTTATGAAAAAGGTTCTTAAATTTTTTGAAAAAGGCTCTAAATACTAATTAAAATCTTGTAGAATTTTTTTGGATCCAGTGCAACACACTTTTGGCACATACCAAAAACCGGACATGGGTGTAAAGTTGATCATTGGATGAATGATAGATAAGACTTGTACTGCGATCGAGGATGTGTTTGTATTGTAATGGTGTTCCTTTGGGTCCAGTTAGATTGACACTCAGATTAGAAAGTGGAGATTCGTCAAGGGTTTAAAGAGTTATTTAGTGGATGGTGGTTTAAAGAGTTAGAGCTATTTTGAAACTTACATAGGTGGGAAATTTGTAATCATTTGGGACAAGGCTGGGCTTCCTTGACCTCTCTCCTTGGCTATGTGAAAGCTGAAAACTAAACCAGATAATTACATTTGTTTATTTTATATAGCCAGTTCAAAAACCCACTAGATGTGGAATACAATTATCAAAGGGAAATCGCCAAAAATATCATTTTCAAAGTATCACTTTTAATGTTTACACTAACCATTTTTACTTTCACCTTGAATGAAGGGTAAAAAACATTTTTACCCTTTTAATTAACTTTGAAAAAAAAAAAAACATATGGTTAACTAATCTAAACTTAAAACATAACTTTCAACCCTAAATCATCAACTATAAACTCTAAACCATGAAACATCAACTCTAAACCCTAAACCCCGAAACATCAACTCTAAACCCTAAACCCTAAACCTTCAAATCTAAACCCTAAACCATCAACTCTAAACCCTAAATGTAAACCCTAAACCTTAAATCTAAACTTAAAACATCAACTTTAAACCCTAAATCATCAACTCTAAACCCTAAACCTCGAAACATCAACTCTAAACCCTAAATGTAAACCCTAAACCCTAAATCTAAACTTAAAACATCAACTTTAAACCCTAAATCATCAACTCTAAACCCTAAACCCCGAAACATCAACTCTAAACCCTAAACCTTCAAATCTAAACCCTATATCTGAAATTCGAACCCTAAACCTTCAGATCTAAATCCTAAAACATCAACTCTAAACCCTAACTGTAAACCGTAAAACCCTAAACCTTCAAATCTAAACCCTAAAACATTAACTCTAAGGTTTTACGGTTTAGGGTTTAGGATTTAGGGTTTAGGGTTTAGAGTTGAAGGTTTAGGGTTTAGAGTTGATGTTTTAGGGTTTAGAGTTGAAGGTTTAGGGTTTAGGGTTTCGAGTTGATGTTTCAGGGTTTAGGGTTCGTATTTCAAAAAAAAAGTTTTAGGATTGATGGTTTAGGGTTGAGTTTTAGGGTTTAGGGTTTGAATTTCGAAATAGTATAATTTAAAAAAAATAAAAAAAAAATTATTTTTTATTTTCTTAGATTTTTATATATTTAAATATGTATTTATTGTCACTTAATAAAATGTATTTTTGAAAATATATATTTTTTATGATGGTAAAAATGAAAAGTTATAGTATGGAAATGATAAATATGTAATTTTCCCTCGTCAAAGTCAGATGATGGTTCATGGAATGAGAGGAAGACAAGTAAGCATCAGCGCTATTATTCTGTAGGCTCTCTCTGAGATCTGTAACTAAATAGACACGTCATAAAGCTCACAGTGTCACGTGAACACGAAAGCCAAAAACAAAATTTTCTAAAATATTTCTTGAAAATGATCATTTTTAGCTCTGTGATATTTCATATTTGTATTAACTTAATGGGTTAATTTAATAAAAGTAATAATAATAGGACTGCAAGTTTGTCAGAAGTCGGACATCAGAGAGTTAGCACGTGTATACATTATGTTAGATATGGACAACAGAGGCTAAGTCTTGTCACGTGAAATGAAACACCAGTTGGCGTGGGCTTTTCACGCCCTTTTTCTCTAATTTCTATTTCTCTTACACCATCTCCAACCCAGACCGCAAAACACTGCATTAGTGTAATTTTTATACTAAAACATCTCTAACTCAACTGTAAAAATTACATTATTTTAGTGTTACACTATAATTTCACACCAAATTTAGTGTGATACACTATTCACCACACTAAAATACTATTCACTCCATTAAAACACTATTCATTTATTTTATTAATAAAATGTATAATTAAATAAATAATAAGTTAAAACTTAAAAATTAAAAAATATAATATTATAAAATAACTTTCAGTGTGAAGTTTAGTGTTGTGGTTGGAAAATAATATTTTTCTAGTGGAGAAACTACACCAAAATAGTATAGCTTTGACACTAAAATAATGTTATAGTTTGGAGATGCTCTTAAGATAAACACACACAAAAACTCTTTTGCAAAATTTTGAAATTACACATAAATATCCCTCCTTTTTGCGATATATAATTTTCTTATCGAATTTTGAGACAATTGACCTATTCGAACGGTCTAAATTTTTTCCGGCTAGAGTAAAACGTTGAGGCCAGTCATTGTTTTCATTAAAATTGTCTTTTTACTGAAAAATCATAGGAGTATTATATTTGGACTCACTTATAATAATTTGGTTTAATTTTTTTATAACTAAAAGTATTTTTTACATTGTGAAAAGTTAAATAACTAGAGGTCATAAGCCTTTTTTTTACAAGGCCATAAGCCTATAAGCCTGTAAGTGCATCTATTTTCAAAGAAAGAAAGAGACATACATTATGTTTATCTCTTTGGTCAGCAGTAATGTTACATCAAATGGCTAGTTGTTTTTGGACAAAAAGAAAAACAAAATCAGTCAGAGCTACTATATAGATAGAGTAGTAGTGACGAGCTACTTTTGGTATGATAAACAATGGAGTAACTAAGAGTGTGATTGGTTAAAATAGAGTAAATGGGAGTAAATATAAGTTGAGGTAGTGAGAGGAAAACAAAAGATGGAAAACAGAGGAAAGAGAAAAATGGAACCTAGAGTAAAAGTTTTCTCTTGACTAAAGTAGAGTAATGTATTACTCTAGATTTACGCTATTGTGGAGTAAATTGACTAAAACCACTTTTCTCTTGATTGGATGATATCATCGTAATACAGCTGAAAAATTGTTTTACTCTAATAGATTATCGCCACAAGTGCTTTACAGTCAGAGCTTAAGTGTGTGATTGAAAGACACAACTAGCGTTAATATTTTCGCTAGAAATTAATTACGCTGGCTTCAGCTGATGAGTTCACCAGTCAGGTGAAAAAGAAAATAATTTTTATTTTATTCTTTTAATCTGATTAGAGCATGTTTACTGGCGTAGTTTAGGAGAGTTGCTTAGGTAAATTACGATTAAAAATAAATGAAAAACATGAATTAAGCAAAGGGACATTGCCTAATTAGCACCGCGAAGCGTCCGTCCCTCGGCGCCACGCGTCGGAGCTTCATTGGAGAGAGGAGAGAGAGAGATGACACGAGTTGCGTCTCTTTTCTTTCTTTTCCTTTTTTTCCTTCTTTCTTTCTTCCTTCTCTCTTCTCCGACGCGATCAAAAGGCGATTTCACTTCTTCACGGTGGATCTACTCAACGAAACGGTGTCTCTCTCGGTGGATCTTGTCGGCTAACGAAAACGGCGTTCCTCTATCGGTTCCTCTCCTCGACCAAGAAAAACAGCGAGATCTCCCTGGTGGTGGCTCTTGGAGAGGAAGCAAATCGGTGACTGTTGATGCTCAGAAAAATCGAAAGGTAAAGATTAGTTTTAATGTTTGAAAATTTCAATTATGCATGTCTTAAATAATTTCAATTAGATTGTTCTCTTTCATAGTGAATCATAACGATTTCAATCCTCTGATTTTTTTTTTCTGTCTTTGTGTCTTGAGGTGGGTTGATCAAGAGACATGATCGAGGCTGGACCTTTCTCTTTGTCAGACAAAACACCCACGATAGTTCATGAAGGTAAAACCTCTGTCTTTGATCTTTTGAATTGGATAAATACTTGATCTTTGCTCTGTTGAATTGATTAAACCATTGTTTATATTGGTTGGTGTTTTGTGAGTTCAGTTGCGATTGTATTAGAATTTTATTGTTGTCTGAAATGAATTTTATTGCTGTCTTGAATTGGAAAAGCATGTTTGGTTAACTTTCTGTTTGAGTTCTTGTTCTTAAACCGTAATAAATTGCATTATGTTTGAACGATATAGGAGGTGTAGTGTAATGAATGCGTTAGGTTAGAGTTGTATGAAGATAATAAATTAAAAGTACGGTTGTGTTAAGATAACAAATTGACGTTTTGGTTTGATAGATATGGATGGTGTAGTGTGATAATTGTGTTAGATATATGTCCACTCGGGTTTGGTTGTGATCAATGCTTCTCTTCCTTCTATTAAACTGTGTCCTTCTCCTCTTTCTTGAACAACCCGAACCCCACTTCCTCCCTTTTGTTCTTTAATTTATCTCTTCTTTGCCATCCTAGGATATGGATTCCAATCCATATAGACATAATCCAAATTTTGTTGATCTACTAAATAGTCAACAAGATATTGCCTTTGGTTCCTATGAAGATAGTGTCAAGCTATCTTCAAGCCAAGTTCCTTTTCTTCCCACTCAAGGTAAAGCTGATTCGAACTTCGTTGGAAACACTCCTCCTGACCGTAAAGAACGAAGGAAGTGGACGCCTTCGGATGATATGTTGCTCATTAGCTCGTGGTTAAACACGAGCAAAGATGCAGTGGTTAACAATGAGCAAAAATTAGGCGCTTTCTGGTCAAAAGTTGCAGCGTATTTTTCAGCGAGTCAGGTCTCTGGAGGTGAACATAGAGAGGCAAATAATTGTAAGCATCGATGACACAAGATAAATGAACAAGTTTGCAAGTTCTGTGGAGCCTATGAAGCTGCAACAAGGGAGAGAAGTAGTGGCCAGAACGAGAATGATGTGGTGAAACGTGCTCATGAAAATTTTTTCAACAACTATAAGAAGAGATTTCTCCTTGAACATGCTTGGAAGGAGCTGAAGAACGACCAGAAGTGGTGTGAGCTTTCATCTTCCAGAAACGCAGGAAGCTCAAAAAAAAAGAAAGGTTGATGAGGACGGGGCAGATTGTTCAAGCTCTCAACCAACTGAAACAATGCGTCCAGAGGGTGTTAAAGCCGCTAAGGCCCGTGGTAAGAAGACAGTGGTTGAGGAGAATGCGCGGAAGGAGAATGCGGTCAAGGAGTTTCAGTCTATGGTGTCATTAAAACAACAAGACTTGGTCTTGAAAGATCGCTTGTCTAAGAACATGCTTCTAGACAGTTTAATTAGCAAAAAAGAACCTCTAGATGATGAAGAACAAGCCCTCAAGAAGAAGCTCATCAGTGACTTGTTGTCTAATTAGTTTAAGTCCGTTTCAAGTTCTTTAAGTTTGTTGCTTGGTTCTCTTTTAGTTTGTTGCTTGGTTCTTTAAGTTTGTTGCTTGGTTCTCTTTAAGTTTGTTTTTTGTTATGCTTGTGTAGTTTAAAATGTTCTCACGCTTCTCATGTATTAAAAATGTTCTTGTTCTGTTTTATTAATGAGTTAAAATGTTTTGTTCTTGTTCTTCTTATGTTTTATTAATCAACTAAAATGTTTAAAATTATCTTGTTATGTTCCTCGTGTTGATCTTGTTCTTGTTCTTGTTATTGCAGGTGGAGAGAGTTCATGGGAGTGGAGCTGTTGTCAATGACTGGTCACGGGAGTGGAGCTGTTTCTTGTCTTGTAGTTGTCAGGAGAGTGGAGCTGTTTCTTGTCTTGTAGTTGTAGAGGCAGTGGTCATGTTTCATGTAATGTTGAGGTCATGTTGTTTTGTAGTGGTCAGGAGAGTGGTCATGTTTCATGTAAAGTTGTGGTCATGTTGTTTTGTAGTGGTCACGAGAGTGAAAGCTTTTGTAGTGGTCACGAGAGTAGTGAAAGTTTTTGTCTTTTTGCATCACGGGCACATTATCATTCTCCTATCTATTATATATTGTCAAGAGTAGCAGCGTAGTTCTCCCATCTCTCTCCATTGTCTTTCTAAACCAAGTCTATTTTCTATTCTCTCATCTCTCTCCATTGCCTCTCAAAACCAAGTCTATTTTCTATTCTCCCATCTCTCTCCATTCTCTCCATTATCTTTCTCAAAAAAATCTATCTCATGGCATCTTCTTCTCACAACAATTTTCAAGACTCGTTTGATGAAGAGTATGATCAATTTTTTGATCAATATTTGGATCAGACATTCGAGAATTTAATCATTGCTAACAGTGATCAAGAAGGCGAAAAGAAGACAAGAAAAAAAAGAGTTTTTATCGAAAGAAACCGTGAAGATGGTCATTTCCGGTTGTGGAAGGATTATTTTAGTGACGCTCCAACGTATCCAGAAAATCTATTCCGACGACGATTTCGAATGAACAAACCATTGTTTATGCATACTGTTGATCGTCTCTCAAATGAAGTTCAATTCTTTCGTCAGAAGAAAGACGGTATCGGAAGGCTTGGTCTCTCTACACTTCAGAAGTGTACGGCAGCTATTCGTGTGTTGGCATATGGTTCTGCGCTTGATGCGGTCGACGAATACCTCAAGCTCGGTTCAACCACTACTCGGTTATGTGTGGAAGATTTTGTGGAAGCAATAATAGATTTGTTCGGCGATCAGTACCTAAGAAGAACAACACAAGATGATCTTCAACGTCTACTTCATATTGGAGAGCTTCGTGGATTTCCTGGGATGATAGGAAGCATCGATTGTATGCATTGGGAGTGGAAGAATTGTCCCACCGCTTGGAAAGGGACCGACTATCGTTTTAGAGGCGGTTGCTTCATATGATCTTTGGATATGGCATGCGTTTTTTGGACCTCCAGGTACCTTAAATGATATCAATGTTCTTGATCGCTCACCTATTTTTGATGACATATAGATGGTCAAGCTCTGCAAGTGAATTTCTCGGTCAACAGAAGAGATTATCATCTGGCTTACTATCTCACCGATGGCATTTATCCGAAATGAGCAACTTTTATCCAATCTATTCCAATTCCACAAGGGCCTAAAGCAGTTTTATTTGCTCAAAGTCAAGAAGCTGCCCGAAAAGATGTCGAACGTGCTTTCGGAGTCTTGCAAGCTCGATTTGCCATTGTTAAAAATCTGGCACTTTCTTGGGATAAAGTCAAAATTGGAAAGATTATGAGAGCATGTATCATACTCCATAATATGATAGTAGAAAACGAACGAGATGACTACACTCTACACGATGTTTCTGATTTTCAACAAGTAGAAGGAAGCGGAAGTTCACATGTCGATCTCACATATTCAACAGATATCCCTACTAATATCACCAATATGATGGGTGTTCGAACAAGAATTCGTGATAGACAAACACATCAACGACTGAAAGGTGATTTGGTTGAACATATATGGCGTAAATTTGGACATGATCAAGATACCAACTGAGTTTCGATGTCTCTTTCAAATTATTATCGTTTGTTTTAGTAATCTTTGTTTTCATGCTTTTATGTTTCTATTTTAAAATTTATGTTTAACTATGTTTAATTTAATTAATAAATTTTATATTTTAAAAACAAAATTATGTTTAATATATTTTTATTGTTAAGCAACTTAAGTTAAGCAACTATCAATAAACCAATATCATTAAGTGTTTCTTAAGATTATCTCTTATCTTTACTTTAATACGTAAATATTCATTAACAACCACTTAAGCAACGCTAGCAATAAACATGCTCTTGCTATCTAAGTGGAGGTAAAGTACCTTATTTTTTTCTCATGTACTTCTACGAGGAATCAGTTAAGCTACTTACTATTCTCTTTTTACTCTATAGTTTTTACTCTAAATTACTCTACTTTAATTACTCTCATTTAATCCAGTGTTTGTCAATCACACTCTAAAGTCTAAATGTGTGATTGGCATTAACTAGAGTAAAATGGTAGAAATAAAAAAGTGTAAATGAGTGGAAAACCAAAAATGAAACTCAGGGTAAATTCTTTCTCTCACTTAACCTAAAAAAATGCATTGCTCTACTTTTACACTATTTTTCTCTTTCCCTAACGTAAGTGGGCTGAATAAATATTTAACTTGATTGGACAAAAATAGCGAAATTCAGCTGAATAATTTGTTACTCAAATTTATCAACGTTCATTGTGTCATCCAGTCATACTCTAAGAGTAAATTAAACACTCTCAATTGGAGTAACTTAGAATAAAATAGTAAAATAAATAAAATAACAAAACAAATAAATGTTAAATACAGCTTAACTTAATTTTTCTCTTCCAACATAGTGAGAGAATAAAGTGATCTACTTACCTTCGGTCAAACTAAATATTGTATTCATTCATAATGTTTTTTCTTTGTGTATACAGATCTCACCCGCTATACATTTATTGTTGTTTGCTAAAGATATATAAATATTTAGTTTTAAATATATTTATTTGTTTTTATAAATACAATATTTTCATTCTATTTCACTTACAATTTTGACAATATAAAACTCTCATTGTCTATATATTTATCTTTCTTATTTCGTCATATAACTTTACATTTATTTAAATTATTATATTTATAAAATGTGTGTTTAATTATAATATGTACTATGCAAAATATAGTAATATAATTTAAATATGTATTCTAGTAGAAGATATATATATATATCATTAAATTTTAATGTTTTCATATATTGATTTCAAAATTGTAGTAACATGGTTTTAGTGCAAGATTTATTGTTGTTTATATATTATATTTCTATACTATGTTTTAATATATTTTATTGCAATTTTTATTATTTAAGCATATCTTTATTTTATTTGAACTATTTTTATCAATGTTTTAAAAGCGGTGGATAAGCGCCTTATAGAGGATTGCTGTTTATGCAGATACATAGGACGGTTTTTTAAACGCCTAGACCAACTTTTTAATAAATCGGTTTGGAAAAACTGTTTCGTTCATACCTGATTTGTTGACTAGGTGGCACCTAAACCGATTATTAGAACACTTATTTTTATCATTTAAAATTAAAATAATTTTTTAAGTCTATCTCTCTTGCATGATCCGTTTGATCTGCGTAATTTATTTTGATCTGCACCATTTGAATTGATTCTAGGGAAATATGGGTAATAGGTGCAATATAAATATATTGTAGCTCCAATAATTTATCAGCTATTTACGAATATTCTTTTCTACTAAAAAGAGTAAATAAAGATTATACTAAAAGAAGTCCAAAAGAGAGAGAGGGCTAGACCAGTACGGGTTACATCAGCCATCCCTAAGCACAGATCCAGTCAAAGAGGCGGGTTCATTACTCTCTTCTACCGAAAATACTTCAATAACTTTTTGATCAAAAAAAAAGTTATTTTACAACAAAAGTTAATTCTTCTCCGAACCATTTTATTATTAGAGAAATAATTTTACAAAATAACTTTAACGAAAAAATAATCAAAATAAATTTCATTAAAAAATAAATAACTAAATATATATTTATAGCTTCAGAATTAACTAGTTTAGATTCAAGGTGTAGAGTTAAGAAATTGAGTTTTGGAGATGACATTTTGTTTTTTTTTTAAATTTAAAATAAATATTAAAATTTTAAAACCTGAAAAAATCAAAAACATATAATTCGAAACTATCAAAAAGTTACTCTTATATGTTTTTTAATTTTAGAAAACTTTTTTATTATTTGTTTATATTTGTATATCTACAAAACAATAGGTAAAATGTTTTTTTTTTTCCTTTTTAATTAAATCTTGTTTGGTCATTTTCATCTTTGATAGCTCTTTTTACGACGAAAAAAATAAAATAGACTATTTGAAAGAATTGCTTTTATTATTGTTGTTAATATGAAGACAATACCCCTAATAAAGCATTCTAAACCGATAACATTTTATCATTTAGTTTACTTAAATTTATGTTATTTATGAAAACTCTAGAATTGATCTTCACCAATGGAGACCCAGCATCACTCCGTGGTATCTTCGCCACACTAGATGAGTTCGCAGCGATTTCGGGTCTCATAATAAACCCTGCAAAATCGTTAATCTTCATGGCAGGAAGAATCACTCAAGCTTTTCAAGCAGAGGTAAACCGACTGGGCATACCAGTAGACATTCTCCCAGTTCGATATCTTGGTCTTCCCCTTACTACAAAATCAATGTCTCGAGCAGACTACGAGCCTCTCATCGACAAGATCAGGTCACGTTTTCTTTCTTGGTCTAGCGGTGCACTATCTTATGCGGGTCATCTCCAGCTTATTAACTCAGTCATTGTCAGCATAACCAACTTTTGGTGTTCTGTTTTTCGCTTGCCGAAATGTTGTCTTGAAACCATCGAAAGTATGTGTAGTGCCTTCTTCTGGTCAGGCTCTCCACACACGAACACGAAGGCTAAGGTTGCTTGGCTGGATATATGCAAACCAAAACAGGAGGGCAACTTAGGCATCAGGCGTATGGTAGACTCCTCGCGTGTCTTTGCTCTTAGCCTCATCTGACGATTGCTCACAAACTCAGGCTCGTTGTAGGTTTCCTGGACAAAACACAATCTGCTTCGTCGACGATGCTTCTGGGATGTGAACGACACTGGCTCTGGCTCGTGGATCTGGCGCAAGCTCCTTAAGCTTCGGCAACAGGCTGCCTCCTATCTGCGATCTGAAATCGGTAATGGTAGGCACACTCTATTCTGGTTTGATAATTGGCTTGACATGGGAAGGCTGCTTGATGTTGCTGGTGACTCTGGCACTCAGCTCCTCGGTATCACTCGCTATGCAACTGTCGCTGAAGCAGCCATGTCTGGACAATGGAGCTGCGACATCTGGACAATGGAGCATTCGACGATGCAGCTATCACCTACGGACGATGATAGCTCGCATCCACGATGTTCCAGCTCCTTTAGTGGATGCAGAACGCGACAAACTGCTATGGCGACACGGGGAGGACGACTACAAAGCATGGTTCTCTTCATCGAGGACATAGGATCAAGTGGCATGGAGTGAGTTGGTTTAGTTTCCACAAGCTATACCTCGCTTCTCTTTCATTGCATAGCTTGCTGTTCGCAACCGTCTCTCTACAGGTGATCGCACTCAAGCTTGGGGTGAGCACCAATATTGTCGCCTCTGTGGTGAGCCACAGGAAACACGAGACCACATCTTCTTTGGTTGTCCATATACGTATACGGTCTGGACAGAGACGATAGGATCACTGCTTCCGAGACCAAACCCAGACTGGAACATCACTATCACAAGGCTCATCTCTAGGCGTCGAACAGCCACTGTCACTTGCTTGCTTTGTCTCTCATTGCAAGTCGTGGTACTGGTGTGAACGGAATAGACGCAAGCACAAATATGGTTTCCATACAGCAACAGAACTCATTAAGAAGATTGACAAGATTATCCGAAACAGAGTGTCCTCTTTGCGTCACAAAAATGTTGCTTTCTATGGCAGCATGATGATTGAGTGGATGGGAAGAACAACATAAGTTTTTACTTTGCTCTCTAGTATACCATTTTAGCTCTACAAATGTTTCCAAACTCTTTTGTGCTGTAAACATTTTTTTCTTTTGTTGATAAATAAATTTAACATTTCTACAAAAAAAAAACTCTAGAATTGATGTTCTTTTTCTGGTATAGTGTATGTAGAATACTGTGCCATAGTAAAGTAATCAATCTATTTATCTACCCATCAATATACGCTTTTGGAGTTCAATTTACAGTTTCAAATGAACCATGAAATCAGATTTCATTTATATTATTAAAATTAAAGTACATTTAGAAATTATTTGGATATATAGATAACAGTATAAATAAGAATTATTTGAAAATATAGATAGTAGTATAAAAAAAGAAGTATAATGTTCTTCTAATAATTTCATTAATTATATTATGTTAACAATACATCACATCATTAATTATATTTACCTTAACAATATACCAAACCCTTAATTATGTTATCATAAAAGTAATAGTACAGATTTTTATTTATTAGTTAATCAGTATTAACTTTAGATTTTTATTTATTAGTTAATCAGCATTAACTTTGTGCAAATTATAAAAATCAAAAATGTAAAATAACCATGTTTTGTATATGGTTAATAATTCGGTTTAATCTGTTTTACTAAAACCTTTTTTTATCTTAGTTCCAACCGGTGAAAAATTACGTAGCAAACACACATAATTCAAAGGCATAGTTTATGTTAACAAAATCATAATTTAAATCAAAATAATTAAAACATATTACATTTATTGTCACTTAATGTTTCACTCCATATAACTATTTTACTAAATATTTTTTTATATTTTCCTTATTTTAGCCAAACATATAGAAAGAGTTTTTTTTTAATTTATTTACAGAATAAATTATGTATATATGGACATTCAGGTACTCATTCAGGTACTCATTCAGGTACAATTTGTTTCTTTCGGGATTAGTTTTTTTTTTGTTTTGAAATTTGTTTCCGTTTGGATATTATAAATTTATGTGTGGAGTTTAAGTTGTGTACTCTCGGGGTCTGAATGATTTTGATTTTGATATGTATAAACATAAAAATATCTAAATAATCAATGTATGTGAAATGAGTTCAGAAATTTGTACAAAAAATAATTTTATTATCTAATTCAGTTTGGGTCTTTTGAATACAATTTTATTAGAGAAATTCTCTTAGATAGTCTTTTTTAGTTTATTTTCACAAAAATAGACCTCAAGGAAGAAAATGACCAAAATAAGTTTTACTAAAAGGTAAATACGCATTTATACCCAAGGGTTAACTAATCGAGACTTATGGTTTAGAATTAAGGGGTGAGTTTTGGAGATAAGGTTTCATATTTTTAAAAATAAAAAATTAATATTAAAAATTTTCAAAACAAAAAAATGCTATTTTAGTCATTTTTTGTTTTGAGTGTTATTTTTGTGACAAAAAAATTAAAAAGGTCTATTTGATAGAATTGTTCTTTCTATTATACGACGACACATCTAAAATATATAACACTAATTATGAAAAACAAATATTAATTTATAAAAACGTAAAAATTAATATTCGCGCGGCTCTTGTTTGCTTTAAAAAGTAGCTAATTTATCAATAAAGGAAAGTAAGATCATTTAACATGGTTGATTTTGTAAGACCAT
The DNA here is from genome assembly GCF_020379485.1 of Brassica napus. Taxonomy (NCBI): domain Eukaryota; kingdom Viridiplantae; phylum Streptophyta; class Magnoliopsida; order Brassicales; family Brassicaceae; genus Brassica; species Brassica napus. The sequence goes on along the minus strand of NC_063450.1, from coordinate 21,882,352 downwards.
TTTCGCATTTGGACAAGTTCATCTGTCAAATCTTGAATGCGATCGGTTTAAGACGAGAGCTAGAACCAATTTTCAAGCAATTACGCTTAACAGAGCTTATTAAAAAAAAATGTCTACAAGCGCTGAGTATTACTTGGTCCGCCGTTACGATTAATCATTATAAAATATTGAATTATTACTGGTTCACCGACCAATAAAATTTTGTTAATTCATATTCGATATAAAACAAAAAAAATATTGTCAAATTATATTATATTTTTAAAATAAAAAGGTAAAAACTAAATAAAAAATAATAGTGATTATAAAAAGAAAGTTTTTTTAAAAAATATTTTTAACATCGTTAGCAGCAACACACTAAACCCTGAATCCTAAACCCTTGAATAAATCCTAAACTCTAAATCAAAAACATTAAACTCTATATCCTAAATCCTAAATCCTAAACCCTTAACCCTTGAGTGTTTTAGTGTAGTGTTTTTGATTCAGATTTATTTATTCAAGGGTTTAGAGTTTATCCAATGGTTTATTATTTAGGGTTTAGAGATTAAGATTTAGGGTTTATGATTTAGTGTTTTGCTGATGACGTTAAAAATATTTTTTTAAAAAAATATTTTTTTTAACTACTATTATTTATTATTTTTATTTTTTTACCTTTTTATTTTTAAAAAATAATATAACTTGACAATATATTTTTTTTTTTTGAAAAATATCGAATATGAAATAACATAATTCTATTAGTTGGTGAATGTAGAAAGGTGAACCCAAGAATAAAGGTGAACCCAAAAACAAAAGTGAACCCAAAAATAAGTCTATGTTATAAAAGTAATGGAAAAGTATATCCTTATTCATAACATTGAGGTTTCTTATATATAGGAGATTACACCGTCATAGATAAATTGAAAGATTACAAATCATAATCTCTTGGTTATGAGCCATCCACAATCTGGTTCATAACACTCCCCTTAGATGCCATAACCATTTAGAGCTTGTAATGTGCTTTAATGTTACCTCATTAAAACCTTACCAGGAAAACCCAATTGAGACAAAACCATAGTGAAAGAAAAAGAGTACAACACACATTACTCCCCCTGATTTGGACATTGCTGAAGGTCCTTTGGACCTCTCCAATTTTCTACAATCCGTGGGTGATGAAGATCTTGGGCAGAATATGCTTCGTCCTCGAACATGATAGTTGGTTCTTCTTTACCATCGACCATGTCACAATCTGATCGAACATATTGAGTCATCGACCTCAAATACACACACACGAAATCTTGGATGATGTTGCTGTGATATGCGTGTACCACCATGTGTAAAACATAACATGTCTGAAAACAAATCAACAAAACCAAATAACCCCTCTTTGGGCTGGTTAGTATAAAATAAATCAAAATCAAAGGCTTCTTCATCGTCCTTCTTATGGACCAATCAGATCAGTGTCTAAAACAAGACTTCTGCATCGTCCATCTCAGGACTAAATGGACTTCTTTATCATCCACCTTTAGACTGAATGGATCAGTGTCCAAAACAAGTGATCTCATGCCCATGTACTAGATAATGGGTGAGACTGGTCCATATTAAATCTCTTGAGTACCCTTTTCTGTATATACTATTTGATGAACAATGATTTCATTGTTAATGTACTCAAGCTGTAATCCCAAACAAAACTTTGTTTTCCAAGATCTTTCATCTCAAACTCTTTCTTGAGATATTCAACTGTTTGGAAAATTGTATCCAGAGGTTCCTAAGATATTCAGATCATATACTTTGATGATTATCAAAATTGTTCTCAAGAACTTGATGTACTTTCAGCTCAATACCCTCAACTACTTTCATTATCCAGTGGACCATATAAATATGCAGTCACTACATCAACTTGCTGCAAGTATAATTTTCTCTCTTATATAGCTAGACTTATGAGAAATCTAAAAGTAGTTGCATCCACCACATGAGAGTATGTCTCCTCATAATCTATTACTGGTCTTTGTGAGAATCCTTGTGCAACATCAACTTTATATCTCACGATTTCTATTCCTCACAAGACCCATTTATATCTACTGGTTTATCCATCATATGGCGTCTTAATCATATGGCCAAATACGCCTTTCTTCCTTAAACTATTTAACCCGACGTTTCCATTCAATCCAATCTGTTCTACGAGTGCGCACTCTTATATTGACGTGGGTTCATGATCCACGCTTATATTCATAAATTCAAGTGCTACCTTGTATGCAAATGAATCATCTTATGTCGACATTCCTTATTGGTTCCATTGTGTTCCAGACATGATATAATCGATTGAGATTAATTATTATCAGGACCTGTGATACTTTGCAGCTTGGCGTCCCAAGCTACATTGTTTGGTACCTGTACCTTAGAGCCGGCCGGCCTTATCTCCATGTCTGGGATGGTTTCCTTAGTAACCTTGGATTTGAATTTTGATTATCATTCTTTGTTCATTTCTTTTGTTTCCGGTGATTCTTATCTTTTGGAACCTATTTGGTCTACCACGTTTCATACGTTGTCTAGACTCCGTAGCAACTTGACTGTGTCTCTTCTTGGACATCAAATTCGTTGGTGCTTTACAAGCTGGTTTATATATGACTTAGTCATTCTTTTTCGGGTCAGCAAATGTGTCTGGAATTTGATTAGCTAGCTTTGTAAATGTATAATCTTTGGACGTCTATTTCACATTCTTTAGTCTTAAGATCTTGCCAAGACATTGATGGTTGATTCCATTCTATTTATTTTACCATTCTGTTACCAGCTTTATTATTTTTCTCCTCCTGGTCTTAAAGTAATCTGTGTACCTGGCCTCAAATATAATCACTCATAGTTGGCTCAAAGTACTTTATTATTGTGGGATAATCATATCCAACATATATCCCCATCCTTCTTTTGAGGTCCCATCTTAGTTCTCTATGGTGGAGCAATTAGTATATAGACAACACATCCAAATATCTTATGATGGGTATGTCTGGCTCTTGACCCGTTAATAATTGTGATAGGGGATATATATGCTCAATAAATAGCCTGATGCGTATTAACTTAGGTGCATGTAAATTTCGTGTGGTCCAAGCTGTGAATGGGAGTTTTGACCTCATAAGTTATGGTCTATCAATCAGCTATTTGCGTTTTAAAAGATTTCGGCCAAGCCGTTCTTGGTATGGACATGTATCACAGAATTGTCCACACTTACCCCCATGGACATACTATAATCATTTAAACGCTTGGGACATGTATTCACTTGTATTATCTAGACATATAGTCTCTATTTATGAAAAAGGGGCTCGTAGTCGTTTTACTGGTGATGGCCTAATGAGTTTCCCTTGTGTACATGCTACACACGTGAGATTCTTTGGGATAACTCTTCTTATCTTTTAATGTGTGCCTTTTGAATATCAATTTTCGCATCATGTTTGGACCAGGATGGCCAATCCGGTCGTGCCATAAAGTGTATATTTTTGCAGAATTTTAGCCTCTATCATACTGATCTATGCATAGTCTAGGTCAGTAGAGAATGTAGGTATAGTCTTTAGGACTTATTATGGCATTGGGCGATTTTATACATATATATGAAGTAACTCTTTGTTTCCTTCGCCCATTGTTTCAATATGGAAACTATTCATTCTTATATCTTTAAAACTCAATAGGCTGCTCTTGCTCTTAGAGCTGGGTGAATATAAGGCATCACTGATTTCTAGATGCATAGCCTTAGGCAATAATATATTAGCCTAGCCATAGTCTTCTTTCAGACTGGCGATACCTGCTTTAGTACTTATATTGGCGTTTTTCAGTGTACTCATATATAAAAATCACATTCATTTAATCTAAGCAGACAATGTAATAGAAATAAATTCAATGAGATAAAAATCAGAGAAATCATACAAGCAAAACAATCACACAAGTTTGATGTCGAAATCAGATTATCAACTTGATTCTTTTAGGCAATCATAAATCTCATCTTGATCATGTTCGAAATTATTTTCACCATCTTTATAGACCAAGTGGGTTTCAGGATTCTTCCCTTTCAGACTCTCTTTGATAGAGGTCACAAAAATGTTTGGGAGTCCTTCATATCTTAGTCCAATGGTTCCCCATTCCACATCTATGGCACACTGATTTGGTCGAGCTTTGTGGTTTAAAGGATATACCACGGCCACTGCCTTGACCATGGCTCAAATTGGGTTGATACCCACGGCCTCTGCCATAGTGATTCCCACGGCCAAATGTGTTATAGTGGCCATGGCCACGTCCTTTCCACCCTCCACGGCTATGACCGTGTGGTCTATCATTCTGGACGTGGTTACCTTTTTTTTCTTTTGCGGCCTTATTGGTATCTGGTAATGGGGTTAATCCAGGAGGTCTCAATTCACTGTTTCTCATCAGTAATCCATTATTTTGCCCAGCTAGTAATAGACTCATCCACGGACTTATAGTCCTGGATTCTGGGATTCCTCCAATCAAATAGGGCATTTGGTAATAGCATCGTTCTTTGGTGATCATATCTCGATTTTTAACTCTGTCCAAAGGTCTAGAGGATTCTCTATAGTCAGATATTGATCTTTGAGACTCTTAATAAGATGATGGCTAATAATTAATATTGCCATGTATCAATCTTTCTTATTGGTATTATTTCCTTCTATGATCATTCACCAAGTCTTTTTGACTTTAGGTTAATCTTTGTATCCAATGCCCACCGTAAATAATTTATCTCCAGAGAGATTTACGGCAGCAAAATCCAGGTTGATTTTCGACATCTCAAATCATATATCACTCAATATTTAGGTATAATTTTCATGCGGCCTTACTCTTAAAAACAATCAATTCGGGTTTCAATCATGTGAGGACAATGAGACTATCAATCTTAAAGGCATTTAATCAATCAGTCAATTTCTAGCAAGTCTCAGCAATACTATTTCTATGTGCTCATAATATTATGGTTTATCAAGACTAGCAAAAATGGATTCAATTAATCATGCAATTAGAGTTTAACAATCAATGGATTTTAGCAATACTAGTAAAAAGATTTATTAATCACTCAATCAGTTTCGAGGCTGATTTTAGCAATACTAGAATATAGATTTCAAGCATGAATTTCAATGAATCAGTTTCAAGGCTGATTTTAGCAATACTAGAATATAGATTTCAAGCATGAATTTCAATGAATCAGTTTCAAGGCTGATTAGTATTTAGCATAAACCATGTGTAAATAATTTATCTAGTATTCGAATTTATCAAACCTCAAAAACATATAATCAAATCAATCAATTTAATCGAACTTAGCATTCAATCTTAAACCTCAAGACATTAGATTTTATCATGAATCTATTAACCTAGCATACGGATTCTCCATTCTCAAAGACATCCAAATCAGATCAATATAACCTATCATACGGATTATTTAGGGTTTCTATTTAAAACAGATCAGATTACAAAGCTATCAATCCTAGCAGATGATATTAAACCTCAAGAATCATGCAATCAGAACATTCGGATTTTAAACAAGTAAACCTCAATCAATCTATCAACCTATCGGATTATATAAGCAAAGCAAGCTAGCAACCTATCGGATTCAATCAATGTTTTAACAGGCTGGTCGGTTTAAACAATTTTAAATCAGATGAACAATTAACCAAGCAGGATGAGAAAATAAATCTATCAATTTAACGGTCAAACAATTCTAGCAACATAGCATCAGATTCAATAAGATTTAAAACCTCAATGATCAAAACCGAAAACAGTTTTGATTTCAAAATATTCGATTAGGGTTTTAATATGTGATTTGATAATTATAGTATAATTAATTCTTATACTTATATTATTTAGGGTTTATAGATATAGGGTTAGGGTTTGTCGGATTTTAACTTGTAAAAACCGATTTGGGGTTTTAATCATGTAGGAACATGATTTAGGGTTTGGGGTATCAAACTTTTAGAGCTTCGATTTACTCAATTAGGATTTTTGATCTATTACCCTATGGTTTTGATTCATAAAGATTAGGGTTTTAGGGTTTTATTCTTTATCAATCAATCCATGTTCGATTATGGGTTCTTAGGTTTTGAATAACCTTTTAACCTTAGATGATTGTTGAATCGGACCACCAATGGAGTTGAGCCGCGAGCTGAACACGAACGGGACGCGAGCTGGAATGGATCGAGTCGCTTCTATCGGGTCGCGGATATCTTTTGTTGCTTGATCGGGAACGCCTTGATCGTCGGACGCGAGCTGTCTGATGTTGTCGCGAACGAGGAAGAGGTCAAGTGCTGGAGCTGCTCTCGGGTCGCGAACGTCTGAGCTAAGATCAAGAACGTCTTGGGCTGAAGTTGATCAGGGACGCGAGTTGGAACAGATGCGGGAACAAGAGACGCGATCGGGGTTTAGGGTTCGTCGGATCGTCGGCTAGGGTTAGGTTTTAGGGTTTTTTGATTTGGGTATTAGCTTAGGGATTCGTGCTGATAACGTGTTATAAAAGTAATGGAAAAGTCTATCTTTATTCATAACATAGAGGTTCCTTATATAGGAGATTACACCGTCATAGATAAATAGAAAGATTACAAATCATAATCTATTGGTTATTAGCCATCCACAATCCGGTTCATAGCAGTCTAAAATATTTCATAGTAATATTAAAACGATAATTTTGGTGTAAGAACACCCACGTGTAACCATCTTTCAACATAGCACAGTCACATCGCCAAGCTAGCAAAAGATCGAACGGTTGCTTGATTCTTCAAAACACCCGAGAAACCTCGACATATTCAGTCTAGGGGTGGGTACGAGGCAACTACTTGCCGATTCTTGGTTACTTGGTACTTTACTTGCCTTGTCCGAGTAATTATTTTTACGATTCGATACTTAACTTATTTGAAACAAATACTTGTTTTATCAAGTATTTGGAAAAAAAATTTATACTTGCAAGTAATTTGCTTTGCCTTATTACTTGATAAACCAAGTAATTGTCTCTTGATTACATACAAAAAAACACATATTCTAAATTTTTAACATCCAAAAGTCACATGAATTTTTAAAGAAATAGACAAAAATGAAAATAAGCGTTCAAAATATTGAAAGACCATATGAAACTCAATGTTCCTCCATTTTTTTTCTCTATTTTATTTTGATGTTCCAAAATTTTTTTGCAAGTAACAAGTATTATTTAACAAGTAACAAGTATTTTATAGAACGAGTAACAAATAATGAATAACGAGATAAGTACCAAAAAATAAAACGATACTTGATACTTGCCTTATTCTTGAAAGTAGTAAAAAATTTTGAATTGCTACTTGCCTTGCTAACGGCAAGTACTCGATTTTTCAAGGCGAATACGGATCAAGTCACGAATATAAGGCGAGTTCGAGTAATGACGCCCAGCCCTAATTCAGTCTTTTACTTATTTTATTATGTAAAAACAAATGTATATTGCTTGTAATACAAAATGGTTTAAATTTTATAATCGTCAAAGAAGCCGAGGATTACGAACAGCTTTTTTTTATCCTCTCTCTCTCTCACGGTCAAACCAGTCGACGAAGCAAAACTCTCTTTGGTCTATTCTCTCTCTCTCTCTTTCTCTCTCTCTTGAACAATGACGTCGACGACTTGCGCGAGAGAGGTTCACTACAGAGGAGTAAGGAAGAGACCATGGGGTCGCTACGCAGCAGAGATTAGAGATCCTTGGAAGAAAACTAGGGTTTGGTTAGGCACTTTCGACACTCCCGAAGAAGCTGCTCTCGCTTACGATGGCGCCGCCCGTTTCCTCCGTGGCATCAAAGCTAAGACTAACTTCCCCTCTCCTCTCTCCCTTGACCTTAACCACATCCCTTCCGCTCCCTCCGTCCCCGCCGCAGATAACCATCACAACCAACTCCAACAACTCTGGTTTTCGACTCCTCCTCCGGTTTCTGACAATCACCACCACCAACACCATAGAGTCTTTCTCCGAACCGGAGTGCTCAACGATACGACCTCCGATTTCCTCTCTAGAGAAACACCGCTTCACATCGCCGCCTTGCCTGCCGCTGCCACGTCTTCGCCTCGAGTAGTTGAGTTTCCGATGAGTACTGCCCCCGCAAGGAGAAGACCTTGATCTCAACGAGCCGCCGCCGCTTTGGCTGTAAAACACACTATGAAAATGGAGAACGGCGCCGTCTTGATGAACACTTTCGGTGGAACTATTTTTGTTTTAACTTTAGTTTCTTTTTAGCTAAACAATATCTTTTTAGAGTAATATGATTAGTTTTCTTTTGTCAGTGTCCTTTTCTATTTTGGTTATGTAAGAGACGGATACTGATGGTTATGATCCATCATCCATGTTGCGGAAACAAAAAATAAACTTCTTAATTAACTAACACTTAGTATTAAGTAGCCTTGTGTACATTGTTATAATTGTTTGATTAGAAAAATGGATCTAAAGAAAGTTATATTGATGTTGTGGATTGTTATTTGTTACGAGTCCAACGACAGGCGCTTATGTCATGAAGTACGGACTGACTTGTGTACTAGCTCTCTTTAGTATGCTTTGCGTTCTATTTGACTCACGCGCCTCTCTTACAACGACAAAAGACTGAGAAAGAGAGAAAGAGAGAAACAGACGAAAGAGAGAGAGAAATAAAAACTGAGCAAGCGTGTGAATTTGGACAATTGGACTGCCATTAACACTTACGGACTAGTTGTATTATCTTATCAGTTCGAGTTTTTTTTTTTTAGACACTATCGAAGTATTTCCAAGCCAATTCTATTTTTCATTTTAAAATAGAGTTTAGAGTAAAAATACTTACTGTATTTCTCATTCTATAGTAGAGTAAAAAGTAGGTTTACTCCAAATATAGAATAATCTATTCTAAAATAGAGGACAATTAAACTCAAACTCTATTATAAAATGATTCTATTTTAAAATAAAAAATAAAGTAAATCATAGAAGATGGTCTTACCTCAGCTCGCTCGAGTTTATAAATAGTTTTCTATGCTTTTACAAAATAAATATATATTTTTATCCTTATGTTCTAGAAAATATATTTTCTAGAAAATAACTGCTACTTTTATCCTTATGTTCATTGTTTTGTATATAAAACATTGCGTCCTAGAACCATTAAATGTGTTAGACGAATGTAAAACCAAAAGTTTAATGAGGTTTTTGTTGAAACCAAACTTTTATTTTATGTTTAGATGAGCCATTTGTTATTGAATACCCATAAAGTAAAGTGAAATTATAAATGATATAGAGTGTATTTATATATCATTTCTCTTTAAACTATCTCGAACCTATTTTTATATCTTTTTAAGAATTCTATTACAGATATGGTTCTTGTTTCGATGTATTTATTTTTAATTTTCTATAAAACAGTATTATTTTTATCTTTATATTTAGAAGTAAAAATAACATTCTCATATATTTTTCTATAAATAAAAATAATTATAGAAACATATATTAGAGTAAATTCATATCAACAATGATTTTTTTTATTTTAACATAAAATGAAAAACTATAAGGAAGAATTGAAGAGGCTCTTATAAAATAGCAAAATTTGTTTTGAAATGCAATGTTATACTTAATTCATGTAAGTACATGAGACCCTAGATATTATTACATACTAGTATTCTTTTTTTGTTTTTGGTAAATTATAATTAGAATCACATACTTTTTTTGGGCAACAATTACAATTACATACTATATGAATATATTTTAGGCCTAAGAAACCGGTTGTTCAATTTGAATTTGAACATGGTCTCTATGACGACCGCTGCATGTGTTTCTGGATTAATGTAATTTCCCTTTTGGCTCTTGCGGAGACAGGAATGCAATAACTCGACTGTAAGGTCCACCAAGTGCGTGGGCGCGAGGTCATTTCATTAGGTGAGGGTTCTCTTTTACATAAAGGTTTAGCTCATCGATGAATCGGTCGAGCGGAGAAAAGAAAGAAAAGGACCAGGGATTTGCCGACTAAGCCCACTCGCCGTCGCCTGACTTTGGGGTCTTTTTTGTTTCTTTGACATTTACTTAGTTTATTATAGGCTAAACTAAATGTTTAGCGTGGTCCTCTGTGAGTCTCTTGTCATTTTGACCTCTTACATATAATATGGAGTTCGTTGTTGTCTATCCGCTAGCTATCTCTAGTTTTTTTTAATAACCTAAGATTTATTTAGTTATTTGACAAAAAGTCTATATAATAACAATTTAGTGCTGTTTAAGTTACTCAAAAGTGCGGCGGTGGCCGACCATAATTTTGAAGCATCGGTAATAAAATTAGCTACATCGTCGTCACGTAAGCTAAGAACATCTCTAAAAGATATTTTATAACTTCAAATATAAAATTTTTGGCTTTCTAAAAAAGAACTTCAAAACTTCAAATTTTTATTTGCATTTTGGTCACTACAGTTACAAATCACATTTATAATTCTTAAATATTTTTTAGTTTATCGTATTAATCCTTAAAATTTTATATCTCATTAAAATTTCATTTTTTTATAAATCTAAGTTTTACACATAAAATTAAATAAAATTTTTAAATAAGATTAAAAATATTTTAAAATTAGATTGAGACAATACCAATACAAAATAAACTTGACAGCAAAAAGCTTTTAAAAATTTACACGAATACATAACTATTACAACAATTTAAATATTACAACAACACTAATAGTCAGATACATTTGATCCGGAACCTCCAAATCTCAAAATATTATAAACAAATTTTGTGTAACTGAAGATGGTTGTTATTGTTTTGATGTCTTTTTCGTACAATTCTTTCTTATTCAGATTGACTGTATTCACGAGTATTAATATCATCGATAGAGGTTAAGTCTTTTAGCAAAAAAAATTTCTCTTTTACTTTCTTGTTCATATCTAATATACTTACAAGTCTAAGATCATTCGATCTCAACAATTTTTAGTTTGTAATCTACAAATTAAAAATAAAGAGAAATATTTTTTACTTCGAAATGCATTAGTTGATCATATATATATTACAAAAATAATTTTATTGAATAATATGATATTTTGCTTGAAGTTTAATATTAATTATGTTATTTCTATTTAAAATTTCTATTTTAATATAACATTTTATTAATTAATATTGTTGTAATATTTTTATATATGTGCTTAGTTATCTACAAAATTTTTATGAATTTAAATTAATTATGATAAATATAAGGACCATGATATAAAATACAAATAGTTTTGAAGTTAAGTTTGAAATTTTGCTTTTGGAGAAAAACACATTGAAACTTCAAATATAGAATTTTGGAAACTTCGTAATAGAGTGTCTTTTTGGATACGTGTTAAATGAAAAAATTATGGACAGACATATTGTTGACACATGACAGGAAATTTTGTTGGTTGGCGGAGAGGAGCAAATTCCAACAAACATTGCTTTTTCATTTTGGATTAATTTCAAAATAAATTCCAACAAATTCTTCTCTTAATTTCAAAATAAATGTGGTTATATATTTGGGCCATGGGCTGTTAAACAACTGAGGTCCAAGTTCAGTTTGCGTTTATCTTCACTTTAGGTAGCAGTTTGGAATTATATCTATGTTTTTTTTTGGTCAAACATATCTTCTATGTTTTACTTATTTTTCTCGTTAGAAAAGTAAATCCTTATCATAGTCCGACAGCTTAATGTTTTAGCATAATATATCACAAGAACCTTCTAATCACACACACGCGCGCGCACACATATATAAATATGTTCAAAAAATTTTAGCAATCGAAAGTATTTTTCTAATACAAGATGTTTTATAAACTTTTATTTTATTTTATTAACTGATTTGATATTTTATCTAATACAAAGATAAACTTCTATTACATACAAAGATAACATGATATGTAAGAGCAACTCCAATAGTTAGAGCTCCTTACAGGTTCTAATAAATAATTTAATAGTTAATTTTGTGATTTGAAAAGTTTAGAACCCTTGTTAGTGTAATTAAATTTTTCATGGTCCAATGGAAAAACTTTTGAGGTTCTTAATTTTTTTTTTTTTTTTTTAGAAGTTGAATTATTAAATTTAAATTTTACAAAACATAACACAATCCAATACTCTGAAAACAACACATGAATCCAGTGAATTGAATTCTAAGATGGATTATCTCGATACAAGGTGATGAAAATGATGATGTATATTACAGGTATTGCTAGTATGATTGTTCCAAAAAGAGCCTACAAATCGTCTACTACAACAACTGTTATACATGAGAATGAAATGTTTAAGATTTTCTTACCAGCAGCTGAATGAGCGAGAGCTAATATCAAACGCTGGATGTCTACTACAGAAAACCAATCTAATGGGGTGCCTCTCTTGAACGGCACTTTAACCTTGAAGCTTCCAGCTCTTGTTTTAGTGTCTCTATCTTACTGAGCAATGCTGCATTTTCCTAACCCAATAGACAGAAGAACTAATGAGCCACAAGCATCCAATATTATAACTTATAAGGATTGTGGATTTGAATTTATGATTGGGACACAGGTAAACAGAAGAACTAATGAGCCACAGGTAAACTAAACCTTCAACGATCCAGGGACACAGAGCCAACAAAATAACCATTTACAAGACTATAGGAATGCACTAACCACGAAAACAAATGCAAGTTGAGCAGAACATGGGTTTACATGTCACCACAGAGACAACCATAACTAGTACCATTCGAAGTCAATCCCTAAAGCAAAATAAAAATGAAAAAACCTTTCTCTACATGGAGGAGGAGCTTAGAGAAACAGTACCAGTGCCAGCTCTGAGTTACAGTTAGAAGCTTTCTCAGCTTCACAGTCAAACATTCTCCGCCATTCTGCAGATTCATCCATTGCTTCCCTATTCGCCAAATCAAACTGTCTCCTACACACCAGCGTGAACACTTACTTGATTAACCACCACTATACATCACCAACCATATAAACGCAGTTGAGCTCCAAAAGATCAAATCAAGGGAAAATGCAAATAAAAAGTCTGAAACTTTAACGAAACTGACGAACCCTTATCACCAAAAACCAATACTTGTAGCAAATACAACCCAGATTTGAGAAAAGAGAGGAGGAGAACCTTAAGCGTTCTGTGTCGTCAGAGGCAATTGAAAACATAAAGTCTGGAGCTTTAACGAAACTGACGAACCCTTATCACAGGAAACAAACCTCGTGGCTAGAGAGTCGACAATGTGTTTCTGAGAAGATGGTGGTGGCTTCTGTTTGTAGTATCGCATGAATTCCCGAGACCCAAGAGTCCTGGTTACTTTGTTCTCCCCTCTCCTGGTTACTTTGTTCAACCCATTCATCCTCACTCAGCCAAAAGAACATAACTTTTAACATCCCCATCAATGCAAATCAAAAACCGAATCATCAAACACACACAAAAAAACCGAATCATCAAACACGCAAATCAGCGACTCGTCTATCCTATCGCAGCCGAACTTTTCGATCACCTTCCCGTAATCGACATTACCGGAGACGACCCACGGAGTCACAGCTTGCGCCTCCTCCGATGATGACGATTCAGGCTCTTGTTTCTCCAACATCGACGAAGAGGAAGAGAAACAGAGAGAAAACATTAGCCAATAACAAAGAAGCACGTATAGGGTGCTTATCATTTCTAAAAGTGTCATATTAGACACCGTTCTCTTCTTTTAACTCATTTTTCATTTAATTTTTTTGGTTTTTTTCTTTAGGACCTGTTATTAAAGCCTCCGATGGAGGTGGTGTAACAGCTTAATGTTTATGCGGTACTAATGCATAAACTAAAGACCATTTGTTCTTCATTGTGATGTCTCATCTCAGCTGTGGGATATCGTTTTGACTCTTCTTGGCCAGCCGTACCGTTTCTCATGCTTTCTGATTGGCAAGCTCTCCTCTGCTTAATGCTTTCTCAGCCTTGCCAGGATTGTCTTCGATCCTTAAGAGACTCACGGTTCAGGTGGAGATATTTTATCATTTGGGAAGAAAAGAACAACATGCTGCGCAACAGCATCTCTGACACCACTCTTGCTATGTTTAGGAGGCTGGATAGAACTCTCCGTGACACTCTCTGAAAGTTCAGAGACACCCAAATTATAACTCACACACAAGAGATTTCAAGAACACTTTCTTGTATATTAGAAACCTTTTAAACAATCTCATAGATCTGTTTAATCTGATTTATGCTCAGTCACACACGACTAGCGACAGACCAGTTTCTAATCTAAATCACAAAGACCCAAGCTAAACATCTGTTACTTGATCTCTGTAGCCGACAAGAACAAACCTCTTGTTCTAGCTTTTTCTCACTTAACACTTGACCTAAAACTCTTTTAGATTATCTCATTAAGTAGACACGAAAAAGACAATATTCTATTTCCTAAAATCTTGCAAACTAGAAGATCTTCTTTGCTTCACGTTGAAGCAATATCTTCTATTTCCATAAGTTTGTGACACGTCATCACTCGTAACAAACTCTTCATACTATGTTACACAATCACCGCACTGTGTAACACACTCTTAGCTCAGCTCGAACACGCTCACAATCTTGAGCTTACATTCTCCCCCTTTTTATCTGAATGTGACACTCTACTCAACTTAGAACCAGCTGTCCTAACATCAACTAGATATCGCTGTCGCCAATAGCACAGGATCAGAGCCTGTCGTACGCACAGAACAAAGTCTTGCTAATGTAGTGCTGTTCTCAGTGAGTCAATACAAGCTCTTCTAGCCACCATCTCATGATCGCATCTCCCCCTGCATTATTGAATCACAGTCTCTCATTCTCCCCCTGTATTGAACAAATTTGAAATTCAAGAAACCAGAAACACAACATATTGATAAGCTTAAGAGTGTCAGATTACACAGCCATATTAATTCAAAAGAACATATGAAGCAACATCCAAGCAACATAGCAACATCGTAAACACTACAGACTTTCATTCACTCAGAAACTCTCACTACAGAGTTCCATTCGCTCAGAAACTCTCACTCTGATCACTGTCCTGCTCCATTACAACCTCCTCATCCCGTGAAGGCTGTTGTGTGTACTGCGGGTATTCTCCCCCTGAGTAGATGCACATTAAGATAAAACAAGATTAGAGACTCATAAAATTCAAGGAATGACTACAAGTATGACACCCTTACTCCTCAAGCGAATCCGAATGTTTTTCAGATCAGCTATGGTTCGCTCAATGTCAGCCAAAAGATCCACAGACCGAGCATCAGCACCCTGTCCTCGACCTGCCTTGATGTCTTTGACAACGAGCTTCGGATATCCTGTGTACTCATCATCTTCTTCAAAAGACAACACAGTTCATTGATAGTCAATGACTTGTTGAATCAGCGTAGGGAAGATGATCCTCCGAGACTTGTCAGTGTTAACGTTAGCTGAAAAACTGATGATCTGATCATAAACGGACTGACCAAAATCAAAACTCCTGTGATGATGAAGCATGTAGAGGAACTTGAGTCGCTCCTGATTCATTGAAGTGTAGTTAGTCGTAGGTATCCAGTTGGAGCACACGAGCTTGTAGAGCACCTGATTTGTCCGAGTTAGGTATTTGGAGCTCATGTCTTCCCAACGTTGCAATCGATTATCGGTCAGAAACGAGCACAACACGTCGATGTCAGCAGTCATGTAGTCAAGATCCTCTTCAAATCCCGGAATCAGATACAGATCATTGATCAGTGTAGGTGAGAAATCTACCATAGATCCATGAAGAAATACAGCAATGCCATCCTCTCTATTCTCAGCAGCTCTCAGATTCGCAATGAACTCTTTCACGACATTTGGGTGAAACAAATCGCAGTCAATTAGAGTATAGATCAGTCCGGACCTAACTACCACTCTTTTCACATCAGACAAGTTCTCATCATTCACATCTAACCTTTGTTGAATCACGAAGCCTCGGGGAGCCAACTTTTCATACCTTTCAGCTGCATTGCTTGTGACAAACCGACTCGAGACCGGTGTGATGTGCGAGCGAAGCAAATCGGGATTCTCCTGATTTCGTGCCTGGAAAGAGGCACGACTTGCTTGATAGCGTGGTTCCTTGGGTTGGAAAGCTTCAACCTCGTCATCAAAGGAAGAGGTAACTGCAGCAGGTGGTGACGATGGTGACGGTGTTGTTTCTCGGCGCTGCTTGCGGACTCGTTTTCGAGAAGATTCAGAGGGCTCAGCGGAGGAGGAAACCGGCGCAGATGTAACTTTCTCAGACAATAGAGAGCTTCTGCGGGAAGGTTGCATGTTTCGACTTTGGAGAGAAGAAGAGATGTGGCGGAAGCTGTTTTTGGGGGTGACACGGAAAACCCTAATTCCACTCAATTTAAAGCATTAGTCCCAAATCAAGTTCCATTTATTGAATTAAATAATCATAAATAAAACCCTGTGTGTAAAGCAATAAAACTGATGCGTTATACACACATGTAACCAGGAGCACAGACTTCACTTACAGTCGTATAAGAGCAGAGGAGTCATGTGAATTGTGATATGAGCAAGTCCCGTAACATAACCAGCATATACACATAGGCATCTATGAACATGATGCCTGCATCTCGGGGGTAAAGTCACCGAAGAACGATTTAGCCACACATCTAGCTACCAAAACTTTTATAAATGAAATCAATGAGTCAACCCAAGTCTGTAGCTATTTCTCAGCAGAGTAGCTGTCACAAACGAGATTCTGCTGTGTTCATTCAGTTAACCCCAACTCTGTTTTTCACACTCTTCTGTACAGTCTGGAAACACATGTTAGGTATCTTGTGCGTCTGCCTCTCCATCTTCACAAACAACCACGTTTCATCAGTTCACAAGCAATGAATACACAACTTCATTGTTAGGAAAGAGATGGAATCCAGAGACAGAGTGGAGTGACACCCTGCTCCGAAACATTTATCCCAAGAGATTGGTAACATGCCTGCCTAGTCAGGACAGTGATCGAGATTAGAGGCAAAGTGGGGTAACACCCAGCTCCATCACGAGTATCTATCATTCCAGGCCTTGTTCACGATTGATTTCTTTGTTGAGTAACACACCTCTTTCATGAGACTGCACACGAGTCTTATTTCTTGACCTTTTCGTGTGACACACGTTTATCCTTATGTAACACTCACCCTCTTATGTGTTTCCTCATTCAATCCAGGCAGTGATCAATACCTCAAACGTGAAATGGGGTAACATCTCAGTTCAAGGTGAGTGCCCTTCACCAGTGAATCAGAAAAGAGAGTTAAACAGAGTCAGATAAACGAACTTACACAGCGGAACTTGTTGACTCAAGGTGTTAGTGGGGGAGTAGCATCGACGTACAGAGTCAATCAAAAACTTATAGTTACTCTTCCCCCTTCTTCAGGTCTTAATCAGAGTTCCATGATTCCCAACGCCTTTCTAAGACCAAGAAAGGTGTTGTAATCCAATGGTTTGGTAAAGAGATCAGCAAGTTGTTTCTCTGTTGGTACATGCTCTAAAATCACAATCCTCATTTCCACCAACTCTCTCACAAAGTGATGTCTTATATCCACGTGTTTAGTACGTGAATGCTGAACTGGATTTTTAGAGAGATTTATAGCACTCATGTTAGCACAATGAACAAGCATGGAAGAAGAGATGATACCGTAGTCAAAAAGCATTTGTCGCATCCAAAGGAGTTGAGTGCAACAGCTACCTAGTGCAATGTATTCAGCTTCTGCTGTGGATAGAGAAACACAGTTTTGTTTCTTGCTATGCCATGAGACCACGTTGTTTCCCAAGAAAAAGCAACCACCCGATGTGCTGTGTCTGTCATCTAAGCAACCTGCCCAATCAGCATCACAAAAACCTGCAAGATTCACATTAGTCTCAAATGTATAATGAAGACCAAAGTCAAGGGCACCTTTCACGTATTTGATAATACGCTTTACTGCATTCATGTGAGACTCTTTTGGTTTAGCTTGATAGCGAGCACAAATCCCCACACTGAGGCACAGATAAGGACGACTTGCCGTGAGGTAAAGAAGACTTCCAATCATGGCTTGGTAGAGTTTCTCATCAACTGATTTCCCATCGCTATCTCTGGAAAGTTTGGTTGTTGTGCTCATAGGAGTTTTTGCAGTCTTACTTGTCTGAATTCCAAATCGCTTGATGATATTTTTGGCATAGGTACTCTGTGACACTGTGATTCCATCGGTTAGTTGTTTGATCTGAAGTCCAAGGAAATAGCTCAGTTCACCAACCATACTCATTTCAAATTCCTTTGTCATAGTCTTCACGAAGTCATCAACCATTTGCTTAGACGTTCCTCCGAAAATGATATCATCCACGTAAACTTGAATGATCAGCATGTCATCTCCATTTTCTCCGATGAACAGTGTCTTGTCCACACCACCTCTTTGAAAACCAGCTTGTAACAGGAACTCCGTCAAACGGTCATACCAAGCTCGTGGAGCTTGTTTCAACCCATAGAGAGCTTTCTTGAGTTTGTAAACGTGATCCGGAAAATGTGGATCCTCAAACCCTTTTGGTTGTGTTACGTAGACTTCTTCTTGTAATACACTGTTTAGGAAGGCACTCTTGACAACCATCTGATAGAGTTTGATTCTCAGATTGCACGCCATTCCAAACAGTAGTCGTATTGATTCAAGTCGTGCAACTGGAGCAAAGGTTTCATCAAAGTCTACTCCTTCGATCAGAGAGTATCCCTGTCCAACTAACCGCGATTTGTTTCGAATGATATTCCCTTCCTCATCAGTCTTGTTCTTGTGAATCCACTTGGTTCCAATGATGTTTACATTCTTTGGTCTTGGTACCAGTTCCCACACTTGAAGTCGTTCAAACTGTTCAAGTTCCAGGTGCATCGATTCAGTCCAGAATTCATCATCCAATGCCTCCTGAATGTTCTTAGGCTCAATAAGTGACACAAAGCATTCCACTTCATTCATCTTCACCATGAAACACGCCAACTTTAACATCTCTTTGAAGTCGATTTGTTTCTTTCTTGTAAGTCTTTCATCAAACAGTCCCCCAATCACATCTGAAGAGGAGTGGTTTTTGTGTACTTTTCCTTGATTAAGATCGACCTTGGTCATCTCAGGTTCATCGTCTTCTTCAGACTCCTCTTTCACTTCATTCTCAGCTTCATTCTCAGCTTGTCTTGAGGAACTTGGCGTGACACCGTCTATTCTCTGTGTTACACGAGCCTCATAGAATCCAATGCTATCGTCAAAGACTACGTTAACATTGTCGCCTACAAACTTTGTACGCTGATTAAACACACGGTAGGCTGAACTGTTCACTGAGTATCCCAGAAACATCCCTACGTCACTTCTTGCTTCAAATTTTCCCAGATGTTCTTTGTCATTCAGAATGTAGCACAAGCATCCAAACACATGCATGTGACTCAGGTTCGGTGTTTTACCTTTGAGAATTTCATAGGGAGTAGTCTTCGTCTTTGGCTTGACATAGACCCGATTTATCACATAGCACGCAGTGTTGATTGCTTCCGCCCAGAACCCGGATGGAACACTGTTTCCACACAACATTGCTCTAGCCATTTCTTGCAATGTTCTATTCTTTCTTTCCACAACCCCATTTTGTTGAGGAGTTCTTGGAGCGGCATACTGATGACGGATACCTTGACTGTGACAGAACTTGTCAAACTGCTCATTCTGAAACTCACCGCCATGATCGCTCTTGATCTGAATGATTCCTCCTTTATCCTGTTTGAGCTGAAGAGCAAGGATTCTGAAACTCTCAAGGGCATCAGACTTGTTGGGTAAGAAGTCCACCCATGTATACCTGGAAAAATCATCGACCAATACAAAAATATATCGCTTACCCGCAATGCTTTCAGGAGTTATAGGACCCATGAGATCCATATGAACCAGTTCCAATATCCGTGTAGATCTGATCTCTGAAATTTGTTTGTGTTGTACCTTGACTTGCTTTCCTTGACAGCATGCTCCACATACTGTCTCTGTTTGTTTCTCCAAATGAGGGACACCTCTTACTACTTCAGCATTTACGAGTCTGAAGAGTCCATTTGTGTTCATGTGACCCAGTTTCTTGTGCCAGAGATCAAGTTTGGATTCAGCAGCTGCAAAACACACGTAGGAAGGTCTCCAAAGATAGCAGTTGTTTCCGGAACGAATACCCCTTAGCACGACATTGTTTCTTGCGTCAACGGCATGACATTCCTTGCTGTTGAAGATAACCTCTAATCCCTCATCACAAAGTTGACTCACACTGATCAGATTTGCCTTAAGACCCTCAACAAAGTAAACATTTGAGAGTTTAGGCACATCAGGTTTGGAGGTTATTCCAATTGCACGGATTTTGCCTTTTCCACCATCTCCAAAAGTAACTTTTCCACCTCTGATGAGCTCGAGTTTCTCAAGGTAGTCTTCATTTCCAGTCATATGCTTTGAGCAACCACTATCAAAATACCATGGAAGTTGCGATTATGATGCTTCTTCAGCAGAGGTATAAGCAACATTACTCACGATCTCTGTGTCTACTTGCACTCGCACCAGGTTGCAAACTAGATCATGTTCTGCTTCCGTGTGTGACTTAACAGAACTGGTGTTTATCTTAGAATGAGTATTCTCTTTGAAGTTCGGATACAGATCACGTTTGGCAATCCATACACAACCGTAAGCAGTTGGTTCGGTGAAGCACAGGTTCAACCTCCATGCTCTCTCATACTGATGTCTTCGAAAGTAACAGAATCTGGCGTTGTGTCCTCGTTTCCCACAGAAATGACATCCGTTTCCAAGTCTTCTTGGTTTAGGAAAGACATTCTTGTTTCTTTCAATAGGGACTCCTTTCTCTTCAGGTTTCTTTTCTTCATTAGGAGATTCTTTCACAAACTTCGTTTCAGTATCCTTTGAGGTAGATCCTTTATATCCCAAACCGGTGTTGAGACTCGGGCACTGTCCCAATGTAAGTATGTGATCAAGAGTTGCAGTACCAGATGAGAGCATGCAGACCTTCTTGTGATTTTCAGTTAGTTGACTTTCAAGTAGCCTGCTTCGATCAGTCTCTGCGGCTAAGAGATCACTCAATCTTTGTACGTGTGCTTCAGCTTCTTTACGAACTCGTTCCTGTTCTGTCATTGCTCTCTTTAGTGCAAGAACTTCTTGATCTGACTCTCGGTCAATTGAGTAAGTTTTTGTCTTAGTGGTAGGTTGGTCAAGTTCCAGTATGTTGATCTGAGCTTTCATCATTGCTTTCTCCTTCAGAAGCTCGAGGTTCTCATGACTGAGATCAGAGAATTTGTCAAACAGAGTCTTGTACTCAGTTTCAAGATCTTGTTCAAGATCATCATCCCCATCGCTGCCAGCATCAATTACCATTCCACTTTCTCGACCAACTAGAGCCATGAAGTTCAGGTGCAGCTCACTTTCTTCATTCTCGCTTTCAGATTCAGTGTCACTGAAACAGATGAGAGACTTCTCTTTCTTGAGAATGCTAGGACACTCCCTGCGTGTATGCCCAATTCCTTTACACTCAATACATTTTTGCTCTTTTCTCTTAGCAAGGGGACACTCGCTCCTGAAGTGCCCGTAACCTTCACACTCATGACACTTCTTTGTGTTCTTGCTAGAATCATGCTTTGAGTGCTGAGAGCTACTCCTTTCATAATCATCCTTTTGGTAGCGTCCATTGAATCTACCACCACCTTTCTCCATACGCTTGACAAACTTGTTGAAGTTTCGTGTCATTAGACTCAGGTTTTCTTCAATCTTAGTAACTCGACCATCATCCTTAGACTCGGCTGTGAAAGCAATGCTCTTCTGATTAATAGATTGTCGGTCGTTTTTCTCAAGATCATGCACTTTCAAAATGTCAGAGAGTTGATCAAACTTCATCTCATATATGTCTACAGCCAGTGTAAGTACAACTTTATAAGCTTCAAACCGTGGAGGTAAACACCTTAGCAGTTTCTTTACCAGATCCTTTTCTTCATACTTCTTTCCAAGGACAGACGCTTCACTTGCCAATTCACTGATCTTGCATATGAATCCATCAATTGGCTCATCGTCACTCATTCTCAGGTTTTCAAACTTAGAGGCTAGATGATCAAGACGTGTCCTTCTCACACTGGTATTCCCTTCAAAGTGATTTATGAGCGTATCCCACGCTTGCTTGGCAGATTCGCATCCTTGTATGATCTTGAACTGCTCAACATCTACTGATGAGAATATGACAGTTAAAGCTTTTGAGTTGAATTTAGACGCCTTCTTCTCACCATCAGTCCACTGGTCTTTAGGTTTTGGACCTACAGACTTATCTTCCAAGACAACAGTAGGAGCACTCCAACCATCTTCTACAGATGTCCAGGCATCTTCATCAACCCCTCTGATGATGTGTTGCATCCTTACTTTCCAGTGACCAAAGTTGGTACTGTCCAGCATGATAGTCTTATGAATGTGTAAAAGTTCCTTCATGGTGTCCATGAAATCCGCAGGATCCCAACCTGTAAGTAGTACTTGATACCACAGAGGTTTCCCGTTCTGATACCAATTGAAAGTTCAGAGACACCCAAATTATAACTCACACACAAGAGATTTCAAGAACATTTTCTTGTATATTAGAAACCTTTTAAACAATCTCCTAGATCTGTTTAATCTGATTTATGCTATGTCACACACGACTAGCGACAGATCAGTTTCTAATCTAAATCACAAAGACCCAAGCTAAACACCTGTTACTTGATCTCTGTAGCCGACAAGAACAAACCTCTTGTTCTAGCTTTTTCTCACTTAACGCTTGACCTAAAACTCTCTTAGATTATCTCATTAAGTAGACACGAAAAAAACAATATTCTATTTCCTAAAATCTTGCAAACTAGAAGATCTTCTTTGTTTCACGTTCAAGCAATATCTTCTATTTCCATAAGTTTATGACACGTCATCACTCGTAACAAACTCGTCATACGGTGTTACACAATCACTGCAATGTGTAACACACTCTTAGCTCAGCTCGAACACGCTCACAATCTTGAGCTTACACTCTCCTTGCACGTTTATTCCCATAAACGGTGTCTCACTGGTTTCCGCTCATAGTTTCATCAGGATTTTATTTTATATTTTCGGAATATTTATAGACTTTATAGTACTTCTCAAACGCTTGTAACTAAAGTCTTGTTCTTTCTTTTTTGGAATAGTATTTACATTTATACAAAAAAACGTTAACATGATAAGGCTTCTAGATCTTATGCTATTTGTGACACAATTCCATAACAACAAAAAACAAATAAACTACTAATTTACTATGCGCCTTTATTTGAGACAGCAAAATTCTGTCTTTGACCAATAATCCCCATAGTATTTTCTCCTTTTGTTTATTCTGCCCTTTCCTCAAATAATTGTATACAGATAAAAAAGAAACGACTTATATTTGTTCTTTGCCGACAATTTTTATTTCTTTTTTTATGTGTTCGTCAAAAAGATTCATGCCAAAACAGATTTACTAAGTTTTGCTGATCAGAAAATTAAACGAAAACGTTACAATTAGTCGATAAACAACAGCAGATGAGAACAAAACATTCTCTACACTGGCACCAACTTAATAATAAACGAGACAAGCTTCATCTATAGTTACTCTCGATTCAGACCATTTGATAATTCATCTTAGTCCTCAGGCTTTGGAGGGAGATTAAGATCCAAATCCAATAACACACGTGACCGTCTCTCCGGACTACGATCCATCACCACAGACGACGAGTCCGATTCACTCCTCGTCGACTCTTCATCGAACAAGATCATCCCAGGCTTGACCTGAACCTTCGGGAAAGGGAGTTTCGAACCGACGGATCCGAGATTGAGGTCCGGAATCGACGATGATTCGACGGTGCTGCTTTGCGTCGGGCTCTCGTTGTTGTCGACCATGTAGGTATAAGGGAAATTGGTTTTCGCTTTAGCGCCGCGGAAACGAAGAGCAGCTCTGTCGTAGGCACGAGCGGCTGCTTCTGGAGTGTCGAACGTTCCGAGCCAGACACGTGTCTTCTTGTGCGGATCTCTGATCTCGGCGGCGTAACGACCCCATGGCCTCTTTCTCACTCCTCTGTAACGGGTTTCTTTGATTCCGCCGTCTCCGCCGTTGGTGTTAACTACCGCCGTTTTAACTGTCGGCGCCATATAGAGAGAGAGGAGAGATTCAAGAGGTTGGTGTGTTTGTGTGGTGGTTTGAGAATAAAGAGAGAGAGAGAGAGATTTGTATTTATAAACAAAAAATAGGAACCGCGGTTTTGACTGAGGGGCGGCTGAGTGGTAGTATCGTAATTATGGATTGAGTTGCGTGGCATCTTTGTTTTTGTCTCCACGACACGGACGGGGAAAGTGAGTGAAGAAGCTTTTTTTCTCTCTTCAACACTTTTCTTTCTTGCCTTTTTAGTGGTTTTTTCTTTAATGATATTAACCAAACTATAAAGCGCGGATATTTTTTTTACAAAATCTAATTACAATATCAATAGATTGTAACATTATATATGAGTAATGTTTAAACATTTTTATTTTAGTGTCTTTTATAATTATATAATTATATTATTTTATATTAATATTACATAAGAAAATTATCTAAAATATTACATAATTTTGTTTTTAATTATTTTAGCCTGTTTCATTACGAATTTTAAATAAAATATCTTTAATTTTCTTGTTAAATCTGTGATATATAGTTATTTGATAATTTTTTAATTATAAACTTATATGATGTTAATTTGTTGACTCTAACATTTTATTTGTATAAAACTATCTGATGTCAAATTAAACCCAACATATTCTCAAATATATAATTATATGTTCTTAACAATAAAAAATTAACAATAAAAATCTAATATTTATTAATTTTAAGGGAATGCAAACATTTTATTTATGAAAATACGAAAAATAATCTATTAATTTAATTAACAACATAATCTGCATTTTCCACCAACTTATGTATTCCTCCATGTCTTTCATCCTTGTGTTTATATAATCAATTTGGGAAAAATACAAGATCAGTTATTATATATATACAGTTCTTAAAGATAATATATCTTTTCTTATTAAAACTAAAGCAAATTCTTATTTGAATATAGCTAGTTATTAAATATATTTAGTTATTAAAAAATAGTATATATTTTCTTATTGAAATTACAGCAAATTCAGTTTGTTACTTAAACTCGAGATATACATTATAATATATTATTTTAAAAGGATACCACTAAATTATTACTTTCTACAAACTTTAATTTTAATCAGTTGATGAAAACTATTATATCTTGAGTTTTTTCATTATTATCCTTTTGTTTGTAAACAAATAATTCAGAATAATATCTTAATTATATTATTAATAGACCAGGTGTCATGAGAAAAAAAATCTTCATGAGAAAAAAAATCAACTTTGTTATAAGTATGTCCTTCTTAAATCATATTTTCATTAATTTTTAGTTATTTAAAATATATTAAAAGAGGTAAATATAGCGTTAATGTTAAATGTTATACTATTCGGTATGCTTATCTGAGTGTAAATGTGGCTTACGAGAGGATAATATTGTAGCATAATTAATGAATAATCTGGGTGTAAATGTGTGGCTTTTAAGTTGGAATATCTTTTTTTTTTTTTATAACCGTAGTGTGATCCCAAAAATTTTCTAAGTCTAAGGACTAATCACTACGAGATCCGCAGGATCCGTGATTTTTTATCATTTAAGATGCTCCGGGTGGTCAAGGAAAATCGAATCCAGGACGGTACTCACAGATGTGAGCCTTTTACCACCAGGCCTTACCACCAGGCCAAGACTAAGTTAGAATATCTCTAAAACAAAACACCAACTTTACGATTAAAACAAAAGACAATTAGGTGGAATGGATCGTATCTGAGTATTTCAAGCTGCATCTAAAAAAGGGATTTATAGTAGTATTCTAATTATGATCAAAATTCAAAATTCATCACATCTATAACAAACAAATTATGATTAAAATCTTTGACATAACGTCCAAATTTTCTTAAAACAAACCGAGCCAGTAATGCAAACAGTCAAATTGGTGTCACATGCGGTTACGGATGCTCGAGTACACAGCCTTTACACATGATAAATGGTAAAATAACAAACCATGCTTAAAAACACAAATCTATTTCTGTCCTAAAACTTGATTACTTAATCATGTGTTGATTAAAAAGCACATTATGAAAAAATAAAAAATCAAAAAATGTACACATTGTATAGACCAGAGAGCATGAAGATCAGTTTGAAACCGAAGACACAGGACTGTAAAACTGTCGGAGAACAAACACTGACGGAAAACATACAGTATTTTTATATATAGCTATCGTAGTATATAATAATAACAATGTTAATTAAAAATTGGGGTTTAAGAGAAAGTCTTGAAATTGTGTTGCGGGTTTCCTGGCTTTCCCACCGTCCCAGATGTTAATCCCACATTGCTTTCAAAGTTTGAAAGATTCGTCCGCTCATGATTTCACAATAGACCCCACATATACTCGATCTGTTTCATATTAAGTGTCAATTTAGTTCATTTTTCTTGTTTTACAAAGAGTGTCATTCCATAATACCAATACAATTTATATAACTTTTTAGTTGAAAATTAATTGCAAAATACATTGATTTTATAAATAAATCGATTTATCTAAAATACTATTAGTTATATATATGATATTAATTAAAATATAAATGCATTTTAATAAGTTCTTTAATATGTGTGAAAAGTGTCTAAGTGACACTCTTTGTCAAATGGTGGGAGTATTAGATGTACTCGGTCGGTCTTCTTAAACACTGATTTTTCCTTTTTCGGGATAAATAATTTGTTTCACAATTTTTGTAGCAAAAATAGTATTACCAAACTGATATCCGATACAATCAACGTTATCGACGTAACTGTTGATCAATATATAAGCAACACATATATCAATTTGATGAATAAATTACGTATAATTGTTGATAACTGAGTTGTTGTTTTTTTCTTTTGATATACTTTATCGTGTGATCACATCAGCTCCGCTATAAAAACATTTAGTGCTGCAGTGTTAATTTTGCTCTGAAGAATAACCACACTAACTAATTTGTGTTTGAATTTTTTCCAAATAATGTCTGGGGTAACCGAATTGCTTATTACAGGACGACCGAATAAACTGTATGCATCAAAGTCCAAATACAAACTTTCCACATAGCTGTGATGATTTTATCTCAATGGAAGGAAATTTTTTACCACATTCACACATCTTACATACCACTTGACCACAACATGCGGACATACTATTATGATAACTGAATTACTTAAATATATTAATTGTTCATTTCATTTAACACAGACGAAAGTAGCTGCTATCCGACCTTTGTCATTCGCCTGAATTTTATTTTTTTGCAACAGCTGTAGCGTAGCTTGCTCCCACAAGCATGTTAGAAACCTCAAATTGGATAATGCAGTTTCCTAGTAATTTTAATTTATATTGTTGTAAGGTTCTTAAATCTACCTTCAAGCTAACATCTAACTCTATGGCTCCAGGGAAACTCTCAAATCTTTACTGGCAAATCTCAACTATATTTTTTCACAAAAACAATCCTCCACTATTAAGCGTCTAAAATGCAATTGAGCACCATGCATACAAGTCACTCTCGCTATATGTTGAATCATTTTATACATGCATGTCATATATATAAATAAATAAATAAATAAATAAATAAATATATATATATATATATATATATATATATATATATATATATTTATATATTTATTTAATACATAAAAGTAATATTAATTTACAACTATTTGTGTTTGAGAACCTGTGGCAAACAAATCACTTTTCACAAAACAAGTTTTATAGATTTTGAAACCCTAGATATATTATATTAAAGTTTTTAAGTCAGTCATTCATCCATAGACGGATAGACCCACCTTATACGCGGTCATGATGCATCAATATCAGGATTTGTTTTTATTCATTTGGGTCACGAACTATTCCGAAACGGACATGTACTTACGTCTTACGCCTTACGCGTTACTTGTTTTTTAGTCAGAAATGTTTTTGGATCAAAAGTCAGAACTTCTAATGATAGTTGTTTAAATGTGTAACGGAGAAATTGAACACTGGAATATAATTATACGAGTAAAACAAAACAGTGGGTTGATGCATGAATGAAACTCACATCACAATTTTGATAAAAGTATCTTAAGAAATTTTTGGTTAAATATCTTAAGAAATTTTAATTATAAAGGTCAATTGATTATTGGAACGTGCCGAGAAAAATAACAACGAAGACTTTAGATTTTCATGATGGTCAAGATGGGGGACACTGGAGACATTTTGGATCAAAGCATGTCCCTCGTTGACCAAGTCTATTATTCGTCGCGTATCATATGGCAATCTAAAAAATCAATGAAATCATATGTTAAAAAAATATTGTGTTTTCTGGTACTAATAAAATAAGTCTAATTCGTGTTTATTTTCAAATAAATATACAGCCATCTTAGATTAAGGACAGCCACATGTTCACTTGAATGGATCATAGGACGGGCCTTAATATATATAATATAAGTAATGTTGCCTAAAATTAGTTAGTGGATGTAGTTCAAACCTCTTTATTAATAGTTAATAATCAAACTGATTTTACTAAGATCGGTACAAAACTCTTTACAAACGAAAAGCATAATATCTAACTTTATATTTCTATCATGAGATTCATGCATTAGTTTATACTCGGGAAGGAGATTTCAAAATTACCAACTCGTCGAGCTTAGGGACTTCCGGCGGACATAATGATCATTGATCAACAGCTTACTAAGATTTTGATTGTTTTTAAACAAAATATTTGTTAATCTGCGTTTTTGTTTAATAGTTCTAACTAACAAGAAAAGTTATTAATTCTTTACCACAACTAAGTTATATAAGATTAGAAAATTTTCACTATGGTTACATTTATCATTTTCGAAATAATTAAATTTAATTAAAATTTAAAACAAATAAAACATCTTTAAAATATTGTATTTTAAAATAAACTAATAAATATTGATATGCTTTAAATCTGATATTTTTAGAAAAAATGTTAGTTTCACAACAGATAACAAAGGTGTAAACTATACAACGTTTTGTAAAAGAGATTAGCTAATACAATATTTTTTAAAGGATTAGGATAATACAATATTGTGCTAGCTGGTGTAAGATATGCAACATCCTACAAAATGTGTAAGCTAATGCGATAATATTACGTTAGGTTTTAGCTTCAAAGAAATTGGTAGAAGGTGCATTTTTGAGAAAAACATAGAGATGAAAATTCAGACCTGCTCCGGCGTCGTCCGGCGCGTTCGCGCGCGTCCGGCCGCCGGAGGCTTCCCTCCTCCTTGCTCTGTTTTCCACTTTGCTTCCCGGTCACTCCCCTCCGCTGTTGCTTTGTTTCGGGCTCTGGTCAAGCGTCTCTTGTTGATTCCGGTGACCGCTCGCGAGATTCGTCGGAGTTTGCTATCGATTCATCTTGTGTTGGAATCAAGACGCGGTGGTGTGTAGTGGATTTGGCCATGGAGTTTTTTTTTTTTTTTTTTTTTTTTTTTCGTGGCTGAGAGAGAGGATTGTGTTTTCTGAATTTCTTTTAAATTACGAACCCGCACTTTACTGTGTTAGTAAGTACTGCCGTGTCTACAGGTCTAATTTAAGGGGTCAAAGAGATGTTTCACTTTGCGAGACCATTTCTAGTGTTTGAGAGGATCGAAAGGAGATATATGTTATTCTGGAGCTTTTGCTTCAGTGATGGTCGATTGCCGCTGATTTGCTCGTGTTAATGTTGGATTTGGAGTGGTTTTTATCTAGTTACCGGCTGTTGAATAAGACGTAGTCGGAAAGCTTTCTTAGGCTTTGCCTTAGGGTGATGGTATGTTGGTGCGTATGAGGCGCGTGGAGAACTCTTTCAAGGTCCAATGGCGAGACTTAGTTGGGATTGAAGGGTGTTTACAGCGACGGTTAAAGATTCTAACCTCTTTTAGTTCAGTTATATGTATTGGTGATGTTCGTGTGCTTCCAGTCCTCCTTGTTACTCTTTTCTACTGGTGTTAGTGGTTGATGAGGTCTCGCTAGGTAAGTTCATCTTCGAGTGCATGGTTGAGCATTCCTTGCTGAAGCTTGGTTTTCACTCTTGTGCCTTTTGTCTCCTTTTTCTTGGTTATATATTAGCTTTAAGGGTGTGAGTTATGTTTATCTTTTGGCTCCGGGTGGTTTTTGTTACCTCGCCGGCTCTTGGCTTCGGGTGGTACTTGTTACCTCGCCGACTTTTGGCTTCAGACATTGTCGTTATTGTATGCGTGTAACCGAATGTTTGATATAATCTTAATCTACTAGATGACAAAAAAGAAATTGGTAGAAGGTGTAAGCTATAAGCCTATATGCAACCGTCAACAGA
Source organism: Brassica napus (assembly GCF_020379485.1). Taxonomy (NCBI): domain Eukaryota; kingdom Viridiplantae; phylum Streptophyta; class Magnoliopsida; order Brassicales; family Brassicaceae; genus Brassica; species Brassica napus. The sequence continues at coordinate 21,852,049 of NC_063450.1, read as the reverse complement.
ATGCATGAGGTGTAAATTATTCAACAAACTACAAAAGTGTAAACTACTCTGCTGGTTACTGAATCCTACATGAGACACTGATGTTAGTTTAAGGGACACTGATGTTAGTTTAAGGAAAAGTGATTGCTGAATAGATGAATTATTGACCATTACATGGCTAACCATGCAAACTAAACAAATGTATAGTTAGCTGTATGAAGTATATATTATGTATGACAACATCCCTTAACTTTATGATGTTACGTAGTTAACGTCACGAATTTAATTTCACTCATTCAAAAAATGATGTGTATATCAGAGACCGTTTAAATATTTCGTTTCATCTATTAAAATGTGACATAACTGACGGTAATCTATCTAAATTAGATTTTGACCCATGTTTTAAAAGTGTAAGAATATTTTTAACAAAATCTAATTTACAAAATCTAATTTACAAAATCTAATTTATAAAATCAATATGTTTTATAAATTTTGATAAGTAGTGTTTTAATATTTTTATTTTAGTGTATCTGAAAACAATATAAATATATTATTTTTATTTATATTAAATATAAGTTATATAAGATATTATTTAATTTAGTTTTTTAATTCTTTTAATCTGTTTTGGTATGAACTTTTAATAAAATTTCTGTAATTCGTTTGATTAATTGTCTGATATATACTTATTTGATAAAAAAAAATTTTATAAAATTTTTTTGATGTCAATTCATTGACTCTAACATTTTATTTGTTTAATATTAAATTATTAAGTTAATGAATTATTTTATATATATTTTCATAAACAAAAATTCCATTCATTTAAATAAAAATAATACAATCATATAGTTTTAAAATACACTAAAATAAAATGTTAAAACACTACTTATCAAAAAATGTTAAAACATATTGATTTTGTAAATTAGATTTTGTTAAAAATATTCTTACGGTTTTAAAATGTGGGTCAAAATCTAATTTTAGTTAAATTATAGTTGGAACAGTCATATTTTAATTGTTGAAATAAGATATTTAAACGATATCTGACATCCACATCAGTTTTTGGATGAATGAAAATTAAACTCGTGATGTTAATTACATAACATCATAAAGTTGAAGGATGTGCATAGCATATACTTCTTGTGGCTAGGTATATAGGTATACATTAGTTTAGTTTGCATGGTTAGCCATGTGATGACTAGTACTTCATGTAAGTCAATAATCATTTTTCCTTAGTTTAAAACTGATGTTAGTTTAAGTTAAACCTGAAAAACGTGAAAACAAATAGCACTACAGTGGTAGACCTAGTGGTCGTACCCTGCTATGCTACATTCTCGAGTTCCATTCCTTGCTGGTGCAGTGAGCTTTGAGGATTCAGGTTTCAGCGTTGGTTGGGGTCCTTCGCAAATCGCAACTCATGAGCCATGAGTCATGACTGAGTTATATTTCAGCTATACCAAAAGAATAAGAAAAATGTGAAAACAAATCAAATCCCTAAGTCAGAAGAAAATGTGGGCCTTAGCAACTCCTGGGCTTGTGCTATGTCTTACGTCCTAAAGAATCCATACAAGAGTTTAATTGTAACCAACGTGATTTCGTTTCCAATGGTATAAAGTATGAAATAAAATATAAACAGCAAAAGTACATGCAAATCTCATGATCTTTTTCATTCGTATGACGTGATAGCCAAAAACACTATTGAGTCCTCAGACGCTCTCTTTTAATTACATTATACCTTATGTAAAACAAGTTAAAGTCATTATTATACAAAATAAAGAAATATTAAAACAACGCACGGGCTGTATTCCTCTATCTAATCAGGTTTTAAATATCTCAAAAAGGTAGGAACATCATGCACATCCTAAGAATCTTGATTATGGTTCCTCATGTTTCTAGCATGTCTAAGTTTCTCATAACTACCCTCGTTGGCTCGTTATCATCATCATCTCGACCGTAATGGCAAAATCCTCTTTTTCTACTTCCAAATCTTCTTCTCAAGATATCAATTCTTCCTATAAGGTGAAATCCAATAGATTTCTACCAAAGTTGTACGGAGATTACGGGTTTTGGAACCCTAGCCCGGTTTACGGAGGAGGTTTTCCTTATCCTGGACCAGTGCCTCATGGAAGTCTAGGTTCGCAACAGAGACATAAGAAGCTAAAATAAACCTGGAAGTTATGATGGATATGATCTTCAACTTTGCTACTTACGGGTGTGTTCCATAAATAAGGTAGTCTAAGGAATGCATACATACGTCATATGAATAATGTATTCATTCGTGTTTTGTAGTAGATATATACAAAGTAATTAGTTATGTACACATTTTGTTCCATTCTCTAGAAAATCTATGTAGTGTAATAATATTCCTAAGAGTATATTAGCAATCAACATAATATGAAATATCTTCATTAAAAATTAAATGTGTACAATGTTCACTATATATACATGTGTATAATTAACTACTTTAACCTCTACTCTAGCTACTTATTTTACAATTGTGTGTTATATACACTAATAGTCTCCCTCAAGATGGCGTTAGAAGCTGATGAAAACCCATCTTGGACATAAATTTATGAAACAGAGTAGGGTAGAGTGGCTTAGTGAACGGATCGGCTAGTTGGTTCTCCGATCTCACATGAGGCGTTTTGATCTGACCAGTCACCAACCGTTCTCGAACTGAATGACAATCTCGCTCTATGTGTTTGGTCCGCTCATGAAAAACAGGATTCTTGGCTATGTGTAGAGCTCCAGTACTGTCACAATAAAGTACCGGTACCGTAGGAGCAAAGACCTCCAAGTCATAACCATCCGAGATAACCAGATGACTTCCTTAGTAGTGTAAGCCATCGATCTGTATTCAGCCTCGGCTGATGAATGAGAAAGAATGTCTTGCTTCTTTGATTTCCAAGAAACCAAAGAGTTGCCAATGAATATGCAGAACTTGAGATAGATCTTCTAGATCAGGACATTGTGACCAATCTGAATCACATAATTCCTTAACCTGAAAGTCATCATCAACATGATATAAAAGAGCTTAACCAATTGTTCCTTTGAGGTAATGAAGAATCTTGTGAGCCGCCTTAAGATGAGGAAGACGAGGAGCTGAAGAAAATTGACATAGCTTATGAACCGCAAAGCATATGTCCAAGACGCGTGATAGTAAGATATGACAACTTCCCGATTAAGCTTCGATAACCTTCAGCATTAGGAATGAGCTCACCATCTTCAGAAGAAAGTTTGATGCTGGGATCCATTGGAATCAGAGAAGGACGACAATCAAGAAGACCAACATCAATCAGCAAATCAAGAATATACTTGTGATGACATAAAGAGATTCCAGAAGCAGAACGAGCAATTTCAATGCCCAAGAAATATTTCAGAATTCCTATATCACGAAGCTTGAAACAAGCAGAAAGTTGAGCAATCATGGTAGAGATAGAAGCTTCGAAGTTACTGGCAATGAGAATATCGTCTACATAGACAATAACCAGAAGAAACTTCTCACCAGAATGAGACCAAAACAGAGTGTGGTCACCATTGATCTTTTCAAAACCCATATTCAGAAGGGTTGTTGAAAATTTTAGAAACCACTGTCTGGATGCCTGTTTAAGACCGTAAATAGACTTCTTGAGCCTCAATGCTGCATTCTGTGGCAGATTGTCCCCCTTTCTTTCTGCATAACCTTGAGGAATATCCATATAAATCTCTTCTGATAAATCTCCATTCAGAAAGGCATTAGAGATGTCTAACTTATGAAGAAACCACTTCTTCTTAGTAGCTAGGGCAAATAACATCTTGATCGTTACCATCTTAGCAACTGGAGAAAATGTGTCAACGAAATCTACACCTTCTCGTTGTGTGTAACCCTTGGCCACCAAACGACCTTTAGGACGCTCAACTGTTCCATCCGCATTCAGTTTGAGCTTGAAAAGCCAACGACATCCAATAGTCTTCTTGCCCTCAGGTAAAGAACAAACTGGCCAAGTATCAAGGTTCTCTAAAGACTCAAACTCGTCGTCCACAGCTTTACACCAGATTTTGGACTTCTTTGCCTCATTGAAAGTGGAAGGAGCAGTAAGCATAGAAACAGAAGAGTTGATGAATGAAAAATAAGAAGAAGAGAGTTTATCATAAGAAACAAAATCAGAAAGAGGATAGATAGAATGAACAGAATTGCACAGAAAGTCTTGCAGATAAGAAGGTCTTTTCTTGACACGAGATGTAGTTGCAGAAGGCAAACCTACATCAGAAGGTGAATTGGCAGAAGCCAACGGTTCACCAGAAGAAAATGTAGTTGCAGAAGGCAAAACTACATTGGATGGTGAATCAGCAGGAGCCAACGTTTCACCAGAAGATGATGGTACAGAAGGTACACTGTCATCAGGCAATGCAAGACATGGAAAGAAAGCTTTTGATGTATCAGAAAGAGAGGAAGCAGCAAAAGGAAAGATGTTTTCGTGAAATATGACATGCCGTGAAATGGAAATGCTATTAGTCTCAAGATCAAGCACTCTATACCCCTTGTAACCAGTAGGATAACCTAGAAAAATGCAAGCTATTGCTCTAGGATCAAACTTAGTTCTACCTTTGAGAGACGTGCTCTTGTAACAAAGACAACCAAAACTTCTAAGAGAATGATAATCTGTTGTTTTGTTCATAAGAATTTGAAAGGGAGATTTGTTTTTAAGAACTGGTGAGGGTAAGCGGTTAATGAGAAAAAACAACTGACATTATGCATTCACCCCAGTATACTAACGGAATATGAGATTGAAATAGAAGAGCCCGAGCAACATTTAGTATATGTTGGTGTTTTCTTTCTACTACGGAGTTTTGTTGGGGTGTTTCAGGGCATGAATGAAAAGCAAGGATACCTTTTTCTTTCAAAAGAGTACCAAAAGTTAACTCAGGAGCATTCTCAGTCCTAACAGATTTTATGTTTTTGTTAAATTGAGTTTCAATCATTTTAATGAATGCAGGAAACACAGGCAAAACATCAGATTTCACTTTTAACAAGTATATCCAAGTAGCACGACTGTGATCATCAACTATGGTTAGAAAGTATTTATAACCATCATGAGTTTGTACTGAAAACGGACCCCAGACGTCAATATGAATCTAATCAAAGCAAGCATCACTAATATGATTATCAGATGGAAAGGATAAACACTTTTGTTTAGCTTGAGGACAAACATTACAATGAAATGGTTTATTTTTCTTAGATTTATGCAATGACAACAGATGAGACTGAGTGTCAATATTTTCCATAGATGGATGTCCTAAACGAGTATGCCAAACTTGATTATCTATAATAGATGCGCAAACAACATTGTTTTGATTTTTATTAAAAGGAACAAGAAGCAGAGAACCTGAATCAAGCACATAGAGGTTGTAAACTTGTCTACCCTTCCCAATCATCAACTCCCGTGTAAGATCCTGTATAAAACAAGCAGTAGAAGTGAAACCAACCAAAGATTCTGTATCTTTAGTAAGGGAACTAACACTTAGTAAATTGAAACGAAATTGAGGAATGAACAGAACATTTTTCAGAGTAATGTTATCACTAAGTGTAATAGGACCAATACCAATAATGCTCACTGAGTTTCCAGTTGGTAAAGTGACAAAGGTATTGAGTAATGGTTTTAAAGTGGTGAAAAGAGATCTATTATGACAAACATGGTGAGTAGCACCCGAATCTATTACCCATGAATCACTTGAGATTAAAGCATTTCCGGAAGAGAGAGCAGAAGGCTTGCCAATGAGAGAAATGTATATAAAGGTAGGAACGTACTAGACGCTTTGCAAGCTGATGGTACAGCTGAAGGAGAAGGAAGAAGTCCATCTGATGCTGGTGTATTGATGTGATCTTGGAGCTGAGCATTAAAGTAAGCAATGAACTTGTGCAGTTGTTCTGGAGTGAAGGAAGAAGGTACTGAAGTCTGATTCGCGTCAGATGTTTCTGTAGATATGGCATTGGCAGAAGCTGAGACATGTTGAGAGATGTTCTTCTTCGGAGGATAAAACTTTCCTCTTGGTTTAAGACCTGGTGGATAACCATGGATCTTGTAACATCTATCAACCGTGTGCCCAAAGCCTCCACAGTGAGTACAAACTGGCTTAGACTTCCTATAAGGTGCATTTGAAGACACCTGAAATGCACTCGCATCAACACCAGCCTGAGAAGAGGTTCTTGCAGAACGTTGACTATCTTCCTGATCCAATATGTTGTAGACCTCAGACAGAGACGGTAGAGACATCTTCATGAGAATCTGACTGCGCACATGGTCATAACTGTCGTTGAGACCCATGAGGAAATCAATCACCCTATTGTTGTCAACCTAAATCATGAGACCTTCAATAGTTTGAGCTGGAGCATACAGACTGTTGAGTTCTTCCCATAATGATTGAGTCTTGGTGTGATAAGAGGATAGATCCATGCTGCCCTGTCGAAGAGAGTGAAGCTGATGACGGAGCTTGTATAGTCGAGGAAATTTCGATTTGTGAAATCGTGTGTGTAAATCTTTCCAAATGTCAGAAGTTGCTTTGAAATACAGAATACTAGTGTATATCTGTTTGGAGACACTATTAAGCAACTACGATTTGACCATACTGTTGCAGCGACACCGGATTTTGTAAAATGGATCATTCTTAGCAGGCATACCAATGGATCCATCAATAAATTCTAGCTTGTTATTCGCTTCTAAGCTAGTAGTCATAGCAATAGTCCAAATACTATAGTTCGTTCCATCTAGAGCTTCAGACGCTAGTACCAATCCAGGATGATCAGAACTATAAAAGTAGTACAGACTTTGTAGATTATCAGGAGAGTTGGATACCTCAAACGGCTTAGATGATCGAATCACCCTCAGATTATCGAGATTCGGAAGATTCGTAGCTCGATTTGAAGATCCTGATGCTTCACAACGCGGATCGGAAGCCGGAGAAGTTTGCGATGAATCGGAGATTCGAGCTCTGGAGTGGAGCTGCGATACTTTGAATTACACTTTATCTTTCCCATGGTGAGAGATCTGAGAAGGAGAATCGATGATCAGAGATTGCAAGAGGTGAAATGCGGAAGAAAGAATGAATCGATGAAATCGAATCGCCGGAGATTTGAGATTCCGCGACGATCGTTGATGTAGAAAGATCAGAGGATGATGCAGATGCGGAAGTGGAGATGGATCGATGAGAAGATGATCGGAGTTGATCGGAGAAGAATGAATGAAGACGGTTAACGGCGATCGACGAAGAAGACGAGCTTAGCTCGATCGCTCTGATACCATATTAGAAATCAACTTAATATGAAATATCTTCATTAAAAATTAAATGTGTGGAATGTTCACTATATATACATGTGTATAATTAACTACTTTAACCTCTACTCTAACTACTCATTTACAATTGTGTGTTATATACACTAATAGAGTATGTCTTTACTCAAAATGCTGAGTATTATTAGTAATTGTTCTCAAGAAACATTTCTATATTAAAAACCAGCTGGAGCATAAAGAGCAATGAAGAAAACTAACACAACATAATAGGAAACCCTTTATGACCAAAAAGTCAACAATTTTAATCCTAGACCACGAATGAGTTCAGACAAGCGTATGGAAAGAGTCTTGACATTCTCATTAGGCAATTTGAGTTCATATTAATAGCACATCAAAATAGTTATTTTTCATCAAGCAACCAAGCTAAATTAATTAGACCAAGAACATACATTTGGTTTCTCCTTCTCAAACCAATGATAGAGCACAACAATGATCTAAAGTTTCATAATTAAAAATCAAGAGAATAATCTTTTTAGTAGTTGTGTCCGTACACGTGTTTGGTTGTCTCTCTTTGAAAGCAAACTGCCAAGAGATTCAGTTGTGTAGCATCATTGCAACCGAAACCACTCTTGATGGTTGTTTATGGCTTGCAGTTAGATATGAGAATCGCTCTAAAAAGACCTCTTCAATACTGAATTATCCAAGCAAGTCATATAGCCCACAGAGCAACCGCTTCAGCTAGCAAGGAAGATTGAAGTTTTGGGTACAAAAAAGAAATTGTTTTGGGTACGCTTTTGCTTCACACCAAAGAACCATCTAATACCACACTTCTCAGACTCTACATGCTAAGAGCATGATTAATGGGAGATTCTTAGGGTGGAGTTCTTAGCAGAATATAAGAAATCATCTCTTAACTTTTAACTAAAAAAAAGCTAAAAACCGGTTCTTAAATAAGATATTTAATAATAACAACTTCTATAAATTCACTCAATCATTATCATCCATACTATAACTCTCTCAGTTTTTTAATACATGACGTTTTATCTGAACTTTTTTTCCAAATCATTTGACAGTTTTAAGTTTCTATGTAAAATTTATTAATAGTTAATATTATATGATCAATAATATTATACATTCTAAATATTATTACTTACATTTTGGTTAGATAAATAACTAATGATGTTTTATTTAGAAAATATAAGAATCTACTGTATAATCCTAAAACATCATTTATTAATAAACAGATGGAGTATTTTTCTAACATACAGTTTATTGAATTCGTGCATTATACACTCTATAAGTCATTATGTTTAAAATTGATTGAGCTAGGAAGAATAACCACTGCCTCGAAAGGGCGATCACCACCAACACCGCAGCACTGTCAAACCCAAAGAGCTACCGCCAGAAGCACCAACACACGCCAATACCGATGACAAAGCATGCCTTTGAGCAAAGAGCAACTCCGGAAAACTCAAGATAGCTTAAGAGAAGACGTGACTCACCACGATGCTGAGGCATAGTCAACAACCTCACTTCCACCGCCGTAAAGCTAGCCACCAAGAGAGATACACTATAAAGCCTGCTAAACAGGAACAGCAAGACATGACCATATTCTCCTCCACATGCCACCGCCTCTACGAGTGGCTTAAGGAACCGCCTACGAAACCCTAAGAGCCGACTTCGCCGATGGCAACTGCTACACACCCCGCACTGAGAATCCGGCAGCTAGCTAGATCCAGACCACAAAATCACCTCCTCTCAAGCTGAGACTCCGAGGACGGCCCACCGGGAGCAGAATCAACGAGCTAAGGTGGATGAGAGACACTGGCTGAGACAAAGCAAAAGGAAAATGGAGATGAGCAACAGAAGAAGTAATGACAAATTGTAGTTTGGAAATAAAGTTCTTATCTTTTATTGATGACAATCGATGAGTATATATATACTCACAAAGTTGTAAACCCCAAAGCTAAAGGGAAATAGGAAAACCTAAAGATAACACTTATCTAAAACAATAAAATATATCAAATATGATGTAATTATCTCCAATATCCCCTCCCCCCCTCAAGTTGGAGCATGTATATTGTTAATGCCTAACTTGAGAAGAAATGCATCGAACTCCTTTCGTCCCAATGCTTTGGTTAAGATGTCTGCAAGCTGTAAGCCACCTTGATAACGCCTTTGATAATTTCGTCACGAACAAACTGGCATATAATCGCCATGTGTTTCGTTTGTTCATGTAGAACAGGGTTAGCGCTGATATGTATGGCTGGTTTATTGTCACAGCATATCGTGACAGGATCTGTGTGACTGATTCCCAATTCTCGAAGAAGTTCCTTAAGCCATATAACTTCCTTTGTAATGGCTTTCAAAGCTCGAAATTCTGCTTCAGTAGAGGAAAGAGATACACCATCTTGTTTCTTTGTTTTCCATGTAATTGGTGATGTCTCAAACTGTATAATCCAACCGGTAAGTGATCGTCTAGTTGTATGACAAGTGCCCCAATCCGCATCACACCAACCAGTTAAAGAAAGCGTAGTGTTGGCACGAAAGAGAACACCTTGACCCACAGTCCCTTTTAAGTAACGAACCACTTTCAAGGCTGCAAGCCAATGTTCTTTTTGTGGTAATATGCACAGCATAAGCCAGATCAGGTCTGGATGCAAGAAGGTAAATAAGATGGCCTGTGAGACGTCGAAACTTTTTTAGATCTGTAAGCACCAAACCGTCTGCTTTTGCAAGCTTATGGTTTTGATCCATTGGTGATCCAGCCGGTTTGCACCCAAGTAATCCACATTCTGTAATTATATCCAGCGTATACTTGCGCTGAGACAGATAGATTCCTTGAGGGCTACGAGCAATTTCCAAAACAAGAAAATATTTGAGAGCTCCTAGATCTTTCATTTGAAAACAAGTTGATAGATATGTCTTGAAGGAATTGATTGCTGCTTGATATTCCGTGTTTTTAACGGTTTTAAACTCGTTTTGGAGCAATTAAATGGTCGGTTTTAATTAATGTTTTGGTCTATTTGATGCGTTTTGGTGTTCTTAAGTGTAATATGCAGGTTACTAGATAGCTTGAAAGAAAAGAACGCATTCGGGATTTATTCAGAAGCAAGATAGACCGAACAATGGACCGAATGAAGTATTGATCGCACAGGACGTGGGATCGACCGATCCGGTCAATGTGGATCGACCGATCTTATGCTTTCATGCACTAGATCGACCGATCCGGTATATATGGATCGACCGATCTAAGGATCTACGGGCTCCACACGCACAAACGAGCTTTTCACTCCTTTTTACCCACTCCCCTCAATAATTTGAAAAAGAACTCGACCTTTGGGACTCAGAAAAAGACCAAGGGCGACCAAGAAGGAGATTTACAAGTTCTTGAGAGAGATTTGAGAGTTTTGTACTTGTTTTGTGTGATTTGTGAAGATTTGTAAAGAAGTTCATCTCAAAACCATTTGGAGAAGATCTTCTGAACCTTTACTCTGTTTTAATACAATCTTATCATGTTTTCTTCATCAAAATCGTTTTGTTCTTGCTTAGTTATGTGTGAGTAGTCATCTAGTTGGGTTTAGGGGTTCTCATAGGGGATTTCTTGATGTTTTGATCCATAAAACGTGTGTAGACTAAGGGATTACGTTTTGGTTCTTCATCTAATGGATTTCTTACTGCTTGAACTGAATTGATCACTTAGTTCATGATTTCAGATTGTTTGATGCACCGAAAGTGATTGTTTGAACTTCCGAAAATACTTTAGATGAGCAAAGTGTCCTTAACCCTCGGAAGTTGATGTTATTGCGCTTTGTGAACATATTGAACCTGTTCTTAATGCTTGTTTAGAAATTGAAACTCAGCGGAAGTTAGTGTGGAGATTTCTATAACATAGAGAATTAGCGCTACGGAAGTAGGTTAATTCTAATATCGTGTTTGAGTTCTAGACGGTTCTTAATATATCCCTGTGTCTTCCATTAATTGTATCTTGATTAAAAAGAAATCCCTGAGAATTCCCAATGCCCAACGTTTGTTTTAAAATAGTTTTCAAATCGTTTAAATCATCTTTTTACATGCTTGTTTATGTTTTGTGACACCTAAGAAAATTAAATAAAAACCATCAAAAATATATCTTCGTTCGCTGTAGCTATTAACTTGTCTGCAACTCTACGTGTGATCATCGGTCCCTGTGGATTCGATCCCGCATTACTACTGCGTACTTTACTGTGCACTTGCAGTTAGATAATCGGGTTAAAACTCGAGACATCAAGTTTTTGGCGCCGTTGCCGGGGACCATTTGGTCACCCTAGAGTTAATGATCAGTTTAAGACTATAGCATTTTCTTTATTTTGTCTAATGTTTCTGTCTTTCTCTTTCTGTTTGTGTTTTCAGGTGAATGAGCGGATTTCATACTAGAAGCAAAGGATCATCGAATTTAATACCTTTGGAGTTAGAGCTCGGCCGCCTAGAGAGACAAGTGAAAAAGAAAAGACTTGAGTCCGCTGAAGAGGTTGAAATGGCTGAACACCAAGAAGACCAATTTCAGGACAACCCGCAAAATCCAATTCCTGTAGATGAACGAGAAGGCAACAATGCTGGTGATAATCAGCAGGCTGGTGTAGCTGCAAGACAACAGGCTGGAGACTATGGCATGCCTAGGATGACGCTTGCACATTATGATACACCAGATGCATTCTATGCCGATCGTTCTGGGATTCGCCCACCTCCCATTGAGAGAAGAGACTTTGAGATCAAGACTGGTCTCATTAATTTGGTGGAGAAAAATCCGTTTCATGGAAACCCGTCTGAGGACCCGATGTATCACTTGGAGCATTTTGAGCGAGTCTGTGACACCAGCAGACATAATGGAGTTCCTCAAGGCGCTTTGAAATGCAGGTTGTTCCCGTTTTCCTTAGCTGATAAAGCTATCAGATGGTTAAAGTCCATCCCTCCAGGATCTCTTACTACATGGGAAGAGACAAGAGCTGCTTTTCTACAGCATTTCTTCACCAAGTCAAGGTCCACATATCTGAGAAGCAGAATTGGAAGCTTTCAGCAACTTGATTCAGAAAGCTTTCATGAGGCTTGGGAGCGTTTCAAGGAGTACACACAGGACTGCCCTCACCATGGCTACACTGATGTGAGTTTGCTGAACATTTTCTATAATGGAGTTCATGAAGAGAGTCAAGATGCCATGGACACAGCAAGTAATGGTGATTTCATGACCAAGACTGTTGAAGAAGCTTACACCTTGTTGAACAACCTGTCATCCAGCAAAGCAAACCGCAAGTCAAGGTTTGATACCAGCCAGAAGGGTGTTGGTTATGAATCCAAGAAGATAGATGAGTTGAATGCCAAGATTGAGATGCTTCTCAAGAGAGATCAGAAATCTGTGAAATTTGTGGAGGAGCAAGGCTATCGTTCCTCACAAGAAGCTGTTGGTGATGATTCAAGTGATATGCAGGCTGATGTGAACTACATTGGTGGTCAAGGAAACTACAACAGAGGCTACAATCAGAACCTTGGGTGGAATCAAAATCAGCAAAATAATCTGTCTTACCGGAGCAACAATGTGGAGAATCCACAACATCAGTCCTACCCTCAGGCAGGAAACAGGCAGAACCAGAATCAGAACCAGAGTGTGTTCAACCAAGGATTTCAGAACAGAAATCAATATCAGGGGAACAACTCGGGCAACTCAGGATTTCAGCAAAGGCAGCAGTACAACAACTATCAGAATCAAGGGAATGCCTCTTCGTCACAGTCTTCTCAGGATAACGAAATCAAGAAGATGCTGCAAATGGTGCTAGAAGGTCAGAAGAATAGCACTGCAGAGATAAACACCAAGGTGGATAACATGTATGGAGAGCTTAATGGGAAGTTTGAAGCTTTGAACACCCATTTGAAAGTTTTGGAAAAGCAAGTTGCTCAAACCGCCTCCAGCAGCAGAACAGCACCTGGATTTCTACCAGGGAAGTCAGAGACGAATCCCAAGGAGTTTGTGAATGCTATAACACTTAGGAGTGGAAAAACGATTGAGGAATCGAAAGAGAAAGAGATCGACCGATCTCAAGAACAGATCGACCGATCCAAGGGAAGGAGATCGACCGATCCGGTCCATCTGGATCGACCGATCCCGTGTCGACGAAGCCAAATTCCTCTGAACCTGAAGAGGTGTATGTGGCGCCTCCTGCTTATGTTCCTAAGGCTCCATACCCATCCAGACCAAGGCAGAAGATCAAAGAACGTGAGTACGAGAAGCTAAAGAACCTTGTTGGGGAGTTACATGTGAGATTGCCATTTGTTGAAGCGGTGAAGATGGTACCTTCTCTTAAAAGGTACATGAAGGAGATTCTTACCGATAAGATGAGCCTAGAGCGGGGTGTGTTGATGCTCAATGAGGAGTGTAGCGCAGTTCTACAAAATGTCATGCCTAAAAAGCGTGAAGATCCCGGAGCATTTGTTCTACCATGCCGCATTGGATCACTTACTTTTGAGAAGAGTCTCTGCGATCTGGGTTCAGGAGTGAGCCTAATGCCTTTCTCTGTCTCTGAGAGGCTAGGCATGACGAACTACAAACCTACAAGGATCTCCTTGGTCCTTGCTGACCGATCAGTGCGAAGACCAGTCGGTGTACTAGAGAACATCCCTGTTGGTGTTGGAAAGGGATACGTGCTTACCGATTTTGTAGTTCTGGAGCTGGAAGAGGAACCTAAAGATCCTCTCATTTTGGGCAGACCGTTTTTAGCTACTGCTGGAGCCATGATTGATGTACAGAATGGGCATATAGACTTACGTCTAGGAGACATGGCGATGAGATACAATGTGGAGAAGGTGCTGAAAAATCCGACTATTGATGGACAGACTTTCTGGGTTGATACATTGACTGAACTGGTGGAGGAAATGGATGAAGAGTTGCACACTGATGATCCTCTACAAGTCGCATTGACCCAAAAGGAGAGTGAGTTCGGGTTCATGAACCAAGAAGTGGTTGGATTTTCTGAGATTTTGGATTCAGCCTCACCGATTGAGAAGCATGTCGCCTATGTCAGCCTTGAAGACTCAGGCACCGATAAAACCGTCAAACCGTCATCCTCCCAACCAGATTGGAGTGAGGAGAATGCTCCAAAGGTGGAACTTAAAGCCCTCCCAGCTGGGCTGAGGTATGCATTCTTGGGACCGAATTCCACATATCCTGTTATTATTTGTGCTAACCTGAATAATGTGGAGACCGCTTTGCTTCTTTCAAAATTGCGAAAGTATAGAAAAGCATTGGGGTACTCTTTGGATGATATTACAGGTATTTCTCCAGATCTTTGCATGCACAAGATTCACTTGGAGGATGAGTCAAAGACGTCCATAGAGCACCAGCGAAGACTGAATCCCAAACTGATGGAAGTTGTGAAAAAGGAGATTCTAAAGCTGTTGAGTGCAGGGGTGATCTACCCAATTTCAGACAGCACTTGGGTGAGCCCGGTTCATGTGGTTCCTAAGAAGGGTGGCATCACTGTCATCACAAATGAGAAGGATGAGCTGATTCCTACCAGAACAGTCACAGGGCATAGGATGTGCATTGACTACAGGAAGCTAAACTCAGCCACAAGGAAGGACCACTTCCCACTTCCTTTCATTGACCAGATGCTGGAAAGACTAGCCAACCACCCCTACTACTGTTTTCTCGATGGCTACTCCGGGTTCTTTCAGATACCCATTCATCCAGACGACCAAGAGAAGACAACATTCACCTGCCCATACGGTACTTTTGCCTACAGGAGAATGCCTTTCGGATTGTGCAATGCTCCTGCCACTTTCCAGAGATGCATGATGTCGATCTTTACTGATCTTATTGAGGACATTATGGAGGTTTTTATGGACGATTTCTCAGTCTACGGTTCTTCATTTAGCGACTGCCTTGCTAATCTGTGCAAGGTGCTGGAAAGATGTGAGGAGAAGAACTTGGTGTTAAATTGGGAGAAGTGTCATTTCATGGTGAAAGATGGCATTGTTTTGGGTCACAGGATATCAGAGCAGGGTATCGAGGTTGACAAAGCAAAGATTGAAGTTATGACCAGCCTACAGCCTCCCAGGACAGTGAGGGATATTCGGAGTTTTCTGGGACATGCCGGTTTCTACAGGAGGTTTATCAAAGACTTCTCTATGATAGCGAGGCCACTCACCCGTCTGCTGTGCAAAGAAGCGAAGTTTGTTTTTGATGCTGACTGCCTCGCTGCGTTTCAGATTCTCAAGAAGTCTCTAGTCAGTGCTCCCATTGTGCAGCCACCAGATTGGGACTTGCCATTTGAAATAATGTGTGACGCAAGTGATTACGCGATTGGAGCTGTTTTGGGGCAGAGAAAAGACAAGAAACTCCATGTGATCTATTATGCCAGCCGAACGCTTGATGATGCTCAAATCAAGTATGCTACCACTGAGAAGGAGTTGCTGGCAGTAGTTTATGCTTTCGAGAAGTTCAGGTCCTATTTGGTGGGCTCGAAAGTAATTGTGCACACAGATCATGCAGCCTTGAAGTACCTGATGACGAAAAAAGATGCTAAACCGAGACTCTTAAGGTGGATCTTACTCCTACAGGAGTTTGATATTGAGATCAGAGACAAGAGAGGAGCAGAAAATGGAGTGGCAGATCATCTTTCCCGAATGAGAGTGGAAGCTGAAACACCACTGGATGATACATTACCCGAGGAGAATGTCTATGTGATCACCTTGCTGGAGGATGAGTATTTGGATCAGGCTGATTGCTGTGTCATGAGACAAATTCAGGATGATCTCCCATGGTTTGCAGACTTTGCAAACTACCTATGTGCTGGAATTGAACCACCGAACCTGAAGGGGTATGAGAGGAAAAAGTTCATGAGAGATGTGAACCACTACTACTGGGATGATCCCTTCCTCTACAAGAGATGCTCAGATGGTTTATTCAGGAGATGTGTTCTGGAGAATGAGATGCAAGGGATTCTTTTCCACTGCCACAGTTCAGAATACGCAGGCCATTTTGCAACATTCAAGACGGTTTCTAAGGTCCTGCAGGCTGGTTACTGGTGGCCTACACTTTTCAGAGACGCCCATGAGTTTGTCTCAAAGTGTGATGCATGTCAGCGGAAGGGCAACATCAGTAAGAGAAATGAGATGCCCCAAAATTTCATCCTTGAAGTTGAAGTTTTTGATGTATGGGGAATTGATTTTATGGGCCCTTTCCCATCTTCTTATGGAAATGAGTACATCTTGGTTGCGGTTGATTATGTCTCCAAGTGGGTGGAAGCAGTAGCCAGCAAGACAAATGACTCTAGTGTTGTCAAGAAAATGTTCAAGACAGTCATTTTTCCAAGATTCGGGATCCCGAGAGTGGTTATTAGTGATGGAGGCTCTCACTTCATCAACAAGACGTTCGATAAACTGCTGAAGAAACATGGAGTAAAGCATAAGGTAGCTACACCTTATCATCCTCAGACAAGTGGGCAGGTTGAAATATCGAACCGAGAAATCAAGGGGATTTTGGAGAAGGCTGTAGGCAAAACAAGGAAAGACTGGGCTGTGAAGCTTGATGACGCCTTATGGGCGTATAGAACCGCCTACAAGACTCCCTTGGGCACCACTCCTTTTAATCTGGTCTATGGAAAGTCTTGTCACCTACCTGTGGAATTGGAGTACAGTGGTTTTTGGGCAACGAAGTTGATGAACTTCGACATTAAAACCGCAGCAGAAAGGAGGATGGTTCAGTTGAACGAGCTGGACGAGATTCGGTTGAACGCCTATGAGAACACCAAAATCTACAAGGAAAGAACTAAGGCATGGCATGACAGAAAGATAATCCCGAGAGACTTCGCTGCTGGAGACAAAGTCCTTCTGTTCAACTCTAGACTCAAGCTATTTCCTGGAAAGCTTAAGTCTCGTTGGTCCGGACCTTTCACCATCACAGAGGTTAGACCTTATGGAGCTGTTGTCTTGGAAGACAATGGGAGGAAATTCACCGTCAATGGGCAGAGGCTAAAACCTTACTTCACAGATGCAAAACCCGAAGAAGGAACCAACATTCCTTTAACGGAACCCGATCTCGCCTAAGGACAACAAAATAGTCAGGCTCGCGACTTTAAACAAGCGCTGACTGGGAGGCAACCCACATGGTTTGATTTTCTTTCTCTTTTGTGATTATGTTTTCTTGTGTGAATTGATTTTTGGTTGTGTTTTTAGATGATTTTTAGGCATGTATCACGATCAGGCATAGATCGATCCGAAAGAAACAGAACGGCGATCCAGGTAAGGGATCGGTCGATCCGGTATACGCAGATCGGTCGATCCGTTCATAAGATCGGTCGATCTTAAGAGTACGGATCGGTCGATCTCAGGTAAGTCTTGCCCGGTTTGATTTCACTCAATTTAAACCGGAAAACACCCACAAAAGATCCCACTCGCGAAAATCAGATCAAAACACTCATAATTTCATCTTCCTCTCCTCTCAAACTCTCTCAAACCTCTAAAGAACATGCAAATCGATTTTCATCATATCTCAACCGATTTTTGTAATTCTTGGTGCTAAACTCATTAGTTTTTCAAGCTTTATCCATTTCTACCATCAGTTTTCATCAAGGCACAGGTATGACTCTCTAATTTTAGAATCAAAAATCGCCCTAGGGTTGGATTTAGGGGAATCTACGAATTCTAAATGGAATAGCATCTAGGATGGTTTATTTGTGATGATTATACTCATGGGTTACCTAGATTGCCAATTTGTAGGATGAATTGCAATTTTGCCAAAAAAAAAAAAAAAAAAAAAAAAAAAATTAATATCGAGTTTAATTGAAAAACGAAAATTGGAATGGAGTGTGATGTGTTATTTTGAGTTTAGAGAAGAGATGTGTGCTAAATTTTTACATGTTTAGGAGGTTGATCAGAAATGATTATATAAGAGTGTTTTTCTATATGTCTCTTACTTGGGTTTTGATGAATTAATTTTGCAGATAATGCCTAAGAGACAGAAGAAGCAGAGTGAGCGTGGGGATTCCTCGGTACAGACTGCTAGGCTCAGCACAAAGGGCAAGTTCCGAAAGACGGATAGGTCTCATCCTGCGAATCGAGAGATAACCCAGCAGTGGGATATACATGATGATGATTTCTATGAGCAGATGAGGGGAGTGGAAATATGTCCGTCGCGCTTCGCTCACAGAGACACTACAGATGCATTGGGGATAACCGAGGATATTGAAGCCTTGTTCGCGAAGATTGGCCTGGGATACATCTTCGATCTTCACTGTGATTGCTATGCTGACTTGACCAGGCAGTTCCTCGCATCAGCCCGCCTCTACCATCCTGACGAGGACAACCCAGTTGCTGATAAGGCGATGTTCTCCTTCATTGTGAACAGGCAGTTCCACTCCATGACCATCTTTCAGCTGTGCGACGTCTTTGGGTTCGGGAAAGGACGTCAATCTTGTGTTCCTGACTTCCCGGAACACAATGATTTCTGGACATTCATCGCTTCAGGAAACTTCATCTCTCGAGAGGCCAAGCAAGCGAGAATACGTAGCCCTGTTCTGCGATATGCAGTGAGAGTGATCAGCAGTGTTATCTATGGGAAGACGGAACCCGCTGCAGTGACAAAAGATGAGCTAGCTCTTCTGTTCATCGGGGCTGGACACCTATGGCCTCAAGGCGCGGACATTACCTATGTTAGCGGGAAGGACATAAACATAGGAGCTGTGATCGCGGAGAAGCTTGCGTACTTCAAAGTTTCAGATACGAAGAGATGTGGGTTTGGAGCGGTTATCACACAGATCTTAAGGCATTGTGGAGTGTTTCTTCCACCTGTTGACAGAGTGGTGGATAAGAAGGGGATGTATCAGAACTTTTTCGACATGAGAGCACTCATTAGCAGCCACTACCTCACCGGCCCTTGGCGAGGAAGCATCGACAAGTCCGCCCCTCATATCTACCAGTTCCAGAACCAACAAGGGAGAGAGCAATTTGTCAAGCTACCCGATACCGCCATCACCGAGCTGACTGATCCAGGTGCTATCATATTTCTACCACCGCCTGCATCTCTCTGCACCAGACCCGCGACACTGAAGAAGAAAGGAGTCGCATCATCATCGACACACCAGCAGACACCACATGATGATATAGAGGAGGAACCTGAAGATGAGGAAAGTCTTTTCCCCACGGATTTCACTCCGTATATGCTGCCACCAGCACCTCCCGCTACTGCATCCGCTGCTGAGATCAACGCTTGGTCGATCAAGAGCCATCAAACCAACAACTCCATACTGCTGAAGATGTGGAAGGGAATCTGCAACATTAAGAAGGGATGCGCATCACAGCCAGCTGTTTCTGGAGACAGCGATGACGACTCAGGCGCTCACGACACCGCTGCTGGACCTGAGGCAGCGGAGGACTCTGATGATGATGGAGCCTTGGAGAGGCGCTCCAAGAGGCGTACTGACCGCAACGCCTGATCGGTAATCTCTCTTGGAATTATTTTCACACCGAGACGGTGTGAAGTAAGTCTGGGGGAGGATGCTACTTATGTACCATATTGCTTTTATTTCTTTTATTTTCTTAGTTTATCGGATTTGATTGTGTTTTAAAAAAAAAAAAAAAAAAAAAACTCTCTACGTATTTTTCTCAGACCCTGTGATGATTATTAGACTATTTCCTTGTGTGTTGTGCATTACATTTCATATTGACCATTTTTCAGGACTGTTAGCGCAGACAAACCGAGGAACCACTTGACCAAGCAACCTCTCCTTAAATCTTTTATCAAGTCTCGGTGAATTGTAATCGACTCAAATATTTTTGACCATTAATGAATTTAATTTCTTTTGACCAGGAATCAACATCAGGAAACGGTACACCATATACACATTCAGGATTTTCTTTACCACATTTTACCACTCTTTAATAATCCTGAATGGCCAGACTCATCAATAGTTTGGTACCACACCTACACCGTACCCTTTTATTTCATCTCCATGCATTCTTACACACTGATTATATGTGCATACATGTGCAAAAACAATGGAGAGATTAGGGTAGACATGGTTCATCCGACTGCTTAGGTAGGATCGGAACATTTAGGTGGTTAGACACGGACCTGTGTGTCTAGAGGTGTAAATGGAAAAATTGGGTGTTGTAAGTGTGTGATTGCATCGCAGTGTATATATTCGATTTCGGTTTGTATATGTTTTTTATCAAAAAAAAAAAAAAAAAAAAAGTTCATGTTTATATCTCATTCAGTATATTTGATTTAGACATTTTATTTTTATTTTATGTACTAGAGATGATGCTTTGTTTAAATTTGGGGTTAGAGTTTGAGATTTGTTGGGTTTTGATCATTTGAGACTTGAGCAGTTCGAAAACATGGTTATCAATATACTCGGTCTCTCCAGCGATTTTGCATAATGTTTTGCATTTTTTTTTTTTTTTTGTTATCGCTGATACCCACAAACACTTGAGCCTCACCTAATTAAACACTAAAACAGCCTCCCATACACCGAGCCCGTTATACCTGATGGAGATATCTTTGGTGGAAAGGTCACGCCCTTTTTAATGAATGTAAAGAGTTGATTACTTGAAACTGAGACTTGCAGGTCTGAAATATGGGAAGGTTTGCGAGGTCTTGGTAGGGATTTGGAATGAAAGCCTTGACAGTCTCTGATTCAAGTGGTTAGCGAAATCACAAGGTAAGGTCTACTGAGGGTTAGTGAGCTCCCAAATTTTAATCCTCTTTACTTGAGGACAAGCAAAGATTCAAGTCTGGGGGAGTTGATATTCCGTGTTTTTAACGGTTTTAAACTCGTTTTGGAGCAATTAAATGGTCGGTTTTAATTAATGTTTTGGTCTATTTGATGCGTTTTGGTGTTCTTAAGTGTAATATGCAGGTTACTAGATAGCTTGAAAGAAAAGAACGCATTCGGGATTTATTCAGAAGCAAGATAGACCGAACAATGGACCGAATGAAGTATTGATCGCACAGGACGTGGATCGACCGATCCGGTCAATGTGGATCGACCGATCTTATGCTTTCATGCACTAGATCGACCGATCCGGTATATGTGGATCGACCGATCTAAGGCTCTACGGGCTCCACACGCACAAACGAGCTTTTCACTCCTTTTTACCCACTCCCCTCAATAATTGAAAAAGAACTCGACCTTTGGGACTCAGAAAAGACCAGGGGCGACCAAGAAGGAGATTTACAAGTTCTTGAGAGAGATTTGAGAGTTTTGTACTTGTTTTGTGTGATTTGTGAAGATTTGTAAAGGAGTTCATCTCAAAACCATTTGGAGAAGATCTTCTGAACCTTTACTCTGTTTTAATACAATCTTATCATGTTTTCTTCATCAAAATCGTTTTGTTCTTGCTTAGTTATGTGTGAGTAGTCATCTAGTTGGGTTTAGGGGTTCTCATAGGGGATTTCTTGATGTTTTGATCCATAAAACGTGTGTAGACTAAGGGATTACGTTTTGGTTCTTCATCTAATGGATTTCTTACTGCTTGAACTGAATTGATCACTTAGTTCATGATTTCAGATTGTTTGATGCACCGAAAGTGATTGTTTGAACTTCCGAAAATACTTTAGATGAGCAAAGTGTCCTTAACCCTCGGAAGTTGATGTTATTGCGCTTTGTGAACATATTGAACCTGTTCTTAATGCTTGTTTAGAAATTGAAACTCAGCGGAAGTTAGTGTGGAGATTTCTATAACATAGAGAATTAGCGCTACGGAAGTAGGTTAATTCTAATATCGTGTTTGAGTTCTAGACGGTTCTTAATATATCCCTGTGTCTTCCATTAATTGTATCTTGATTAAAAAGAAATCCCTGAGAATTCCCAATGCCCAACGTTTGTTTTAAAATAGTTTTCAAATCATTTAAATCATCTTTTTACATGCTTGTTTATGTTTTGTGACACCTAAGAAAATTAAATAAAAACCATCAAAAATATATCTTCGTTCGCTGTAGCTATTAACTTGTCTGCAACTCTACGTGTGATCATCGGTCCCTGTGGATTCGATCCCGCATTACTACTGCGTACTTTACTGTGCACTTGCAGTTAGATAATCGGGTTAAAACTCGAGACATCACTGCTGAAGAATCGCCCAATATGATTTAAGTCGTCAACATACACAAGTATGCGAAGGGTGACATTGTTGCAAAGTAAACGAATAGAGAATGGTTGGAATGTGTCTGCGAGAATCCATAGCTAAGTAGAGCATCAACTAGTTTTGCGAACCAACAACGAGGGGCCTGCTTAAGGCCGTATAACGATTTTCACAGTCGACACACACGAGTGTCATTAGGTCGAGAAAAACCCAGAGGTATTTTTATATTAAATTCCTCTTGGAGAATCACCATGAAAAAGGCATTGTGCACGTCCATTTGATGAATTTCATATTTTTCTTCGCTGTAATATCAAGAAATAGGCGAACCGTTGTCATCTTAGCAACAGGAGAGAACGTCTCGGTGTAATCAAGACCCTCTTTCTGATTGTTTCCCAACACGACCAGTCTTTATCTGTGTAGTTCTATGGTCCCATCAGCACGTAGTTTTATTGTATAAACCCATTTAGTACCAAGCGCCGTTTTCCCTGGTGGTAGCTCCTGAAGATCCCATTTATGGTTTCTTTCTAGAGCATCCATCTCAGATTGCATAGAATTTTTCCATACTTCATCCTCCATGGCCTGGCGAAAATTCTTAGGCTCGATATTGATCGTCAGAGCCATGAGAAAACTGCGATGTGCTGAAGAGAAACGATCATATGTTAAATAATCAGATAAGGGATAGTTCGAACCTGATGATGGCTGTGGCGCAGATGAAGGAAGAGAGGGAGTGAAGACAGGGATTGTAGTGACTGTATTTATGACGAAGTCACGTAGTCGAGTTGACGGTTGTCGAGTTCGCTGGCCGCGTCCTAAACAAATGTATTAGTTTGCTCATTAGCACCAGTAGGTAACTGTTCTGTGTGAGATGGTTCTTTTTCAAGAGGAAACTGCTCTATTGCTGAATTCGAAGGAGCAATGTACTCTGTTTCGAATTCAGTATCATCTTCGTTGGATTGATGGGGTATTAGTACGGGTGTCTCAGTAGTGGGAGATGATTTTTCATATTCAGAGTATGGGAAAACATCTTCTTGAAACTCCACATCTCGGGATATGAAAACTGTTTCATTTTCTAAATCGAAAAGTTTCCAGCCATTTGTTCCTGAGGGGTAGCCCAGGAACATACACCTCCTGCTTCTGGAAGCAAACTTGTCTCCTTTCGTATTTTTATTATGAGCGTAAGCCAAGCATCCGAGAACTCAGAGATGGGTAATGTCTGGAGGCTGGCCGTGAAGCTTTTCATATGGCGTTTTGTTCTGAAGAAGTGACGATGGTGTGCGGTTAATGAGATATCCCGCAGCTAGAACACACTCTCCCCATAGTTCAATTGGTAAGTTAGCTTGGAAACGTAATGCTCGAGCGACATTGAGAATATGACGATGTTTTCGCTCTGCACGTCCGTTTTGTTGAGGTGTATGTACGCATGAATTCTCATGAATTATCCCTTGTTCTTTGAAGAAACGTGTGAGACACATAAACTCTGTTCCGTTATCACTTCGCAGAGTTTTGATCTTCTTAGAGAACTGTCTCTCGATCAAGGTTAAGAAGTCTTTGATCTGTTGCGAAACCAACGTTTTATCGGGGAGGAGAAAGAGCCATACTGCTCGCAAATGATCGTCTATGATTGTGAGGAAGTAACGAGATCCACATAATGCCGTTGTTCGATAGGGACCCCATAGATCATAATGGATTAATTCAAAAATTTCGTTTGCATTATGAAAGCTGTCTGAAAAACTGAGACGGGTTTGTTTTGCCCGAAAACAAATAGAACATGTTTTAATAAGATGATCAGCCGTAGAATATAAACTCGGAACAGTTGGGACCTTGCCGGTGATATGTGAGGATGGATGTCCAAGGCGACGGTGCCATAATAACGACTCTTCAAGAACCGTTGTATGCACTGATGCCAAAGACTCAATCCCTCGAAACCGGTACAATCCCTCTCCCTCTTTTTCACCCGCTCCAATCAGCATCCTCGAGGTACGGTCCTGCAAGATCATGAGATTGTCAGTGACTTGACCAACAAAGAAGTTATCTGTAACAAGTTGTCCAAAAGATATCAAGTTTGTATGGAAGCCGGCCACATAATACACATTCTTAATGTGTAACGTCGGAGTTAATTTAACAGTGCCCTGTTTCAAAGCCATTGCTTCGGCGCCTGCTGGTAATAAGACCGGTACATGTGGAATGTCTCGTGTATCTTCCATTAAGTGTAGTTGGCCTCTCATGTGGTGTGTAGCGCCTGTATCCAAAATCCAGATACTATCAACACTCTTACCCTTTAGATGATCATTGGTTTTGCCGTTGTTGATTAACGTTTGTACGATACTCCATTGATCGTCCGTAATACCACTCAATCCTTGTCGATCAGCATCAGTGATGGTGAGATTAGCTTGAATTTTTGACAGGTTTGTCGAGGATACGGTAGCTGTGTTGGCTCTTGGCATGTTGTTGTGGTTTTGATTTGTTGGAGTAGTCGGTTTAGCAGGTATGTTGCGATTTTGATTTTTGTTCTTTTTAGAATCTTCCCACCAATCTGGATATCCGATCACAATAAAACACCCTGATGTTTCATGACCTGTAAGTCCACATACCGTGCACTGTCGGGTTGGATCTCTATTACTCGGACGAGGGGTGTTTGTATTAGGTCTTGAAGGGTTGGAAGGTCGAGCTTGTGATGCAAAGCTCATAGCCGGTGGCTCATATGTTTTTATTGACTGTATCATTTCATTCTGGGAAATCGTTTGGTAGACGCTATCAAGATCAGGAAGCGGAGAGATAGCACAAATTTGAGAACGTATGGCTCCGTGTGTTGCTTCATCCAAACCAGCCAAGAAATCATGAATCCTTAATGTTTATGTTTCTTTGTCGCGTGCTGAATTTAAATTGCACTCACACTTGCCACAACTACATTGTTTAGAATTCATGCACTCCGCGATTCCATCCCACAGTTTTGTTAGACGTTCAAAGTAGTCATCAACGTTGGAACCATTCTGTCGGCAGTTAGCTAAGGCGTTGCGTAGTTGCTGTAAATGTGCACCACTTTTGATGGAGAAGCGTTTCCTGATTATATCCCAGAGATCCTTCGCAATTTCGTGAGTTGAGATGGATAATCAAATCTTTGGTTCAATGGTTTGTTTTATCCACCCTACAATGAGGTGATTGTTTGCTGTCCACTCCTCAAGATAGGTTGAATCGGCTGCCGGTTTAGGTAGACTGCCGTCAAGAAAGCCAAACTTCTTCCGAGAGCTTATTGCCATACAGAAGTTGATGGCCCATTCATCATAATTTAACCCGTTGAGGAGCGGCTGTGAGATTACTGCTCCTGGATTGTCGTTGGACGATAAATCATATGGAGATATCGTCTTGTATTTGATTTCGCTGGATGGAGTAATCGACATCGTATGTGATGAAGATTTTGATGAATATCCTCTGTTTTGTTATGAAAAGAAAAACAGAGAATTTTGAAGGAATAAGATGGTCTTCGCTTTTGTGGAAGATCAACAATAAAATTGTGGAAGATCAACAAGAAAATATGAATGTTTTGAAGAACAAGAGATCGATTTTTGATGTGTTTAGTTTTGTTTATGCTCTGATACCATGACAAATTGTAGTTTGGAAATAAAGTTCTTATTTTTTATTGATAACAATCGATGAATATATATACTCACAGAGTAGTAAAACCCAAAGCTAAAGGGAAATAGGAAAACCTAAAGATAACACTTATCTAAAACAATAGTATATATCAAATATATGTAATTATCTCCAATAAGTAAGCCTCTGCCGGTGCGCTCAGGCGCCGTCATTATGTTGTTCTCTAGTAGAATATCATATCCATTAGAGTAACTCAAGTACAAAATCATTTTTGGTGTCGAAACGCCAATTTTTTAATTAACAGATTGTATTTAGGCTGAAAACCAAATATCGATATCATTGACAAGGAGTACAGTTTCAATTTTTTTTTAGGAAGTCTGAAGTGTGGCATCTTCTTCTGGTTAAATAGTAATATTAACTTTGCTTTTACCAGAAATCGAATTCAAAACCGAGAGAGATGTGTTTTTTCAAGTCAATCTTGACTACTCAATTAAACCACTTTGTTTAAAACACTAAATCTGATATTTTGTGTTTAGTTTTTATTTTGAATCGCCAACTATTATATCAAATTTTGACATATTTCATTGTTTAACTAATCAAAAAAAAATTATATCACGTTCCTTTGATTTCAAATATTTATGTAACTGTAAAAAAAGAAGAAGCAAATCCCTATTTTTCTCAAACTACCACAATCACACGTTGGAAGATGATACTCAGTCAACTATTTTCTGTATACTTTTCTCTCTCATTCTCAATAGTTTTATATTTTGTTTCTAGTTGGGGTTTGTATTCTTCTCAGTGCTTCTGTTTTGTAGTTAATTTTTCAAAATGGTGGAAAATTAAAGAAGTTATTGTCAACGTGAAAATCTGTTCTTACTGAACAAAGGTAATTTCATATTCATTTAAAGTTATGATATCTTTATATAGGGTCAACAAACTATTTACCCACAAGAAGTATCATATATCATCAAATGTCTCTCAAACTATTGCCACTTACTATATGTCCCAGAAATAAAAGTTTCAGATGTATTTGCCAATGAATGTCGGTTTAAACAGTATTTGGTATAATCATGTGACCAGACCATAAACATACATAAATTGAACCGGCCTCAACACTTTACCAAACAAAATTGAACTAAACCTGATTTTAAACTTAAACCAAAATCAATTTTATTGGTCCCTCCTCCATATCTGATTCCTCCCAAATTCATTTCTTTGCCAGCAAAAAAAAAAGTCTTGATAGAAAGAGATACACGACCACGAGGATCAACCAACACAAACTCGTACCTCTATCCCTCTTCACGTTATCTCTTCGCCTTCGTCTGTGTTCTAAGGAGAAAGCCAGAGATAGTGTTAGTGATAATGGTGGAAAATTCAAGAAGTTATTTTCAACGTGAAAATCTGTTCTTACGGAACAAAGGTAATTTCATTTCATTTAAAGTTATGATATCTTTATATATATTTATATATAAAGTTGGGTTTGGTTCGCTCCTAGGCTGTTCACGTAGGCGGACACGTCACTAATTCGAGTCTCGAGAAGCCGACACGTGACCGCGTCCAAAACGTGGTGTTTCACTAACTTGGAGTTGAAGATCGTGTGCGCTTTTCGTATGACTCATAAACATGCGAGAATATTGTCGTGTATGTTTTAGATCAAATTAAAAATAATACTTTTAATAATATACTTTTATATTTTAGTAAACAAATAATGTCGTGTTTTTCGTCTTATGAATACGTCATAAAACAGCTCTTATGATATTGTTGATATTCAATCCGATCATGCCGGTATGACAAATTAATGTAAATCAATAGAACCGAGTACAATGATTTTAATTGGATTTACTTGTGTCGAAAATACAATAAAAAGTTTAAATTTATTTTAATGTGTAAAATAGCCCGTAAAAACCAAAAAACTAGATGAACCAATAGGTTTATAGTATATTAGTGAACGTACATATAAATGTATATATTATATAGTGAATGCAAAATTGAATTTGCTAATTTGATATACATATATTGAACTTTTAACATATGAATAATGTTTTAGCAAAAAAAAAACATAGGAATAATTATTTGCTTTACCCATTTACATCAATTTATTTTTTAAGGTCCATGATTTCACGATAAATAGTGCTTATATAATTATTTTCTTGACCCATTTACATCAATTTATTTTTTAAGGTCCATGAATTCACGAGAAATAGTGTTCCTAAATTTTTTTTTTTTCATACAATAGCACAAACATATTATTATATATTACTCCTACTTAACTATTTTCATAAACGAAAACTCTGATATTTGAAATTTTTTAACGATTCCCTTTGTACGGTAAATGGTTTTATTTCAAAGTATTAATACACCAATGCAAAATATAGTTTGCAAGATAATTACACGCATCTGCAGCATAAGCTCTTTATTACATACGAGCATAAATTCTATAAAAAACGTCAATTCAATATTATCATTTAATTTAAATATATTGTTAATTCATAACGCAAGTTTCCACAATATTAATAACTTCTAAATTAATAGTAAAACCTATCTAATAAATTCTAAACTTATTTAATAACGATAGACCATATTCAATTTAAAGAGTGGCGGAGAAGTTGAAGTATGACTTTCATTAGTAGAAAACTATCACATTTTAATTAAAAAATACACAGGCCAAGCTACTTATGCTAGCAAAAGGTTGTTTTGGCTTAGATAATATAAGATTTTACTTAACATATTTTTCTGGCATGATCATTGCATAATTATACTCGGACATCATTTCTCTTATTATATTAGATTGTTCTTCATAGAATAATGAATTTACTGCCATTTTAATTAAGTCCAAAAAATATTTATTAAAAATAACAACATGAAATCCGAATTCTATTTATTTATTTTTGTTTATAATATCGTTTTAATCTACAATTTTTTTTAAAAAAAATGCTTCATAAAATTAATGTAAATTTATATAAATTTTTTTTTTTAACTTCCCGTCTCTAGGACGGACTGGCCCTAGTTTTTAAATATAGATGAAACTCAGCTTTGGAGACAATTCTTATATAGAAAGGAGAAATAATTCAGGTTTTTGGGAAATATAAATTGGTAAAAACAAATTTCTACAGGGAATTAAAAGAAAAAAGAGAGTGGATGGATTTCTATTACAACATATGAAGCTACTAGGTGATTCTCATGTACAAATATTTTAAAATTAAATATATTATAATAATTGATTAATATTTTACTTTCAATTTAATAATTTATATTTATAATTTATATTTATATTATATTTTTTGAATTAGACATGTGATTTTGTATATGTAATATCTAGTCAGTTTAGTTATCACTTGAGTATATCAGATTGCATCTACTTCTCTGAATTCAACTATAATACTTTTTTGTTCTAAATATTAATAAAGCTTTGATTAATTTTGTTATTTTGCATTTAGGTTGGCTGTTCTCTGAAATATATAATATATTTTAGTAAAATTATATATAACATAATAGTTTTTTTTGAGAAACAAATAGACAAAATAAACTAAAGTGTGGACTGATTTAAAATTGCATAAAGGAATATAATGATAATATTTTGAATCTCATGCATATATTTTTTGCAAAATAAATAAATTGGAAAACTTACTTAATATTTTATTTTTATTTAAAAATGTTTTGAGTTATCCCATAGTTTATATCTATAAAATAAATAAAATATTACTATAAAATAATATGTTTGATTTTATTATTCTTTCTTAATCTCAAGATTATTTTTGTTAATTTTTATTTTTTTGAAATCACATTATATAGAAATATTATTAAAATAATTCTTTTTTAAATTTTGTATATTTTTCTTTTTAATTATGTATGTTATTGGAAAAAATTAAAAATAAAATAAATTAAAATCTAATTACCAGAAACAACTAAATAAAAAGGAAAATAAATTTAATAATGGTAACTAAATGTAATATTTTTAATTCATTAAGGGACTTCGGTAACTAACCATCGTAAGAAACATATTATAGAGATGTGGATATAGCAATTTTTTTTGGTTAACTAGGAGGTGCATCAATTTTTGCCCCAAATAGTCGGTACCAGCCAGTATAATAAGATTTATGGCGTAAAGCTTTCATCCCAGGGCGGCGAGTCGAACCTGAACAGCTCATGATGTTCATATCGATCTACTATGCGGGTGGCGGTAGTTGCATCCGCAACTCCTTTACCACGAGAAGTAACTCGTCCTGGCTGGAGAGAGCATATTTCCTTCTTCTTTTCTGGATATTCCAATTTATATACGAAATATTTATGTATGTATAATTATACAGTTTGTTAAATTTACTAATATGCTAATGAAATTCTGGAAAACAGTGAAAGTGAGTCGTGCGTAGCACGGTAGATATACTAGTATATTTTTTTTTGAGAAAAGGGCCTTCAAAATTTCAAATATTGGGGCATTCCGACAAATCTAAGAGCTAGAGAACCTAATAAATCTAATCAGATTAGTTAAGCTAGGTTGTTTAATGATTTAAATGTAACGTTGCAATTTTGTGAGCAAAGTAATTGCTCGATTGATTGATTGGGGTTTTGGTACTTAAATGGAAATAGCTAGACTTAGGGTTTTTATTCAGGAAATCATGATCATAATCCTACAGATGCTTAACAAGTTGCATGCATGATATTATAGAGCTCAACACTTATAAACAAACCATTAGGCTCTCGCTTTGTAGGTTTGTCTAATGACCTTATATTAATGTCGATCGATGATTCTATAAGAATATCGATCGATGCACTTGTTGAACCGTCGACCGATTATTCGATAAAAATATCGATCGACGCTTTTGGTCAAGCGTTAATACGCGGGTTGAATGTGCTCACTAAGCTTCCTAGATCAGCTCTTGCCTTATTCTAGCAATCTTAGCTCATTAGGATGGATTCATGGTGAGCTGCAAGCTATCGCTTATATCTACAACTTCTAGGACAAGTTCTAGGTAGCTAATCTAGAAGCAGACATTAATGACAATCCTAAAGATGAATATCACAACAAATCTATAGTTGAGGCTAATCCTTCATAACCTATTTAACCCCTAAAATCTAACAAGGGAACTACTCAGATATGGCCAAACAATTCATAACAACAATAAGGTATAAAAACTGCATAGATAGATAGAAATATAGATATCAATGGAGTTCCAATCACAAATAATCATTAGATCTTCTCTTCAATCTACTAAAAATCATAGAAAATCTTTGCTGTGAAAATAGTAAAACAAGAAAGCACACTTTGCCTCAAACATGGCAAAGCTTATATAATTAGGTTAAAACTCGTCAGGGATAATCTTGTAAATTGGTGAAGACTTGGGCTCTAAGTCGTCTGAAACAAAACATGCTTTCTGCGCGCTTCGCTGTCGATCGATGTCACAAGGTGTGCATCGATCGATTATTGTCTCTGAGTGTCAACCGATGGTCAGCTCGATGGTCAGCTCGGATGCTTCCTCCAAATATCTCCAAAATGTTCCAAAATCATCACTTTCTCCCAAATCACTCCTGATCTTATAAAAATAATAGATAGACTCTATAATATAATAATTAGTTATAAGAACACCTATAAATCATGGCTTAAAATGAGTAAAATCCATCGCATATCAACCCCCCAGACTTACCCTTTTGCTTGTCCTCAAGCAAAATATACATGCAGTCTCTCTGAAAGAAGTTTGAAAACAGCAGGGACTCACACAATTTTAAACTTACTTCCTTGACCTCTGAAATGTTGCAAGCCACATCAGATCAGTGCCAACTTTAGAGGCACTTCATGTACTAGAGTTTAGCTTAGCAACCAAACCTTTCAGCCCACAGCTTAGCTGATTCCGCATGACATACCGCTCTACTGACTTCATTTATGCATATAAATGTGTAGGCTAAATCTTGGGAGTATCGATCAAAGGACACATGGACTCTTACTCTAGCAGATATTGTTTGGGTCAAAAACGGTTACGACGAAGTTAACGTCCAAATCCCCGAAGAAGAAAAACGTAGAAAAATTCTTCGACAAATATATTTTCGAAATAGGTTCTTCTTTACGAAAAACCTTTGCGGAAGAAACGCGAATCATCGGACAAGAGCTCGAGAAGGATCGTTTCGCAGCGACCAAACGCGTGCCCCACTCGGTCGCTACGTAGCGACCGAGTTCGAGGCTAAGCTCAATCGCTACATAGCGACCAAACGCCCATTCCGCTCGGTAGCTACGTAGCGACCGAGCTCGAACCAAAGTTCGGTCGTTACGTAGGGACCGAGCTCTTCTGAAACATCGATACGACATCAGTCCAT
This sequence comes from Brassica napus, assembly GCF_020379485.1. Classification (NCBI taxonomy): domain Eukaryota; kingdom Viridiplantae; phylum Streptophyta; class Magnoliopsida; order Brassicales; family Brassicaceae; genus Brassica; species Brassica napus. The sequence goes on along the minus strand of NC_063450.1, from coordinate 21,819,800 downwards.
GCATTCTTGTCTACCCTTCGATGCTATCTCCCGAATACCGTAGCGAACCCATCTCACGTTCCCCCGCCACTTCTAAGTTATCAATCAAACTTTACCGTAAAAACCGCGGAAAGTTCATTCTTTATCGAAAGGAGCCGTAATAAACGCTTCGATTCGAAAGACGGCCCAAAGGGACCTAAGACACGACTCGAGTCCAACTTGCGATTTCTTAACCAACAGCCCATAAACCGTATGTCGGTTTACGCTTGGTCCGCAAGGGAAGATAAATGTCAAGTTTCCACGGATAAATACGAAATTTCGAAGATAATTACGAAGATTGGAAAAAATGGAATATCTCCATTTTTATGCTATGGCGGCTTAAGGGCAGAAGAAGAAAAGCGTAAACCGACCTTGGAGCCAGTATATAAGGGGTCCTAGGCGAGAGGCATAAAAAAGACTTTTTCGGAGAAAACTTAGCACTTAGAGCAATTAGGCAACTTTCCGTTTTTGTTATTTCGAGCTGCGACTCAACTAGGTTTTGCAGTCTTAGGTTGTTAGAACTAAGAACCTCGCCGACAGCTCTCGTGGCCAAGGCTTCTACTTTGTTGTAACGCTCATACGCGGATTCGGAATAAAACTCCTTTTGCTCTCTTTTACGATTTCTTATACTTTATCGTTGTCATTATTATGTTCTGATTGCTTGGCATGTGGTATTAGCAGATATCCGGGACCTCTGGGAAATTAGGGTTTTCCTAGTTTCCTTATTTAAACAAAAATCGACAGTGCGAATTTCGGTTCCCACAGGTATCTGACTAAACATGTAGTCTTATTCTAGTTTCCTTTCTCCCTATATCTCTCTTCTCTGAATCTCATTAGTTTCAATTTCAATGAATGTTGATGCTGATACAGTCCATCTTGTTCATCTCATTGACTTTTCTACTTTTGTAGCTCTTTTTTGACAAAGTGTAGCGAATACTGGGGTCACAGGAGACACTCCTACCCCTCGTTTCCACAATGTGTGATCATTCCCTTCAGACTAAGAATAATGGGGTCACAGGAGACACTCCTACCCATCTGCCTCTTCCAGGAAATCATTTCAATCTTTTATTATTATTTTTTTCGTAAGATGCCGAAGAGAGGAGAGAAGGAAACCAAAAATTTACAGACTTGTACCTTTCAGAGCTGAAAGAGAAATCCGATCCAATATATACCAAGCCCCAAAACAAGCAGGTTGGATTGTTTAAGGTTGGAAGTCAGCTTCGGTTCCTTCAGACTCTCTCAGCTAGCATGGATGTTATTGGCAGGTGATCCCTTTGGTGTTTCCATTTAGTACACCCTGCAGTAAATAACCTCAAAGAATGGTGCTAGAGAGTGGTTAGATAGTAAGTAAAATTGAAAAAGTTCATCATCCCCTTTTTGACTCAATAAAAACTTTTTGAAAATTTTTTAGATAAGAGTCATGAATAGATCAATATCAGTAAACCTTCCCCAAGACTTAAACTACACTGTCCCCAGAGTAAATTCAGTCTAAGTTATGGTGATAACTAAAACATGAGGACTCAATTTGAACAAGTAAGAACGATATACACGACCGAAATTGATGTCGATCGATGTCAAGTTGTTTTCATCGGTCGCCACTTGAAATGTTCTGTCAATCGATGTCGGCAGTGTTTCGTCGGTCGATTCTCATAGCAAACGTCTACTCGGATCTTCTTTTTCTCTTTTTTTTTATATAATGACCTGCAAAATTTTGAAATAATATAAGTATTAAATTAATAAAAACCAATTAAATATTACCTAATAGTGAGTTGCCTCCCACTCAGCGCTTTGTTATAGTCATTTAGCTTGAATTTGGAGGTGATTACGCTAGTAACATGGAAAGCTGGAACTTGCTGGTAAACAAGTTTCCATCTCTTCTCTGCGCTTGTTGAACCATGTACCAGTGAAGTCTCGCATTGCTTCATCTCCTCTGCGCCATTTGTCCTTCATTGTTGCAGTTGCATCCTCTATCTTCTGCAATCTATCACCAAGACTTTCAAGGTTGAATTGATGTCTCATGAGTGTGGCGTATGTGCCAGCTGAGATCTCCTCTCCATGGTTGTATGTATCAGACATATCTGATTTCACCTTTGGTACTAGCCTTCCTCGGTTTGTAGCTTTGTCGATCGATGTTCCTCTGCGACTGTCGATCGATATGTTGTTACGTCTGTCGATCGATGCCGATGCTTCTGGTCAACGGGCGATGTATCTCTGAATCTCCACTATCTCCCTCTGTATTGGTTCTGTCTGAGAATTCAAAGAGCTCATGGTAAGGTCCATTGGGAAATAGATATCATCACATCTCCTATCAAGCCTCTCTTTTGTTGATTCCAATGTTCTGTAGATCTCTTCTATAAACTGATCAATCTCTGCTCTGGTTTAAGAATTTTGTTGAGACTTCATCGGATTTGAGTGTGGTAAGTTGTCGTCGACCGATGCTGGTAGGCGATTATCGATCGATACTGGTCGACGTTTGTCGATCAATGCTGGTCGAGAAGCTTCGGCCTCACGCTGTGTTTGAATTTTGGCTATGTCTTGCGTCATCTCCTCCATGCATGTAGTCCACCAACTGATGCTATCATTCAGTGGGCATTAGACACCATCAAGTTTCATCTCGAAGTCTCCTTCATTCTTCTCTTGGGCTCCACCGACTACATAGAACATCTCATTGATCTTGTCCTTGGTGTAGATTTCTTGTACTAGTTTAGTTTGTGTGAATGAGCTAGCATGTTCTGGAAGACAGATATAGCTGTGCTCGTCTCTTGAAGCTCTTTCCAGAAGCCTTCTGATATCATCTTTGGATACACGGACGACGTGTCCATCTACATCTCTTGTGTGGCCCTGATCGTCTCTGTAGACTCCATATTCATCATTTTCCTCCTAGTGAAATCTCCTAGTTCCATCACGGTCATAAGCGCGTTTTCCAAAATCAGGACGTCTATCGATCGATGTTGGGTCATCAACGTCGATCGACGGTCGAGTATGATGTCGATTCTTCTTCTTGAAACGATTGTCTAATCCACCAGTTGTGTCATAGAACTCGTTTGTAACCCTCTGCTGGTGCTCTGGAATGTTGCGTTGTTGCATGAAGAGGTTGTCTGCTTTATTAGCCATCTGAAGAATGTCTGCAATGTCCTCTCTGGATATTTGCAGTGCATGCCCATCTATTGCTCTTGCATATCCGCCTGGGTCCTTGAAAATACCAAATTCTTCCTGTGTTAGATACTAATTATCACGTTTAGCTTTTTTCGCTTACGGTGGATGGTGGTTTCTGACGGATGTCGATCGATGATGGTCGGTTTTTGTCGATCGACGGGGGTTTGTTCTGGTTAAAGGACGATAGAAACGGGTCCCTTTTCCACAAGCTTCTGCAAAAAGTGAATCTGTATCTGAACGTTCCTGTTGGTTAAGTAGCTCTTCAGTTGTGAAACCTTCGTGGAGTTCATCTGCTCGTGGCTCATGGATTGTCGTCTCTACTGCATAGCTCTCGTGATAGCGATCATCTGCCCAACTTCCAATTGAGTAATCTCCTTCTCGTGCATGGTCGACATTAGTGTCGATCGACGGGTAGTAGGCAATGTCAGCCTATGCTCATTTGCGGTTTCTCGTGTAATGATGAGTGTCGATCGATGTTGAGACGGTTCTGTCGATCGACGTCGCATTCCTTGCCAAGAGGAATGGTGGAGAGGTCAATCTTCCTCAGCACAAATGTTTATGTACTCCGTAGCTCATTCCTCCTCGTAATCTCATCATACTCCTCTGTATGCAGTGTATCTCTAGTATATTTCGCAGTGTGTACCGCCCTGGTGGGATTGTAGTAGTCGTCTTCACAATCTCCTGAACTACTGTCGACCGATTCTTCCTTTGGAACGTCGATCGATTTTTGTTGAGCACTGTCGATCGACGTCGTAGTGTGAGTGTCGATCGACGCTGAATACTCTGTCTCATACTCGGCTCCACAGTGGCATGATGCGCTGAGTCCTGGATCATCAATTCTTCTGGAGGACGTATGTGGCTTCATGACTGGAATAGGGTTGTAGTGGACATGTGGATCTATGAGCGTCAAGCATAGCCGGTTGGTTTGCATGTTTCACACTGCCCCTACTGTTGATATGAAAGCTCTCTCAAGCACAAGGGAAGAGTTCCAGTTCAGCTTGATATCCAAGACATGGAAATCAACTGAAACTAGGGCATTACCAATTTGCACCTCTAGATCTCTGACAATTCCTCCTGAGCTTTTCTTAGAACAATCCACAAAAGTGAACGATTCCTTGGAAGGCTCCACTTGCAGACCTAGATGATCTGCCATAACCCTAGGTAGAATGCTGACGGATGCTCCTGTGTCACACAATGCATGTGGGAATTCAATACCCTTCACCGTACATGGTATTGCGAACTTCCCAAGATCACTCTTCTTCTTCAATATAACCCTATTCTTCATCTTTTTTCTAGCTTTACAGAATATTCTCCTAATGTATTCTTTGGTCTCTCTGGTTTCTCTGAAGAACATCCACAATTTGTGGGTAAAATAGGCCTCCTCGAATGGCTTTTCAAATGGAATCCCTGAAGACTCTCTTTTGGAAATTTTCCATTTCCTTCTCATTAGCTTTGCTCGTCAGATGTTTCACCACTTTTTCCTTTCTTTTCCTCAGGGTTCTCCCCATAGAAACCCTATCAACTTCCATAGGATCTGCTGCATCATCTGAATGTGTACTGGTAGCCTCTGGTGGGTTATCTGAAGGTTTGGGTCATGGCCAGAGTGAATTGAGACATGCAACGTCTATCTTTAGCATCTGCACTCGGTATGTACGAGGTGCGCGTCGATCGATGGGCGCTGGAGGTTGTCGATCGATGGCGGTTTCTCTCTGTCGATCCATCGATCGACGGCGGGATCAGAATGTTGATCGAATTTGACATAAACAGAGCTGGGCGGATGTGGGTGTTTCGCTGTGAACTGTTCATGAGTTATGATCCTCACGATATTGTAAGATGCGGTCGACTATGTAGGTGTTGTCGATCGATGCTCGGGAGAGGATGTCGATCGGTTTTGGGTGATGTCCATCGACCGATGTTCAGAGCTCGGCGTTGATCAACACCAATGCGATCCGCTGAAACTCATCAAACTCTCTATTTCGAAATCCCCTTCTTACAACTTCTCTTACTTCACCACTTGCCAGAAGTCATCATCTATGATGGCACTGACGTGGTGCTTCATCACATCATCTCCTACCCCCCCCCCCCCCCCCCGTGTTAAGGCTTCTTGCCTTTTAACAGCTTCTCATGTCTGAACAACTTGCATCTCCAGCTTCTTCACATGAGTGTTCAAAATCTCAAACTTTGTGTTCTTGTTGTAGACAGACAACCTTCCCATTGAAGTCCACTGTCATGCGCTGTTGTCCCTCAAGAACCTTATCAAGCATCTCTTCAATCTTGCTCTCCTGAGTAAGTGGTGGTGGCTTTTGGTAGTAGGAGTAGGGTTTCTGGTACTGCGAACTCTGGTTGAAATTACCCCTCTGTCCATTGCCATAGGAGTTTCTGTTCTGACTCTGGTTTCCAGAACCCTGGAATCTAGTTCCATTGATGAAGTTCACATCTTCTTCTACCTATGCTCTACCCTCTGTGAGTACAGCCTTTGCATCCTCAACTAAACAGATCTTCTTCCTGAGAAGCTTATGAACACTGTCCAGCTTTGCCTTCACTTCATCCATCTGATCATTCCCAAGAATGGTTGCAGATCTTTTCCTCTCAAAATCAGTGTTCTTCGTGCTTCTGCTGGATGCTAAGTTCTCAATAACTCTCACAGCCTCCTCTGGATTCCTTGTGTTGAAGTTCCCATTGCTGGAAGCATCAAGAGCCATCTGATATTGCACCTTGATGACTCTGTAGAAAGTACAGAGCAGCTGTACTTCATTGAATCCATGGTGTGGGCAATCTCTCTGATAAGACTTGAATCTGATCCATGAGCTTCTGAATGATTATGCAGGCTCATGAAGGCTCCTAAGTGAATGTAGCGATCTTGGTCCTCAAGTCTTCAGCACGCGCCTCATCAAAGAAGTTGCATAGGAATGCATTCTTGATGTCGCCCCAGGATGTGAGAGATCCTGGTGGTAACTGCTTAAGCCAATGCGAAGCATCTCCAGCAAGTGAGTACTTGAAGAGCCTCCCTCGACTTTAATAGCAGATATAAGATCCTCGAACCTCTCCAGATGGTCTATAGGATGCTCGTGAGATAACCCATAGTAGGGTGTCTGTCCCATGAGTGTGTAGTACTGCGGCTTCAACTCAAAATTCCGCCCTCTGGATTGGTGGAGGACGAATGGCTGATCTGTTGGTGTAGAACTGATCTGGACGGTTATAATTAGCCAACGTTATGGGTCGAGCAGCCTCATCTATAGATTGAGCAGCTCCTGTAGCATCAGTATCAGACTTAAGGATTACAGCCCCCTGAGCATTTATCCTCTGACCTGTTGCATTACGCAGATGACCCTCCTGGTCATACAAGTCTCCCTTATCATCACGTACAAGAATCAAAGTCGCAACCATGTCTCGCGGCTTAGTATCAATCGATTTCCGGATTGAAGTGTCGATCGATATCGGATGGAAGATGTTGGTTGACGGAAGAGTGTCTTCGGTCGAAGGTGGAAAGCGAGTGTCGGTCGACGAGACTGGTGTCGGGGACGACAGTGGTTGACGAGAATCGAGCGACAAACTAGTGTTGTTGTCGGCCGATGAGGAGCCTCTTCCCTTGTGGATTGCACGTTCCAAACTTACAAGATCTGATGAGGATAACAGTTGAGTTTCCTTGTTGATTCTAGTACTGTTGGGCATGTACCTGAAAAGACAAGAAAATTTTTGTGTCAAAAAGTGGGTTTTAAGAAGAAACCTAGGCTAAACAAGATTAAATCTGTAAGACGGTCAAAGCACCCTGGCAACGGCGCCAAATTTGATCTCACTCAAATAACCCTAAAGAGTGAATTACTCTCAACTAAGAGGTTCAGTTGTAGTACTTAGGGATCGAATCCACAGAGAGCTAGGGAACCTAATAAATCTAATCAGATTAGTTAAGCTAGGTTGTTTAATGATTTAAATATAAAGTTGCAAGTTTGTGAGCAAAGTAATTGCTTGATTGATTTATTGGGGTTTTGGTACTTAAATGGAAATAGCTAGACTTAGGGTTTTTATTCAGGAAATCATGATTATAATCCTACAGATGCTTAACAAGTTGCATGCATGATATTATAGAGCTCAACACTTATAAACAAACCATTAGGCTCTCGCTATCTAGGTTTGTCAAATGACCTTATATTAGTGTCGATCGATGATTATATAAGAATATCGATCAATGCACTTGTTGAACCGTCGACCGATTATTCGATAGGAATATCGATCGACACTTTTGATCAAGCGTTAATGCGCGGGTTAAATGTGCTCACTAAGCTTCCTAGATCAGCTCTCGCCTTACTCTAGCAATCTTAGCTTAGTTAGGATGGATTCATGGTGAGATGCAAGCTATCGCTTATATCTACAACTCCTAGGGCAAGTTCTAGGTAGCTAATCTAGAAGCAGACATTAATGACAATCCTAAAGATGAATAACACAACTTAGCAATCTATAGTTGGGGCTAATCCCTCATCACCTATTTAAATCCTAAAATCTAAAAAGAGAACTACTTAGACATGACCAAGCAATTCATAACAACAATAAGGTATAAAAACTGCATAGATAAATAGACAGATATCAATGGAGTTCCAACACAAATAATATTTGGGTCTTCTCTCCAATCTACTAAAAATCCTAAAAAACCTTTGCTGTGAAAATAGTAAAACAAGAAAGCACACTTTGCCTCAAATATGTTGGCAAAGCTTATATAATTCGGTTAAAACTCGTCAGGGGTAATCTTCTAAAAGTGAAGACTTGGGCTCTAAGACGTCGGAAACAAAACGGGCTTTCTGCACGCTTCGCTGTCGGTCGATGTCACAAGGTGTGCATCGATCGATTATTGTCTCTGAGTGTTAACCGATGGTCAGCTCGGATGCTTCATCCAAATATCTCCAAAATGCTCCAAAATCATCACTTTCTCCCAAATCACTCATGATCTTATAAATAAAATAAATAGACTCTATAATATAATAATTCGTTATAAGAACACCTATAAACCATGGCTTAAAATGAGTAAAATCCATGGTCTATCAATAGCATCAGTTGGTTGACTACATGCATGGAGGAGATGAGGCAAGACATAGCCAACACTACAGGAAATATGAGTATTAATATCATCAGATTATAGGGTTCATGACAATTTTGCTATTGTATACTAACACTTATATTTTTTAAAGCGTTTGTCAATTCAAAACGCTATATTTGTTATCGCGGAAAAATAAAATGTTTTAGCCGCGTTAATTTGATAAGTATAAATGTTTTATCATTGCAGATCCAAAATTAAAAGCTATTGTAAATGTAAAATATCTCAAATTTTAGTCAAAATAAAGTTAACATCTTTGACTAGGCTTGATACATACCCTGTCGACCTTCTTCACTTTTTTATTTTCTGAAACTTTTCTTCGCTGTTTCTGAAACCCTATTTTTCTTCGTTGTTTCTCAAAAAAAAATTTATAAAACAATCGTTCATCGGAAGAGACGCAGACCAGAAGAACGCTCGCTCGCTAGCCTTTTACTATTTTGTAAATCAAAATCCTTTTCGCAAGCGATTCTCTGGTACTGTTCTTAGGTTTCGAAATCAATTTTTTCTTCTGGCGTTTACATCCGGAGAAAGCGCCGGAGGTTTTGGAGTCAGCTCCTCACCGTCTCCAATCGTCGTCTGCTATCCCTCGCCATCGCAGTCAGCTCCTCACCGTCTCGGAGCTTCACCGTGACCAAGCCTCTTCGTCTTGCTCTGCCGTCGTTGGGCTCCAGATCTGGCGAAGAGAAAGCTTCGCTGTGACCGAAGGCAGAGCAGAGCAAGGAAGGAATTAGTTACATCAACAGCCCAAAAGCCATGGACTCATAAGCTCGTCTCCAATATCCTCCTCTCCTTACCCAGATTCTTCTTCACTTCCCCACGTTCCATTGGTGCGCAAAAGGGTATATGTCTGATTATGTTCTTGTTTCTATTGGGGGGTATTTGTTTGAACGGGATTCAGTCGACTAGATTGAAAGAAGTCTGGGATGACTAAAGACGTTTTATTAGATTGGACTGAGGGGTTACAAGAGTGACAGGAAAACAAGAGAACAACAAGATCAGAGAAATCGCTAAAACCCTAGATCTAGCCGTTTAGTATGTAAAAATCCAAAAGATCCCCTACTTGTTGCTTCCTCTCCCCTTTTTATAGGTCTCCAACCCTTGATGCCCTAATTTCGTGCCACTTTGGGCCTTGATGCGAAAGGCCGAGTACACGGGCCCGGACAGAATTCCCTTCAAGCCGGGTACTTTTGGTCGGCTTGGTCGACCGGCTAAAAGTACTCTAAGATCAAGCTCTCGTGTTTTGCCGCCGAGCCGACCAAACTAATCCAACTTGCTGGATTAGGGCCCGTTATTCGATGGACCTTGTGGAGGGATGTAATCCATCTCCTACAATAAGTTTCCTCCCCAGTTCACTTGTGAGCGGCGCGGCGGTCTCAGTGAATTTGTGGGTCAGGTTTATTCGGATAGCAGGTTCTAATGCAAGGGATAATACTTCCCGTTTAGTCGTCGGCGTGTGCTTTTAGTCGCATGATGTTCTGTAAGTGTCTCTAGTCGCTCCGAGTAGAGTTTAGTCGTCGATGCGTGCTTTCGCCTCTTAGTCTTTACGATGAGATACATTTTACTCGGGTGATAGATTATTTTGGGTGAAAAGACGGGGATCGGTTTTGTTGGTTAACCGGAGACCGGTTTAAATAGAGATCGGGAATCGATTCCGGTCTGACTACCTGATTGAAAACCGGTTCCAGCGAGAAGCTGAACCGTCGCGAGTAAGTTCCTGGGCATTTAGGCGGCCTTTGAGGCCCATTTAGGACTTCATAGACCTAATGATTGCGCTCGGAAAACGTGCCTTCGTTTTTGCTATAAATAGGTATCTCTCCTTCGCTTTCGTCATTCTTCTCTGCAGATTCAGGTATTCCGTTTTCTCTCCTTTCTCTCTACTTTTACTTTCTCTCTCTAGATAGGTTTTTCTGCGTAGACTCGTTTGTATCGTTCGGCGGTTGTAGTCGTCCCCTGCATTAAGGAACATGCCTCCGAGAAGTCGATTGTCGCGAGAAGAAAAAGGGAAGGACATCGCAGATTCTCCGAGTCCGACCAGAGATGCGTCAGCAACTGGCAGCCCACTGGACGACTTTGACTTGATTCATCACGATGCTCTTCGGGATACAGAGAACATGACCCTATCTCAACGTCTTTTGGTCGCTGATGCTCATAGGATGATCCGTGATGAAGGCGCGGACCGCGTTGAAGTCGGGAGCAGCGACGCAAGCGGAAGTGAGAACAGAGTGGGGGGACCAAAGCGATGCTGTAACCGGTTTCGAACGTGGCGACGCTAATGCGTCTGGTCGATCCTCGACGAATTCGAGGCGGGTTCGCGAGAGAGTTTGTTTCGACCAGATAGATTGTCGTCCAACTATCTATCATCCTGGTGGGATCTTTGAAGAACTGGCTGCGCTGCCACCCGAACTGCTACGGGATCCGCGGGCTCAGTCGTGGGGGAATTTTTGGATCCTGCGCTTCTCATCATACCTTGAGGAATCTTTTAAGGGCAAGCGGCGGTGCAGGCGTTACCTACATCATCCCGTCTGCTGAGCAGCGTCCCTGGTCGCCTCCGGTTGGTTATCAGTGCGTATATGAGTCCTACTTCGGGGATCATACGAAGCTATGGTTCCCGATCCGTCGGTTGGTAACGTCTTATGCATTCCGCCGAGACATTGCCATCTCTCAGCTTTTGAACGGGTCGCTGCGAATAGCCGTCATGTTGATGGTAATGGCAGCTGAGATGGACATCTCGATGAGTGTGAGGGTCTTCGAGGAGCTGACTTTCACGAATGTGGAGCCAAACGGGATTTTCTCGGTGAAAATGCGTTCGAATTACAACGTCTTGACCGGTCATCCAAATAAGACGCAGGATTGGCAGCGCGCGTACTTTTTTGTGAAATCTGATGAACATGCCTTCGAAGAGCCGCCGGGGGACGACTACCACGTTCTGTGGAACCGGCAACTCGGTAGAGACTCGTCTGTTGGAGTTTTGTTTTAGTCGTTAGTTCTAACCCTTCTTATCCTTGTATTTTCAGTTCGTCACCCGAATACGATCGCCTACCCCGAGAAGTATTTTGAGAGTGCTCAAGCGATCACAGCGCACAGTCATCTTCGTTGGACGGATCTCAGTCGAGAGTGGATACGTCGTCAGCAAGCTAGGATCGCTAGAGGTAAGCCTGCTGATTGCTTTTAGGGCCTGTTCGAGTCTCCTTTTGCGATTTTCATGTTGATTCTCTGCTTCTGTAGTTGATTGGGAGTCGAGGCTTCCTTGTGTTCTCGGTCAACGTAAGTCGCGCCTCCCTTTGTTTACGCGTAAACAACAGAGACTTTTCGGCAAAGCTAAAGAAATGGATGGAGTTCCGGATCTAAGCGCCCTGTTGAAAGGGAAGTTGCAACTGCTCTCGAAGAAATCGACTACAGTCGATCCTCAGGGAACATTTAACTCTGGAGTCGACGGCACTTCTGAAGGTGGTGGAACCTCCAGGGAAGGGGCCTCCAAAAGAGCCTCCAGAGAGGGGGGCCCTATTGCAGTCGATCAAGGGGTCGGAGCAGAGACTTCTGCTTCAGGTCCCAAGAAGAAGAAAAAGAGCAAAAAGACCAAGGGGGAGCGACCGACGAGGCTCCTCCCGAAGGGTCTGCTTCCCTCGAGGTGACTTCCGAGGGTTCGAAGGAGAAGAAGAAGAAGGATAGGAAGAAGAGGTCTCGTGGCGGGGCTGCTTCCTCTGTCGATAGAGGTGAGAGCCTAGCAGAAGGGCAAGAGGCTGTTTTAGTCGGGACGGCGCCAGATGGTCACCCGAAGAAGAGAACTAAGAGGTCTGTTGAGGCAGAGCCCCGTCCTTCTACCTCCGGCGCGACCCGTCCTTCTACCTCCGGCGCGAATGCCGCCGATGCAACCTTAGTCGACGCTGTTGGGGAGGCCAGCGGTACTCCGAAAACTCCGTCGGAGGAAAGGAGGAAGACAAGCTCGCGAGAAGGAGGTTCTGGTGGTGAGCCTGAAAGGTCTGCTCCAGACTCTTCTGCGAGACAAAGATCTCGATCTGAAGGTTCTGTAGCGAAGAGAAGGAGGATAGAATTCCCTGATCGCGTCGAGTTTTCCTACGACGAGACAACTCCCCTAATCCTTAATCCTCTTAGGTGGGCAGAGCTGACGCGTCAAATTCGCGGTGGGACGAAGGAGAAACCGCAATTGGAAGACCTGTACTTCAAGAATGAATACATTGACGCTGCTTCCTCGAGAGCGCGGGTAACTGCGCTACCTTTCAACTTTTATCTCCTTCTTTGATTTATTGGGTTCATCCATCTCACGTGGTCTATGTTTGTCGTTTTGCAGAGTGACGGGAGCATGAACTTCCTCGTTGAGAAGTATGACAGTTCTCTGAAGCACACAATGATCCAGTTAGGATCTTCAGAGAAGCTTGCCCAGGCGAGGTTGAAGGCCATCGAGAGAGTAAGGGCGGAGCATAAGAAGGCTAATGAGAAGGCTGCGAAGGAGAAAGAAATTCTTCGAGTGAAGTTCGAAGAGCTGGAGGGTAAGCTCAAATCTGCCATAGCGGCGAGGAAAGAGCTTGCCCGAGAGAACACTCGTTTGGAGCAAGCGGCTGTGAACCTGGAGAAGGAGAAGACTGAGCTACTCGAAGAGAGGAACGCTGCGGTAGAGAAGTTGATCAAAGAGAGGCAACGCTTGAGGGACTCCTGGGGTTTGGAGGTTACTCGTGAGAGGGAAAGAGTCGAAGCTGCTATGATCGAGAAGGCAAATCGCCGCTTTGGTCGCGTGTGCGACCTTTTTACTCGCTTGGAGGCCTTTGGGAAAGCGAAGAGCCTGTACGGTCAAGCTTCGGGAACGAAGAAGTGCCTCGAGATGATACGGGCAAGCGGGACGGAGATCCCGCAAGAATTGATCGACGTCTTTGATGAGCAGTAGAAGCTCTATGAGGCGGAGGCTACGAAACTTTGTGTAGGTCCGCTATCTGATAGCGACCTCACTCTTTCTCTGCTGGGACTCCCTTCCTGCTTCGCCGAGGACAGGTTTAGAGCGTCGTTTGATCCTTATGGGTCGAACGTAAATTTGATCGGACCGGAGACGGCTTCTCAGCTTATTACCTCGCTCGAAATTACCGAGGAGCCAACAGAAGAGCCATTGGTTGACGTGACATCGGTCCCTGCTGAGCACGTCGAGGTTCCGGAGGGAGGTGGTCTTGAAGAGGTCCCTGGAAGGGAGAACCTTGAGGCAGATGACACTCCTATTCGAGAGGAGGAGACCAAGAGCGTGGGCATCGAGGATCCTGTCCTCGTCTTGGGTTCTTCTTCTGAAGGACGAGAAGACGAAGAGGAGGAAGATGATAGATTCGAAGAGACGTCGCCGCCGCAGCCCGTCGAGGAAGAGACAGCCAACGAAGTTGGAGATGGAGATGTTCAGAAACCCTCATCTCCTGCTGTGGATTTCCCTGTCCCCGTTCCTACTCGAGTGGAAGACTCAGCTGCTGCCGCTACTGAAGATCCAGTTGGTCCCCCTGCTCTTGGGACGCCAGAGGAGGACGATCAAGATTTTGCGCCTTGACGTTTTGCCTTTGTTGTTTTCCTTGTGAACAACGAGGGGTGGAAGGGCTTAGTCGGATGTTCCATTTGCTGCAGAAGTCCTTGAAGTTGCCTGACATGAACTGTGATCCGTTATCAGTAACGATTTCATAAGGTAGGCCGTGGCGGCAGATAATGTTTTTCCAGACGAAATCACAGACTTCTTTGTCTGTGACTTGAGCGTAGGCTTCAGCTTCGATCCATTTGGTGAAGTAATCAGTGAGGACGAGAATGAAACGCTGCTGGCGGGAGCAGGGAAGGGGTCCGATGATATCCATTGCCCATCGCATAAACGGGTACGGCGCGGTCGTCGTTCGTAACATTTCAGTTGGACAATGGGTGCTTGGTGCGTGCCGTTGGCATTTGTCGCAGCTTCTAGCATAGGACTCGCAATCAGCGTTCATCGTCGGCCAGAAGAAGCCTAGGCTTCTCACTTTGATCGCTAATGCTCATCCACCCGAATGGTTTCCTCCGGCGCCTTCATGCGTTTCGGCCATAACCCTGACTGTTTCATCACCGTGGATACATTTGAGGAGTACTTTATTCGCAGTCCATCGATGGAGTTCGTCGTCTAGGACGACGTAATAGGCACTGCGTGTTTTCAGTCGGCGGGCTGCCCATTTCTCGGTTGGAAGTTCTCCCTTTGGGAGATAGTCAATGAACTCAGTTCTCCAGTCAGGGCGGAATCTGTCAGTATCGGGCGTAACGGTTTCGGTGACTGGGGCTATGATGGTGGTTTGGTCCATTGAGATATCCACGCTCGGCTTCTCGATGCGGTGTATTGGGGTGGTTCGTTTAACCTGATCCCGAAGCTTGCTTCCAAGGGCTGCGAGTGCGTGGGCGCAGACGTTTTCTCCTCTGGGAACTTTGACGAGTTTGAAGAATTCAAAATCTGCGGCTAAGCTTTGTACTATCTTGAGGTAAGCATCCATCCGATCGTTGCGGGCGTCGTAGTCGCCGCTAAACTGACTGGCGACTAACTGCGAGTCGCAGTAGGCTCTTAGGCGTTTAGCCTTGACAGCTTTTGCTAAGCGGAGTCCAGCGATCATAAATTTGTATTCTGCTTCGTTGTTCAAAGCTGGAAAGCCGAAGCTAAAAGACTGTCTGATCAGTTCTCCGGTCGGGGATTGTAGTTGGACTCGGTACCTGCACCCTTGTTAGTCGAAGATTCGTCGACATGCAGTATCTAGTTCGGATTTGGGAGTGTGAGGTCTTGCTCCAACTCCGGGGCCAATTCGACTAAGAAGTCTGCAAGAACCTGAGATTTTGCCGCGGTTCGGTTCTTGTAGTTGATATCAAGCTCACTGAGTTCGATAGCCCACTTCGTCAGTCTTCCGGACCTGTTTGTATTTTGGGGTATCGTTTGGAGGGGCTGGTCGGTTAATACTTCCACCGAATGTGACTGAAAGTATGGGCGAAGCTTTCTCGCCGCTTCGACGACCGCCAGCGCCATCTTCTCCAGAGTTGGGTATCGCGTTTATGGACCGGTCATGCACCTGCTTGTATAGAAGATTGGCTTCTGCTCACCACGGTCCTCTTTTATCAGAACGCTGCTGACTGCTGCTTGCGACACTGCGACGTAAGGAGATAGAACGTCGCCGACATCTGGCTTGGCGAGAACGGGTGGTGTTTTCAAATAATGCTTGAGTTGAGTAAATGCCTCCTCGCATTTCTCGTCCCAGATAAACCTCTTGTTACCTCGCAGGAGATCGTAGAATGGCAAGCATTTGTCGGTGGATCTGGAGATGAACCGGTTGAGTGCAGCTATCCTACCCGTAAGCCGTTGCACTTATCTACTGTTTTTGGGCTTGGGAGGTTCAGGACCACGGAGATCTGCTTTGGGTTGGCTTCGATTCCTCGCTGCGTGACTATGTACCCAAGGAACTCGCCTGAGGAAACCCCGAACGTGCACTTTGCTGGGTTCAGTTTCATGCCGTATTTGTTGAGAGTTTCGAAGCAATCTTGCAAATGATCAGCGGTGTGTAGCGACTTGACAAGCATATCATCGATGTACACTTCCATGGTGACGCCCAGCTTGTCTGCGAACATTTTGTTCACAAGCCGTTGGTAGGTTGCTCCTGCGTTCTTCAAGCCGAATGGCATGACCTTATAACAGTAGGTTCCTCTATCTGTGATAAAGGCCGTCTTTTCGCGATCGTTGGGGTGCATCATGACTTGGTTGTACCTAGAGAAAGCGTCCATGAAGGTGAGCATCTCGTTTCCAGCCGTGGACTCGACTAAACGGTCGATGTTGGGAAGAGGATAGCTATCCTTTGGGCAGGCTTTATTTAAGTCGGTGAAGTCGACGCAGACGCGCCATTTCCCGTTCTTCTTCTTAACAACTACTAGATTTGCTAACCACTCCGGGTAGCGCACCTCAGCAATTGAGCCAGCGCCGAGTAACCAGTCGACCTCCTCGTTTACAGCCTTTGACCTGTCAGGACCGAGCTTGCGTCGCTTCTGCCGGATAGGCTTGAATGTCGGGTCGACGTTTAGTTCGTGAGTTGTTAATGTTGGGTCGACGTTTAGTTCGTGAGTTGTTATAGTCGGATCGATTCCTTTCATGTCTGACATGGACCACGCACATTCGTCTTGAGAAAGTTGAGAACTGACTGCTGCATATCTTCAGACAGATACGCACCAATCCTTGCGGTCTGGCTTGGATCGGTATCGTCAATGGGTAACTCGAGAACTTCGCCTTCCTGGGAGCAGAATTTATAGGTTGGAGGAGAAACGGAGTTAACCGATAGAGACGATCGTTGGAGTTTGACTGTGGCGACTAGGAGTTCCCTAGCGGCTTTTTGATCCCCTAGCAATGTTTTGATTTTTCCGTCTATACCGGGGAACTTGACACACTGGTGATAAGTAGATGGAATAGCGTGCATTGAGTGTATCCAGGGGGTTCCAAGTATAGTGTGGTAAGGCGCCTTCGTGCTTACAACGGCAAAATTGACAGTTCGAGTGACTCCACATGCGCGTACCGGATGGCGGATTTTTCCCAGTATTGTTTCGGAGGATCCGTTGAAGCCGGTTAATGTTCTGGAGGACGGTTTTATGTCGTCGAGATCGACTCCCATCTTCTGCAGAGTTCCTCGGAAGATGAGGTCGACGGAGCTTCCTGTATCAACGAGGACCTTGGTGACGTCGTACTCCCCAATTCCAAGGACGACAAGAAGAGGGTCGTTGTGGGGTACGTGAATCCCCTCAGCGTCATCCGGCAAAAAATTTATCGGAGGGTGACTTGGCGGCCTAGTCGGCCACCTCTGCGAAGTCGGCCTGTCGACGGTAATCCTTGACGGAGCGAACAGAGTTGCCGCAAGGAGGAGAACCGCCCATGATGACATTTAGTTGATGTCGTGTTTCTACTTGCTTGGAGTCTAAGAAGGCACGTAAATCGGTTGGTACGCTGCTGTCATTTTTTGACGACGGAGTGTCGTTGCTTGATGTCTTAGTTTGCTCCAAACGCCTTCGGAGGTCAGTGGATTTCGAACGATTCAGACGGATGCGAAGATCGCATGCTCCTGCGTTGAGTTTATCTCAAAGGTCACCGTTTGAGCGCTCTTTTGGATTGGGGTCACCTGTTGAGATACGCCGGGACTTCCGTGCATCCAACGTTGTTTGGAGATCATTGTGCGTGAAGTTGTTGCTATCTTCGGATTCGAACTTTCGTTTCAGAACATCTCTCAAATCTTCGAGTACAGGTGTGTCATCGTTCTCGTCGTCCGACGACAAGGTTTGCTGAGAGAGTATAACCTCAATGCGCCTGCGGTTAGCTGGTTGCTCTTCGTCGGCTGAGGAGTCTCCCTCGCTGTTACTCTTCGGAGCATCCTCCTCGTCGTCTCGTTGTTGAGTTTCGCTATGTCGACCTTTGCCTGTAGCTTTGCGCTGGGCTCTCTTTCTTTATTCTTGCTCCAGCTCTTGCCGTTCTTCGGCTTAGCCTTTAGGGGTTCGAACTTGAAGTCGCCACTTGCTAGGGATGAGAGGTAGTGCGCATAGAGTGACTTGCACTCTATCGTATCGTGCCCTTTGACGTCGTGATATTTGCAGTGTTTGGTGAGATCGACGGTTCTGGAAGGTCCTGCCGCTGAACCTGCTGCTGTTGTAGTCTGGGTCGAGCAAACGGCGTTGACTGGTTTGTCGGACGAATCGAGCTCCCTTACCCACTTGTTCCAACCTTCTCCGTGGACTACGAAAGTTGAAACAGGCACGTTGTTCTCATTGACGACATACATGTATCCGTCTTTGCGGCCGTTTTTTTCGATTGGGGCATGCTGGCGCGGTTCTTGTCACGTGTTGGCGTTTTTAGCCGCTGGAGCTTTGGGTGCGTTCATCTTGCTGAGAATGGCATTAGTGTCTTCTTCCATTCGGATATAGTTATCAGAGCGCGCGATAGCATCCTGGAGTGACGTAGTTGGGTTTTGGTATAAATCCTCTCGGAATTTAGAACGAACCCACAATGTGTTCCGCAGGGCGTCGATGGCAATACCGTCTGGGATTTCAATCCTCGAGACTACGGCTTTGAACTTCTCCATGTAATCGCGGAGGCTCTGTTCTTTGGTTTGGTTAAGGTTCCACAAGCTAGAGGCGGTAGCGCTGCGCTTGGTGAACATAATGTAGGTCTTGAGGAAAGCTGCTGACAAGTCACGGAAGTTTCCGATGGAGTTTTCCTCTAACTGGGAGAACCAGGTTAGGGCTTGCTCGTGGAGAGTTTCGACGAACAGTTGGCAGTAGCCTGCGTCCCTTTCTTCTTCGGAGAGTCGAGCCCGCGCCATCCCGATGTTTAAAGCTGTCATGTGTTCCACCGGGTCTCCACCGGGTTTGTACTCGGGTAGGCGCAGCTTGTCTATCTTTCCGAATTGCACACTAGTCAACGCGCGAGTGAAAGGGGTGCGCGATGTTGCGGCGAGCACGCTCTCGATTTGCGGGGCCGCGCTGGTTACCTGATGGATCTTCTCGCTCATTTGCTGGAAGCTAAGCTTGAGCTCGGCGATCTCGCGTATGGTTGCGAGATCGGAGCCTACTGGGGGAGCGTCGGCGAGAAGGGTTTCATTAGGCTCCGAGTCGTCTGAGACGTGGTCGCCTCCGGTCGCCGTTGGGTTGGTGTTAAAGAGGCGACGGCGTATCTGCTGGGGACGGCTCGTTTGGCCATCGGTAGCTGTGAGTGCCGCGACCAAAGCAGCTAATTGGTCGTTGGTCGTCTTTTGGACTTCGTCTTGATGAGCGAGTCGAGCCATGATAGAGCTCATGAAATCTGCGGTGATGGGTGGCGCGGATTCGGGCGTGGGGGAACAATTCTTCACTTCCTCGACTTGCCGTCAGATCTGCCTTCACCTCCGTTGGTTACAGAGAAGCAGCAGTTCCAGGAGCGTTTCGACTTTCCCAACTCATCCTCTCGGGAGTAATCGAGTTTTGACGAGTTTTGTATGATTTGGTGAAGGCTGGAGCTTGTTTACAGAAGATCCAGAATTCATCAAGAACATCTCCTGTTCGTCTTTAAGTTTCAGATTACACAGAATTCACCAAGAACAGGTTGCTAGTTTCTAAGTCTTCCGGCATTGATCATGGTTTGTTTTCTCTTCTTCCATATCTCAATTCGATAATTTAATCCTTTTCCAAGTCTTTGAAACACAAGAGTCTCTGTATTTGCTCTGTTCTTGGCTAAAGTTTGGCTGTTGGAATCAAAAATATCTCCTTTGTTTGATAGATTAAAGTCTCGATTTTTATCTATATTAAAGGTGAATTTTGTTTGATAAGTTTTGTCCCTAATGTTTGTCTATAGATGGAAGTATCGAAGAAGAACACAGTTGTATCCACTAACTGATTATGCTGGTGGTTTGAAAGCTGGAAGTAGGATTAAATTCAAGGAAAGCTAGTTTTAGGAAAATCAGTTGTAACAGTTGTACCAAACGCAGTGAACAAGTCCTCATCGAAGGAAGACACTTTGGAAAAGAAGAAGGCTTTCTTCTGGCACCTCTTCTAGCAAGAAGGTAATACATCTTTTTGTTTTATTTTCTTCTTCTGTTGCAGAACAACGACATTGAGGGATCAAGTTGACTGATTCTTAAAACTTTAATCTTTCAACTTAAAAGTCCTTGTGTGTTCTAAAAGATGTGTGTGTGTATCCAGGGAGACGAGGAGGATGTAAACGTCGATTTGACAGAACAGAAGAAAGCCAATGACGTTTATTCCATTTGAACCCATGACCTCAAAACGTTCTTTTTTTTTTAAAATAAAAGTTTAGAAAGTACATGTCTCTTTAAATATATATTGAATCTTCGTTTATAGATTAAGCTCAAGGAGAACTAGGGTTCTTAAATATCAAAACGAAAACAGCCATTACAAAGCCAAGAAACAGAAAATAAAGTAATGCAAAATTGAGTATTTCTTAAACTAAGGTTATTTTTTTGTCATCTCTAAACCCTAAACCCCAAAACTAAACATATTTTTAAACTCTACACATAAACATAAAAACTTCAATCTTTTCATAATAATATCAAGCTTAAACTAAATTTTTTTCTAAGAAAATCTAATCTTAAATTTAAATTCTAAACCTCAAACACAAAATCCTAAATCTACACCCTATATCTAATACCCTAAACCCCAAACTTAAACCCTACTTACAAAATCTTAAATCTAATCTTTTCAAACCTATGATATATACTTAAAATTTAACTTCAAGTATATTCTAAAACTAAAGCCATATATTTTAATTCTAAATCTTAACCCTAAACCTTAAACAACACACCTCATATTAACATATATCATAAAACAATCAGTCTTAGCTTTAAATAAATTATAATTCCTTTAAGACATCTATGCTATTCCGAACTATATACAACTTTTATATCTTAATTCCTATAAGATACATATATTACTCCAAACTATATACTCTAAATTTTAACATTATTTATCTTAACCCAAAATACTATTTTAAACTACACATAAAACTTAATCTTAATACCCTAAAACGAAAACTCAAACCCTGCATACACGACCATAAATTCATCTTCTTTATTTAATTGGTTACATTTTTAAAATATTTAAACACTGAATTTTAAATATAATGTAAAAACTAAATTATTTCATTGGTTTCTCTTAAAAATATTTCCACCAACACTCACAAATTCTCCTTCTCCTTTCCGCCGCACATCTTGACCAAAACTAAGACACTAAATAAAAATATTTAAGCTAAAACTAAAACATTTATCTGTGTCCTTATTGGTCAAAAAGAAAAGACATGGATCACTATCAGTAACCGTTGATGCAATTGCATCCAATGGTTACAGTTTTTTTCAATATCTTTTTGTTTTTCTGTTTTAATTCTCTTTCTCATCTCTTTCGTTTTCTCTTCTCTCTTCCTTCTACGGCAGATCTCAATCTTCTCTTCTTGTATCGTACTCTTTGTTTTTCTCTTTTCCTTATTTTTTTTCCCGAAAATCTCATCTCTTCTCTTTCTCTTCGATCTGTTCAATCTTCTCTTGGATCTATAAACCGCCTCCGATCAAATACATACCAAGATGTATCGCGGCTTAAGTTTGCATTACCAGGTCTGTGTTTCTTCTTGACCATTAACATTAGTTATGTATGGTGTATATTAGTTGTTTAGATATATGTTAAGTTATTGCAGGTTAAAGTGTCAGAGGTGGATCACGGTATGGCTCCACCAAGTCACCTCCTAGATTCTGAGATACCCCAAAAGCCTAAATCAGAAACAGGTCTTTATATCTCCTACGTATCATCCTCTCATCTCTACTGGTTGTTGTATGAAGCTTATTGATTCCACATTGATTAAAAGGATATTGAAATAGGGTGAATATACATTGAAACAGGCTTGAGAGGCGATGGAGAAACTCCGGTATCGAGCAGACGAGGCGACAGAGAAACTATGATGTCTGTAGCAGACGGCACGATAGAAGTCAACTTCGGTGACTAGGTGATGCGACGACAACACTCTGAAGGCGGATGCTCTGGAGGCTGGAGGCTAGAGACGGAGGATTAGGGTTGCAGGCGGATGCTTAGTTTAGGTTTAGGTTAATTATGTTTTGGCTAATTATGTTTTGTTTTAATCTGTTTTTTTGTTTAATGTGTTCTTTAATTATTTGTATACTGATTTTAATTAATAGATAAAATTAATTTTAATTACGAATTATATTTTTAATAAATTTTTGAATAATTAAAAAAATTAATTAATAACACAAAACATTTGCCATATTTGTATAACAAGCTATATGTAAAATCAAATAAACGAGTTTTAATAACATTTGTATTATGTTATTATAAATATTAATAATTGCATAGACATTAAAGCTATCGTTGTTTATTTAACTATAGGATACGACATATCCGCTATCGAAAAGGTCGGACCTACAATAACGGGCGCTGTGAGAGCATTTTAGGAAACGCTATTAAAACGAACAAATAGCGTTTAACGCCCGCTATTAATACCACATTTTCTGTAGTGCAAAATACAAACACAGCGAGCGGCCAAAGCAACTCGACCAGCATCGATCGACAGATGCCTACCAGCATCGGTAGACAACAACTCACCACACTCAAATCCGGTAAAGTCTCAACCTGATTCTTACACCAGAGCAGAGATTGATCAGTTGATAGAAGAGATCTACAGAACTCTGGAATCAACAGAAGTGAGGCTTGATAGGAGATGTGATGATATCTATTTCCCAATAGACCTTACCATGAGCTCTTTGACTTCTTAGACAGAAGCAATACAGAGGGAGATAGTGGAGATTCAGAGTTACATCGCCCGTTGACCAGAAGCATCAGCATCGATCGACAGACGCAACAACATATCGATCGACAGTAAAAAAAGGACATGGATCGATGAAGCTACAAACCGAGGAAGGCTAGTACCAAAGGTGAAATCAGATATGTCTGATACACACAACCATGGAGAGGAGATCTCAGCTGACACATACGCCACACTCATGAGAAATCAGTTCAACCTTGAGACTCTTGGAGCCAGATTGAAGAAGATGGAGAATACAACTGCAACAATGAAGGACAAATGGTGCAGAAGAGATGAAGCAATGCGAGACTTCACAGATACATGGTTTAACAAGCGCAGAGAAGAGATGGACACTTGTTTCCCAGCAAGTTCCAGCTTTCCACATTACTAGCCAAATCACCTCCAAAGTCAAGCTAAATGACTATAACAAAACGCTGAGTGGGAGGCAACCCACTATTAGGTAATATTTAATTGGTTTTTATTAATCTAGTACTTATGTTATTTTTATTTTTTCAGGTCATATATATATAAAAAAAAAGATCCGAGTAGACGTTTGCCATGAGAATCGGCCGACGAAACACTGCCGACATCGATCGACAGAACATCACCTGCCGCGACCGATGACAACAATTTCACATCGATCGACAAAAATTCCGGTATGGTATATCGTTCTTACTTGTTAAATTGAGTCCTTATGTTTTAGTTATCACCATAACTCTGACTAAATTTACACTGAGGACAATGTAGTTTAAGTCTGGGGAGAGGTTTACTGATATTGATTTATTCATGTCTCTTATCTAAAAAGTTTTTATTGAGTCAAGAAGGGGATGATGAACTTTTTCAATTTTACTTACTATCTAATCACTCTCTAGCACCATTGTTTGAGGTTATTGACTGCAGGGTGTACATAATAGAAACACCAAAGTGGATCACCTGCCAATAACACCCACGCTAGCTGAGAAAGTCTGAAGGAACCGAAGTTGACTTCCAACCTTAATCAATCCAACTTGCTTGTCTTGGGGCTTGGTATACATTGGATCGGATTCCTCTTTCAGGTATGAAGGTACAAGTCTGTAAATTTTTGGTTTCCTTCTCTCCTCTCTTCGTCATTATAAAAAAAAAAACAATAAGAGATTGAAATGATTTCCTAGAAGAGGCAGAGGCGTAGGAGTGTCTCCTGTGACCCCATTATTCTAAGTCTGAAAGGAATAATCACACATTATGGAAACGAGGGGTAGGAGTGTCTCCTGTGACCCCAGTGTTCGCTATACTTTATCAAATAAAAGATACAAAAGTAGACAAGTCAATGAGATGAACAAGATGGACTTTATCAGCATCAACATTCATTGAAATTGAAACTATAGATATTCAAAGAAGAGATGTATAGGGAGAAAGGAAACCAGAATAAGACTACCCGTTTACTCAGACACCTGCTAGAGTAAGAGTCCATGTGTCCCTTGATCGATACTCCTAAGATTTAGCCTACACATTTATATGCATAAATGAAGTCAGTAGAGGGGGTATGTCAGGCGGAATCAGCTAAGCTGTGGGCTGGATTGTTTGGTTGCTAAGCTGAGGTCTAGTACATGAAGTGCCTCTAAAGTTGGAACTGATCTGATGTGGCTTGCAACATTGCAGAGGTAAAAGTAGTAAGTTTAAAATTATGTGAGTCCCTGCTGTTTTCAAACTTCTTTCAGAAAGACTACATGTATGTTTTGCTTGAGGACAAGCACAATGGTAAGAATGGGGAGTTGATAGGCCATTGATTTTACCCACTTTTATCCATGGTTTATAGGTGTTTTAATAACTAATTGTTATATTATAGAGTCTATTTAGTATATTTATAGGATCATGAGTGATTTGGGAGAAAGTGATGATTTTGGAGTATTTTGGAGACATTTGGAGAAAGCATCCGAGCTGACCATCGGTCGACACTCAGAGAATAATCGATCGATGCACATCCTGTGACATCGATCGATGGCGAATCGCGTAGAAAGCCCGTTTGATTTCAGCCGACTTAGAGCCCAAGTATTCACCAATTTACAAGATTACCCCTGACGAGTTTTAACCTTATTATATAAGCTTTGTCAACATGTTGGAGACAAAGTGTGCTTTCTTGTTTTACTATTTTCACAGGAAAAGATTTTCTAGGATGTCTAGTAGATTGGAGAGAAGATCCAAAGATATTTGTGATTGGAACTCCATTGATATCTATTTATTTATCTATGCAGTTTTTATACCTTATTGCTGCTATGAATTGCTTGACCATGTCTGAGTAGTTCTCTTGTTAGATTTTAGGGTTTAAATAGGTTATGAGAGATTAGCCCCAACTATAAATTTCTAAATTGTGATATTCATCTTTAGGATTGTCATTAATGCATGCTTCTAGATTAGCTACCTAGAACTTGTCCTAGGAGTTGTAGATATAAGTGATAGCTTGCATCTCACCATGAATCCATCCTAAATGAGCTAAGATTGCTAGAGTAAGGCGAGAGCTGATCTAGGAAGCTTAGTGAGCACATTCAATCCGCACATTAACACTTGACCAAAAGCGTCGATCGATATTCTTATCTAATAATCGGTCGACGGTTCAACAAGTGTATCGATCGATATTCCTATCGAATCATCGATCGACACTAATATAAGGTCATTAAACAAACCTAGAAAGCGAGAGCCTAATGGTTTGTTTATAAGTGTTGAGCTCTATAATATCATGCATATAACTTGTTAGGCATATTTAGGATTATAATTCTGATTACCTGAATAAAAACCCTAAGTCTAGCTATTTTCATCTAAGTACCAAAACCCCAATCAATCAAACGAGCAATTACTTTCTCACAAACTTGCAACTTTACATTTAAATCATTAAATCAACCTAGCTTAAAGTACCTGATTAGATTCATTAGATTCCTTAGCTCCCTGTGAATTCGATCCTTAAGTACTACAACTGAACCTATTATTTGAGAGAGTAATTCAATCCTTCGGGTAATTTGAGTGAGATCATAATGATATCAGCAAGAGTACGCTGAGGAGGCGTTTTCTTAACAAAGAGTGATTCAAACAACTTCTCGTCTTCTTCATTGACATCCCCTTGATTCACACAATATATAAAATATAAGCACAAATAGCCAATAAAGTTTGTAAAATCTAGACATGTTCTTCTTTTTCTAAAATAATAAAGTGACAATAAACTTCAATAAATTGGCAACTAACCAGTAAAACAAGTCACATTGGAAAGTCAAAATTGACACAATATTCATCTAATCTTGCTTGAAAATAAATAAAATATAAGCATGAAGAAAAGAGCCAATGAAGTCTTTATCTTCTAAACATGTTCATCTAATCTTGCGTGAAAGAGACTTTTCTTGTAATGTTTAACACTGAAACAAAAAAAATAAAAAAAAAGAGTTGTAGAGAGAGAGTAAAGGCACTCACATGATAACTATCATCATCGAACTTTCCATCAAAATCATCAATGTCATCTTCCTCCTCTTAAATCACTCTCTTCTCCTCTTCCGTATTCAAGTCGGAAGCAGCGGAAAACACGGCAGTGATGGAGTTCCACTCGGCGTTCTCATCTTCAGCGATCTCTTTTTGCTGGCCAAGGGCTACCTTCATGATATTGGAGCTAATACCAACCTCAAGCAACTGCATAAGGAAATAGAAGGGTGTTGTTACAACATTCTAGAAAATCTTGAGAATGAAGTTGACAGTCGTCACCTTATTTTGCTGCTGATGGATTTTAGGAACCTTTGATCGTTTCCTGGAAGAACCAACGGATGCATCATCAGTGATGAAAGGCTGTGCATTGACAATCCTATCTCGTTTCTTGGCCATTTTTGTCCTAACCTGCGTGAAAGAAAGTGGCAATGTTCTTTGATATTAAACACAAAACAAATCAACCAATATGCAAGGCACTGAGTTAACATTAAAAAAGCATAAAACATAAACAGAGAAACAAATATCCATCAAGTATTCTCATTATAAAAGTACACGTTTAACAAATATGAGTCACTTTATACAACATTTCAAAGAAAAAATGAATTACATATCCACTACATAATATAAAGCAAAAGTCTTATTTTCAGATTCTTTCAATTTGATTTTCATTCAAAAGTAAATAAGAACACGAGCTTAGATGGCTCTGACTATAACACTGATGCTTTTGTTTATTCAATCTTAGTAAAAATAATAAGTTTCAAAAATATTGAATTCACTCAGCACACATCATACATGTATATCAAGTTTAATCAATACTCAGAAGACATAAATTACAGAATTTGGAAATACCCAGAAGACACAAATTACAAAAATAGAAGAAATTAAAGAACACCCAGAAGACCAAGCTTTGGATGCTTGTATGAGTGATAGAGATACGGCTGAGAGATGGAGATATTGGCGGGGAGAAGTTGGAGGATCGACAAACAAAAGACAAGAATAATGAATATTAAAATGAAAACGACGGCGCTTTCGGTTAAAAAGATATATAAACGGGTTAGAAGGGTCCTCATATTTTAGCCGAAACCCATTTAATAAATTGATTTCAAGAGGGCAACTCATTTAAAACTCGATAAACTAAATCGGTCTAAATGAGCATTTGTGATCCGCACAAATGCTCTTGGCATTTTCCCAACCGTGTATTCACTCATAAGCTTGGCAACACTGCAATATATATCATTCTCAGAAGCAGTGAGAAACACACTACACAAATAAAAGGAATGAAGATAACACAACATTACCCTTTACATAGTTTAGCTATCATAGGGTCCATTTGAGGATCAGAACGCTCTTCTGCAAAAAAAAAGATACGATATTTACAATTAAACAATGATATTCAAACAATATACAATAGTCAAAAACAAAGCAGATATATGTATGCATGATCATCAGACTTTCAGCTAACTCATCATCATTATCTTTGATCTTCTTGATAATGATATCAACAAGAGTACACTGAGGAGGCGCTTTCTTAACAAAGAATGAGTCAAACAACTTCTCGTCTTCTTCATTGACATCCCCTTGATTCACACAATATATAAAATATAAGCACAAATAGCCAACAAATTTTGTATATCTAGACATGTTCTTCTTTTTCTAAAATAAAAAAGTGACAATATACCTCAATGAATCGGCAACTAACCAATAAAACAAGTCACATGGGAAAGTCAAAATTGACACTATATTCATCTAATCTTGCTTGAAAATAAATAAAATATAAGCATGAAGAGAAGAGCTAACGAATTATTTATCATCTAAACACGTTCATATAATCTTGCGTGAAATAGACTTTTCTTGTAATGTTTAAAATTGAAACGAAAACAATACAAAATAAAAAGTTGTAGAGAGAGTAAAAACACTCACTTGATAACTATCATCATCTAACTTTCCATCAAAATCATCAATGTCATCTTCCTCCTCTCAAATCACTCTCTTCTCCTCTTCCGCATTCAAGGCGGAAGCAGCGGAAAACACAGCGGTGATGGAGTTCGTCTCGACGTTCTCTTCATCAGAGATCGCTTTTTGCTGGAAAAGAGCTACCTTCATGATCTTGGAGCTAATACCAGCCTCAAGCAACTGCATAAGGAAATAAAAGGGTGTTGTTACAACATTCTAGAAAAGCTTGAGAATGAAGTTTACAGTCGTCACCTTATCTAGCTGCTGATGGGTTTTAGGAACCTTTGCTCGTTTCCTGGAAGAACCTACAAATGCATCATCAGTGATGAAAGGCTCGTTTTCCTAACTTGTGAGAAAGTAAGCGGTAATGGTCATTAATATTAAACATTTAACAAATCAACCAATGTGCAAAGCAATGTGAGAGGCACTGAGTTAACATTAAAAAAGCATAAAACGTAAAGAAAGAAACAAATATGCACCAAGTATTCTCATTATAAACGTACACGTTTAACAAATATGAGTCACATTATACAACATTTCAAAGAAAGAATCAATTACATATCCACCACAGAAGTATTAAAAAAAGTCTTATTTTCAGTTTCTTTCAAATCAGTTTTCATTCAAAAGTAAATTGGAACACGAGCTTAGATGGCTCTGACTATAACACTGATTCTTTTTATTTAAATCAATCTTAGTAAAAAATAATAAGTTTACGAAACATTGAATTCACTCAGCACACATTATACATATATATCATGTTTAATCAATACCAAGAAGACATAACTTACAGATATTGAAGAATACCCAGAAGACATAAACTACAGAAAGAAAAGAAATAAGAGAATACCCAAAGACCAAGCTTTGGATGCTTGTATGAGAGATGGAGATACGGCTGAGAGATGGAGATGTTGGCGGAGAGAAGATGGAGGATCAACAAACAAAATAGAAGAGTAATGAATATTAAAACGAAAGCGACGGCGCTTTTAAACAGGTTAAGAGAGTCCTCATATATTTTAGCCAAAACCCTATTAAATAAATGGATTTCAAGAGGGAAACTCATTTAAAACCCGATAAACTAAATGGATGAAAAATGATCATTTGTGATCCGCACAAATGATCTTGGAATTTTCCCAACCGTCACTCATAAGCTTGGCAACACTGCAATAAATATCATTCCCAGAAGTAGTGAGAAACACACTACACAAATAAAAGGAATGCAGAAAACACAACATTACCCTTTATATAATTTAGCTATCATAGGAACCATTTCTGGATCATGACGCTCTTCTTCAAAAAAAATACGAGATTTACAATCAAACAAAGGTATCCAAACAATATACAATAGTGAAAAAACAAAACAAAGATATGTATGCATGATTATCAGACCTTCAGCTAACTCGGCGTCATTATCTTTGATCTTCTTGATAATGATATCAGCTAGAGTATACTGAGGAGGCGTGTTCTTAACAAAGAATGAATCAAACAACTTTTCGTCTTCCTCATTGACATCCCTCTTATTCACACGATATATAAAATATAAGCACAAATAACCAACAAAATCCATATCATCTAAACATGTTCTTATTTTTCTAAAATAAGAAAAAGTGACAATAAACCTCAATGAATCGGCGACTAACCAATAAAACAAGTCACATGTGAAAGTCAAAATTGAAACTATATTCATCTAATCTTGTTTGAAAATAAATAAAATATAAGCATGAAGAGAAGAGCCAACGAAGTCTGTATAATCTAAACATGTTCATCTAATCTTGCGTGAAAGAGACTTCTCTTGTAATGTTTTAACACTGAAATGAAAATATTAAAAAAATATGTAGGGAGAGTAAAGACACTTACTTGATAACTATCATCATCGAACTTTCCATCAAAATCATCAATGTCATCTTCCTCCGCCTCAGTCACTCTCTTCTCCTCTTCCGCATTCAAGGTGGAAGCAGCGGAGAACACAATGGTGATGGGGTTCCTCTCGGCGTTCTCTTCATCAACGATCTATTTTTCCTGGGCAAGAGCTACCTTCATGATCTTGCAGCTAATACCAGCCTCAAGAAACTGTACAAGAAAAGGAAAGGGTGTTATTACAACATTCTAGAAAAGCTTGAGAATGAAGTTTACAGTCGTCACCTTATCTTGTTGCTGATTGGTTTTTTGAACATTTGATTGTTTCCTGGAAATACCTACGGATGCATCATTAGTGATGAAAGGCTGTGCATTGACAATACCCTCTCGTTTCTTGGACATTGTTTTCTTAACCTGCACGAAAAAAAGCGGCAATGGTCATTGATATTAAACATTAAACAAATTAACCAATATGCAAAGCAATGTGCAAGGCACTGAGTTAACATTAAACAAAGCATAAAAAGTAAACAGAGAAACGAATATGCATCAAGTATTCTCAGTATAAACGTACACGTTCAAAAAATATGAGTCATATTATACAACGTTTCAAAGAAAGAATCAATTACATATCCACTACAGTAATATAAAACAAAAGCCTTATTTTCAGATTCTTTCAATTCAATTTTCATTCAAAAGTGAATAAGAACACGATCTTAGATGGCTATGACTATAACACTTATGCTTCTTGTTTAAATCAGTCAAATTAAAAATATAATAAGTTTCTGAAACATTGAATTCACTCAGCACACATCATACATGTATATATAGTTTAATCAATACCCAAAAGACATAAATTACAGAGATTTGAAAATACCCAAAAGACATAAACTACAGAAAGAGAAGAAATTAGAGAATACCCAAAGACCAAGCTTTGGATGTTTGTATGAAAGATGGACATATTGGCGGAGAGAAGTTGGAGGATCGACAAACAAAAGAGAATAGTAATGAATATTAAAACGAAAAGAACGGCGCTTTCAATTAAAAAAATATATAAACGGGTTAAGAGAGTCCTCGTATATTTTAGCCAAAACCCCATTTAATAAATTGATTTCAAGAAAGCAACTCATTTAAAACCCGCTAAACTAAATGGATCTAAATGAGCATTTGTGATCCGCACAAATGCTCTTGGCATTTTCCCAACCGTGTATTCAATCATAAGCTTGACAACACTGCAATAAATATCATTTCCAGAAGCACTGAGAAACACACTACACAAATAAAAGGAATGGAGAGAACACAACATTACCCTTTATATAGTTTAGCTATCATAGGGTCCATTTGAGGATCAGGATGCTCTTCTGCAAAATAAGATACAATATTTACAATCACACAAAGGTATCCAAACAATATACAATATTATAAAAAAGAGAGATATATATGCATGATCATCAGACCTTCAGCTAACTCGGCGTCATTATCTTTGATCTTCTTGATAAGGATATCAGCTAGAGTACGCTGAGGAGGCGCGTTCTTAACACAGAATGATTCAAACAACTTCTCATCTTCCTCATTGACATCCCCATGATTTACACAATATATAAAATATAAGCAAAAATAGCCAACAAAGTGTGTATCATCTAAACATGTTTTTTTTCTTAAAAAAAAAAATGGCAATAAACCTCAATGAATCTGCAACTAACCAATAAAGCAAATCAAATGTGAATATCAAAATTAAAACTATATTCATCTAATCTTGCTTGAAAATAAATAAAATATAGGCATGAAGAGAAGAGCCAACAAATTTTTTATCATCTAAACATGTTCATCTAATCTTGCGTGAAAGAGACTTCACTTGTAATGTTTTAACACAGAAACTAAAAAAAAAATGATATTGAGAGAGTAAAGGCACTCACTTGATAACTATCATCATCGAACTTTCCATCAAAAACATCAATATCATCTTCCTCCTCCTCAATCACTCTCTTCTCCTCTTCCGCATTCAAGGCGGAAGCAGCAGAAAACACAGCGGTGATGGGGTTCCTCTCGGCGTTCTCTTCTTTAGCGATCTCTTTTTGTTGGGCAAGAGCTACCTTAATGATCTTGTAGCTAATATCAGCCTCAAGCAACTGCACATGGAAATGAAAGGGTGTTATTACAACATTCTAGAAAAGCTTGAGAATGAAGTTTACAGTCGTCACCTTATCTAACTGCTGATGGGTTTTACGAACCTTTGATCGTTTCCTGGAAGAACCTACGGATGCATCATCATTGATGAAAGGCTGTGCGTTGACAATCCTATCTTGTTTCTTGGCCATTGTTTTCCTAACCTGCGAGCAAGAAAGCGGCAATGGTCGTTGATATTAAACACTAAACAAAAGCTTGAGAATGAAGTTTACAGTCGTCACCTTATCTTGTTGCTGATTGGTTTTTTGAACATTTGATTGTTTCCTGGAAATACCTACGGATGCATCATTAGTGATGAAAGGCTGTGCATTGACAATACCCTCTCGTTTCTTGGACATTGTTTTCTTAACCTGCACGAAAGAAAGCGGCAATGGTCATTGATATTAAACATTAAACAAATTAACCAATATGCAAAGCAATGTGCAAGGCACCGAGTTAACAATAAAAAAGCATATAACGTAAACAAGGAAACAAATATGCATCAAGTATTCTCACTATAACGTACACGTTCAACAAATATGAGTCACATTATACAACATTTCAAAGAAAGAATGAATTACATATCCACTACAGTAATATAAAACAAAAGTCTTATTTTCAGATTCTTTCAATTCAATTTTAATTCAAAAGTTAATAAGAACAGGAGCTTAGATGGCTCTAACTATAACATTGATGCTTCTTGTTTAAATCAGTCTTAGTAAAAATAATAAGTTTCATTCAAAGGTTAATAGGAACAGGAGCTTAGATGGCTCTGACTATAACACTGATGCTTCTTGTTTAAATCAATCTTAGTAAAAAATAATAAGTTTCTGAAACATTGAATTCACTCAGCACATATCGTACATCTATATAGAGTTTAATCAATACTCAAAACCCATTCAATTAGTTGATTTCAAGAGGGCAACTCATTTAAAACACGATAAACTAAGTGGATCTAAATGAGCATTTGTGATCCGCACAAATGCTCTTGGCATTTTTCCAACCGTGTATTCACTCATAAGCTTGGCAACACTGCAATTAATATCATTCCCAGAAGCAGTGAGAAACATACTACAAAAATAAAAGGAATGGAGAGAACACATCATTACCTGTTATATAGTTTAGCTATCAAAGGGTCCATTTGAGGATCATGACGCTCTTCTGCAAAAAAATACGATATTTACAATCAAACAAAAACAAAGGTGTCCAAACAATATACAATAGTCAAAAAACAAACCAGAGATATATATGCATGATTATCAGACCTTCTAGCTAACTCGGCGTCATTATCTTTGATCTTCTTGATAAGGATCTCAGCTAGAGTACGCTGACGAGGCGCGTTCTTAACAAAGAATGATTCAAACAACTTCTAATCATCCTCATTGACATCCCGCTTATTCACACAATATATAAAATATAAGCAAAAATATCCAACAAAGTGTGTATTATCTAAACATGTTGTTTTTTTTCTAAAATAAAAAAAAGTGACAACAAACCTCAATGAATCGGCAACTAACCAATAAAACAAGTCAAATGTGAAAGTCAAAATTAAAATTATATTCATCTAATCTTGCTTGAAAATAAATAAAATATAAGCATGAAGGGAAGAGCCAACAAAGTCTTTATCATCTAAACATGTTCATCTAATCTTGTTTTAAATATATTTCTCTTGTAATGTTTTAACACTGAAACGAAAAAAAAGAAAGATGTAGAGATAGTAAAGGACACTATCATCATCAAAATTTCCATAAAAATCATCAATGTCATCTTCCTCGTCCTTAATCACTCTCCTCTCCTCTTCCGCATTCAAGGGGCTCCTCTCGGCATTCGCTTAATCAACGATCTCTTTTTGCTGGGCAAGAGATACCTTCATGATCTTGTTGCTAATACCAGCTCCAATCAACTCCAAAAGGAAAGGAAAGGTTGTTATTACAACACTCTAGAAAAGCTTGAGAATGAAGTTTACAGTCGTCACCTTATTTTGCTGCTGATGGATTTTAGGAACCTTTGATCGTTTCCTGGAAGAACCTACGGATGCATCATCAGTGATGAAAGGCTGTGCATTGACAATCCTATCTCGTTTCTTGGCCATTTTTGTCCTAACCTGCGAGAAAGAAAGTGGCAATGTTCTTTGATATTAAACATTAAACAAATTAACCAATATACAAAGCAATGTGCAAGGCACTGAATTAACATTAAAAAAAACATAAAAAGTAAATAGAGAAACAAATATCCATCAAAGTATTCTCATTATAAACATACACGTTTAACAAATATGAGTCACATTATACAACATTTCAAAGAAAGAATGAATTACATATCCACTACTGTAATATAAAACAAAGTCTTATTTTCAGATTCTTTCAATTCAATTTTCATTCAAAAGTAAATAAGAACACGAGCTTAGATGGCTCTGACTATAGCACTGATGCTTTTTTATTCAATCTTAGTAAAAAATAATAAGTTTCAAAAATATTAAATTCACTTAGCACACATCATACATGTATATCAAGTTTAATCAATACTCAGAAGACATAAATTACAGAATTTGAAAATACCCAGAAGACATAAATTACAAAAATAGAAAAAATTAGAGGATACCCAGAAGACCAAGCTTTGGATGCTTGTATGAGAGATGGAGATACGGCTGAGAGATGGAGATATTGGCGGGGAGAAGTTGGAGGATCGACAAACAAAAGACAAGAATAATGAATATTTAAATGAAAATGACGGCGCTTTCAGTTAAAAAGATATATAAACGGGTTCAGAGGGTCCTCATATATTTTAGCCAAAACCCATTTAATAAATTGATTTCAAGAGGGCAACTTATTTAAAACTCGATAAACTAAATCGATCTAAATGAGCATTTGTGATCCGCACAAATGCACTTGGCATTTTCCCAATCGTGTATTCACTCATAAGGTTGGCAACACTGCAATATATATCATTCTCAGAAGCAGTGAGAAACATACTACACAAATAAAAGGAATGGAGAGAACACATAATTACCCTTTATATAGTTTAGCTATCATAGGGTCCATTTGAGGATCATGACGCTCTTCTTCAAAAAAAGGATACAATATTTACAATCAAACAGAGGTATCCAAACAATATACAATAGTCAAAAAACAAACAAGAGATATATATATGCATGATCATCAAACCTTCAGCTAACTCGGCATCATTATCTTTGATCTTCTTGATAAGGATGTAATCTAGAGTACGCCGAGGAAGCGCATTCTTAACAAAGAATGATTCAAACAACTTCTCATCTTCCTCATTGACATCCCCCTGATTCACACAATATATAAAATATAAGCAAAAATAGCCAACAAAGTGTGTATTATCTAAACATGTTGTTCCTTTTTCTAAAATAAAAAAAAGTGACAATAAACCTCAATGAATCGGCAACTAATCAATAAAAAAAGTAAAATGTGAAAGTCAAAATTAAAACTATATTCATCTAATCTTGCTCGAAAATAAATAAAATATAAACATGAAGAGAAGAGCCAACAAAGTCTTTATCATCTAAACATGTTCATCTAATCTTGTTTTAAATAGATTTCTCTTGTAATTTTTTAACACTGAAACGGAAAAATAAAAAAAAAGGATGTAGAGATAGTAAAGGACTCACTTGATAACTATCATCATCAAAATTTCCATAAAAATGATCAATGTCATCTTCCTCCTCCTCAAACACTCTCTTCTCCTCTTCCGTATTCAAGGCGGAAGCAGCGGAAAACACAGCGGTGATGGGGCTCCTCTATGCATTCGCTTAATCAGCAATCTCTTTTTGCTGGGCAAGAGATACCTTCATGATCTTGTTGCTAATGCCAGCTCCAATCAACTCCAAAAGGAAATGAAAGGGTGTTATTACAAAACTCTAGAAAAGCTTGAGAATGAAGTTTACAGTCGTCACCTTATTTTGTTGCTGATGGATTTTAGGAACCTTTGATCATTTCCTAGAAGAACCTACGGATGCATCATCTATGATGAAAGGCTGTGCATTGACAATCCTATCTCGTTTCTTGTCCATTTTTGTCCTAACCTGCGAGAAAGAAAGTGGCAATGTTCTTTGATATTAAACACTAAACAAATCAACCAATATGCAAAGCAATGTGCAAGGCACTGAGTTAACATTAAAAAAACATAAAACATAAACAGAGAAACAAATATCCATCAAGTATTCTCATTATAAAAGTACACGTTTAACAAATATGAGTCACTTTATACAACATTTCAAAGAAAGAATGAATTACATATCCACTACATAATATAAAACAAAAGTCTTATTTTCAGATTCTTTCAATTCAATTTTCTAGGGCTGGGCAAAAAACTCGAATCCGAAGAACCTAACCGAACCCGATCCAAAAAAGTAGTACCGAACCCGAACCGAAATTGATTAAATATCCGAACGGGTTCAAAATTTTGGTATCCAGAAAACCGAAACCGAACCCGACCCAAACCGAAGTATTTTGGGTACCCGAATGTATCCGAAATAGATTTATATATCTAAATATATTAATTATTTTAGATTAATGTATATTAAAAACATCCAAAATATATAAGATACTTTTAAGTTGTCTAAAATAGTTGAAAATATATACAAATAGTCAAAAGTAAATGTCTAAAATAGCTAAAATATACTCAAAACACCAAAAATACTTGAAATATCTACTGATTCTCTATCAAAATATTCAAACCAAACCAATCTATATGTTAAGTTTAGGTATTCTAACATATGTTATTCAAATTTATTTGTAATACGGTATTTTATTTACAGATTTTGAGAAATTTAAACTATTTATTGAATTTTAAAATTTTAAAATTCATTTAAATGGGTTATCTGAACCCGAACCGAACCCGCAAAGATCCGAACCGAACCCGAACCGAAATTTGAAAATACCCGAATGGGGCTGAAATCTTTAACCCCGAAAACCCAAAACCTGAATAAACCCGAACCGAACCCGAACGGGTACCCGAACGCCCACCCCTACAATTTTCATTCAAAAGTAAATAAGAACACGAGCTTAGATGGCTCTGACTATAACACTGATGCTTTTTTTTATTCAATCTTAGTA
This sequence comes from Brassica napus, assembly GCF_020379485.1. NCBI lineage: Eukaryota > Viridiplantae > Streptophyta > Magnoliopsida > Brassicales > Brassicaceae > Brassica > Brassica napus. Next base: position 21,782,749 of record NC_063450.1, on the reverse strand, counting down.
AAAAATAACAAGTTTCAAAAATACTGAATTCACTCAGCACACATCATACATGTATATCAAGTTTAATTAATACTCAGAAGACATAAATTACAGAATTTGGAAATACCCAGAAGACACAAATTACAAAAATAGAAGAAATTAAAGAACAGCCAAAAGACCAAGCTTTGGATGCTTGTATGAGTGATAGAGATACGGCTGAGAGATGGAGATATTGGCGGGGAGAAGTTGGAGGATCGACAAACAAAAGACAAGAATAATGAATATTAAAATGAAAACGGCGGCGCTTTCGGTTAAAAAGATATATAAACGGGTTCGAAGGGTCGTCATATATTTTAGCCAAAACCCATTTAATAAATTGTTTTCAAGAGGGCAACTCATTTAAAACTCGATAAACTAAATCGGTCTAAATGAGCATTTGTGATCCGCACAAATGCTCTTGGCATTTTCCCAACCGTGTATTCATTCATAAGCTTGGCAACACTGCAATATATATCATTCTCAGAAGCAGTGAGAAACACACTACACAAATAAAAGGAATGAAGAGAATACAACATTACCCTTTACATAGTTTAGCTATCATAGGGTCCATTTGATCAGGATCATGACGCTCTTCTGTAAAAAAAAAAAAGACACGAGATTTATAATCAAACAAAGGTATTCAAACAATATACAATAGTCAAAAACAAAACATATATATGTATGCATGATCATCAGACCTTCAGGTAACTCAGCATCATTATCTTTGATCTTCTTGATAATGATATCAGCAAGAGTATGCTGAGGAGGCGCTTTCTTAACAAAGAATAATTCAAACAACTTCTCGTCTTCTTCATTGACATCCCCTTGATTCACCCAATATATATAATATAAGCACATATAGCCAACAAAGTTTGTATAATCTAGACATGTTCTTCTTTTTCTAAAATAAAAAAGTGATAATAAACCTCAATGAATCGGCAACTAACCTATAAAACAAGTCACATTGGAAAGTCAAAATTGACACAATATTCATCTAATCTTGCTTGGAAATAAATAAAATATAAGCATGAAGAAAAGAGCCAACGAAGTCTTTATCTTCTAAACATGTTCATCTAATCTTGCGTGAAAGAGACTTTTCTTGTAATGTTTAACACTGAAACGAAAAAAATAAAATCAAAAATTTGTAGAAAGAGTAAATGCACTCACTTGATAACTATCATCATCGTACTTTCCATCAAAATCATCAATGTCATCTTCCTCCTCTTAAATCACTCTATTCTCCTCTTCCGCATTCAAGGCGGAAGCAACGCAAAACACAGCGGTGATGGAGTTCCTCTCGGCGTTCTCTTCATCAGCAATCTCTTTTTGCTGGTCAAGGGCTACCTTCATGATCTTGGAGCTAATACCAGCCTCAAGAAACTGCATAAAGAAATGAAAGGGTGTTATTACAACATTCTTGAAAAGCTTGAGAATGCAGTTTTCCGTCGTCACCTTATCATGCTGCTGCAGGGTTTAGGAACCTTTTATCGTTTCCTGGAAAAACCTATGGATGCATCATTAGTGATGAAAGGTTGTTGACCATCATATCTTGTTTCTTGGCGATTGTTGTCCTAACCTGCAAGAAAGAAAGTGACAATGGTCGTTGATATTAAACACTAAACATATCAAACAATATGCAAAGCAATGTGCAAGGCACTGAGTTAACATTAAACAATGCATAAAATGTAAACAGAGAAACAAATATGCGTCAAGTACACTCATTATAAATGTATACGTTCAACAAATATGAGTCACATTATACAACATTTCAAAGAAAGAATCAATTACATATCCACCATAGTAATATAAAAGAAAGTCATATTTTGAGATTCTTCAATTCAATTTTCATTCAAAAGTAAATAAGAACACGAGCTTAGATGGCTCTGACTATAACACTGATCCTTCTTGTTTAAATCAATCTTAGTAAAAAATATTAACTTTCTGAAACATTGAATTCACTCAGCACACATTATACATGTATATCAAGTTTTATCAATACCCAAAGACATAAATTACAGAAATTGGAGAATACCCAAAAGACATAAACTAAAGAAAGAAAAGAAATTAGAGCATACCCAGAAGACCAAGCTTTGGATGCTTGTATGAGAGATGAAGATACGGCTGAGAGATGGAGATATTGGCAGAGAGAAGTTGGAGGATCGACAAACAAAAGAGAAGAGTAATGAATATTAAAAACTCTACACGAAAACGACGGCACTTTAGTTAAAAATATATATAAACATAAAGAATAAAATGACTGTATATTTCTATATAAAAATGACAAAATATTAATGATTTTATATAGATATAATTTTTTCTAAAGTGTAAATTTTAAAAAAAAAATCAAGCAGGAAATTTTATCATTAATGACAAAATAATAATGATTATATATATACATACATATATATATATATATATATATATATATATATATATATAATTTTTTCTAAAGTGTAAATTTAAGAAATTTGGTAACGGATGGAGGACTTTCCATTGATGAAAAGCGCTCATATTTTGGCAGAAAAAAAATTGAATAGTTTTATGATGCCGCTGGTTTGAGGTCGACCCATCGGCTAGATGTAACGTTATATGAATTTTACTGAAAAGTGGTCTATCTAACGTACAAGGAGGAAATTTACGAGAACTCAGTTTGATCGACATGGTGTCAAGCGAGACCATGGAGCTTGACACCATGGAGGGTGTCGAACAACACCCATCAGCCGTCTTATGTCTAAGTCGTGTTTTAGACCTATATTATATTTTCTAAGTGACTGTTGACGGGCTAAGCTTTATTTGAGTTCTAGAGAGAATGTCAGAACTTTTTTAGAAATTGATTGGAATTCCAGTATTTCTATTTTATCTATCTACTCAATTATTTCAGACTATTGTTATGTTTTCCATAATCATATCTGAGTAATCTCTCAGTTAGATTCAGCACAAACTCTCGTTCATTTATGCAAAAATTTACCAACTTCTTGATCAATGGTTTTTGCTCACCATCCAAGCCCCTATAGCTGAAAATTTCTGAAAATTAGTTTTTCTAGGGTTTATGAGGATCTGTTAATTGATATATTTTCTAGTGCCGTTCATAGAATATAACAAAATTTCTTATAATACTAGTTTCAATAGTAATTAACTAGAATCTATAATCACATGATAGTTGTGAGACATAATAGTGTAATCAGTTACCTGAAATCATAGGATAGTTGTGAGACATAATAGTGTAATCAGTTACCTGAACTGAATTCTTCTGAACTAGATACTTATTGACCTGGTGAACTAGATACTTATTCACAACGAGAGTTGGGGTAAGAATTTATTTGAACAAATCAAATATGGTCATTACATGCATGTATGGATTGTTCAAATCCACAACAAGAGTTTATTTTCTAGGATCTAGACATAGATATAGTCTTTACAGCGAGAGTTAATGGACCTTATCATTGAGTAATTTGAGTTCTAGAATCGAGCATAACAACCCTTGACAGCTATTGATCGAAATTATTCATTGAATGTTTGATTTTCCTAGATCTAGCGCTTTCTTTCTTATCTCGCAACCCGTTGGATCTATTTACTGTTTTGTTTTATTGCTTTATAATTTCTGGATTAGCTTAACTTGAAACCATAAGCCTCTTGTGTGATCCTCAGTTTTAGTAGATTTGATCTCTAAGTACTGCAATGGACCTGTGAAACTGCAGAGTTGCTTTTAGGGTATATTTGAGTATATTATTGATCAATAGAGCAAGAGTACAATGTAGTGGTCTACGAACACTAGTTGTAGCTGCCTCTTTCTATATCAAAAGTGTATATAGTCTATGATCCTCTTCTTCTACGGTTTAAAAGTTCTTATATAGGTCATCATAGTTAAAATATAGGTTAAATCTTTCACTTTCTTAAATATAGAAAGATCTCTGTTTTAAAACAACTTTTTTTTTGTTTTCAGTTAGATAGTTAATTATAGTTTCTTTCTTCAATATACAAATCCAATTTCCCCTATAAAATTTGGATGGCTATTAAAAAACAAAAAAAAAATATCTTTGGAAAGAAAAAGGATACAAATCCTTGAAACATAGATTGATTACAATATCTTAGCATGAATAGGAATTTAACACAAAACACTCAAGATTGATACACAACGACCAACAATTGGAAGACCGGATATAAATATAGATAATCAAATAAGATTTTAGGACGAAGAAATTGGTTGAAGAATATTACCCAAATAAGATTTTAGGACGAAGAAATTAGTAAGATTTAGAGTACAAATGATGGATTACAACTTTTTAGTTACTTACTCTAGAGTCTAGTATTATAAGAATTCCTAGTGTATATTTCTATGAATGACCCTAGCAAATCTATCAATCAATAGTTCTTTATAAACCGTAGAAAATCCTTAATTCTAACATAGAGATTACTCAGATATGGTCATGGAAAACATAATAATAGTCTGAAATAATTGCATAGATAGATAAAAAAGAGATACACTGGAGTTCTGATCTTCTCTACAAAACTCAAGTAAAGCGTAGCTGTCAACTATGACTTAGAAAACATAGTATACGTCTAAAACATGACTTAGATACTTTTGTAAATACTTGAAACTTTGTGGTTGCTTTGGCCGATGGGTGTCGTTCGACACCCTCCATAGTGTCACTCGACACCATGTAGATCAAACTGAGTACTTAGCAGCTTCCTCCTCGCATAAGATAGACTATCCTTTAGTAAAATGCATATAATGTTCCATCTAACCGATGGATCGACCTCAAAACAGCGGCATCAGAAAAATATTTTAATTCTCTATCTCGTGTCAAAATATGAGCGTCGTCCATCGCTCCATCTGTTACAAAATTCTGACGCATATCCACAGTTGTATATCTCAAATTGTGATTATTTTTTTTTGCATCCATAGCAACTCAACCCTATACAACACATAATAATAAAAATAGATTTTTCAAATGTAATTATTTGTGTTTTTTTTTAGAATGCATGAAATTTTTGGATACCTTTATTTAAATAATAAAAAATAAATATACTGAAATGAAATGAATAAATTGTTAAAATGAAAATATGAATATATTGGATTCGATTGTGTTTTCGATAAAGAATATAACATGTATTCACAAAGAAGGGTATTATCTTGAGTTGTTTTTGTTAGTTTATGGATTATAAAATGGGTGAACTTGTGATCTATCCAAATTCTCAATAACTATGAAATATATAGCATATATAACTGAGAAGTGAAATCAATAAGTAAAAGTACCTTTTCATATTTGTACTTTCCAACTATAAACACAAACTTGTAATACTATTTGTCTATTGTTCCACATTTTTTTATTTAGTATAGATACATAATAGTATACTGTAAAATATGTTATGTCATATGTTGATAGTTTTAATTAAAACGAAACTATATTGACTAATGAATGAAAGTTATGTGTAGAAGATTTTTATAGTTAATCCATGTTGATTTAAAACTGAAAACATCATGACTTTTCAAAATTTGTGATTTCTAAGAAAATGATAAACATATAGAATAAGATGACTGTATATTTCTATATATATATATAAAATTAAAGTGTAATTTAAAAAAAAAAATCAAATCATATAATATGTAAAAAGAGATGATACTTTTTAGTTGAAATAAAAATTTGATTTATTATATTTTTTTGATGAATATTATCCAAATAAGATTTTAGGAAGAATAAATAAATAAATAAGACTTTCTCTCTCTCTTAATTTTCCTCTAACCTCTCTCTAAATCTAGAACTCTCGGAAACAGTCTTCGCGTTCGGTGTCCGGCGGCGGTTCTATCGTCGGTCACCACCGAATTTTGTTTTTGTTGTACATATTCGACCTATGAGTCGATCTACTCTTCCGTGTGCGGATAAATAAAACTTCGATCGATTTCGATCGACTATGGTTTCGGGTTTGCCGATTTTGCTTTCGCTTGGCGACTTTTTGTATCAATCTCATTCGAGAAGCTCTTCAAGTTTGTTTCTTTTATCTTGATGATATTGAAATCAGCCTTCCACTTGGTCCTCAATTAAAGCCCGTTGGTGAGTTGAGAAGACTCCTTTGTTTTGCCGCCACTTGCATCCCTCTCTATGAGAATCAGTTTTCCTTATAAGAAAGCCAGTTATGGCGTCGAGGATAGCGTCTCTGATTGGGAGTTGATGTAGTTTGATGGATTGCTTCAGCCATCTGTGAAGTCGATTAAGAAGAGTTGGCGTTCTACGGTCCAACAAATGATCGATATTTAGTTATGGCTTATGCGTCCTTTGTTTTGGAATTCCGGTGAAATAAGGGTAGTCCGATCAAGTAACCGAGGTTTAGCTGGAAGGCAATATGGTATAAGCTAATGGAATGGCAACAGAGAAGCGAAGAGATTGGAGGTGAATTTGCTGGAGTCACGGTGGAGAAGCCGTCTCGACGGCCGTGCTTGTTGTCTCGTTGTTGAAGAACACGTAGTGATAACGTGATATCATTGAAGGCTCCACAGTTGACACGCGTTTCACTCTGCTTCCAATTATATTTATTAAATATGTAATCTTTCTGTGACTCTGTTGTTTTCTTATCTATTGCTTGTATTTCTTAAAAAAAAGTATCTGCGAGCCTTGGTGGCGTCTGCAAGGCTTCATGGTAAGTATCTGAAACACTCCCCTATTGGTCGTCTAGTGCTTCATGGATAGTGACGGTTATAAGCTTGGTGGAGTTCATTGGAAGCTAGCTACTCCGAAGACAACTCGGGAACTCCCGGCATCCGAGGCAACAAGGAGAACCTCACATTCTCAGGACCCTCGTCATTGGTAGAGAACGGTAACCAATTCTAAAGAATTTCGAAAAACAGACTAGCGGAATGTGCGGGCGAAGCTAGTTTGTAATAGTTTGACTTTGGAAATTTTGTTCAAAACCTGTTTGTAACCGAAACTCAATTCCCGATTTTCGGGTTGAATTAATATATTTTATTATTTGAAAAAAAAAATGTATAGTTTCTTTGTTCAATATACAAATCCAATTTCCCCTATAAAATTGGATGGTTATTGAAAAACAAAAAAAAAAATCTTTGGAAAGAAAAAGGATACAAATCTTCGAAACATAGATTGATTACAATATCTTAGCATAAATAGGAATTTAACAGAAACAAAAGAGGCTCACGCAAGATTGATGCACAACGACCGACAATTGGAAGACCGGATATAAATATAGATAATCGTTAGTCTTCTTCCATTGGAACTTGTGGCATGTCAAACCAGACTTCTTTGATCGGCTTGTTGTTGATCGTTGAAGCTGAATGTGAATTATCCACCATCTCTCCACGGTTTCTGCTACTAACAAGCTCTCTCACAATTTCAGGAGTAATCTGCATTAATGGTAGATACGGCTTAAATAAATAAATAAATAAAAAGAGAGGAACAGATTTATGATTAGACAAGGGAAAGTGGTCATACTAGCTCGTGATTTTGTTTCTCAAGTAGACTTGTGAGACTCTTTTTATCTTCCTTTCTTAGTTCGTGCTTGTAGGTGCAAAAGAAGAGATTAACACTTTGACAAAAGCAGACTTACAGTGCCTGAAATGAACAACTCTTCTTCTTCTCCTTATTCCTTACCGTTGCACAAAGGCGAGAAGAGTTTGGTGCCAAATGACCGGCATAACTTTTGTCTCCTTACAAAATCTCAAGAAGTGAGCAGCGACCGCATCAATGGCCAGATGAGCCAGCGCATATTTCTTCTCCAGGATAGCTTTCATGAAGTAGACACACAAAAACAAAAACACAATGTAACCGAAGAAGGGCACAAGATATGAGTACCTACATATGTAGGTCTAAGGTATAGGCTGCATTTTACCTTCTTGTGCCAAGAAACTCCATCTCCGCCAAACATACCAAGGCGGCACTGCAGTTCATGTGCATGAATAATTTTGGTTTTATGTGCTCAATAACTTGGAAAATATAAAAGCTAAATCCTTGTTACCTTGAAAATTTTTCAGGAATAGAAAACTTGTGTATTATACTCCCAATAATAACAGCTTCGGGGATGGTGCATGTTCCAGACTTAACAAAATTATGCAACTTAATTTAGAGAAAAGTCACAAAAGGAGAAGGACAAAAGAAAAGAAAAGAGAAAACACACCTTACACAGGGGAAGTAGAATCCCACAGTAGAATCCTTTGGGCTTGAAGAGTGCGTTTTTCAAAGATTGGTAGAGACAAAAATGTAGCTTTTTGTGGATTCTGATGTCCTCTCTGACCCTAGGAAGAAGAAAAAGCTCATAGAAGCGTTCAGCTTTGGTGCTGGAGGCAAACATGTTTGTAGCCTTGTACATTGCATTAGGGGACCAACTCTCTGGTCGAGTCAACTTCAATAAACTTTCCCAATTTTCCAGTCTAGTAAGATGGTTAAGAGCTTTCGGCATTTTACCGTTTGTGTATAGACTCATAAACTCTCCCAGCCTGCAATAATTTATCAGAGACAATTGTAAGATGGTGGAATTTGTAAAAAGGTGACTTTTTTTTTTTCAAGGAAAGGGGTAAAAAGAGAGGCTTTACTTTCGATAGTAGTCAGTTATTGAAACAAAAGCTGCGCCTACAACAGAAAATTCATCCACCCAGAGAATGAGAATTAGCCAGTTAAATCATACAGAAGAAGAAAAAAAAAAGCAAAGACTTTAGTGTTGTTAACAAGCAAAAACCTGTAGCAGCACTATGTTTTTCTTCAAGCGAAGAAGTAATAGCATTACAGACACGTTTTGCTATTGAAGCCCCATCCTTGTGAAAGAATGCATCTAGTAATAACTTCGCTTCTTTCTCGCTACAGGCCATATCCTCCTTGAACAATTTAATCGGAAACAAATGCAACAACTTAAGACCAGTGCCACCAATAAGAATCTCAATCTAAACCTTACATATATGAACACAAACGATTGAGAAGAAAGAATCTCACATGGTAATCAAGTTGGCTCTGGATCTCATCAACATCATCAATAACATCTTCCAACTCATACAATGGTTGCTTGAACAAGGCGCTCATGGGGGCGTTTTCTTCATCCTCGACTTCCTTTTGCTGCGCATACGCTTCCTTCAGTATCTTCTCCGTTAGCTGAACAAACAAAACTATTAGAGAAACCCATCAATCAATCAACAAAAAGAATCCAATACTTCTCACCTTCCGGCTTTTGCAACCATTCATCGGTGAGGAGGCGGCAGCCACGGAGAATGCCTTAAAGTTCCTCTTTGTCGCCATTGGAAACGGTCGAAGAAGGGCAGTGAGAATCACCTTACGGCTCTCTCGCGCAGACCTAGCCTTATTGTTGTGACCGACCACACACAAGAAGAAACGATGGGTTAGGTTTTTTACCCGATTAAAATCACCTACCTATTGCAGCCCATTTATATGCATTCATAATTTACTTGATTTACCAATTTTTAAGTCCATATTTTTAAAATGTCCCTATTACCAAAAAAAAAAACTCTTCATTTCATATTCAGATAAAAATAGAGATCGATAACTCGATGCGGGTTTGGAGTTTTTTGAATCGGTTGTTCTAACTACGGGTATGAATGAAGCAATGCTGGTCCTAATACCAAAAGTAGTCAAGCCATAAAAAATTATGCAATTCCGCCCCATCAGTTTATGCAATGTCCTATTCAAGATAATAACAAAAGCGATGGTGTTGAGAGTGAATAAACTTATGCCTAAACTCATTGGTCCAGCGCAAGCCAGTTTTATCCCATACAGACTTAGTACTGTTAACATTGTTGTGGTCCAGAAAGCCCATGTTTGGAACTACGCTAGGCGATAGTCAGGCAGAAACTGCGGACCTAGCGAGTTACCAAAAAATCAGGGATTAATCAGGGACTAGTTTAATTATTATTTTATTTTATTATAATATTTAAATTAAATATAAAATATAAATATATTAGAATGTAATAGTTTTTTTGTATGTTATCATTGAAATTTATTTTTATTGGTTGAACAAAATTAATTGTTAGCATATGTTAATACCATATAATTGAAAAACAAATTAATCTAGACTATTTTTTTATTATTTATATATGTATACGTGTATATATATTAACCTCTACGAAACTCTATCAAAAATTTGTTGTTTCCCATTGGCTGAGTCCCTTGTTCTTACGCCAAGTTACCGGGTTCGATACTTCCTGACTCGGTTATAGAAGAAAAAGGAGACAAAATCTCACTCTATATATAGAGTTCACATGCTATAGGAAGAGTAATGTATTTGGGCTTCGGAATTCAATCTAAAGCCCAATGTATATTTTCATTGTTTATAATTTAGGCCTAATTAATCAGGTCGATTAGTTGGTGATTTGGCCGATTAATCGGTTTAATGGGCCGAGTAATATATGTCCGATTTTCTTGGACGATTTTACTGCGGGAGCTGTCCGAGTAGTGTCTACACGGACGCCTAGGTGGCTAGGCAGCTGTGTTTTTGAACAGGGAAGGAAACTGTTCATTCAATGAGAAGGAAGAAAAGACGCAGAGGCTGGATGCTTCTTAAGTTGGACCTTGAGAAAACCTATGATCGAATCAGATGGAACTTTTTAGAAGACACTCTACAATGATATGGATTAAATGGATTATGCAATGTGTTATGAACCTGGGAATGAGTTTATTATGGAATGGAGAGAGGACACATGCGTTTACGCCTCAGCGTGGACTTCGGCAGGGAAATCTTCTGTCATCGTACTTATTTGTGTTATGTATGGAGAGATTGTGTCACCAAATTGAATTCGATGTTGCTAATAAGGAGTGGAAACCAATCAGGCTGTCTAGGGGCGGACCATCCTTATCACATGTTTGTTTTGCGGACGATCTGATCTTGTTTGCAGGAGCCTCAATATCGTAGATTCGGGTGATTCGCAAAGTTCTGGAGAGATTTTGTAGAGCTTCTGGGCAAAAAGTAAGTCTGGAGAAATCTCTAATCTTCTTTTCTGAGAATGTTCATCGTGATTTAGCGAACTCAATAAGCAATGAGAGTGGCATCAAAGGAACTAAAGAGTTGGGAAAGTACTTGGGTATGCATGTCTTGCAAAAAAGGATAAACAAGGAGACGTTTGGGGAAGTAATTGAGAAAGTTTCTTCCAAACTTGCTGGATGGAAGAGGAGATTCTTGAGTTTGGCGGGAAGGATAACACTTACTAAGTCTGTCCTCTCATCTATTCCAGTACATACGATGAGTACTATAGCTCTTATGATATCTACCTTGGATCAATTAGATAAGATCCTCGGTCCTTTATCTGGGGTAGTTGTGAGGGAAATAGAAAACAGCATCTGATTTCTTGGGGAAAAATCTACAAACCGAAGAGTGAAGGTGGACTTGGAATACAGTTAGCTAAACAAATGAACATTGCTCTATTAGCAAAGTTGGGCTGGAGGTTGCTGAATATGCAGGATGGTTTATGGGTTAAGATACTGCGGAATAAATTTCGAGTGGGCGAGTTAGATGATTCATCGTGGCTAATAGTCCAGGGAACTTGGTCGCCGACCTGGAGGAGTTTGGTGATGGGGCTCCGTGAGATTGTTGTTCCGGGTATGTCTTGGGTTCTTGGTGATGGTCGCCGAGTCCGTTTTTGGAAGGATAATTGGCTGTTGAATGAGCCCTTGTCTGAGTTAAGTATGGTGGATACGGGCTAGTGATCTTTGGCAAAATGGCAATGGGTGGTTACTGCAAATAATCGAACCATATATGTCAAATGCCAAATCGCCAAAGATTGGCTTCAGTAGTGATTGATGATGTTACTGGTGCACGGGATAGAATGTCGTGGGAAGAGAGCAAGGATGGATTACTTTTTGTGAAGTCAGCTTATGCCTTCTTAACCAGAGACGCTGAGCCAAGACAAAATATGAAAGCCTTATATCATCGGGTGTGGTGTGTTATTTCCCCAGAACGTGTCCGAGTATTCTTATGGCTGGTAACTCATCAGGCTATTATGACGAACATGGAATGTAAATGCAGACACTTGAGTGAGAATAGTGTGTCCATTGTGTAAGAATGTAACCCACAAACAAATGACTGCAACATGAAATAATACAAAGCAATACCAACTTTGGATAATAACAAAATCGCTAAAACGATTCTTAAAAGGATTCACACAATCGTATAATCATAAATTTAATTATGACTTAAACATTAAGTAAAAGATCATGACAAATCTGGAATTTCATAGTCATCTTTTTGTTCTTTCAAAGCCAAAACACTACAAAAATAAATAAAAATCAGTCGTCTTTCATTGGCACTTTAGAAATGTCAAACCTCTCTTCATTGATTCGGATGCTGAGAAAGTGAACTGCAGTCAAAGAGATAACATAACATAACTCTTATAAAAAATAACTGAAAGGATAATTTACAAGATATAAAAAGTTATAATTAATCTACATAGGATCATCTTTCTCTCCACGATTTCTGCTCCCCTGAATCTCTCTCGGTATCTCTGGATTAACCTACAAGAAACATCAACAACCCCTATTAAGTAGTGATTCACAATACAATACAAAGAGACGCTTAAATTTTTATAAGGTAGAGAAAATGTCCTACAAGATGGTGATTCTGCCTCTTGAGGAGAGTTTGGATATGTTATTTGTCTTCCTTTAGTAGTTCATACTTGTACCAATACATTATGTTTAAACATGAGCTTATATAATACTTTTACGTTAGATAAATTTCTGCTCTATATGTCAAAATTAAGAAGAGACTGCTGCAAAATCACAAGCATAACTCTTATTTCCTCCACAAATCTCATTAAATGAGCAACCAATGCATCAGACACTCAATATGGCATACACTATTTCTTCTCCAAAAGAGTTTTTATGAAATAGCTTTCTAACAAAAAAATTATCAGAAAGAATGGCTATAAATATCAATACTCCATCTTAGCCAAGATTAACAAAACAATATTGCAATTCATCTAAATAATTTAGTAACAATCTAAACATTTCCATATGTTATATTTATGCATATCTTTGTAAACATACCCTGAGTGATCCACAAGGAATTTTTTTTTCAAGAATGCTCTCTAAAATCACATCTTCTTGGAGACTGTATGTACCCGACTGAATAAATTAAGATCCAATGAACATGTAAGAAAAGCGCAACATTCTGATATGATAGTGTTCACAACATTCTGATATGTATCTTACAAAGATGGAATAATATCCCTTTGTTGAATGCACTAGGAATGCACAAAGCAAAATACAGCCTTTTATTCTTCCTAATATCATCTCTCACCCACGGAAGCAAAACGTAGTTGTAAAACTTCTGAATTTGGATGTTTTGCAAGTGGTGAGCAAGGATTTTTGTTGTTTGATACATTGTGTTAAGTAACCATGTCTCTAGCATGATCAAGTACAACACTTCCTTCCATCGTTCCATTTTAGTGATACACACAAATGGTTTTGGCATTTTTTCAACCGTGTATGCACTCATAAGCCTAGCAACACTGCACAAATAAAAGGAATGGAGAGAACACAACATTACCTTTTATATAGTTTAGCTATCATAGGGTCCATTTGAGGATCGATACGCTCTTTGATATATGGTGTTTTTGGCATCTTGTATATATGTTTTCTAATTGGTTTTCAAGTCTTTATCGAGTCTTCCTAGTCCTTTTCGAGTCATTACAGGTCTGGAGTTGCATTGGATTGGAGATAGACCAGCTGGAACAAAAAGGACAGAACATAATGCAATCTGGAGATTTTCGCGCGGAACAGTCTGAGTGACTGTTCCCGATAGCAGAGCAACCCGAGCGACTGTTCCTGATCGAGCGGAGCACCCGAGTGCTTGTTCCTGATCAAGCGGAGCACCCGAGTGCCTGTTCCTGATCGAGCGGAGCACCCGAGTGCATGTTCCTGCGGCAGAGATTTTTAAGGAAACTACAAGTCAATACGGGATTTGCCCTAATTATCCCATCTTTTTCTCCCAGACGCCTGTGGCTTTGATATATCATATTTTTGTCTTTCTTTTTACCTTCTACGCTACTTTTTACACAAGGAACCAGACTTGCGCTTTCAGAGATTTGTGATTTGATACTTTGTAAAGGGAGAAGGCTCTATCTCTCTCACCATAGAGAAGAACCCCCTGAACCCTTATTCTAATTTATCTACACATGTTTTATTCAGTCTTAGTCTCTGTGTTTTCTCTGTTCATGGTTGAGTAGTCAACTTGCTTAGTCTAGGGTGTTTGGGTGTTAGATCCGTGAGCTAAACATAGATAAGTGAAACCATTGATTGTCTTCATTCATAATTGTTCTTAATGCTTGCATTAAACTGGCCGCTTAATGTTAGATCCTAGGTTTAACCTGTTCATTAACCGTGTAGTAGGTTGCTAGATCTGTTATGAATGAGCATTGCATCTCTAACCAGCGAAAGTAGATGTTAGGGTGTTTTGTGAACATATTTGACTTGATCTCTATTGCTTGCTGTCGCGTCTTTATCCAAACGAGAGTTTAAGTATCAAGATCGATCAGCATAGGGAGCAGTACCACGACAATGGACTGTTCTATTTGAGTGATCCAAGTTCTAAACTTGCTCTTAATTGAATTTGAATAATTGTTTGGCTCACACTTGCTTAACACCCGATCAAACCACCCTAGGCTAGCATTTTAATTATGTGAATACTTTAATTAATCTTGTTACTTGTTTCTCACGAAACCCTCAAATCTTAAACCCCCATATTGTTTTAGCTAAGTATTGATCTCATAAAGATAAAGTGTAATCGTTGGTCTCTGTGGATTTGATCCTAAAGTGTTATATCGACATACCATTCGATTGTGGTAGTGTGCACATTAGGTTAATTGGTGTGCGTATACACGTAATATCAATTTGGCGCCATTGCCGGGGACCATCTTTTTTACCTTTATTTTTCGGTTATTTATTTAGTCTAAGAGCTCTAACTTGCTCTATCCTTTTTGTTGTAACTAATGTTCCAGGTGCATGATCAGTAGACATACTCGGAGAAACGTACAAGGAGAATTGGTTACACTTACCAACCAGGAGCTAGCAAGGTTAGAAAGAACAAATAGTCAATAGCCAAGGCAAACCGACACCACTATGGGTGATCACGCCAATCAGGATGATCTCGCTGCGGCTATGGCACTCATGCAGCAGCAGATGCAACAGTTGCAGCAGACTATTCAAGCGCAGGAATAAGCTGCCCAACATCAGCAGGAAAAGTCAGAGTAGGCTGTTCCAATCGGGCAGAGAAACCTTCCTTGCAACATCCCTACAACTCGTTCTGCCATAGTTCACCCACCCTGCACCAGGCAGAACTTTGAGATCAAGTCTGCTTTGATCGGTCTAGTACAGAGAAAGGTGTTCTCTGGTCTCTTTATAGAAATTCCAATGGAGCATATTGAGAGCTTCGAAAAAGTATGCAGTTTCACTCGTGCGAATGGTGTTCCACCATACTACATCAGGTGCATGTTATTCCCATTCTCTCTTGATGGAAAAGCTGCACGGTGGTTGAACTCTCTCCCTACCGGCTCTCTCACTTCATGGGAACAGGTCCGATCAGCGTTCCTCAGCCATTTCTACTCTAAGGCGAGAATAACTGCTTTGAGAAACAAGATTACCTCCTTCAGAAAACTCACAGATGAGCCTTTCTGCGACGCTTGGGAGCGCTTCAATGACTATCGCAGAGAATGTCCTCACCATTGATTTGATGATGACTACCTCTTGGAAATTTTCTACGATGGAGTTGACTGGGAATTTCATAGTGCTATGAACTCTGTCAGCAATGGAGACTTCATGACTCAGACCACTCATAGAGCGTTTGAGCTAATTGAGAACATGGCTGTTACCTTAGCCAATCAGAACGAGGAGAGTGAGTGCTCGAAGAAAGGGAACAGTTCTGACACCCAGAAGATAGATGAGCTGACTACCAAGGTCGATCAGCTACTGAAAAACAATCAAAGGCACGTCTTCAGTATGGAGCAAGCTACGGCCGGACAGATTCACAACCAGAACCAGTGACAACCGCAGAACAATCGGCAAGCTGTTCCAGCTACCGGGAACAGTCAACCAGATGAGCTGAAGGGTCTGGGTATGCTGATGCAACAACTGTTGCAGGGTCAGCAGGTTCAGGCCAAGGCGTTAAATCAGGTAACCACGGAAATCGACACCAGGATGGGCAACATGTTCACTGAGCTGAATGCCAAGTATGACGCTGTTGCGAGCCACATAAGAAAGATCGATGTTCAGCTCGCTCAAACAGTTGAGAGTGTTAAGAGGCAGCAAGGTATGCTCCCTGGAAAAACTGATAAAAATCCTAGGACTGAGCACTATAATGCAATCGAGCAGCCGTTCGCTGAGACTGTTCTAGGCACAGAAGAGAACACAGAGCTGTCTGCTAGCTCTGGAGCGACCGCTCCTAGTGAACCTGCTGAAACTGCACCAGTGCGAGTCTATGTTCCTAAGGTTCCCTATCCAATTCCACCTAAACATTTGATGGATCCCATTAGTGCAGAGCAGCTGGCTGGGTTTAGGAAGATGGTGAGCAGATTTCCTAAAGAGATCTCATTTGAACATGCTTGGGAGATTCAACCATTGCGTCTGTTCTTCAAAAATTGCAGAGAGACTCAAGAGGAAATTAAGGCTCTCTTTACTGAAGCACTGACACCATCGCTGAAGGTACTGCCTAAGGTTGATGACCCTGGAAAGTTTGTTTTTCCTTGTTCCATTGCTGGAGTGGAGTTCAAGGAAGCTCTTTGTGATTCTAGGTCTAGTGTGAACCTTATCTCAAAAGCGATTGTAGACGAGCTGGGCATTGTTCATGTTGAGCCTTCTCAGCTGAAGATGGCTTTTGCAAACTCTTCCATGGCAGTCCCTTATGGAACCATTCGCAATCTTCCTGTCCAGGTTGGGGACTGTGTGCTCCATACCGAATTTCAAGTTGTTGAGATGAGGAACGATCATGAAATGCCTTTGATCTTTGGAAGGTCATTTATGGCTACAGTGGGAGCAATCGTCGATATGCCTAATAAGAGAATCTCTTTCTCCAACATCAACAAGGAGGTTTTCTACAAGGTTGTCCCAACCAGATCACAAATCCGCTACGCCTCTTGCATCTCAGTGGTTAGTGGAGAACAGCTGGAAATTGTTCCTAAGGAGGAGCTTGGTAAAAAGGGTGAGATCAAAGAAGTCCTGGATGGAGATCCTCACACTGATACCAAGAAACTCAGTGGAAATGTAAAGGTGAATGAAAAAGTCTAGAAGAAAAGTGTCAAGGGTGACCCTATGATGACTTTGATACCTCGCTTGTGTGATGAGAAATCCATTGAGTATGAGGTAAAGTGCAAGGGTACCTCTAAACATTTCTCTAAAGTCAGAGTAATTTTCACACATAAGCTGAAAGAGAAAGGAGAAGCTGCTGTGAAAGGGTTGTTGAACAGAGTTTTGAATCTGAACATGTCTGATTGTGGAGCTTGTTTTGGAACAAACCCTCATACTCAACCCGACTGATCCCAGTCACCAAGTCAAGCTAATGACTTAAACCAAACGCTTGGTGGGAGGCAACCCACTGGTAAGTGTAAATATAACTTGGTTTTGTTTTTGTTTGCTTATTTTTCGTTTTAGTTTATTGAGTTTCAGGTCAAAAAGCAGAAAAATCCTAGATACTTAAAAATTCTGGGTTGCTGAAGGAGCGACTGCTCCAGGCAAAGATATTGTGCGGGAACACTCAGAATTTTCGTGGAGCGCCTACTCCACTCAGGTAAGTATCTCACAAAAAAAAAACATGTTTATTCTTGTTTTCACCTTCTTTCTGATTTATTTTCACACCAGGGACGGTGTGAAGTAAGTCTGGGGGAGGGTTTTCGTCGTTTACTAACTCATTTCTTTCTTTTGTTTTTCTTCTGAGTCAGTTTGAGTCAGATTTTATGATCGAGTCAGTCAAAACTTTGTGGGAATTATGACCTTATTCCGTGTTGATCACTGACCACCTCGTGCCTTAGTTATCTTATTCAGTGACCTTAGCAGTGGCGAAAGACACAGATGTGGACCTGGAACACCCTGACATATCTCACTTGATTCTCCAGAAGTTCTCAGCCGATCAGGTTACACTGGGTAAACTTAACTCCACCTAACTTGAACCTAATCTTGACTGAAATTCTTCTTGTTATGGGCATTAGATCAGGGAAACGAGAACACACTCAGGACTTCTTATCTTTTTTATCCATCTTGTTGATCCTGAGTGGCTAGCTCATCTTTAGCTAGTTCCCACCCTGCACCTTAGCCTTTATTCCACCTTCATGCATTTGTTTTTCAGTGTCATATGTGCAGATATGTGCAAAAAGGTCGGAGAGGAAAGGATCAACACAGCCTTTTACTCGTTACTGCTGCAGAAATTCATTCAGAAAGAAGAACAAGCAGATTTAGAGAGCAACTGCTCCAAAACCAATGAACTGCGCAAGAGCAAGGGTGGAGAACCAGAATGGTTGCAAAATTAGAACCACTAGTGGCACTCAGAACCATCATGTATTACCTCCTTCTCCGTCACATCACCCAAAAAAAAAACGAAAATAAGGTGATGGAGAAGGGGAAAAAATCAAAGAAACATGAGCCACTGGGAAGGTCGAGCAAGAAGTTGGTACCAAGTATTGAAGAGTATGTAGAGGAAAGTAGAAAGCAGAACAATCAGTCGTCTGTTCCGTCATCAGAACAGTCTCACCTGATAGAGCAAAAACGAGTAGAGGCTGAGGACATCAACTGGATCTACCCTCTCTTGCCATTTTGTGCGATATCCTGCATCCTCTACAATGAAATGGTAGCCCCTAAACACTTTTAACTCCACCATTAAATAGCATGTTTAACACCTAGCCCGTCTACCCTGAATAGTGCATGTGATGAGAAGCTCAGCTACTCTTAAATGAATGTAGGGAGTTCTGTATCGATAGTGTTGCTTTTTCAGGTTTGCGATGTAGAGTATGGAGCCGATTTTTGAACAGCAGTCAGTGGGGTTCCGGTAAGGGTGTGTTGTCCTAGTTTTACTGCTTATATGGTTCAGAGATTCGTGGTTAAAGTATGGTTGCTGAGAATAGAAGAGTTTCCACACTTTCAAACCTTTCTCCCTGTTCCTGATACTTGACATTGTTTGAGGACAAACAAGGATCTAAGTCTGGGGGAATTGATATATGATGTTTTTGACATCATTGTGTTATGGTGTTTTTGACATCTTTTTAGAGACATTTCAGGTCTGGAGAAGATTGAAGAGCTTAAAGAATAGGCATGAAGAAAAGAGCAAGGATTGGAGATTTCCCCTGAAGAACAATCCGCGGAGCAGTCTGACGGTCGATCCTACCAGGAACAGCCAAACGATTGTTCTCGATAATTATGGAAGTTTCCATATCTTCCAAAGATTTGCCCTAGTTGCTGACTCTCCACTCTGAAGTCTATGGGCGCCTCCATATAAAAGCGACCCCTATCTATCTTATTTCTTTACGCTAGTTTTTTGCAAAAATGACCTAGACCTATTCTTGGATATTGCTATTGTAAGGGAGACGGCTCCTCTTCTTGACAGAGAAGATCATCCTGAACCCCATTGTTTTACCTTTGATTTACATGCAGTATTATTCAGTTATTATGTCATGTTCATCTTGTGTTATGGCTGAGTAGTCGTCTAGCTTGTCTAAGGTTCTATGGTGGTAAACGCAAGGTTACACATATATAAGCACTTATCGTTTCTTCGGTCATTCTAGTTCTTAATGCTAGTTCTAACCTGATCACTTATTGCTAGATCTTAGGTCCGATCACCCACTAACCGTGTAGTAGTCTACCTGATATCGAATGAATGAACTGAACATCTCTAGCCAGCGAAAGTAGATGCTAGAGTGTTCAGTGAACTTATCGGACTTGATCTCTATAGCTTGCGACCGATCCTTGATCCAAACGATAGTTTAGGCGTCTAGGTCGGACCGCAAAGGGAACATCACCACGACAGTGGGATGTTCTACTAAGAGTGATCCGTGTTCTAGATCGTGTCTTAACGAGCTTGAATAAATGTTTGGCTAAATTTTAACACTCGATGAGAAACCCTAGATCAGCTTATCCTTAATATCAAATCTAAACCTTTTAAAAATCTTTTACTTTACTTGCAAGTCACTACTTAATTCAAAACCCATTTTAGTTTTAGCTAAGTTGAAAACACATAAGAATAAAGTGTAGACTGGTCCTCTGGATTGAATCTCAATTACTACAATTATCACTGTTAACTTGACAGTAGGAAAGGTTCAGTTTTAGTGTATCACTCTTCTGCAAAAAGATACAAGATTTACAATCAACAAATGAATACAACAATATACAATAGTCAAAAACAAAACAAAGATATGTATCATCATTAAACATTCAGCTAACTGGGAATCATTATCTTTGAGCTTCTTAATAATGATATCCGCTAGATTACGTTGAGGAGGCGCGATCTTAACAAAGAATGGCTCAAACAACTTATCGCCATCTTAAAAAAAAAGAAATATGATTCTCATCTTGATTCACACAATAAATAAAATATAAGCATGAAGAGCAAACGAACTTTGTATCATCCAAACATATTCCATCTAAAACAATGAAGGAGACTTCTTTTGTAATGTTTAACACTGAAACAAAAAATAAAACGTTGTAGAGAGTAAAGGTGCTCACTTGATAACTATCATAATCCAACTGTCTAAAATAATCAATGTATCTGCCTCCTCAATCAATTTCTTCTCCTCTCGGCATTCAAGGCAGAGGAAGCAGACAACATGGAGGTGATGGGGTTCCTCTCGGCGCTTTTTTCATCCACGATCTGTTTTTTTTTCAGGGTAAGGTCTACTTTCATGATCTTCGAGTTTAGTGAATCAAGTTATATGTACATATGTTATAACAAGTAGTGTATTATCAATCAAAATTACACATCCATGTGATAATGTTACATATCTTATATTTTCAACATATATGACATTATAATTTATAAACCATATGAAAAATGATCATGATATACATTGATGTTTAATAATATTAAATCATATGTGCATGTAATATCATTACCCACTTGGTGATTAATTTAACACATAGTATTTATTACAACTATTAAAATATACAATATTTTAATTATAATATTTTAAATATTTGATGATGAAATTAATTTAGATAAGATCATATTAATTTCCAGTTTGGTGATAATCATGGTAATAGTTTACTATAGTAACATAATAAATTATATATTATAATTATACCATAATATTACTTTCAACTAGATCATGTGGATATTTATGGTTTATTCCCATAACTATAATATCACTATCACGATATTGTATAATCATCTATAATACTTAATCCCTACTATTGAATTGTTAATCTTGATAATCATCATATAATCATTGAAATTTCAATCACATTAGGCGAAAAAATAAATTACTATAATAATTTCATAAACCCGTGGAATCCACTTAATATTAAATGAGATATTAACTCAAATTGTTATAATACATTTCCTTTAATCTATTACAAAGTATTAACATACAATATTACCCATATTATCATGATTCTATCATACTTCTTTCAGCATATGAATTTAGACTATTAAGATATTAAGTGATATTTTATTTGTATGCGATCATATGTCTTTTACATATTCTGTATTTGAGTTATACATAATAGAATGAGAATAAGAATCAACTTCAATAATAGAAGTCAAAATCAAATTACTTGATAACTATAGTGCATGTAATATTTAATTTAGCATACAATATAGTTCTGAAGTTGGTTTTTATTCAGTCAGAAGACTTCAGTATCGAGACGAAATCTGGTATTGATATAAATCATATAAGGAACAAATATACAAGTATTGGTATTTGTATAAACGTTTAACTTTCAGAATTATACTAATATACTATATAATAATATTAAAGTTGATATATGTAGTACTTACCAATATGTGATTAATACAAAAGTTTGTACATTTAAAATATGTTATCGCACTTTCGCATCAGGCGATACCAGCTTATCGTGTTTGGAGATATGACAATTTCTTCAAGATTCTAATCAAACTAAAATGAATCAAGATGTAATAAGCTTGATTTAGACACAAAAATTATTGGAGAATCACAATGAAGTTGAATCAATATCATAGGAGTTAAAATGAACAAATTATCCTACTTTCAACTAAAGTGATTTCAACTTACACTGTTTGGTTAACAATTTAATTGTGATTATACAACATAATCAACAACTCGTAATAATAGTATTCAAGTTAATGGTATAAAAGTATGAAAATTATCATTTTATGTTATTACACTTTGAATATTATCCCACTTATGATTATTATTATGAACATTTATTGAGATCACATCAATGTAGAAGTTATGTTTTTACACACCTTCTACACTTATAAGTTTATGATTTATATGATCTATTACTACATTTCTTTTAGTAAAGTTAATTTTGATTAAACATTTATGTGTCATGACATTATATATATAAGTATCAATAAGATCATAAGAATATATTACCTTTAGGAGTTATGATAAAAAAGTTATCATATACTTTCAATTGATGTGATTCCAACTTAACATGTTTGCAGATAGGGAAATTTCTTTGATTATAATCAACCCATAATGAGTCACAATAAATAACTTAAATATGTTTATAAACTGTTTCCTATAAACAACTGATTGTTCAACTCCTAAATTTTGGAGAACATCATTAAATCAATTCAGATATTTTCATAATTCATTATCCACAATTTAGTCAAAATTATCTTTCTATGATTATTATAATTAATTGTTACCAACATATAATATTAATAGTAAAAATCTTATAAATGTTCTCATTATAGTATATAATATTCAATACTATGTATTTTAATTAGCACTCATATCTTCTAAATATTGTACACTATTATCTAAATAATATTAATTGTAATGAATGATTATATATTGATAATTAGGTAATTATATATATATATATACATAACGTTTTCAAGAATTGAATACATAATTAGAGTGTTAACAATATCAAATACATGTATTAGTTTGACTTCAATCTACCTAGTGGCGAAGATAAATTTTTGGTTAAAAAACACTTTTGTAGAGGATTTAGATTTTCTTTTAAAATTTCTAATTTTCCTGCAGGTTAATAATCTTAGGCATGGATTGCAATTGTTCGCTTCAAACAAACCTATAACTAAAATTTCAACAGGAGGATCAAGTTCTTTATAGTTTATAAGTTGATGTTTTCTATTCCTTACTTCATTAAAAATCTGTTACAAATGAGCAATTTGTTTTGGTTATTATGTTGATATGAAATTAGAACACTAGAGGATTTTCAACCTCTCCACTTGCTTTTATTTTTTGGAGATCCAGTTTCAGGTTTTTTTTCTTCTTTTGCTACTTTTTTTGTAAAAAAGACAATCTTATGTTTTACTCAAGGGCATTTTTTCTACCATTAAAAAGTCATTTCGTATATAATATCATCTTTTTGTTGGTAATTGTTTTCATAAAACAAAAAAGTTAACAATCTCTTTTGATTCCCACAAAGGTAGAAAGTATAGTTTCATCATTATTATTGAGGTTATAGGCTATGGATATGTATGGTGGAAGGTAATAATATTTCACCATGTTTGAGCTACTTAAAATTGTTACATCCTCGTTTGAAGTGCTGTAAAAATACTTTTTTCTTACTCAAGATCATTAAATATTACAGATAATAAACTAGAAACAGATTTATACAAAAAATAATAAAAAAATCCACCTTATAAAATCGTGCGAGAACAAAAAATTACAATAAAATCAAACTACTATATTAAATTATCTGCAAGACTGTAACCCACCAACTACTAACTGAAACATGAAAATAATACAAAGCAATGCCAACTTTGGGTAATAACAAAATCGCTAAAACCATTCTTAAAAGGATTCACGACAAATCTTGAATTTCAGAGTAAAAGATCACGACAAATCTTTAATTTCAGTAATAAAATAAAATATTTAATTCTTAAAATATTATTTCTATTAAGATCACGACAGATCATAACAAAATCGCTAAAAAAAATCATATAATAAAATATTTAATTCTAACTTAAACATTAAGCAGAGTCATCTTTTTGTTCTTGCAAAACCAAAACACTACAAAAATAAATAAGAATCAGTCCTTTTCCATTGGCACTTCAGACATGTCAAGCCTATCTTCTTTAATCCTATTGTTGAGAAGGTAAACAGCATTCAAGAAGATAACATAACATAACTCATATGAAAAATAATTGAAAAAAGAATTAACAAGATATAAAAGGTTACAATTAGTCAACATAGGATCATCTCTCTCTCCATGGTTTCTGCTAATCCGAAGCTCTCTCACAATCTCTGGAGTAACCTACAAATAACATCAACAACCTAATAAGTAGTGATTCACAATACAATACAAAGATAATCTTTAATTTTTAAAAGGTCGAGAAAATGTCCTACAAGATGGTGTTTTTGCCTCTTGACACTACAAAAAAAGTCTACATTGATAGCACATTTTTATAGCACGTTTTACTAAATTGCTATTGTAGATAATTAAGAAATTTTCATATTATATCATAGCGTTAGATAAATGCTATAATATAATTAAACGCTACGATAAAGTTTCAACAAGCTGGAACCTAAAACTAAATTTTACCTTAATGAAAATCACTAAACTAATCATTATCCTTCTCCTTACTCTCATTTTCCCACCCTCAACTCTCACCTAAACCACCTAAACCCTATCTTTGTTATTCCCTTTCCTTTCTAGGGTCTGAGTCTGAGACACGAGTGCACAAAAAAAGAAAAAAAAAAAGGGTCTGAGACATGAGAGACAGAAGAGAAGGGAGAAGAGACGAAACAGGGATAGAGAGGAGACAGAGCTCGGGTGTGTCTTGCTTCGTCTCCGATAAGCAGAGCTTGGGTTGGGTCGGGTCTTGCTTTGTCTCCGCCGTTTTCGCCTCTGCTTCATAGATCCGCCGTATTCGAGATCCGTCGCCGCTTGTACCTTTCTTCAAAACTCGTCTCGAGAGAAGAGAAGGCAGAAGACGGAGTCGTCTTCTCGAATCACTCTTCCCTCGTCAATGGAGACTGACAACTCTCACTCTCATTCCTCTCCTCAGGAGCTGTGTCTTAGATCGCAGAGGAAGTTCGTTCTAAAGCTCTGTTGTATTGCAAGATGGTAACTTTAATTGGATTCTCTGTGCTCTTTTTTTTGTTTCCGGGTTAAGCTTGAAACTTTAAATGTGGATTGGTTTCTATTCTCTAATGAGATTACAATTGGTTTCAGTGGCAGTAGTAGTCACGAACTCAAAACCGGCTGAGAAATGCTAAGATAAGACTTTTATCAATTCCATCATAAGAAGCAGACAAGCTTGCAACGTAGCGTAATGGGGAGGAAACAGGAGTCAACAGTTAGTATCACGGTGGTTGGAGCATCTGGTGATCTTGCTAAGAAGAAAATATTCCCAGCCTGTGAATTTCTTCTTGTGAGATTTTTTTTCCCAGTGGTGTTTACAATGAATATCAGAATATGGTCGTTGCTCCTGTAGTTTACTGCAAGAAGGTTACTGAGACTTCCAAAACGGTAATCATCTAGACTTGGACCTAATCATGTTGTGCTTATGAGCTTTTGAATCAGTAAGTTTTTGAATTCTTTCAGGCGAGTGCATTGTTGATTAATGCATGGCAGATTCTGGCATTCTGCTGCTATTGCAATCATGAAAACTGATCTTGTAAGCAAGAGTGTGGCAGTTGAATCACAGTTAGGTTTAAGAAACTGAGTTGCATTATTTTTCCTGTAATCTCATATATCTTACAAAGATCTGAAACTGCTCAGATTGGAGGAACCACAATTTGAGTTGGAGGTATGGGAAAAGGCTCTGGGATGATCACAGTGAGTTAAACATTTCAAACATTGTTGTAAAGATATCGATTTTTCATTTACAGGCTCTGGTTTATGACAAGTATGGTCTTATAGGTAGATGGTGACATGAGTACCAACGGCACAGTCATTGCTTTGGCGAGCGGACTATTGGATCACCTTTTATATATTCTTTGAACTGTAAGGAAGCTGCACAGCTTCAGGCATGCCTTGATGCGGTATGTATGTCCTTGCCATCTTTCTAACAGTTGTTCATAAGATGGACTTAACATGGAACTCTTAAACGTAATTTACTCTCAGGTGATGCAATGACTTGCCAAATCAATAGCTTGGGATGGTGAAGGCAGTAACATGTCTGATATTGATAACGATTTGATGTTTCAGATTCTTTGCAGTTCTTTACTTATGAGGTGTGTTCTTGTGTTTTCAGGTCTGTTGTTTTGTGTGCTCGTTACTGGTGTCATAACGGATGCTATTAGGGATGCTGTAAGTCGGCCTCGTCCTGGCTTCTTTTGGCGTTGTTTCCTTGATGGTAGAGGGGTAAGCAGCTCATCATTGCTCTTATTAACACCCTGGATACTCTCTATCTAGATGATTGAATTGTTGTGATTCTCCATAAATTTGTAGTTCTTTGACAATGTCAAAAAGGATGTTCTGTGTATTGGAGATAAAGACGTGGTCAAGGAGGGACACAAGAGCTTCCCCAACCCCACACGTCTTGTTAGTTTTTTATCTTTTTGGGTCTGTTGTGCCATGAGACAACTTATCTAATCGTGTAATTCAATGTCATTAGGATAAGGGTTCTCTGTATTTTCAGGAAGAGGAAGATGAGGTTTTCTGTTATATTAGTTGGCCTTTGTATGTAATTGCTTGCAGGGTTAGAGGCACGGATGGGTTAAGGCACGGGTGGGAGTTGTAATATGTATTGCAAGTTGATGTATATTTTAGATGATATAAGAAATAATATATGTTTTATAAAATGAATGAAATATAAACTTTTATTTATAGATCTGTTGTTTGTGAGAAATCTTTATTTAATATTTCATCATAAAATTCAAAGACAACATAACAAGAATATGATTAAAAAAAAAATCTAACACTAATATACCTCAAACCATCTATCCTAAAGCTCTAAACCCTAAACATACCCTAAACCTAACTACATACTTCAAACCCTCTATCCTAAATATAAATTTCAAGAATAATATTTTAAAGCTGAAATTTAAATATAAAACTCTAAATTTAATCATTTTTGAAATTTAATCTCAAATTATATACTTATTCCCAAATTCCAAACCATAATTTTATACGTTAAACTCTTTTCATAAACCATATTCATTTGATATACCCTAAACCCTGATGTTTTAAAAATCTAAACCTCAAACTTATAATAAAATATAAAAAATAAAACTCCAAGTATATTCTAAAACTCAAACCATATATTTAATTCTAAATCTCAACCTTAAACCCTAAACCACATACCTCACATTAACCTACATCATAAAACATTAAATATTAATTTTAAATAAATTAATCTTCTATCTTTTCGTAATGAACTTTATTAGTTT
The DNA here is from genome assembly GCF_020379485.1 of Brassica napus. Classification (NCBI taxonomy): domain Eukaryota; kingdom Viridiplantae; phylum Streptophyta; class Magnoliopsida; order Brassicales; family Brassicaceae; genus Brassica; species Brassica napus. The sequence continues at coordinate 21,755,298 of NC_063450.1, read as the reverse complement.
ATTTTTCAATAATTTTATCCCAAAATTTTAACTTAACTACAATTATATTTACACATTACAATAGTTGCCAAGAACAAAAGAAGAGAAACTACAATAACAAAGAAGGAAAAAAAAACAAAAATAGAAATAGAAAAAGCCTCGACCAATGAGGGTGAATGGTGAGGATTACTAAAGTATTAATCTCCACCGTTGATTGATCTCAATCCAATGGATATAATTAATCGATTTTTTTCTTTTCTTATTAACTTCCTGCTATCTCTCTCTCTTCCTCTTCCTCCCCGTCTTGTATGTTTGCAGAATATGTTTTCTCTTTTTCTAATCTTAGTCTCTTCATTCCCTTAATTGTCCGATAATATTTTCTGATTTGTGTTGACAGAGCAAGCTAGCAGCGGTGGTGGTGTCTGGAAGCTAGTGGCGGCATGAGATGGTGGATGTGGAGCGTACCATGGAAGACGATGGCGGAGGATGGCTCGGCGTGCCAAAGATTTTCTCAGGTATTCCTCATCCATTCACTTCATCCATTCACTTTGTACTTCTCTTTAAGCTAACCATTGGAGATTAGGATTGTAAGTCTGTTTGTATTCCTTGATACCTGTACAGGGTATGAGATCAAGGAGTGAGTCTAATCTGCGCACTGTGTGCTCAACAAAGAAGCTGTTGAAGGTCGATGGTGAAGGTCCTTTGTTTCCAAGACTGAGATGTAGAAGGTTCTTCACTTTCTCTTGCCCTTAAACTGTTCGATAATTGCAATGGAACATTACTTTAAAGTGTGGAACATTTTCTTCTTGTGGCTGCAGATTGAGATGAGTCAATTGGATTGAGATATCATCACCAGCACTGGTCATCATCAGATTGAGATGCGTCATTTGGAGACAGAATAGAGTAAGACATCGAGAAGAAAGAGGCAAAGGAGGAGGGAGGCGACAACAACATACAGATTAGGGTTTAGAGTTAATTAGGGTGTTCTGGTTTACTTAGTTTTTTAATTCTGGTTTAGAGTTAATTAGGGAGGCGACAACAACATACAGATTAGGGTTTAGAGTTAATTAAGGTTAATTACTAAACTAATTTGTAACTGTAAACCAATGTAATTGTAAACCAAAATTCAATTTATAAAAATACCAATTTATTATTTTTAGTCAACTTAACCGATTTAATTATAAATTAGTTCTAATTTATGTTTTAAAAAGAAATTAAATATACATTCCGGATAATTTATATATATATATATATATATAAATTCAATGGCACTGAAATGTATTATCAAGATTCATAGATAAATGCTATTATAATTTTCATTCTATAATAGCAAACTATAAATGTTATGGTAAAAGGTAATAACATCATAGGAGTATTGCTATGATACGTGTATATTTCATAGCATTCCAAAAAATGCTATCGTAGAAGGGGTACATATGATGGCTGCCGTATACATAGCATTTATGAATTCGCTATCAAACATCTAATATAGCATATTTTCAGCGCTAACAATGTACATATTTCTTGTAGTGTGAGGAGAGTTTGGATATGTTCTTTGTCTTCCTCTTGTAGCTCATACTTGTACCTATACATTACGTTTAAACATGAGCTTACATAGGTCTTTTACGGTAGATAGGTTTTTGCTCAATATGTCAAAAACATTTTTGTAAAAAAAGAGAGAGATACCGTTGCACAAAAGTAAGAAGAGATTGTTGTCATATCACAAGCATAACACTTATTTCGTCCACAAATCTCATGAAATGAGCAACCAATGCATCAAACACTCGATATGGCATACAATATATCTTCTCCAAAAGAGTTTTTATGAAGTAGCTGTCTAACAAAAAAATTATCAGCAAGAATTGCTATGACCATCACTTCTTATCCGACTCACTCTTGTTAAAAGAAGTCTATACAATAATGTTTATCTTGTTGTACTACAATACTCCATCTCAACTAAAATTTGAAAAGCAATACTGCAATTCATATAAAGAAATTAGTAACAATCTAAACATTTCTATATGTTCTATTTATGCATATCTATGTAAACATACATTGAGTGATCCACACGGGAAAAAAAACTTTTCGAGAATGCTCCCTAAATCACTGCATGTACCGACTGAATAAATAAAGATCCAATGAACATGTAAGAAAAACGCAATATTTTGATATGATAGTGTGGTCAGAAAGATTATGGAAGAAGACTATGTACCTTACAAAGAGAGAATAATATCCCTTTGTTGAATGCAATAGGCTTGTATAGTGACATTTTTAAAGCCAATTTATCTGGCTCGGTCAAGCAAACACATCCTTCCAACATTCCATTTTAGTGATATGCACAAATGCTTTTGGAATTTTCCAACCGTTTATTTATTCATAAGCTTGGCAACACTGCAATAAATATCATCTCAGACGTGTGAGAAACACACTACACAAATAAAAAGAATGTAGAGAACACGACATTACCCTTTATATAGTTTAGCTATCATAGGGTCCATTTGAGGATCAGAACGCTCTTATGAAAAAAGATACAAGCTTTACAATCAACAAAGTTATCCAAAAATATACAATAGTCAAAAGCAAAACAGAGATATGTATCATCATCAGACCTTCAGCTAACCGGGATTCATTATCTTTGAACTTCTTGAATATGATATCCACTAGAGTACATTGAGGAGGCAAGTCCTTAATAAAGAATGACTCAAACAACTTATCGTCATCCTTATTGACATCCTTTTGATTCACACAATAAATAAAATATAGGCATGAAGAGCAAATAAAGTATGTATCATCTAAACATATTCCAGCTACCAATATATTTTCTAAAATAAAGAGCGGGCAATAAACCTCAGTGAGAGAGACTTCTCTTGTAATGTTTAACACTGAAACAAAAAATAAAAGGCTTTACAGAGTAAAGGCGCTGACTTGATAACAATCATAATCGAAATGTCATCAAAATCATCAACGTCATCTTCCTCCTCAATCAATCTCTTCTCCTCTTCAGAAGTCAAGGCAGAGGCAGCGGAAAACACGGAGGTGATGGAGTTCATCTCGGCATTTTCTTCATCTTCGATCTCTTTTTGCTGGGCAAGATCTACCTTCATGATCTTCGAGTTTAGTGAATCAAGTTATATGTATTTATGTTACCGCAAGTAGTGTATTATCAATCAATATTACACATCCATGTGATAACTTTATATATATATATATATATTTTATATTTTTAACATATATGATATTTTAATTTGAAAACCATATGAAATATGATCATGATATATACATAATAGTATTAAATCATACGTGCAGGTAATATTATAACCCACTTGATGATTAACTTCATACATAATATTTATTATGACTAAAATATATAATATTTGATCATAATATTTAAAAAATTTGATGAAAAAATTAATTTAGATAAGATCATATTAATATACAGCTTGGTAATAATCATGGTAATAGTTAATTATAGTAACACAATAGATTATATACTATAGTTATACCATAGTCCTACTTTGAAATGAATAATGTGGATATTGATGATTTATTCTCGTAATTTTAATATTAATATCATGATGCTGTATAAACATCTATAATACTTACTCCCAACCATTGAATTGTGAATCTTGATAATCATCCTATAACTTAAATTATCATAATACATTTCATTTAATCTATTACAAAGTATTAACATACAATATTATACATATCATCATGATTCTATTATACTTCTTTCAACATATGAAATATGATTATTAAGATATTAAGTAATATTTTATTTCTATGCAATCATATGTCTTTTACATATTGGGTATTTGAGTTATACATAATAGAATGGTAATAAGAATCAACTTTAATAATAGAAGTTATCAAACTTGATAACCATAGTGTATGTAGTATAAAAATTTATCATACAGTATAGTTGTGAAGTTGGTTCTTATTCCCTTAACAGACTTCAATATCAAGACGGAATCAAGTATTGATTAACATCATATAATGAACCAATAAACAAGTTGTGATATTTGTATAAATGTATAATTTGAAGAATTATACTAATATACTATATAATAGTATTAACGTTGATATATGTAGAATTTACCAATATGTGATTAATACAAAAGTTAGTAAATATGAAATATGTTATCACACTTTCAAATCAGGTGATTTCATCTTATAATGTTGTGATTTCATCTTATAATGTTTGGAGATATGACAATTTCTTCAAGATTCGAATCAAACTAAAATGATCACGATGTAAGAAGCTTGATTTGGAAACATAAATTAGTGAAGAATCACAACGAAGTTGAATCAATATCATAATAGATATAATGAAGAAGCTATCCCACTTTCAACTAAAGGTATTTGAACTTAACATGTTTGGTTAACAATTTAATTGTGATTATACAACATAATCAACAATTCGTAATAATAGTATACAAGTTAACGGTATACATCTATGACAACTATATTGTATATGATTACACTAGTGGCGAGGATAATTTATGTGTTAATATACAACTCGTAATAATAGTATACAAGTTAATGATATACAAATATGACGACTATCATTGTATATGATTACACTTTTAATATTATCTCACTTATGATTATTACCTATAAACATTTATATTAAGATCATAACAATGTAGAAGTTATGATTTTACACACCTTCTACACTTATAAGTTTATGATGTATATGATCTATTACTACATTTCCTTTAGGATACTTAATTTTGATTAAATTATTATGTTTTCATGACATTATGTATATAAGTACCAATAAGATCATAAGAATATATTTATTTTAGGAGTTATGATCAGTTTTTAAAATAATATTATATAGGAATTATGATGAAGAAGTTATCATACTTTCAGCTGATGTGACTCCACCTTACCCTGTTTAGAGATATGACAATTTCTTCAAGATTCTAATCAAATCATAATAAATCACAATAAATAACATAAAATATTTATCAACTATTACTCAATAAACAACTGATAGTTAAACTCATAACTTAGAGAAAATCATTAAATCAATTCAGATACTATCATAATTCATTGCCCATAATTGAGTCAAACTTACCTTTCCATGATTATTATAATTAATTGTTACCAACATATAATTTTAATAGTATAAATATTATGAATATTCCGACTAGGGTATATAATATTCAATATTTTGATTTTTTTAATTATCACTCACATCTAGTAAATTTTGTACAATCATATCTTAATAATATTAATCATGCTTTGTGATTATATGTTGATCTTTAGGTAATTATATATATATATATATATATATATACAAAACTACTTCGAGAAATGTATACATAATTTATGTGTTAACAATATCAAATAACCGAATTAGTTTGATGTCAACCTACCTAGTGGCGCAGATAAATCTTTGTACAAGAAACACTTTTGTGGACGAATTAGATTTACTTGTCAAATCCCTAAATTTTATGCATATTAATAGTCTTAATCAAGAATTGCAGTTGTCGGCTTCAAACAGACACATAACTATAATTTCAACAGGAGGATCATGTCCTCTATAGTTTATATGTCCTCATTAAAAATCTGTTACAAATGAGTGATTGGTTTGGTATTATGTTGATATGAAATCAAAACTCTAGAACCTTTTCAACCTCTCCACTTGCTTTTATTTTTCTGGCCATGGTTTGAAAATCCAGTTTCAGGCTCTTTTTTTCTTCTTCTTTTGTTGTTTTTCTCATCAAAAAACAATCTTATGTTTTAATCAAGGGAATTTTCTTCCGACCATTAAAAATTCATTTCGTATATTACATCAACTTTTAACTGTTATTTTTTCAAAAAGCAAAATGTTAACAATCTCCTTTGATTCTCATGCGGTAGAAAGTTTGGTTTCATCATTATTATTGGGGCTATAGGCTATGGATATGTATGGTGAAAGGTAATAATATTTCACCATGTTTGAGCTACATAAAATAGTTCATTCTCGTTTGAAGTGCTGTAAAAATACTTTTTATTATTCAAGATCATCAAAGGTTCCAGAGAATAAATTTAAAATAGATGTATACAAATTTAAAATAATAACAAAATTCACCTTATAAAACTGAGCGAGTACGCAAATTTTGGAATAAAACTTTAACTACTTTATTAAATTCTCTGCAAGACTGTAACCCACCAACAAATAACTGCAACATGAAAATAATACAAAACAATAGGAACTTTGGATAATAACAAAATCGCTAAAATCATTCTTAAAAGGATTCACACAGTCGTATAGTCAAATATTTAATTAAGACTTAAACATTAAGTAAAAGATCATGACATATATGGAATTTCAGAGTCATCTTTGTGTTCTTGGGTAGAGATGTCAAACAGGTTTATCCATCCCGTTCTGTCCCGTACCGCGGCGGGTTAGTCATCGAGCGGGTGCTCAGAATGCCAGTCCAAACCCGTACCGCAGAACATAAAAGCCTCCGCGGACCGTCCCGCGGGATGCCTCCTTATCAAACCGCCTACTACAACTTCCTTCATGAATGTTAAGTGGAAGATTTGTGTAAGAGAGTTGAAGAGAGCTCATTAAGCTTCACTAAAGCCTTATCAAAATCAATGCCATAAAGCTCTGTTTGTGCTTGCGTTCTTGAGTCAAAAGCCTTTTTTTGTTATCAGCCTAAAATTTTACTAAGCTTGAATCTGATTAAGTTGTCGTCTTTGAAATAACTTGGTTCAAATATTGTATGTATTCATCAAACCATCTCTCTTTGTAACTCTTTGGATTTCAAAAAAAAATCGTGAATCACTTTGTCAAATTATACAAGTGACATGATATACAACTAACTTTTCTCCTAAACAACATCATTGTAACCAAATTTAATTTAAGAAAAACACCATTTCACTGTACTGAAAACAAAACCAATCAACTTAAACTAGAAATCCCACATTGTAATAAAGCAATTCATAGTTGTGTGTAATTAATAAAAAAAGAAAACCAAATCAAAACACCATCAGAGATCGAATCGTCATCGCTGGAGCTGGAGTCGTCATCGCCGGATCTCGAATCATCATCACCGGAGCTCGAATCATCATCGCCGGAACTCCTTATATTTTATGGAGAAAAAGTCACAAGAATCGATGTCTTCTCACTCTCTCTCTCGTTTTTCAGGTAAAATAAGAAATGAAAAAAAATGTGGTCCATGTAATCGCGCATGACCCGTTTTGGCTCATCCCGCAAAAAGCTCAGTCCCGCAAAGACCCGTCTCGCGAGGCCCGCAAATTTCCAGGCCTAGAAAACCCCGTCCCAATACCGTCCCGCGACAGTACTTTACGGGCCGGGCCCGCGGTCCAAGTCCATAATTGCCATCTCTATTCTTGGGAAACCAAAACACTACAAAATTAAATAAGAATCAGTCATCTTCCATTGGTACTTCAGAAATGTCAAACCTCTCTTCTTTGATTCGGTTGCTGAGAAGGTGAACTGCAGTCAAGGAAATAATATAACATACCTTATATGAACAATAATTGAAAGAATAATTAACAAGATATAAAAAAATTATATTTAGTCAACATAGAATCATCTTTCTCTCCACGGTTTTTGCTACCCTGAAGCTCTCTCGGAATCTCTGGAGTAACCTACAAATAACATCAACAACCCCCAATAAGTAGTTACTAACAATATAATACAGAGACAAGCTTAAATTTTTAAGAGCTAGAGAAATTGTTCTCAAGATGGTGTTTTTGCCTCTTGAGAAGAGTTTGGATATGTTCTTTGTCTTCCATTAGTAGCTCATACTTGTACATATACATTACGTTTAAAGATGAGCTAACATAGTACTTTTACTGTAGATAAATTTCTTCTCGATATGTCAAAAACATTTTTGTAAAAAAAGAGAGATACTATTGCACAAAAGTAAGAAGAGACTGTTGCAAAATCACAAACTTAACTCTTATTTCATCCACAAATCTCATAAAATGAGCAACCAATGCATCAAACACTCGATATGGCATACAATATTTCTTCTTCAAAAGAATTTTGATGAAGTAGTTGTGTAACAAAAAAAATATCAGCTAAGATTAACAAAGCAGTACTGCAAGTCATGTAAAGAAATTAGTAACAATCTAAGCATCTCCATCTGCTATATTTATGCATATTTTTGTAAACATACCCTGAGTGATCCACAGGGGAAATTTTTTTTCGAGAATGCTCCCTAAAATCACATCTTCTCGGAGACTGCATGTACCCGACTGAATAAATAAAGATCCAATGAACATGTAAGAAAAGCGCAACATTCTGATATGATAGTGTGCTCAGAAAGATAATGGAAGTGGACTATGTACCTTACAAAGAGGGAATAATATCCCTTTGATGAATGCACTAGGCTTGTTTAATGACTTTTTAAAGCCTGGTATAAAGCAAAATGCAGCCTCTTATTCTTCTTAGTATCATCTATCACCCACGGAAGCAAAACGTAGTTGTAAAACTTCTGAATTTAGCTGTTTTTCAAGTGATCAGCAAAGATTCTTATGGTTTTATACATTTTGTTAAGTGGCCATGTCTCTAGCATGGTCAAGTACAACACCTCCTTCCATCGTTCCATTTTAGTGATACACACAAAATGCTTTTGGCATTTTCCCAACCGTGTATTAACTCATAAGCCTGGCAACACTGCAGTAAAGATCATCTCAGAAGTGCGAGAAACACACTACACAAATAAAAGGAATAGATAGAATAAAACATTACCTTTTTTATAGTTTAGCTATCATAAGGTCCATTTGAGGATTGGGACGCTCTTCTCCAAAAAGATTCAAGCATTACAATCAACAAAGGTATCCAACAATATACAATAGTCAAAACAAAACAAAGATATGTATCATCATCAAACCTTCAGGCTTCAGCTAACTGGGAGTATCTTTGAGCTTCTTGATAATAATATCCGCTAGAGTACGTTGAGGAGGCACATACTTAACAAAGAAAGACTCAAACAACGGTCAATGGACAAACCTGTCCTATCAACAACCATGGAACAACACTCAACAACAGAATCAGCGTCAGGATTCAAGGAGTCCACGACCGTACCTTGGGCGCTGTCAAATCTGTGGAGTTCAAGGCCACAGTGCCAAGCGATGTGCACAACTGCAGAGCTTTCAAGCCGCATCAACACAGCAGCAGCGAAGCCCCTTCATGCCTTGGAACCCGCGTGCTAACTACACGGCTGCGTCTCCATACAACACCGCGACTTGGCTGGTGGATAGTGGAGCCACGCACCACATCACTTCCGATCTAGCCAATCTGTCACTCCATCAACCCTACAATGGAGCAAATGGAGTCATGGTTGCAGATGGCTCTACTGTTCCAATCCAACAAACTGGTTCCACAAGTGTTTCCACTCTCTCTCGTCCATTGGATTTACATAAAGTCTTATATGTTCCAAATATACACAAAAATCTGATCTCGGTTTATTGACTATGTAACACTTATGGAGTATCTGTGGAATTTTTCCCATCTGCCTTTCAGGTGAAGGATCTAACAACGGGGGTCCGGTTGCTCTCCGGCACAGCCAAGAATGAACTCGACGAGTGGCCTCTAAACACGCCTCAAGTCAATGCGGCAGCTACAACTCCGAGCTCAAAAGCCACACTTACATCTTGGCACTCTCGTCTGGGTCACCCATCTTCTTTTATCTTAAATTCAGTGATTTCAAACTTTTCTCTTCATGTTTCTTTACCCTCTCAAAAACTTGTTTCCTGCAATGATTGCTACATTAATAAAGCCATAAGCTCCCTATTTATCAATCTACAATTGTCTCTACACGACCCTTTCACTACCTCTATTCTGATGTTTGGAGCTCACCTATTCTATCATCAGATAATTCCAAATACTATCTAGTTGTCATTGATCATTTCACTAGATATTCATGACTTTTTCCCCTCAAACAAAAATCACAAGTTAAAGAAACCCTTATAGCCTTCATCAATCTAGTTGAGAATCACTTCCAGACAAGAGTGTGTACCTTTTACTCGAACAATGGTGGAGAATTTGTGGCTTTGAAACAGTTCTTTCAGTCGAGAGGCATCTCACACTTCACATCTCCCCCTCACACTTCACATCTCCCCCTCACACCCCTGAGCGCAATGGGATCTCTGAGCGCAAACGCAGGCACATTGTTGAAAAAGGAATGGTCTTGATGTCTAAAGCTTCGGTTCCAACCACATTCTGGCCATTTGCTTTTGCGGTCTCTGTCTATCTCATAAACAGAATGCCGACACCACTCCTATCCATGGAATCACCATTCTCAAAGCTCTTTGGAACCGTCCCTAACTATCAGAAACTCAGAGTCTTTGGATGCTCCTGTTATCCGTGGCTGAAACCTTACACGAGACATAAGCTTCAGAATAAATCAGCAAGATGTGTCTTCTTAGGGTATTCAGCAACACAGAGTGCATACCTTTGCTATGATAATCTTAATGATCGACTCTATGTCTCACGCCATGTGACCTTTGATGAGAACACTTTTCCGTTTGCCTCTCCTCCAATGTCGACTGATTCGACCGAAGACAACATCGCTGCTACAGACAACGTCACTTCTTCACCAGTCGCTACTGTGCTGCCGACTCACCCCTCGTCGTCAGATCCTCACTGTCACTTCCAATCACCACCGCCAGTTCCCGAGAAGCCGGCGACCTCTCCGTTGTCTCAGGTATCGCCTCTAAACTCTGAATCTGCTTCTGTCTCTTCCTCCTCTGAGCCCACTGCTCCAAATGAAAATGGGCTGCAACCCACGGCCCAGACAAACCCAAACCCAGTTATATCAAACACTTCCAACCCAACTCATATCTCTGAGGCCCAAATCAATCCATCTTCTCCACCCACAAATGATCATCTCTCTCCCACAAAATCCGTTTCTTCACAACCGCAAACTGAACCACCACAACAACCACCAAATACTCACCCGATGTCTACTCGTGCCAAGCATGGCATCACAAAACCAAACACAAAATATGTATATGCCTCTCACCTCACCTCTCACAAAGAACCAACAACCATAAACCAAGCCCTTAAAGATGAGAAATGGAGAATCGCAGCGACCGACGAGTTTAATGCTCAGATCAAAAACCACACTTGGGATTTGGTTCCACGTCCTCCACCTCACGTAACTATTGTCGGTTGTCGCTGGATTTTCACAACAAAGTATAACCCCGATGGAACCGTTCGTCGCCCAAAAGGCCGTCTTGTGGACGCTAATGTTTAGACTTAATTATGTACCTTATTTCTTAATTATAATTATTTAAGAAATCTGAATGTAATGAATAGTTACGTTATAGAGGGACGTGTCTTTACTCCAGCAATTATTACTAACTGTTTTATTTTACTATAAATATAACTATCCCTTTGATCAAGTTACAAAAAAAAATGGTGCAAACTGGTATGCAACGAGAAGACAAAATGGATATCAATCCAGGTAATTTTTCCTTGATTTTTTATACTTTTTTTGTAAAACAAAAAAAATATAAAAGTAACATGCTGAAGATTTTACAGCTTTAAAAAGTAACAAATTGTCCAAATTGATTATTTTTCATTTTTTGTGTATATATGTTTTTATCAAGTTTATAATGTTACGTTTATTTGGAATTGACAATGTAGTTATACTGGTTATCTTTGTATTAAACTTATATATTAAAATTAAAAAAAACACATTAATACTTCCATTTATAAAATCTAAAATTTCATTTTATCATAATTGTAAATTAATTCTAAAACCTTTTCTATATTTTTTTTGTTTAATAAACTAGATTAGAATACGTGCCTCCAACCTACAATTACTATGGGCAATCCCAATTAATTCAACGGTTGCTTCTTTTCATTATAACTCTACTCATGTCTGTTTGTTGTATCTTCTAGTTTATAATCATTAACGGTAACTACGGTTGTATCTTTTCGTTATAAAGTTGTATCTTTTCCATCTTATGTTTTTGAACTCTATAAAATTGTGTTGTTCACAAAATTTTTGAACCATCATATCATCATAATTTCACTCTCACTATTGCGTATATTTTCGCTCTCAACCGGCTATCTCCAAGCGTCTGTTAAACAATTTTCTTTTGATTTCTGGCCGTCGGTGACTCCAGCGCTGGTTGTTTTCTTTTCTTATTTACTTTCTGTTTTTAATACATTTAGATCTCTGGTTACTACTATTAAACTCAGTGGAAGAAACTTATAATCGACTGTTAAAATATTATTTGCTGATTCAACCAAAACAATTGAATTTTTTCAAGAAGTGGTTGGAGCTAAATATCATGTTAAAGAAAACCTTTTAAAAGATAGAGACGTAATTGTATGCAATATTTGTTCTGATAAAAGTATAGCTGGAACATTACGGTTTATATATATATATATATATATATATATATATATATTGGAAATCATATTTTAATCATTAAGATTAACTTGATTATTTATATAGATTGTATTATATGTTTTATACAAAACGAGTTCCGTGTAATATCGCACGGGTTCCTTATCTAGTAACTAAAAGAGGAAAGACAATTAAACTAACATAAAATATTCAAGATATGTGATAGAAAAGTGTTAGTGGAAGAGGTAAATAAAATAGTTGTGGCGAGGGAATCACAATCACTAGTTAATGTCTCTTTTTATCTTGGTTTCTAGGATTCAAATGTAAATATTTCTTAAGGGTTGTTAAGGAGGGTCTAGATGGTTCTGGTACCATGTAAACGAGAGATATGGTGAAAAGATCTTATTATTCTTCTCTGTCACAATCGTGACTTATATACACAGCTTAGCTTACATAAGGTGATAACACCGTATCTCAACAGAATCTATCGATATCTATCTACCCTTATCTTTACAAACGTACGTCGGTCCAGAACCATCTACTTAACAAGATCAGTATTTTTAACGAGAGATAGAAGATGAGTGGAGAGAAGACAGCAATCGTGAGTTCGTCGAAGTCTGTTACTGAAGGAACGACGTCTCCTTACTATCTCGCACCCGCCGATAATCTAGGAATGTGTATTACTCCTGTGATCTTGACGGGAGAGAACTATACAGAGTGGTCTTCAGAGTTGGAGAATGCACTCAGAGCCAAACGGAAGTTCGGCTTTGTTAATGGTAGTTTGAAGCTCCCTGACGAGAAGGAGAACCCGGTAGAGACAGAGATGTGGAGAACAGCAAACTCGATGACAGTAGGGTGGATAAGGGCGTCAATCTCACCTACCATACGATCGACAGTGCCGTTCTCCCCTGATGTGTGCAAGATGTGGAACGAGCTTAAGAAGCGCTTCTCGGTGGGAAGTGGAGTTCGTGTTCATCAACTCAAGACTGAGTTGGCTGCGTGTAAGCAGGAAGGTTCGAGTGTGATAGAGTATTTTGGGAGGTTATCTATAAAGCAAGACACAGTGTCTCACTCGTCTGCAGAGGCCGAGTACCATGCTATGTCAGACGCATTGAAAGAGCTGAAGTGGATGAAGACACTTTTGGAGGATCTTGGAGTTAAGCATGAGACCCAGATGGAGTTGTTTTGTGATTGTAAAGCTGCCATCTACATCGCAGCGAACCCTGTGTTCCACGAACGGACGAAAACTCATATCTACCGTTCATGTTCGGACTAATGAGCAACTCGCGGATATCTTGACAAAGGCTTTGGGGGCTTCGTCGTTCCGTTACTTTTTGTCCAAGTTTGGAGTGTGTGATTTGCACGCTCCAACTTGAGGAGGAGTGTTAAGGAGGGTGTAGATGGTTCTGGACCGACGTACGTAAACGTATATTCTGTTGTAAAGATAAGCGTAGATAGATATCGATAGATTCTGTTGAGATACGGTGTTATCACCTTATTTAAGCTAAGCTGTGTATATAAGTCACGATTGTGATAGAGAAGAATAATAAGATCTTTTCACCATATCTCTCGTTTGCAAGGGTCTTTTAAAACAATTTGCTTGTTCCAAACTTCACCAAATTTATGAGTGCAAACTCATACATGTATTACTTTACATTTAATTTAAAAGCTCTTTTAAAAAAAAAAATTTAGCTAGTAACATTAAATGTAAACGTCTATATTTTATTATTAGATCTTAATTTATTTTTATAGATTGTCATGCAATTCCTATGAAGTCATGAGACACAATTTATTAGATGTGTAGTTTTTTTCAGAACACCGAAAAGATAATATATTAAAAACAAAAGAAAAGGTACATAAGTAGGCGATGGACATTCTGGAGAAACAGAGCCGATGGATTACAGATAAACCACGGAGACCAAAGCCCACAGATGAGAGATTAGACTAGGAGACTCGTGGATAAAAAAAAGAGTAGGAGACTCGTTTATTTTGTTCCATATTCCTTAGATATTTTTGTAAATTTCTATTAGATGTGTAGTAAATATACTTTATTATTTATATTTAAGTTTTATTTACATAACATATTCCAAAGGTCTAATTTTTTACCGCCTTAAATATTTAGTGACAAAAATAAAAATTAGCCCAACGAGTTAGGACAAATGAAGAATAAAAAATAATGGATTCATGGATTCTAAATTTTGGGATTTACACAGAAGTACTGAATAATATTGTATAACTTTTTGAACAAAAATAATTGTATAACTCTTTTTTTGACAACATAAGCTAAACTAAGTAACTGGATCTGCCAGTTTGGATAGCCAAACAGGAGGTGATGAATCGACATAAAGCATAGTTGAAGGAGAACTATTCGCACCATGTGCAAGCTTGTCCACCATTGTGTTTTGTGCTTTTGAAATATGTCTGATCTTGGAATTAGGGAAGAAAGTCTTACTTCGTCGAAGTTCTTCAATGTGTGTAGAGAAAGCTGGTCACTCTTCAGGTGTCGACACCATCTTTACCAATTGAGAAGAATCTGTGGCAAAAACTACATCAGAGAATTGGAAGGTCTTCATGCATTCCATTGCCTAAATCAGAGCTTCACACTCGGCATGTAAAGGTGATAGGCTTCGTCGGAGATTCATCGCCCCCATCATTACATCATCCGAATTTATCTTTCGATAGAACCATCCCTGCCCAATAAAAACATCTTTCTCTCTCCATGGGCCATCGACATACTGAACTCTGGAATGCGCCGTGGTTTGCCAATCAACATTCGGTTGAACAGCCCCATGTTATTCATTCACCGTCAATTGCGCCTCAGCCCATAGTACCTTCACCGTCAATTGCGCATCAGCCCATAGTCCCTTCAACTTCAGACATACGCAGAATTTAATGTGGGTTCCCATTCTTGTTGTGATAAATATTTTCATTTTTATTCATTCAAATATACCACAAAATCCATGGGAAATAACTAAAATCCTCATCTTTCGGAAGCCTCCAGAAAAGATAGTCCATACTAGTGAAAACCTAAGAAGACAGAAAGATTCTGGGTGGGGAAGGGATCCTAGAAAGATCCCAAGTTTATAATGCTGGTGGAAATTCGAAAAGTACATGGTTAGTAGTTTCCTCGTCTGCCCCACAAATACTACACCATGTATCGCAATCAATCTTGCGTGTCCTAATGTTCTTTGAGACTGGTAACATGCCCGATAAAATTTGCCAAACAAAATGTCTCAACATCAGAGGACACTTTAGTTTCCATGTAAAGGCCAACAAGGGTTTGATATTTGGTCCACAGATAATCGTCATTGGGCCTCTATCTATATATAATGACTCCATTCGGAAACCTGATTTTGCCGAATATTTATCAGACTCTGTAAACATCCACCCATATGTATCTGGCTTCGAATACCTACTAACAGCCAAACCTCTGATGATTTTCACATCGTTTGGATGGATATATGTATTAAGCAAATCCACATTCCAGTCGACCGGATTAATAAGATGTTTCACCATTAGAGAATGGTTTAAAATTTATTTTGATTTTTTAGTATTGCTGACCTCGGACGAGGAGCGGGGATGTAAGTGTCAGTCCATGCGGAATTAGACTGACCAGTTCCCACTCTTTTGATTAGCATTTTTTTAACCAGAGGCCTAGCTGAACAGATGTTTCTCCATCCATAAGATGATGAATAAGATCTATGGTCATCCAAAGGATGAGAATTCCAAAAATATCTTATTTTAAATACCTTTGAGATCAAACAGTCCGGTTTATCTATTAAACGCTAGTACTATTTAGCCAGCAATGCTGTATTGAAGTCTTGGAGATCCCTAAAATTCAGGCCCCCTCCTTCTTATATGAGTGCAGACTTTGTTCCATGATTACCAGTGTATACCTTTCTTATTTCAACTACTACTCCACCAAAATGTGCAATAGTACTCATAATTTTCTTAGTTACTCCTTTGGGAAGTCTGAAACATGACATAATGTGCGTTGGCATCGCTGAAGCCACTGATTTAGTCAATACCTCATTTTGTAAGAAACCGAACTGTCCAACTATTCACTTTATTATTTACTATTTCGTTTTAAAATCCAAAAATCTGGATTTTAAACTCCCCCCCCCCAAGCTTTCATGAATGCCTAAATAGTTACCCATCCCTCCCAAATTCGTGGTACCAAGTAAGATATGAAGTTCTGACCGCAACTCATCTGGAACCTTGTGCCCAAATTGAACCGATGACTTAGAAAAATTTATTTGTTATCCTAACACATCCTCATAATCTTTGATTAGCTTTAGAATGATCCCACATCCTTTCATTCACACTGGTCTTACAAAAAAATAAACTATCATTTGGAAATAGTAAATTAGAAATCGAAGGACTTCATAGCGCTATTTTCAAACATGTTAACCTTTTTTTCCTTTCCTCCTTATGTAAGTTAGCTATAAGAACTTCTTTACATTAGATAAATAGATATGGCAACAAAAATAATTGTATAACTAAAAATAGTTTTATATAATCAAACAAAACAAACTTTACTTTTTGTGGTGATTTCACTTTATCGAAAAAGGAGAGAGAAATCCTACTATATATTAATTGAGAAGTCACTTTATTGATTTTTGCTTACGTGTTAATCATAGGTGAACTCTTACAAAATTGTTATAATTTGATTGGTAGATGATTTTTAATTTTTATTTATTTTAATTAGATCTAAAAAGAAAACGTAAGTTTGTAACCAATTAATACCACTTGCCAAATAATCTACATAATATTATTTATGGTAACTAATTGTTAAAATTATAGAAAAAGTAATAATGTTGATCAATTTTTTATATTTATAAAATACATAAAATAATAAACAACAAACAGTTTATATAAATCAATATAATAATTTTATATTCTTATTTAAAGCATTATATTTTATATAAACTATTATAATAACTATTAACGTCTTTAAAGTTCACATAATATGTTTTATGAAATTACAAAAACATTTATAAAATTATTTATCTTGGCTTATTATATATTTAAATTATTATAAAAATTTGTAAGTCATCTATAAAAGCTTATAAGTTGATTTATACAATCTATTTTAAAATTTTATCCTACTATCCTACTATATATTAATTGAGAAGTTACTTAAGAGATTTTTTCTTATGTGTCGATCATTGATGAAATCTTTAAAAATGTTATAATTGAATGGTCGATAATTTTTAATTTTTATTTATTTTAATTAGATTTAAAAGAAAAAATAAGTCTATAAACAGTCAATATCACTTAGCAAATAATCTACATAATATAACAAATAATTATTTATGGTAACTAATTGTTAAAGCTATAGAAAAAGTAATGATGTTTGATCGATTTTTATATTTATAAACTACATAATATCACAAAAAAGTTTATTAAAATCGATAGAATAATTTTATATTCTTATATAAAGCCTTATATTTGTATTTATAAACTATATAAAATATTTCAAAAATTTTTTATGGAATTGATATAGTAGTTTTATTTGCCTATGTGATTGGATATGAATATGTAGAGAATCTGTAACAATTATATTGTTTTAACTTTTTAAGCTTATTAAAGACATAAAACTTTAGCTACAAATTATTTAAAATCAAAATTTTTAACATTATATACCTTCAAAACTTAAGTAGTTTTATTAAAAACTAAATCTTGAATATTGTATATAACTAATTTTAGTAAAATTATCAAAACAAAATATCAAAAAATATTTAAAATAGTCATATTATCTTTTTCAAAAAAAATATTATTCTTAGAAAAATATTTAACAAAAAAAACACATAATTGATAAAAACATATTTTAATTTGAAAGTTACAATAAATATATTGTTACAAAACATTTAACCCGCGAAATCGCGGACATCCACTTAGTAATAATAAACGAAAAAAACAACGAGGGAGAAATTGAGGGGCCGAGTAATAATGCAAGGATTGAGGGATAGTGAGTGGGCTTGGGGCGTCGCGTCCCACTGATCACTATGGAAACACCAAGATACACATCGATCATGCGACCCCAAGAGCATCTGCATTAGTTAACCTCCTCTTGGGTTCATAAGAATTTTTTAATAATTTTATGATGGAACCATGAACAGTGATGAACCTCTATCTATTGTGTTCCTCCATTGGTGAACCTGAAGAAGGAGTTCTTATGAATAAAATAAAATATATTTTATTTTATTTTTTAAATTTTGAATACATTGAGAATTCATGAATAAAAATAAAATATTTTTTAAAATTTTTTAAAAGTTTTTATTCAATACATTGAGAATTCATTACAGAAGTAAAAAAATTTTAAAAAGTTTTTATTCAATACATTGAGAATTCATGAACATACAAAGATTATTCATCTACATTACCAAACTTTTGCCATACATTTTCAACTAAATCAGCTTTCAAACGATCATGTTTCTCTGAATCCCGAACTTCATTGCGAATGCCTAGCATATTACCGACATTAAAACTTGTTGTCCTTTGCACCCCGGAACTTCTGCTTGACTCTCCTGACTCGAACTCAGATGTATCAATTTGAGTGTATCCGCCTCGTTCGTTTTCTACTATCATATTGTGCAATATGACACAAGTTCTCATAATCCTTCCTATCTTTTCCTTGTCCCATAGTAGAGCTGGGTTTTTAACTATTGCAAACCTCGATTGCAATACTCCAAAAGCCTGTTCGACATCTTTTCTGGTGGATTCTTGACGTTCAGCAAATAGCTCTGCTTTAGGACCTTGAGGAAGTGGGATGGATTGAATAAATGTTGACCAATTCGGATAAATTCCGTCAGTAAGGTAGTAGGTCATACGATAAGTGTGGTTGTTGACCTTGAACTTAACTTTAGGTGCTCGACCTTGTAAAATGTCATCAAAAACTGGTGACCGATCAAGAACATTGATATCGTTGAGGGTACCTGGTAATCCAAAAAATGCGTGCCATATCCAAAGATCATGTGATGCCACAGCTTCTAAGACAATTGTCGGCTTTCCTGAACCACGTGTGTACTGGCCTTTCCAAGCCGTTGGGCAGTTTTTCCACTCCCAATGCATACAATCGATGCTGCCTATCATCCCTGGAAACCCGCGTACCTCTCCAACATCGAGTAATCGTTGAAGATCATCCGGTGTAGGTCTTCTTAGATAATCATCTCCAAACAATTGTATTATTCCATTAGTGAAATTTTCCAAACATAAACGTGTTGTACTTTCACCAAGTAGGAGATATTCGTCATATGTATCTCCCGATTGACCATATGCCAGCATACGTATAGCTGCCGTACACTTTTGAAGTGCAGATAGCCCGTACCTTCCGTGTGCATTTCTTCTTTGCTGAAAGTATGGACCTTCAATACTTAGGCGATCGACAATGTGAAGGAACAATGGCTTGTTCATTCGAAAACGCCGCCTAAACATTTCCGGTTGGTATGTAGGATTTTCCTTGAAATAGTCGTTCCATAGTTGATTGTGTCCTCGTTCCCGATCTCTTTCGATATAAGCTCGTCTCTTCGGCTTGTTGGCTTGAACATCAACCATTGAGTCGATGAAATTATCAACTACTTGGTCGACTATTTCTTCTAAAGCTTCATCTACTTCATCACTTGATGAGGAAAACATTGTTGAAGCAATTTATTTCTCTTCTCCTTCCTACAAAAGGCAAAAGGGGGTTTGTAACTCATATTTAATCCTATTATTATTTTCATTATTTCTTCTATATTTTCATTATAAAATATTTTTTCTTGATTATGGCTAGATATGTTCCCTTTATATCTTTTAAACATATAGTTGCATTTTAATATAAATATTTTTTTCATAATCCACAATTTTTTCTTTCATAATCCATATTTCTTCTTTCATAATCCTTTTTTTTTCATAATCCATACTTTCTTCCCAAGCTATTACTAAGCAACATGTTTTAATTACCTTCTAGTGAATTTGATATTTTTTCGGTATGTGAAGATGAGAGCTGAGTTCCAACTCCCTTCACCGCTTGTCCCGACCCGTGAGAACTACTTTCTGAGCTTGGAGTTTCTTGTTTGGTCAACTCGTTTGTGAGCTGTGAGTTACTTTGTGCATGACATATGTGAACTACTCTTGAATTTGTGAGCTTGAAGTTTCTAGTTCTCTTTCAACAACTTTGTGAACTACTCTTGAATTGAAAGAAGCAAAGTTTTTAAAGAAAGAAACATACACAGCTGTGAGAAAGAAACATACACATTTTTTAAAGAAAGAGAAGTGAAAGACTTTGAATCAAGTTGCACATTTTATAAAGATAGAGAGACATAGTTTATATATAGAGAGTTATAAAATATAGTATATCCGTGAATCAAGTTGTGAGTTACAAAACATAGTACATCCGTGTGCAAAATAAGTGTAGAAAGAAACAAAAGGCTACACTTTCTCGTGGCTTAAACTACCTATGAAACAAACAGACATAAAGAACAACAAGGCTTGACCTGCAACACCGTGACCTCCAACCCGTGACCTGCAACCCGTGACCTGGAACCCGTGACCTGCAAAAGAAAAGAAAACAGATTCAATAAAGCTAAACAAGCTAATAGAACATATTCAAAAGCTCAAGAATTCAACCAAGTTAAACAAGCTAATAGAACATATTCAAAACTCAAAAATTCAACCAACTTAAACAAGTTCATCCAATCAACCTAAGCCAATCAACCTAAACAGATTCTACGACTCTAATATTCACTCAAATTCAAGGCACTAACCAAATCAAAGCATTTCAGAGATGAGTTTATTCTTAAGAGACACTTCTTGATCAGAAAGTGTGTCTTCGTTTTTGGCTAGGAGACGATCAAGGATCTTTTGTTTGGAAATGTTATTTTTCAGAGCAAGCATGCTCTGTATTTGATCAAAAGCTGCTTCATTCTCGTGCTTCTTGCGTTTGGTTGCTATGCTAGCCTTAACACCAGGAGGCCTAACCGCTTCCTCGTCAGGCACCACCTCCAGACCTGATTCCTTCCTTTTCTCCTTTGCCCCATCTCTCGAGAAAGAGTCTGATCTCCATTTTTGATCAAACCTCAGTTCCCTCCAGCAATGTTCAAGGGTGAACTTGACATGATAGTCATTTAAGAAGATGTCATGGGCAGCCTTCATGACATCATTCTCATTTTGGTCACTCGCTTGCTCCTTCAAAGCGGCTTCATGGCTTCCCACAAACTTGCACACCTGCTCATTCACTCTTCCCCACATCTGCTTACATTGACTCCACTCTCTAGGAACAGAGCCAATGAGCTGAGGGCTTGAATTGAAATACTCCTCTATTCTCTTCCAAAACGCTCCTGCCTTCTGCTCATTACTGACTATGGGATCCTTGCTCGTGTTCAACCAAGCACTGATGAGCACAAGGTCTTCTTTGGGTCCCCACTTTCTCCTTTCCAATGGTTTAACTAACCCGGGAGAGTTACTAGCTGCCTCAGCAGAGTCTGTGTCTATTGGTGGACTGCTCTGCGAAGCTAATAGGTTAACAAACCCGGGAGAGTTAAGGGAGAAAGGTTCCATTTTGGTTTAGGTTTGGTTTGGTGTTCTTATGTTTGTGTGTTTTAACAAGTGGATTTGCTATGTTTATAAACTAGTTTTTTCCTTTGATAGGAGAGAACAATTAAACAAACTCTACCTACCAAACATTCATTAGAGAAGCCATTACACAACAACTAGTTCACATAGAGCAGTCAATACACATCAAATCAGTGGAAAAAATTGACTACAGCTAAGTACAATCGAACATTCATCACAGTAACCAACCAACCAACCAACAGAGAATTAATGATAGCTTTCTTAAGTTCTAGTTATAGTTCTAGTTCTCGTTATAGTTTACTTTACTTGTAGTTGTAGTTCTAGTTCTCTTAAGCTTACATTAAGTTCTAGCTCTAGTTCAGTTTTAAAAACGGTTAACTTTTTATTAAAAAGTTGAACTACCTCTACTTTTTTTAAAACATAAACATTTTCGAACAGACATATAGCAATGATCACAGATACAGTTTAGTTGAGTCTTACCTTTACTTTTCATTCGAAGCAGACCTTCTCCAGGTCAGCCACCTGCACGGTGAGGTAATCTACCTGCCCAGAGAGGATTTTAACATGTTCCTGGACATGGAAACATCAATGAAAAAGTGTTAGTCACGCAAAAAAAACTAGATAACTATAATGTAACAGCAATGAAATAGCAAAGAAAGTTCACTAACCTCCAGTGTCTCAATCTGTTTACTAAGATTCGACACCCCCATCATCACCTGCTCAGCCTCCTCCACCCGCTTAGTCAACCTTTCGATCTCTTCCTGCACACCTATCACCCAAGGCTGACGATAATGGAACCCATCAGCCTTGGTTAAAACATAAACAAAAATCAGACACTTTTCGATAATGGAACCCATCAACGATAATCAAACCGTGAAAAATCAGACTTACCTCGTAGTTTTTGCAGGTGAAGAACCGCTTCCCAGGAAGAGTGTCGTAGTCGTCCTTCCCGCGAACCTCATCAATGATTCTCCCACCACATGGACACCTTCTAGGAATCCCGTATTCTGAATCGGCCACGAACCCTAACATGTTGGTGTAATCGTTTTGCCTCTTTGAATGTCTTCTCTCTTCTGCCGGATCCATCTGTACCACAAATCGAAATTATTGGCACATAATAACGATACAATATGATTAAACGAACCCTCAATCGAACTCCCATATCGATTAAGAACCCTAACAAAAAAAACCCCAAATCGATTTTAAATCACACATATCGCAAATCGCTTTCGAGCCCAAAATCGACTCTAAGAGACCGTGACTCTACTCGATACTGACCTAAGCTCGTGGAGAAGAGAGTCCGTCGTGGATTTGATGGAGAAAACCTCCGGAATTCGCAGTCGCACGAAATATCGCCTCGGAGAAGGCAAACCCTAGCTTTTTCAGAGAGGAGAGAAATGAATCGAGTTACGCGGAAACCCTACTTTCGTCGTCGTCAACGCGGAAAGGAGCAGCCATTCAGTGATCGACGCGTGGCTTGAACTCGCCTCCTACGGGTTCACTCGTAAGGCCCGGTTCATCGAAATAAACTCTTTTTTCTTTTTCTTTAATCCCTTCGGACCTAAGAACTCGAGCCCATGAACCCATCAAAAACCGCTAATGCGGATGCTCTAAGCCACTATCCTCTCTAGTCTCTATTGGTACTATTGTGTCTGACTAAATGTTGGGGCTCTACATGACTACATTTCTTCATTTCTATCTTTCCATCATATATAATATATATATATACACTTTTAAGAAATGCAACTTAAATAAAAAAAAAGATCGTATGACTTTTCAATTTATCGGGATAGTTAAGTTTTTATGTAGTAGATAATACACCATCATCTGTAATCTAACATTGAAATTAGATAGATGATAGGAAACCCAATGAATTTTTATAAACAAACAAATAATTGTCAAAGAAAATGGGGGAAAATAGATAAAATCTATAAAAATTTCAAGCAACATTGACTAATTTCTGGAGATGAGTCTGAGAGTAAGAATTTATACTCAAAAACCTAAAAAAGAATATAAATGAGAAGAATATAGTGCCCGTGTAATTTAACCTTTTTAAATTAAATAAAAAGAAAAACTATAATGAGATCTATAATAGGTGCAAAATATACAAAACGAAAAAATCTCAATATATAAAAGGGATTGAGCTAGAGCTTTCAGCCTATCCACATAGGCACAAAAAAAATTAACCTATCATAAAGCTTCAACTTGCCATGTCATTAAACAATTTCTACATTGTTATATCTATCTTTTCATTGTCGATGAAAATATAAGACCCTTCTATTTTCTTTCCAAAACAACGGTTTATAGTCTTAACACCATCATCTCTTTCTCTTACCTTATAGCATCTCCGACCCACTCTATTTTCTACACTAAACTCTATTATAGAGTAAAACTTTCTCTAACCCCGTTCTATATCCCACTCTAAAATAGTGTATATTTATTTCGTACTCTATATTTGGAGTTAACACTATTTTTTACTCTATTATAGAGTAAAACCTTTTTATTTATACTTTAGTCCTTTTATTATTTAATCTTTTTATTTTGTAACTATTTATTTGTGTAATTTAATTATGCAAACAACATGTTATGTTCAACACAATATATATAAACGTTGGAGACTTATTTTATTAGCCAAAGAAAAAAAGTACTAAATTAAAAATAATTTTATAAGATTAGCCAAAGAAAACAAGTACTAAAATTAAAAATAAGCAACATAACATTAAATTAAAATTATAGATATTATTGACTTAATTTTCTAGTAAATTTCTCCCAGGTCCACCAAAAATGTAAAATATTATCCAAATGATATTCCGTTTGAATATTTTCTTGGTCGATTCAGAAAAAATCAAAGATAAAGAAGCTCATTTCGTATTCAAAGTTTGTTAATTGACCATTTTGTGGGAATCTTTATGAAAAACAATTTTTACAAGTCTTTATTAAAATGTATTATGTTTTTAATATAATGTAATGTAATTTTTAATATAATAAATGTTTGACATAAATATATAATTTATGAAATCTTTATGAAAAACAAAATATAAGGAATCAATTTGTAAATTTTGTAAGTAAAAAGTATTAGTCATAAAATAGAAAATGAATATATTTAACAATATTCCTTTTTAGAATCAAATATATAGTAAACCATTGGAGAGAAACTCTACTATATCCCCTATATATGAATCATAGAGTATCATAACATGTTTTTCGTAGCCACGTTTTATCACTAAGATGATTTTTAGAATCCTTAGAAAAATAAGTTGGTCCATATAAATATATATTATACTTTTTATTAAACTAACTATCAAATTGATTAGTAATGTACAAAAAAATATTCTTTATTTTCTTAAATAAAAGCTATGAAATTACCTAATATGATTAACATATATATGACAATTAATGATTATGAATAATACATATTTGAAGACAATTTTTGTATCCTCTCTCTCTTTTTGTTTAATTTTATATTATAAAAGAAATTAAACAATCACATTAAACATATAATTTAAATTACCTGGTTTGAACCAGAGATTAACCCGGTTAACGGTTTGCTCACAATGCTCAAAACTAGACAATGTTTTGAGCAAGAAACAGAAGCAAAACCAATATGTGAACATGGCTGATGCATCAGATGAACATGTCTTCTAGAAATCAAACTAGGCAGAGAGTAAGATCCATGCTCCAAACACCGGGAAGGTAATCAATGCAGATGCTTGAAGACTTCGTTTTACAGTCAGACGAATCAAACATGGACTTAACACAATTACCCAGATATTAAGAAAAAAAAACAAAAAACATGGACTTACATACAAACCATACTAGAATCAAACAGATTCATTAGCTACCACAGCAGAACAAAAGCGCTAAGCCAAACAAGTGTCAAGTTGAGTTAGAGAGATTGTATATTTGTATCAAGGATCCACACCAACTTTCTCTAGATAAGCTATAAAGTACACATATGCTTTAAACACATGTTCAACTTCGAAAGCTGTGGCTTTGACTTGACCCTCAGTATCTCTTTCCTTATCCCCTAAAACGTGAAGCTTGAAGTTGGCTGTTCTCAAGGCAGCCCATAGGAGATTTACCTAGCAATGCTCTGCGATCAAAGTAGCAAGTGGCAGCTATCATGATAAAGTATATGAACAGTGTGTTTCTCAACTGAGAATGGAGAAACTGATTCCAAAGAGAAACAAAGATCCCAATCATAATGTCAGTGTGGGTTGACGTGATACGTTTTGTTTCGCTCTTGTTTTAGACTTTTGGTCATGCTTATATTGTTCTCATTTTGGTTTCTGTTTTCTTTTTCTTTCTACCTTTTCTAACTTCTTTTATTTTATTTTTTTGTCGTGGGCAATTTATTGTAGCAATGCAGAAGGACCATACTCATCCATATG
The DNA here is from genome assembly GCF_020379485.1 of Brassica napus. Taxonomy (NCBI): domain Eukaryota; kingdom Viridiplantae; phylum Streptophyta; class Magnoliopsida; order Brassicales; family Brassicaceae; genus Brassica; species Brassica napus. The sequence goes on along the minus strand of NC_063450.1, from coordinate 21,729,038 downwards.
AGAGCAATATGTATAAGCCACATGATGTCCGACCTCGAAGAGTTAGTTTCCTAACTATATATATAGGCTCTATTTAGTTTCTTTGTTCTGACTTGTAACGTTCACCTAGATATCTGTCTCTGTAGATGGTGACAGCCTGAAAGTATATCAGAGGATAAAAATGCTGCCTGGTTGCTATGGATTTATATTTTATATGCAACTTAGCTTTTGCTTCATGCTCCTTTGAAATTCTTATAAATTGCTTTCTTAGCTCGGGAGGAGTCCCCTCTCATTGTTTCTAGTAGTTGAAATCTCTTACATCATATACTAAAGTAGCATCATCTCAACTAGACCAGTTAAATAGGTTACAAAAGCTGATGTATGATTTATTTTATTTTTTTTATGGTTGGAGTTATTATAAAGAGTTCTCCTTGCATAAAATGCGGACGTATAATGTCTCATGGCTGCTATTGTACTCTGATTAATGTTAAAAATTATAATTCTGCTTTGTTGTTTATGTTATCTTTCTTGTGCGTTCATGTGATCACAGTTTCATATTATTGTATGTGCTCTACTTTTTTGAACTTATCTGTTTTTATTGATTATAGTCTCGACCTGCTGCCCGTTCTTTCCATCAGCAACAATATCTTGATGATCCCTCTCCCTTCACACCTGAGGTGTAGGGACGATACTCTGAAACTCATGCACGTGGTAAAGACTATGAAAGGTGCGGCCGCACGTTTCATCATTTATGCACCCTAATGGGTCTTTACCTTGGAGTTTACGTTGAATGATTCATCATCACCTGAAGAGCTTTTTGCAGGTACTATCATCTTGTTAAATTCAAACTTGAAGTGACGTCGCTTGTTTTAAAACTTGATCAAAAAAAGAATATTTGTTATCCAGTAGTTTTGTATCAGCTAAGGAGCTGCTGATTCAGGATCAGTGGACGTTCTTCCATGGATACCAACGACAGTATCAGCGGTTGCTTTGAGACTTTCAGAGCTTGATGCATCCATTATTTATGTGAAGCCAAGCCAGAGAAAGCTGAGCTAATCCCAGAAGATGAGACGAGCAGATTGTAAGTTTTGATTTTATAAAGACTTGTAAAAATTGTTTTTGTTACTCATCTGGAAGTTATTTATATGTTACTCGCTTTATACAGAGCCTTTTCCCTGGAAACTCTCTTTTCTAAGGCAAATGAGCCAAACAAGAAGACCAGTACGAGTTTGTTTCAAACTCGGGTAAAAGAAGTATTAAACGACGAGTAAGCTTTGGATCTGGTTCAAACAGAAAGGTGAAGAGGAAGAAAGTGCCAAGGGGGTCCCAACAGATTCGTCGCTGGTATGAGAAATGGTGCGGTAATTGAGTTGAACCATCAGGACCCTGGAAGAGTAAAGAGAACGGTTAGAAAAAGATCAGAGAGGAATGATGAGGATAGTTACCGCTTAGTCAGGAGAACGTCTGACATTGTTAGGCCTAGAAGCAAAGAAGTTGAAGAAGACCAAACGTTCAGAGACATTGATGAAGATTGGGCAAGTGAAAATCATAGAGAAATGGACGAGGAGTGGGCCAGTGAAACACCTAACAGAGTGATGACGCCCATGCAGGTGGATGATGAAAGTGACAACAGTGCAGTAGGAGTTGAATCAGAGGATGATGACGGTGATGGTCAGTTTGTGGATTACGGTCCCAGAAACAAGTTAGGATTATATTGGAATAGAAACCCAAAGGAAGCGATGGAGGATGAGGAAGAAGTTGTCGCAGAAATGATAGTGAGAGCTCTGAAGATGATGATGTTACCTGCTAATAATGCAGCAACAAACAATTACGACCGAAAAACAGATTATTACAGCAGCAGCGATTCATGAAATAAGATCTACAGATAAGAAGATTACACTGTTGAAGACATAATATAGAGAAAAAGATAGTGTAATATCAGAATAGAGTATCACCTAAGAGGAGCATTAGGACATTTCTGATTTGTTTGGTCAAGTCAATTGACGAAAGCCCAAGGCAATATTTAGCAAATGCTTTTGTACATGATAATAATAACTTCAGTGATTTGTTCAGTATAAGTTAATGATTCTCGTGTTAAATCTCTTTAGTCTCTTGTCCTGCTTTTAAAAAGTTCTCGACCAACAAGAAATGATTCTCAACTATACTCTACATGCTTGGAGAGGATATAAGTGTAGTTGCATGTCTCTTTCTACCAGGTGAGAATCAAACATCCTAGGATTCAGGTAGAATCTCACCATTAAATGTCAAATACATACTACCTCCGTTCCTGAAAGCAACATGTTTTAGATTTTTTCCTTGTTCCACAAAGATAGATTTTCTTTATTGTTAAGGTACTTTTTTATACTTTTGAGGAACATTAATTGAGAATATTTGAATTGATTAAATTTCATTGGTGAAAAATTATTGGAAAGTGTATAATCAAGTAAAAAATAAATTAAATTATAAACATTTATTAAATTCTTAATAAGCGTGCATACTCTAGAAAATCTTACTTTCAGGAACAGGAACAGAGCAGCGAGTATATGCCAAAGAGTCCAAAAAAAAAAGAAATTGTGTTTTTTTCCACCCTCAAATCATTGTCATGACTATTCGCAATCGCATGATATATCTTCTGCTTCGTTGTCTTAAGAACCTTTCACTTGAATCTCTTTAAAGAAACTTGCAATTTATATTAGTTTTGTGTTTGAATATTAGTTATCTTAAAGTAAAGGTAACCACTTTCGTAGAAGGTCCAAGCCTTCAATCTAGACCAGATAACTGGTAAGACATCACCAGTAAAACATATAAATAGCATAAGCAACCGGTACAAATTTGACAATCTATTTTCACAAAATGGATGAAAAATATATCTCTGCTGCTAATTTTTAAATTTGAGATATCAGTACTCTTTTTCTATTTATCCTTATTAATATTATTGAATGCTTTGAATGATTATGTAATATATAAATTTACTATTCAGGCTTCAATTGTTTGCAATTGTGATGAATGTGGCTTTACAAACTTTAAGCTTTTAAAAACTGAGGTTCCGATTATCAAACGTTGATGGCTGTTGAGACTTTCGCTTGATTCTAAAGTTTTTAAAATCAATTTATTCCAGACAGACTTTAAACTCTTTAAAGTTTTAAAAGTTTTTTAAAAAATTTCACAGCCAAAAAACTAATTTACTTTTTATGTTGTTTATTTTTCTTAAAGCCACAATTTCATGTTTTTTGAAATATTTCTAAGCCACATCAAACATTTTAACATTAAAAATTTTAATAGCCAAACTAAATCTAAAAATCTTGACAGCAAAAGTCTTCAAAGTCTCAAACAATCAACCTGATTGTCGCTTTAGGAAAAACCTAAAGCCATAAATTATTGTTTTTGAAAATTATTACATAACAAACTATGGAAAGAATAAATTCAGTTATTGTGGTTTTGCGAATTTTAAAGAAAACTTTAAAGATTTTAGAAGCTCTAAGGTTTGATTGGTAATAATTTGACTTTGAAGACTTTAGATTCAATTTAAAGTCTCAACAGCAAACTTCAATCGGACCCTCAAAATGTCACAAGTACATTATATCTTCAAATCTTTTATGGCATGGCAAGTTCTACTAATGTTACAAGCCAACAAACTCTTTACCGTACCCTTAAACTTCAGTCACCAATCAACTGTTTTATCTTATACCTTTTGTCCATATACATACACATGCATATATCTTTTGAAAGATGGAACATCTGTATGAATTTATTCCAACTCGTCCTAATCTCTACACACCTGCTATTTGCACAAGACACATTCGGTAATGATATACAAATGTATAGACATCTATTATATCAATTTAAGCATATGACATGCATCAAAAGAAGATACAAAACTGGAACTTTAGATTAGACAATAACACATAGAACTTCAAATGGAGATTGAATAAACAGAAAATAGTTGTTAGAAGGCTCTCTTTTTTATTTTACCATCCCCGCCAATCGAAAGGACGATAGGAAAGTGGGAGAAGGTGGGATGTGAAGTATACACAATATATTCTTAAAGATTAATTAAAGTGAATGATTAAGCTTAATGGAATCATTATGATTACAAGATAGGAGAAGATGACCAAAACTTGAGCCGAATAAATTGGACTGCTGACTTTTCTCCCTTCTTCTAGACGCTTTTCTTATATTTTAGCTCTTTTATTTTCATATTTTAACTTTTAAAAATAACTAACTTAACCTCGTAGAACCCACAACTACTATTGTTTATACAATTAATTATAAGAATCCATTGGTCTAGATTAAACATTAATATGATCAAGAAGAAACCATCAACTCTACCTTAAAATCTTGCGGAAATTCTACCTATATGATTTAGAATACAGTATGATACATAATGGCAGATCTTTTTACAAAAAAGAAAAAAGAAAAATGATACATAATGGGTAATATTATTATTGACGATTCCTCTTTTGTTTTTTTTTTGTTTTTTGTATTTTCTTGCTACATATATATTTGAAACTTTTTTACTTATTATTATTATTATTATATATATATATATATGTATATATATTTATATATATGTATATATATTTGAATTGACACACAAACAACTTAGTCTACTATAGACTAAGATATATGCAATAGACTATGCTTAAAGAAACAAAAATACAAAAAATCTCAGAAGTCTCTTGTTATACACCTCTTGTAATCAGGCACCGTGAATGGGATATTTATACTACCAGCATCACGAATTTGAATATAGATCGACGAAGTGACAGAAAGAGAGTAGGTGCAAGTCTTCAACATATATATGATTAGGAGGTGTATGATTTAGATTCCCTCAAAGTTTGCAAAAGTGTCACTTTGTAATATTTATCAGGTCCCGCAGATCTTATGGCAAGTGGATACTTCGGACAAGTTTGGGTACAACCACAAAAGCTTATTTGAACATTTCACCAAAAGCAAAAGATGGCAAAGGAAAAGCAAAAACACCTTTGAGAATAAATAAATATATATAGAGGAAAGTTTTCATTTGGAGTATTAATATTTGTACTTTATAATGCGAAAAAGAAAGATAATCATGGCTTTACTAATATGCCTTAGTTTTGTATTTGTATAAATGTGTAGCAACAAAAAAACCAGGTCAGAGCAAATACAAGAAGCATGGGATTATAAACCATAAGACCATCTCCAATCCACCTCTATTTTTATCTCTATATTTTCCTTTAAAATAGAAAATCTCTATTATAGAGGTGAATTTGCTCCAATGTATGCTTCTATAATAGAGTTTCTCTATTTATAGAGGAAAATATAGAGATGCGTTATTTTCATCTTTAAATATAGAGGTAAAAAGTAATATTTCTCTATATTTTCTTCTAAAATAGAAGAACTCTATTATAAAGTTATACATTGGAGCAAATTCATCTCTATAATAGAGATCTCTATTTTAAATATAGACACATACATTAGAGATGCTCTAACATTAAAGAAGAATGAGCCATATGATGAAGGATGTCCAGCTACTCATGATTACCGTTACCTTTACGGTTACAAATGTTATAATGCTTTCCCACATGAGCCATACACACGATGCAATGCCAAATTATCCTCACACGAATCTTGCGAGCATATGAAACTACCCCCTCTTTCGATCCAGCTTTTCTGATAACATACCAAATTATAAAACAAACTCATCATTGAGTTTATCACCAATGTTAATTGATCTTCTAGAATAGAAGAATGTCGACAACATACCGTACTGTCAGCACATATATATGTATAGAAATTATACGGTAGATCCTTTGTGTGAAAAAAAAAATGTTTGTTGTATCTATTGCATGCACGCATACATTGCTATATATCAAACCCCATAAATGGTTATGACTATATGCTTTGGGGATAACATATGAAGAAAGGGGCAACTGCCCCACCCAAACTGTACGTAGCGAATCATACACCTACAAGGCGTATATTTCAGAACAATGATAAAAAAATAAATGGAGTATTACTATGACTGAAGACCGAAGAGGAAAACAGCTAGGTATTTAAGTTGAAACTCGTGTTCTGCTTCGGTAAAAGAAATAGACATAGAGATTGCATCCGTTTATTTTGTTTCAGCAGGCCCTATGAATATGAATGATAAGACACCGACGCGATGTTTCCAACTTTGGCTTTGTCTCTGTCTCGGGAATACTCTCTTCTTCTGCTTTTCTCTATTTCCATTTTTTATTATTATTTCTCGATTTTTTACCCCAAAAAAAAAGTAAACGTAACGGAAGTGAGATCTAGTTTCCCAAAAAAAGAGCATCTTTTGTGTTTTTTTTTGTCAACTATCTTTTGTGTTTTTAATCTGCAAAAACATACATCATCCCAAACACTAATTTTAAAATTAATTTTGGCTATGTTAGAAGTTAGAACAACTATAAGCCGACAGATTAAAACAACAACTACGTCCGGTCAGTATGTTTTTAGTAGAAATGAGAAAAACATACGGTACTCCAGAATAGTTTACATTAATGGAAAGACGTTCATATACATGTATACATATTTTACAATAGTATATATATAAATATTCTAACATATGTCCATTATAATTAAAATACTTGAATGTATTGAACCATTATTGATTCATAGTCATAGTCATGGGTAGGACATTACATATCTTTTTGCCTTAATATGTTAATATATCTAAAGGAAATGTAAAATATAGTGTTACGTAGTAAGTTTATATCAAAGTTAAAATTATGAAACTTCATTTACCTATATGGCCATATCTCGTTGTTTTTTGACTGAAAACAAAACACAAAACTCTTGTTGTATAACTTATTACTTATATATAAACCGTTCAATAAATATACGCGTTTTCTAAAACTAATCTGAGGTGTTATGCCATAAAACATTTGTAAACTAAATAGGTTTGATGTCAAAAAACTATATACAAAAACCAAGAATATGAGACACAATTGTTCATTAACGAGATTCATCAACATGTCTATGCTTTCAAACCTTGTTGAAATTATTTTAAACACACATGTACAATCATTGCATAATCACAGACTATATGAACCATCTTAGTTCGATCCCAATTTGTTTTTAACACCCTCTGAGGTCTTTGACGTAAACAATAGTACAATACTGATTTACATCAAAATATTTCACTCTCTCGTTTCTTCTCAAAGAAGAGCCAACCAACACAATTACTCCAGTACTTAACCTTGGCTATATTTCATTTTATCTTTTTGCGACATGAATAAACTCTCTATGATAATGATAATAATTAATCTTTGCCACATTGATTATAAGTTGTCTTCGAACACTTAGTTTTGCAGATATACATTTTCAATTTAATGCTTTACTAAACTTTTTTTTACCCTTGCCATCTTAAAACTTTTACTTTTAGTATATGAAATAATTTTTTATAGAAAAAATCACTAGTATTTAATTTTATAAAGAGATATATTTTTCTCACATAAATATTTTATCATAATCCAAATTCTGCAGCTAGTTCACCATATTGAAAAACATAATATAATTAGTCTTAAGTTAATATCTAAATTTGAGGACAAAAAACAAATCTAATTGTCCGTTTCTTGCAACTAATTAAAATTAAATAATTGGAAAATAACAAAGTACCGTACAAATAATGAATGTTCCCAATAGAGTAGTAGATCATTATTTTGTAACATTCTCTTTAATTATGAGTAGTAATAAATCTTAAAACAGATAAACTGTTATAAACTAAATGATGATCGACCATGGACCAGTCCGTACTGCAGGCCCAATCTGGGACATGATAAAGACAACCAGAGACTATATGTTTATCTAGTATATATTTCATGTATATCTGTAACATAGTGTTTATCCTTATCCTTATCTTGTTAGGATAAACATGACCTTATGACGGTCTAATACCTTGTATATATATGGACCTTCTGGTCGACAGTAATGATAACAGAAATATGTCCCCAACACTTCATTTACAACACGTTATCAGCACGACATTGCTCTCATAAACCCTAACCCTAAAAACCAGAAATAAATCAGAGCAGTAAAAACTCTAATTCCCAACAAACTTCAAACAGCTCTATCCCTCAACTCCGGTGGATCCAGACGACGAGCCAGATACCAAATTAAAGCTCTTGACGAGACGAAGCCAACGCCGCTAACCCCGCATCAATCGGAGTTCGGACGCGCCCCCACGCTCAGCTACAATACAGGCGGAAAATTTGTTCCAGAAACCAAAATCTCTCTCAACCATATACCAGTCTCCTATTCCAACAAGCAGCAACAAAAAAAAAATAATTCCGAGCAATCCATCAGCTAACCAGGAAGATCTCTAACTGATAGACCGATCAACCCATCAAAAGTTTTCAGGTATCATCGAAAACTCATCTAAAACCCATAAAGTATTAAATACCCTCATCCGCAACCATGTAGTTATATTTAGCAACATGTCTCTGCAAATAAAATAAAACCAGAAAACATAAACTCTTTAAAATCTCAAACCTGAACTTGTTTTGAACCTGTTCTTAATCTGAAACTGATTTTAAAATTGTTTAAAACTTTTCCTGATGATAGTTTCACATTAGAACTGTTTAGGATTGAAAGTTAAACAATTTTTTTAAAAAATATCTGACTGCTATATGTTGAAAGAAACCGACTGTTACTTGCTTAAACTTATCATTATTGTCCTGTTTAATGTTCTTATCTGATCTGAATCAACTAGAACTGTTAAGGACTGCATGTTACATAATTTTTTTTGAAAATCTGATCATGGTTTCATAAATTAATCTGAGGTTTTACCTCCTGTTCTTGTCTGCGAAATTTGTTTTCCTGATGATTGATAACGACTAGAACTTGATTAGGATTGAAAAAAATATTTTTTTTAATATTTAAAATCGAAATATCAGAGATATATCTGAGAAAATGTATTATTTTTAAATCGAAAAGTATATAATAAATTGCTTGAATAAATCAAATCTTCCTGATTTATTTTTTTTAAGTCACAATATCTGATTTGATTATTTTTCAAAAAAAAAAAAAAAAAAATATATGGTATATTTTTCGAAAACCCTAACCTGATTTCATGATTGAATTGGTTTGCTTGATTGCATATTGTTTGCATACTAATATTGCATACTGAACATAAAATCTCGACTGTTAGGGATATAGATCATTCATAGTTTTCAAACAATCTGATCTGAACTGAAAAAAAAATCATTATACTAAATGATCCGATCCAATGGGATGAAGAAAATATGGAACATTTTCCTGATCATCTAAGATAGAATCCCTAAAGGCCTTGAAACCTTGTGCTTGAAATAATAGGACCTTAAATCTGAAAAATACATTGATCCACACCTTAAACCGTATGGTTTTAAGAAAATGCATCATTTAGAAAAAAAATTTCTTTTGGTCCGTGTGTGGCATTGATATGAAGCATGAAATTTTTTAAAAAGATTACTTGATTAAGACCTGTTTTGAATAATGATTTCAGATGTCGAGTTTCATACCCTCAGATTACAAAGCCCTTGATCTCTCTGGAGATAATTAACTTGATTGGGCTATAAACACTTCAGCCGTCTTGAAGTCTAGAGGACTTGGGAAGTGCATCAAGTATGGCAATGACACCCTTGCGTGTGAAAGACACAGAGCCATAATGATTATGCGACACCATCTCTGTGAGGACCTAAGAGACGAGTTGGGATATGTTAATGATCCTCATAATCTCTGGTCATTTTTGAATTCTAGATTCTGTGAGCCATTGGTGCACGAATCCAAGAAAAAATGGGAAGCTCTAAGGTTCCAGGATTATGAATCCGTGGACAATTATCACTCTGATCTTATGAGAATCACCTATAGTCTTAGACTATGTGGTGAATTGGTAACAAACGAGGATTTGTTAAACAAAACTCGTGACACATTCCATTCAGAGGAAGTGTTGTTATCACATCAGGCCAAAGGTTTCACCACCTATTATGACATGTTCTCATATTTATTAGACATTGAGCAAAAGAAGCAGAAAAGGATGGATAACATCAGACGGTTTAATGACATCATGGAGATATATTATGAAGTACTAGACAGTGGGATGAAAATCCCTGAAGCTAATAAAGCAACATTTGATAAGAAGAGATCTGAGGAGGATTCCGAGTGGACACTCATGGACCATGAGGTCGGATTATACATTGAATAATTTTCCGACATTCTGATTTTATGTTTTCATATCTGATTTGATTTATTTGTTATTCATTTATGTTATTGAAATAATAAAAAAAAAATTTTGTTTTTATATATTATCTTGCTTGGTCTTGCTTGATGATTCTTGATTAAATAACAAATAAAACCTTAATAAAAGGATAATCAGTCCACTGATAGTTGATTTCATGCATGGTTTAACTTTACCTTGATTGTATAGGTTTAACTTTACCATCCTGCAATCACATAAAATCAATTGTTGGGTGTAGACTAATGAGTCAGTTCACTGATAGATTGATTTCTCGCATAGATTTAACTTCATCTTGATTGTATAGGTTCAACTTTACCTTCCTACAATCACTTGAAATCAATTAATTGGTACTGACAATGGCAAAAGACACGACATTATTCAGACCCATTGAGTTATAAAGATTTATAACATTCTACATTGAACCAGTGAGCAAAGAAAATACGATTCCTTTCAGATTTTTGAAAAATCGCCTAAAAGCATTATGAATGCCTATACCCATATTTTCTACTGATTTATTCTATGCTAAGGATCAGTATGAAAGAGGCATAAAGCCATGGTAACCAGTATGGTTCACCACGAAATAAACACTTATGGCATGACCAGATTAGCCATCTTGATCCAAAACATGATGAAAAATTAATTAAGGCACAAAAGTGATCCCATAAAATCTCACAATGTGTTATAAGTACACAAAAGGGAAAATCACTAAAATAATTAAGGCTCCACTGTCCTAAGCACTACGAAATTATGAGTATGTTCATGAGGGGGAGAGAGGACTAAAACCCACAGTCCATGATCATATCATAAATTCGGATTCCATGGTTTACAACCATAATATACACGGCTGGAAAGCTTTAAAGCCCTCACTAATGGTACATCACCCACGTCCAGCCTAAAGCTTAAGGACATTATGTATATAAATATTGATTTACATCAGGCCATACATGTAAGCATAGACATTCCCACCTCTGAATGATTAAGGGTCATAAACCAGACATATACACAAACCATCTTAAGAAAATACGAATATTCCACCACATATATGTGTGCCATTTAAGATGGAACCTCAGATGAGGATTGAGAATATATATTAGATAAATAAGACTTCCTCCACGAAACTATAATGTATCTTGTGCCAAACATGGATGATTTAATCAAGTGGCCAAGAACACAGATTACAAAAGATAGTAATCTGATTATCCAACTTTGAAAGGAGAAAGTTATCAGGCTGATAAAGAGTAAAGAGTAAAAGAGAAATATAATGGTATCAACCATAGTTGTCTTGGCAAGATCCTCAGACCAAAGATTATGATCTAGACGTTCTAAAAGAATATGATCAAAAGATATAAAAGCTAGCAGAAATATATGCCAGACACACTGACCCGAAAAGAAAAAATGACTATGTCATACCAGCTTAAGCACCACGAATTAGATGTCTAAGAGACACAATCAAGTTGCTACAATGTCTATTAGAGATAGACAAATAAGTTCCAAATAATAAGGAACCTCGGAAAGTAATGAAAGGTGCTCAGAATCGTACAAATCCGAGTTCATAAGAGAAACCAGTTCAGACAGAGAAATAAGGTTGCGCAACCACACATCTAAGGTACCAGACCATGTAGTTTGGGACGCCAAACTGCAAGGTATAAAGGTCTTGGATAATAAGATCTCAAAATCTAATTAGATCATGTCTGGAACAGTATGAAACTAAAGATAAAGAGTGTTAACACCAAAGATGTATTTACATACATAAGAGCTCATAAAAGATTGTAGTACTTGGGATTTGAAGGATATAACCTGAGGATCATGAACCCACGTAGAGTACTCATAAAACCTATATAGGGACGTGGGGTGTTCAAAGAATTCAAAGTAATTATAAGACAGATGGGCGTAGTAACCATGTACATACAGAAAAGCCATCTAAGAAAGAAACCAGTGAATGGATCTTGTGAGATAAGAAATTCCGTGAGATTAAAGGACATGACCACATGGTATAGTGTGTCCATGTTCCTTCTAAATAACGTTCAAGTATAGCTTGATTACACAAGGATACTCACAAGGACCAAGGAACAATTTATAAAGAGATATGCTCCTATATGGTGGATGCTACTACAGAAAATCAAGTTTGATTTTGTCTGGATATTTACTAAAGAAATAATGGTGTAGTAAGCAGCAAATGGATCACTGGATAAAGGTATCAACGTACCATAGAAATATGAGAAAGAAATTCTCATAGAACAAGCTTTGTTCCTAAGTTGTTTATGGATTGTAATATACAGCAGCTGTAAGTAATATGAAAGACTAAGTATTTACTTAGTGCAGTCAGTCCATACAGAAAATATTATAATTCCTTGTGATCATAATAAAGACCAACTGAGAGAAAAAGGTTTAATGGTTCAAAGGTTCAATAATACAAGTTATCGATTGATTAAACAGGCTATGTTTTACATATGGAAAGTCTGTAGAAAAATCATAGCCGTGTGTGTGTGTGTATGATTAAGTCAGCACGTCTAAGTGAGAACCATAAACCAGGATAGTGACCAGAAGGATGTCTGGTCGTGGCTTAATGATTATAAGCATTGCTAAAGCAAGAAAAGATCGATAACCATGTACAAAGGACATGAGTGTATGACTGCGAATTCATTGTGTGATGAGTTTCATTGCAGCAAATAATTATTGATGGTATGACCTTAGACACTCATGATTATGAACGAATATAGACAAGGTCTATAGCTCAACATGGATCGACAAAAGAAAATAAAGAATGATTGGTTACAATGGATAAAGCCATTGGCACATACGAAGAGATATAAGTCCGAATGAACGAAAGATATGAAGTAAAGTTGTTCGTATGTGTTCTGGGTCTATGACTCAATATATATTGAATGTCCACGTTTTGGGAAAGTCATATAACCAAAGAGAATCCGTGGGACATGAAAAAAGACCTGCAAGTAAAGTTTTATTGCAGATTATAAAGTCCATCCGAGCACCGTTTGAAGCACCATCAGTTCAACCAAGACATGGAGTGATCAGCAGCAAAAATGTACATCCTGACCACATCTTAATGGAGTTCCAAAAGACATACCAACGTCCAAGACTTACAAGTTCATTCAAGGAGAATCCCGCTGATCATCTTCACCAAGTCATAGGCAACTTCAACGTTCAAGAAGACTCGGATACCAGATGGGAATGCATCTACTACAATGATGCATTCATCTGAGGGAGTTCATGTGTTGTACTCTTTTTCCTGTCCTTGGTTTCCCATTTTGCCACATTGGTTTTGGGGTTTTTCAGGAGAGGTTTTAGTGAGACAACATTAAGCATGCAACGAACCTATACCGGATGTGTCGATCAAGAGGGAGTGTTATAAACCAAATGATGATCGACCATGGACCAGCCCGTACTGCAGGCCCAATCCGGGACATGATAAAGACAACCAGAGACTATGTGTTTATCTAGTATATATTCCATGTATATCTGTAACATAGTGTTTATCCTTATCCTTATCTTGTTAGGATAAACATGACCTTATGACGGTCTAATACCTTATATATATATGGACTTTATGATCGACAGTAATGATAAAAGAAGTATTTCCCAACACTTCATCTACAACATAAACAACACAGTAATTATCATATATATATGCTGAAAACTAGACATAGATATTACTAATAATTGCAATCGAATTAATAAAAAAACTCAATGATACTAGAACCAATGATGTTGGCATTCACAATCAGTGACACGATAACTAAACCGGTCTCCCGGTCAAATCTTTTTAGACTCTCTTCTTATTACAGTGTCTCTCTTCCTTAAACTCTCTCTCATCACCGTGGCTCACACCGGCCGTCTAAGGATGTATCTTCTCTATTTCTTCCTGTTTTTTCCCGCCGTCTTCTCTCTGAACCAAGAAGGCTCTATTCTTCAGCAAGTCAAGCTCTCTCTCGACGACCCAAACTCTTCACTCTCCAACTGGAACCCCCGAGACGACTCGCCGTGTCACTGGTCCGGCGTCTCCTGCGGCGGAGCTTTCTCCTCCGTCACTTCCGTCGACCTCTCCGACGCTAACCTCGCCGGACCTTTCCCTTCCCTCATCTGCCGTCTCCCCAACTTGTCATCTCTCTCACTGTACAATAACTCCATCAACTCCACGCTCCCCCTCGACATCGGAGCTTGCAAGACTCTCAAGACTCTCGATCTCTCGCAGAACCTCCTCACCGGCGAGCTTCCCCACACACTCGCCGATCTCCCCCTCTTGACGTCGCTTGATCTAAACGGAAACAACTTCTCCGGCGACATTCCGGCGAGTTTCTCCCGGTTTGAAACGCTCGAGGTTCTTTCTCTCGTCTTCAACCTCTTAGACGGAGCCATCCCGCCGTTTCTAGGCAACATCACCTCCCTCAAGATGCTCAACTTATCCTACAACCCGTTTACTCCGGGTCGGATCCCGCCGGAGCTCGGAAACTTGACGAATCTCGAAGTCATGTGGCTCACAGAGTGCAACTTAATCGGACAGATCCCTGACTCGCTGAGTCAACTCACCAAACTCGTTGATCTGGACCTCGCGCTCAACGACCTGGTCGGTCCCATCCCTCGCTCCTTAGGCGGGTTAACGAGCGTCGTTCAGATTGAGTTATACAACAACTCGTTGACCGGTACAATTCCGCCGGAGCTCGGGAATTTGAAATCACTAAGACTTCTCGACGCGTCAATGAATCAGTTAACCGGTTCTATACCGGACGAGCTCTGCCGCGTGCCGTTGGAGAGTTTGAATCTTTACGAGAACAATCTCGAAGGCGAGCTTCCGGCGAGTATAGCTTCGTCGCCGAACTTGTACGAGCTCAGGATCTTCGGAAACCGTCTCTCCGGCGAGTTGCCAAGAGACCTCGGTCGTAACTCGCCGCTGAAATGGTTAGACTTTTCCGATAACGAATTCTCCGGCGAGTTGCCGCCGGATCTCTGTTCTAAAGGGGAGCTGGAGGAGTTGCTGATTATACACAACTCCTTCTCCGGCGCTATACCGGAGAGTCTAGGAGATTGCAGGAGCTTGACGCGTGTCCGGTTAGCGTATAACCGGTTTTCCGGTCAAGTTCCGACCGGTTTCTGGGGGTTGCCTCACGTTTACTTGCTCGAGCTCATCAACAACTCGTTCTCCGGCGAGATTGCAAAGACCATAGGAGGCGCGGCGAACCTCTCGCTGTTGATTCTGACCAACAATGAGTTCACCGGAGGGTTACCGGAGGAGATTGGTTCTTTGAACAACCTTAATCAGTTGTCGGCAAGTGGAAACAAGCTAAGTGGCTTTTTGCCTGAAAGCTTGATGAATCTTGGGGAGTTAAGTACTCTTGATCTTCAAGGAAACCGGTTCTCCGGGGAGTTATCTCCTAAAATCAAGTCATGGAAGAAGCTAAACGAGTTGAACTTAGCCGGTAACCAGTTTTCCGGTTCAATCCCTAACGAGATCGGAAGTTTATCAGTCTTGAACTATCTTGATCTCTCTGGTAACCTTTTCTCCGGGGAGATCCCGGTTTCGTTGCAGGGTTTGAAACTAAACCAGCTGAATCTTTCGAATAACCGGTTAACCGGTGACATACCGCCTTCTTTAGCTAAAGAGATGTACAAGAACAGCTTCTTAGGGAACCCTGGGCTGTGCGGGGATATAAAAGGATTGTGTGGGTACAAGGATGAAGCTAAGAGCAAAGGCTATGTATGGCTTCTCAGATCGATCTTCGTACTAGCTGCTGTGGTGTTTGTTGCGGGTTTGGTTTGGTTCTACTTCAAGTACAGCACTTTCAAGAAAGCAAGAGCTGTGGAGAGATCTAAGTGGACTGTCATGTCGTTCCACAAGCTAGGTTTCAGTGAGAACGAGATTCTTGAAAGCTTAGATGAAGACAATGTGATTGGAGCTGGATCTTCAGGTAAGGTCTACAAGGTTGTACTCACCAATGGAGAAACCGTTGCTGTTAAACGTTTATGGACAGGAGGATCAGTTAAAGAGACAGGAGGAGACAGTGATCTAGAGAAAGGCGAGAGATCTGGTCCCAAAGACGAGGCCTTTGAGGCTGAAGTAGAGACGTTGGGTAAGATAAGGCATAAGAACATTGTGAAGCTATGGTGTTGCTGCACCACAAGAGATTGCAAGCTATTGGTTTATGAGTACATGCCTAATGGTAGCTTGGGAGATTTGCTTCACAGCAGCAAAGGAGGAACGTTGGGATGGGAAACGAGGTTTAAAATTATCTTAGATGCGGCCGAGGGGCTTTCTTATCTTCACCATGATTGTGTTCCTCCGATTGTGCATAGAGATGTTAAGTCCAACAATATTTTGATCGATGGAGATTATGGTGCAAGGGTTGCTGATTTTGGAGTGGCTAAAGTCGTTGACTCGACCGGAAAAGCTCCTAAGTCCATGTCTGTGATCGCTGGTTCATGCGGTTACATTGCACCAGGTTAGTCTTAATGTGGTTATTGATTGGTAATAACTTATAACCAGTAGTAGAATTAGTACATGTTGAGAGACTTAAATGAGCATTCATTAACTTATTGAGACATGTCTCAATCATGTCTCTCACTTTTTGTTTAGTGGTTCTAAAGTTATTATGGTTTGTTTCTCTAACTTTTATTTCAAACTACTTTGCAGAATATGCATACACGCTTCGTGTGAACGAGAAGAGCGACATCTACAGTTTCGGGGTGGTGATACTTGAGATAGTGACTAGGAAACGACCCATTTCTCCAGAGCTAGGGGAGAAGGATTTGGTTAAATGGGTATGCTCGACGTTGGACCAGAAAGGTGTGGAGCATGTGATAGACCCGAAGCTAGACTCTTGTTTCAAAGAAGAGATAAGCAAGATCCTCAACATTGGGCTTCTCTGCACGAGTCCGTTGCCTATTAACCGACCCTCGATGAGACGTGTGGTCAAGATGTTGCAAGAAATTGGCGGTGTTGACGACGAAAGCCGAAACAAAACGAGAGAAGATAAGGATGGGAAGTTAACACCTTACTACAATGAAGAAGCCTCGGACCAAGGAAGTGTAGCTTGAGACATGAAAAGGAAAGTGTGTGTTTTGCTCAAAAGCTCTTAATTTTTGGTGCTTGAAGATGTTAATTTAGGGCACTGAATCAAGATTCTCCTCCCCCCTTATCTTAAGGGTTTTGGTGTAAAAGAGAGAATAAGAGTATGCAAGTTTTTTATAATATATATAAAAAGGTTTCTAAATCAGGAAGTGTGTTTCCGTCTCTACCGAAAATGCTGCCATCTTCTGGCGTTAACATGCATTTGAATAGTTTCCATATTTAGGGAAACAGATTCTAGGTTCTTGAATGGAACATGCCTCAGTCTTTAAAGCGTGGGCTCTCTCTCGTCTCTAGTGAACAGTCGGAGGCTTGTGTATGTGTGACTGTAGGTTCACATGGCTCTTGGATTCTCAAACTTTTTTCAAATTTATTCTTAACATTTTCATGTTGTGCTATTTCCTTTACTTATTTTCTTTACATATCTTCGTATGGGTGGGCACTTTACCCGATATCCGAAGCCGCACCCGAACCCGATCTGAAAATTCCGAACCAAAATCTTAACCGAAGTAGCAAAATATCCGAACGGGTATTGAATTAGGAGAGATTGGATATCCGAACCCGAACGGGTAATATATGACCTCGAATGGATATCCAAAGATAACCGAACATATGTATAATTAACCATATATTTCTAGTTTACATCTCTCATTTTATATAAAATATTTATATTAATACTACACATAGTTTAAGTTCATATGATATACATAGAATTACGGAGAAAATGATTTGCTACTCACTTAAAATACATGTTAAACTTTTTATAAGAATTTACAAAAAGTTACATCCAAAATTTAAAAACAATAATTAAATTAATGTCTTTTTTAGTTTCAAAATGTTATATCCAAATCTATTAACCATTCAATCTATTAAAAATAAAAAAAAATAGTTAAGTGAAAGTTATATTTTTAAATATAATAAATTTGAAAAATGAAAAAATTAATTTTTTTTTTTCAAAATCTAAATATCCGAACCTGATCTGAAATAACCGAACCCGAACTAAAAATATCCGAAGTACAAAAATATCCAAACGTGTTCTATACCTCTAAACCGAAATACCCGAAAATCCAAAATACCCGAACGGGTACCCGAACGCCTACCCCTATATGCTGGTATCATCAGATATAACAAGATTTGGAACGTGAGATTAGACTCTTTTTTTTTTGCAAACTGCAGGAGGTTAGACTTCATATCAACTTTCCTGCGAAATGGTCTCTTCTTCTGATACTTTTGGAAATCTGATTGATTTTTTGTCAACTAATCAGTATTAAAAAAACACCTTAAGATACAAAACACACAAATGACATACAAACAACGTATAGTTTACTAATCTCTTCTCAAAAAATATAAATAGTAGCAAACCCCCTTGACCAACAGATTAATGTTGGAGACTTGAAGAGTTGAAGTTCAAAAACTATTTTTCAGTCTCTTATAAAGTATTTAAGACAGCTAAATCAAAAGGTGGTCGTTGGGGAACGCTTAACTTCCTAACCGCAATTGTGATCTTAATAGTGACCTTACAAGGTTATACTAACTTCTACGTTGAGTACAAAACAAAACAAGAACATTGATATCTCACCAGTCACCATTACATGTGTTTATTTTATTTAAGTGGAGAATTAACTAACGCAGGTCATTTTAAGCTACATAAATAGGTAAGTAAATATTCTAAAAATTAGCATTGCTGGATGAGGAAACTAGAAGTGGGCCCAGTACGCATTGAAGCCCACATTGGTAGAGAGTACCATTCAGTAGGGACATTGACACCTCATCTCCATCTTTGCCTTGCCTCCGTCTCGTTCTCTTCGCTTTCTAAATAATTTCTCATTTTTGTTTTCTTTCTCTCCCTTTTGCATTTTCTTTTTGTTACTTTTCAACATGTTGCACAATGAAATGCAACAGAGATTCTACATAATTTTTGTTTTTTTCTATAAATATTTTCATCACTCTTCCCTTTTATCTTTGTGATTTTTTTTTTAATTTTTATTAAAGGTCCAAATGGTGACATAAAAAATTAAAAAGAATAATCAATTTCTACTCATTCTTTAAAAATTATACCATTTATGGAGAATTTTTGATGCGTTTAGTTTCTTGTCATTCTTTGAATTTCAGAGAACTATAGAAGAAAAATATTATTTATCAAAATTGATATAGAACAAAAAAAAAAATATTCATTTTTTTTGTTCTTATTTATTCTTTTCCTATTCCTATTTTAAAGTTCACCGGTCAGAGCCTAAGATGCAACTGAGCAAGCAAATTCTTAAAACCAAAACTAAGCAACTTCTCTCGGTTCATGCTAATGATTTTGGTAGGTAATCCGACTAAGAAAAGAAAGAGAATATAGTTCGTGGAAATTTTAAATACTACTAATTTATAAAAACGAATAATATTTTCTTTTTGAACAAGAGGAAAGCATAGTAGGGACTTGAGTTCAATGGATAAGGAGGTCAGGACTGTGAAATAATGGCAGACACATGCGTTATTGAGTATGATGACCCACGGGCACACGGTACACACACACCTTGGGCCATGTGGCTTTTAAATGGGCATATTGGACCCACATGTTTAATTTCTTCACATTTTGACAAATCTTATACATGGACAATATCTCGGAAAAGCCCATCAAAATAGGAAAACCCAAAGACGATTTGGTATATTATTTTGGGAATTTAATGAAACAAACCCAGTTGTCCAAAAAAAAATGAAACAAACCCTGACTATTAAATATTGAGTTTTTAATTCCTCAAGTATTTTCAATCGGAAAATTAAATATTCAAATATTATATGCGCATATTTATTTCCCAATTAATCATTGACTGCGCAAAATCATGATTAGAATATTCTACCGTTAAAAAGTTGACGGAAACCGTTATTTTCCGTTCATCAGTTAACAGTTGACTATTTTGTTCCCAATTTTGCGCAGTCAACTATTAGTTGAGGAATAAATATGCGCAAGCAATACTTGAGTATTAAAACTGCCGATTTCAAATACTTCGGGAATTAAATGCCCATTTTCCCAACAAACCCTCGACTATAAACCCATCCATATTAAAACCCTCAAATATTTTATACCCGACTGGTTTCCCGCTACCATCCGCAAATGCAGCTTTTGCGGTTGGTAGCGGTTGTTGGGGTTTTGCAACAATCGCTCAAATCATTCCAAACCGTTTCAGACCGTTCTAAACTTCATAAATTCAAAAGCTGGTTCTAACTAGCGTTTGCGGTTGCGGATGATTGCGGAAAGATAAAAAAAAATTCTTTAAAAAAAAAAAATAGAAATATAAATACAAAATTAAAAATATTCAATAAAAATTTTAAATTGAAATTATAAAAATACTAAAATACTAAAAAAATATAAATACAAAAATAAAAAATTTCTTGTTATTTTTTTGGAGAATCTTGAAAAACGTCGTTTTGTCACAAAAAAAAAAATCTTTCTTATGACTGGGAGAGAAGAGACTGGACACCATCCTAGCAAAGATGCTACTTCAGCGTACGATTTATTACGTGTGGAGGGAAAGGAATGCTAGACGCCATCACCAGACATGGACGTCTACGATCAAATGCGAAGACTGGTCGACAAGGCTATGAGGAACATGATCGTTTCGTTGCGGTACAAACCGGATCACAAATATAGAGGGCTACTTCAGAGATGGTTTCAGCTCACCATTTAGCTTATATCATTATTTTCACTATTTCTACTACACCACAGAGAGTTCATTTTTTAGAGTCTCTTGAGCTTATGTACGTAACATTCTTTTGACAAATTAATAAATTTTAAATTTCATCAAAAAAAAAATCTTTCTTATATTCCGACGGAGGCCATTGAGGGATTAAACGTTTTAACGATGGAAGTTAAATTTAATAACATATTTTAGTTGAAGAATTATTTAATTATAAACATAGTGGAGGGTTTAAATATGGATGAGCTTGAGGGGTTTGTTTCATTAAATTCCTATTATTTTAGAGTTCTTCACCATCTTTCTTGAAATAAATCTCTTTAATTGTACACTACACGAAAAAGTATTAAAGAATGTTTTACGACATGCGCGCAAAGTGTGAACAATGCATCTATGGTAAAAATCATACTCCCTCCGTTTTCTTATATAAATCGTTTTAGAGAAATTTTTATGTTCCAAATTATATGACGTTTTCAGTTTTCTATATAAAATTTATTAACATTATATGACCAATGATAATATAACTTCTATTTTATTATTGGTTGATTTGTGGTTAGGTAAATAATTAATAATGTTTTTATTTAGAAAATATAAAAAATTAATGATTTCTTAATCTATGTGCACAATTCTAAAACGACTTATATTAAAAAACAGAGGGAGTATAAACTAATAATCTTGGAACTATAATAATTTATTAATTTATAGAATTATTATCTTACAAAAGTTTTTCTTTTTATTTTTTTTTCTATTTTCGAGTATAATTTTTTAAAAATAAAAATATATTTGCTTTAACCGTACATACGTTAACTAAATTTAGGAATTCATATTATTTTTATTATATTATTTATTGTACATATTGTTTTTATTATATTATTTAGTGTATATGAATTTTTTTTTGTAGAAGTTACATGTGATTTTTAATATAATTTTACTAAATATTATCAAATATATTAAAATGTTAAAGAAAAATAGAAATGAATTTTATTTTGGATATAAATAAATAATACAATATTTTTTGTACTCATATAAACTATATATATATATATGTAAATTATTAATTTATAATTTTAGTGGGACCACACATCTACTTAAGATTTTTAAATAATATTATCTTATTATTTTGTTGATTTAGGTCATATTTTGAATATCGTCATGATCTAAGAAATTCAAAGAACTTCTACATAAACGTGTAAAGCTTTTCAAATGTGAACAAAGTACCAAAAAGTGAGTTTTCAAAATAAAATTTTATATGTCCCTGATCCAGAAAATCTTAAAAACAATATATTTAGTGGTATAAAATAGATTAACTAATATAATATAAGATCGTAGTTTGAAATGTCTTTCCACTAATGCTGGAAATAGTCTAATTTTTTCTTTGAAACTTAAATAGTCAATTTTTATGTTACTATTATGTAAATTACATGGATTGAAGCCAAAATTTAAACTGGCCGAATAACATCAATTTTGTTTTCACCAGGAATCCAAGGCAGAATAGACATATTTATATCTAGGGATGGGCATGAATCAGATATCCGGGTTTTTGGTTTTTGGAGGTATTCGTGATCCGATCCGTTCATCTGAATAATCAATTATCCGATCCGATTCGATCCGTAGCCATTCAGATATTCGTTGTTCCGGATCCAATTCGATCCGCAAAAATAAATAAAAAATTTACAAATAATATAAAATAGTAAAATTTTATTACAAAAATAAAGTTAGTAAATAAAAATATTGTAAAGCTTATATGAATTATAATAATTATATAACTTGTATATATAATTTTTTAATATATGTATATATATGCATTTAACGAATCAGATCGGATATACACTTTTAAAAATGTTAGTATATATGTTTGCTTTGTTTCTTACGTATATTACATATTAGTATTTGTTTTGCTTTGTAGAGTTACAGATATTTAGATTTTTTTTTGTTTAAATAAAAACAGATAACGAATCAAATAAAAATTTACAAATAATTTGCTCAGCCCGGACCATGTTCGAGACACTAGCCACTTGATTAGTTTTCAAAACATACAATTCAATTTGGGAATAAGAGTTTGAGTATATTGTTATATACCAAATTAAATTCATAAACTCTAGATGACAAAAAAGCATAATCTCTCTCTATCATTAATAGTCGACAAGAAACATTATTCAAAACACTATTTGAGAAGTAAAATTTTCTTTTAATATTTTATGCAGTATCAATAGTAAGATGGGGGCCAAGAATTTGATTTCGGACAAAATCCTCTCAGGCCCGTTTCCCTAGGTGCGCCGTTTCGGATGGATCTCTTCCTGTCCAACTTCGTCGCTCCTCCATCCTCCCTATGAAGCAACCTTGTTCCTCCTCCATGATCCTGATGGTCACTGCTCCTCCTCCGTTGCATATCAGACCTCCTCCGGATCCGCCTCCGTACGAGTATCCTCCGCTTGAAGCTCTCTCCTCCGTCGCTCCACCGGAACCTCCAGACCCTCCAGACTCTGTCTTTCTCCTTGTTCTTCCTCGAAGCCTTGAAGCCTCCGCCAGATTCTCTGCGCCTGATTTAACCCAAATCCTGGAGTTTAAGCTTCTTTGTACAATGGTGGCGACAAATCTCAGTGGTGATGGTGCCCGTCTTGTGTTCTTTAGTGACACTGCTTTCACCTTTGTGTGTTTATCTCCTGTTATGTGCAGGTCGTGTCCTTGTTGGTGTGTGGAATGGTCTTTTCTTAGACCTTGTATCGACCTTCCCTTTTCCCCTCCTGTTACAGTCCTCCAGGTTCATCTTAGTTCTCCACTCTTTGCTAACCATTGTTCTGTTGAATGGGTTGGTATGCTAGTCGATTGGATGACACTGGTTTTGTGGCTACTGATTTTAAATGATGTTGTGCTGATGGACTTTGTTTCCTTCGGCTCTAACCTTGTGCCGTTGAGTGGCTTTTATATCGTCTCAGTGCGATCCCTTACTGTTGTATGCAGTTCTCTCATTGTATTCAGTCTGGCTTTTGGTGTTGTGTTGTTGTGTTTCTCTTTTTGGTGGCAGTTAGAAGAGAAACCCAATGGTGTATTTCTTCCAGTGAATACGGTGTTAACGGGTTTTGATTTCCCGGTTGGTTCCTGTCTGGACCACTCTCATCTCCCAATATTTCCTCTTGTATGGAGTGAATTGGATGTCCAAGTGTTGCTGGTATTGCAAGGATCTTCCTCGCAACTAATGCACGTCTCTGCTTTTGGTGCAGTGTTTGTGACCTTTGGGGTTACATTAGATGTGATTGTTCAAGAAATTTATGAAATTGTTGTCAAGCGATTTTTATGGTTTCTTTCTGTCATTTGCATCTTCTTTCTATCATATGTTTTACCAGTCTTTTTTGTTTGGCTTCTTATAGCTTTGTTCTATCCTCCTTTAATGGAGTGTAAACTGTAAACTCTTCTAATTTAAATGCAAGTTTGGTTTGATAAAAAAAAAAAAAATTGTAAGATGGGTTGTTTAATTTGTAGTGCTAGTTTGGGGTTTTTGGATTTTATATATGTAGACATATTACTTAATCATAACTTTATACGCTGAACGAAAAGACATTATTTGAGAAGCCTATAATAATTTTGAAAGCTTACTGAGAAAGCTTATTAATGTTCTCTTCGGTTTAGTTTCTTACGAACGAAGCTTCGCATCTCCAACGACGGTCATGTGTACGACCGACTATTTGTACAAACAAATAGAATTGTGAACAGACTTTTTTCTTTCTATATTTTACTCCGTGAAACATCTTTAATCGATGATATGTAACCATTCGAAAGATTTATAGATCTTCTTACAATTTTATCTAAGTAAGAAATTCATACAACTAGAATGAATATAGCATCATATATATATACACAAAAAAAAAAATATATATATATATATATACACACTATTCGAAAGATTTATAGATCTTGTTACAATTTTATTTGAAGTAAGAAATTCATACAACAAGAATGAATATAATATATTTATATAACTTTTGGTGAGGAATCTGCTGTCAAGGAGCAAATAAATGAGAATTTTGGGTATAGGTAACTTGCTAAACACGAGAGTTTGTTCTGTGCTTGAAGATATGGTCTTATTTGTGCTACAACAAGTAGGTACAACACATATAATATATATATAAGTCATATACTATAGTCATTTCTTCAAAAAGAGAATTATGTATAGTCTAGGATCCAACATTTTCTTTAAACTATATATTATTCTATAAATGTTGGAGGATCATTATAGGGCTTATTTGCCAAATAACCAAAAAAGAGAGGTATGTAGTGAGAAGTTAGAGAGAGATAGGAAGAGAAATGAGAAGAAAGAGTGTGTTTTTGGTTAGATAATGTATTTGTGTTTTTTGTATGGTTATAGGGGCAAATTTTCCATTATAAATATCTTTGTGAATACAGAATTATTAGAAAAAGAAAAAAAGTTTCAATAACGACACTCCATCTCGTCACCTTTCTTGTTTGTGAAGATAATACTCTTTTAGTCATATACAAACTGCAATATCCTGATTGAAATTAATATTTTCTTGTACATGGGTTTTTTTTCCTACTTATAGTTGGGTGCGATTTTTAATTATGTTTACATGAATCTGACTACTAAGTTGAGCTGTGGAACTAGAAACCAGAAAAGGAAAAAAAAATGATCAAGAATAGTCATAATCAAAATTTAGAAAACATCATTCAGTAATTATGTCACAAATGTATTTACATACACCAATAATTAACGTGACGTCCAAGCAACCCCTCAAATATTATTTTAAAACCATTCTAATTTAATTTATATAATTTTATATAGTTAAGTTTTTGTTCGTTCTTAAAACTTAACAATCACTTGCCCTTCTTTCTATATCACCTCATCATCTTTAGCTCTCTTTCTCTCTCGTTCTCTCGGTTCATCTTTTGATAGTTCTGCTGGTTCTGACTGTAATTAGATTTAGATATTGGTAGGTTATTGTAGAGGGAGATATCAGTAATAGAAGAAAGATGAGTTGGTGTGATGATTCAGATGATAACTACGATCCCAATCTTGAAAGAGCATCCAACATTGATCATCCATCAATTCAACTCAAAAACCAATCCCATTCATGTGTCACGAGCGCTCCAGATTCCAAGATTATCATTGAAGCTCCCATCGTCATGACTTGTTCTTCTTGTGGACAAAAGATCCATCAACAAGACGAACAGGTTATATATTTCAAGACTTGATTCACCTACATAATTTATACTTATCATCATTAATATATTTAGTATACATCGTTTAATTCATATTTTGACATAACTGTTAATGTGATTTAAATGAAATTTGATATAAGGTTGGCAGCATCAAAGATTTACCAAGCTTACCGGCAGGAGTCAAGTTCGACCCGTCGGATAAAGAGATCCTTATGCATTTGGAGGCGAAGGTCTCATCCGATAAAAGAAATCTTCATCCGTTGATCGATGAATTTATACCTACGCTTGAAGGAGAGAATGGAATTTGTTATACGCATCCTGAGAAACTTCCTGGTAAACCCTTCTCTTTGTGTTACTAAATTAAATAAAGATTTTATCGAAATTGACAATTCTCACTAAATTTTATCTGAATTTCTTTTTTTTCAAGCTAACACTTGCTTCATATGGATTTACAAAAATACTTTTGGGTTTACCAATTTGTATTAGGGTTTTAATTTCTTAAGGAGAAAATTGTAGAAACTGTAATCTTCTGAGATAATGATTGTATTATTTTTTGGTGGTACTAATACAGAAACTTATTAGTTTATCTATAAAAACAAATAATCAAATCTAGTAAAGTTTTGTGATTTGTGACAGATAGATTTTCTCTACTTTTTTTGTGTAAGATTATAAAGATTAGAATCAAGTCCAAAATGATTGGTGAAAAATCATATGCTTAAGTTATGTCAACAGGAGTAAGCAAAGACGGTCAAGTACGGCACTTCTTCCACCGGCCATCTAAGGCTTACACTACCGGAACACGAAAACGTAGAAAAGTGCGCACAGATGAGGAAGGCCACGAGACACGGTGGCACAAAACGGGCAAGACCCGACCCATTTTGTCCCAAGCAGGAGTAGCCGGTTTCAAGAAAATCCTAGTGCTCTACACGAACTATGGTCGCCAGAAGAAGCCCGAGAAGACCAATTGGGTGATACATCAGTATCACTTAGGCCACAGCGAGGATGAAAAAGACGGTGAACCAGTTCTTTCTAAAGTCTTTTACCAAACACAACCTAGGCAATGCGGTGGTTCGACCGAACCTAAACCGAAGAGTCGGGTAAACCTAAACCGATTTAGTTATGAAAATCATGCCAGTTTTGGGTATGAGCATGAAGGAAAAAATGAAGAGAACACGCAGGTGATTCGTGAAGGAGATGTGGCATGTTCATTTCTTAGTTTTACTTGTGACGCAAGTAAAGGTAAAGAAAGTTTTATGAAGAAGATATGAAACAAATAATATACAAATGCAGGTACTTTGTGGAGTGAAGATGGGGAAAAGAATGATGTGAGTGAGCGAGTAAATACTCGTTGTGTGTAGGTGTTGGGTATCTATCGTAGTAAGTTAATCTTAAAGTGTTGGTGAGATCTTAGGTTTAACTTCTTTTTTGGGATTAAATTGGGGAAGTAACTTTAACCTCAAGACATATTACTAATGATCCTTGTTCTTATATTTTTGTTTTGCCTGAATAGATTCTGTTGAAAATACTGTAATAGATCTTCTTTTCATATTATTGAAACAAAATTAAGATAATAATAAAATGAAATTTCCTATTTCGCAAGAAGAGCTATTACAGTATTGAAAATAGTTTTGAAAGTATTTTATGAAATCCTTTTAAAATTTTTTTGAAAGTATTTTATGAAATCCTTTTAAAATTTAAGTAATATAAAGTTACTAAATAAATTTGGGGGTGCTGTTCATGATAAAATAAGTCAAGATCAGAATGTCTTGTTTTGGACGCTAACTAGACCTGAGCTGGAATGTTTGAAGAAAAAAAAACTGGGGGGGCTCTGATACATATATAAATGATGCAGTGTTCGTTGAAGCTCACCTAAATTTAAACTGCTTAAACCTATTTTGCCCAAAAGAGCTCTTTCTTTTTTTGTAACTAAGCCCAAAATAGCTTGCCTTGGTGGTTAACTTGCGTGATAAGCAAATATGAACTTGCAGGAATAATCAAAACATAGGAATAACTTCATAAGCAAGCATTATTTCTCCATCTAAAGTTATAGGAGGAACTCGATTAAAAAGCCCGGTTAGGAATTGCTTCATTTCTTCAATTTATTAGCCTAAAAACGCGTTTCTATAGCTTTTTCACCGAAAGATTAATCAACGCATAGAGATTGTACTTGTGTTAACTGATAAATTCCTTATTAAGTATGATCGAGCAATCAAAGATTGAGATATCTGGAATAAGAAGAGGTTATGCGCAGATTTGGCGTATGCTTTGCTTGAGTTTGGTTTCTAAGAAAAGGACACTTCATAAATGACAAATACATATATAACTTTTCATTACATTTAGTTGGTTGATATGCTGTTTCCACCCATTATTTTCCATAATACAACTTATTAAACACCAGTCTCAGAAGCATTCTTAGACTAAAATTCTGAAATAAATTATCCGTGGATGTCTCAACCTTACGGAACTTAACTGGAAAGGCATTGTTATCGTCATCATCATCGTTAAGAACAAGTATGGGGTCACCGTAAAAGCTGGTGGTGGTACCAACACTCTTAATACCGTTTATAGCCGAGTAACTCTGGTAATGAACGAGCTTGTAAGTATTTTGTTCGTTTCCATATTTCTGAATCCTAAAAAAGCTATCTTTCCTGCTAGAGCTACCACCAGTCGTTACATAACGCTTGTTGGTACACGACGACGAGGATTCAACTTTCCATATCTTTGAGGAAGGGCATGGCCAGATCAGTGACTCAAAAGCGATTGTTAGGTTCGTGTTTATCCATATATCATTGCCTATGTCGAAGAATGGAGTAGAGAAAGTAATAGGTATGCCTGGTTGAAATGGAAGGACTGTTTGGACAACACCTAGTTGACACGAATGGGCTAAGTCAATGCTTGTTGGGACAAGACCGCCTTCTTTCTTGCCTGAAGCTGGTTGGATGAAGTATTGGGTCTGTCTCTGAATTGGGTTTCCGTTTGTGTCTTTGACGTGTTTTACTTCTGCCCCGGTTGTTACCGCAGCAGCCGAGACTAGAAGGAACAAAGAGATGAATAAGAATGGGATTGCTGTCTTATTGTTATTCATTGTGACTCTTGGGTGACTTGAGTCTGAAGCAAACAATTTGGTATGGTATTTATATCAGCAGACATTGATTTGTAAATTATAAATGTAAAAAATAGCTTCGAAGTTGTGAGTACATTTTATAAAGTATCGGTGGGAAGGTGTTTATGAAATCTTTTTTGTTTGCTGGCAACACGAGAAAGATTATTCACATAAATGAAAAAAAAAATCATGGAACCTAGCTAAAAGATGAAGATGATAAAGTGTAAAGCCACCGATAACTCATGGAAACAAAATGTCCAACGACAGCAGCATCAGCATGTGACTCAATGGTGGTTGTGCGGCCCTGAATCCTGATTGTTGGATATGGGCCCGTCTGGCGTCATGGCCCAGGAGTTTACTCGGCCCGGTTTTGGAAGTAAAGGCCCAAGCATGGGAGCAAAGCCCAAGAAGAAAGCGTGGCCATCACGTGCCAATCTGCCTCGAGACAAACCAGCTCACCTGCCCGTCAGAGCGACCTGACACGCCATCGAACCCGGGAAGCAAGGATAGGAGAAAACACCTATTACGGCGCCGAACCTAAACATTAACAACGCCGCCGAGCACTGTGGCGAGTCAGAAAATAATGATGACGAACCAACAACTATTTCCCACGCAATGTGTATAAAGAGGAAGGCTCATGACTAAGGAAGGGAGGGAGCACACAAAGCGGAATTTAGAGAGAGATTAGAGAGAGAAATAGCTTTGAGTTTAGTTCTTATCTCTTTTCGGTCTTTTGCTTACACTTCAATAAACGAAACATTTGGCTTCTTTCTAATCACATTTAACTTCTGATAATCGTCTTCTAAACCCCATTACCGGATTTAGGATTCAACACTGATATGCTTTTATGGTAAAAAAACTATGATGCACAAGGTGTTGAAATATAGTGATCGTTCATTTCAAGCATTAAACAAGTACATCATTCACCGTTTCTTAGAAAACCCTACAATAACTCAAAGCTAAAGTTTTACCAAAAGAAGGTGTTGAAGTTTCGTCTTTTACTTAATCCTGCAAAAGAGAAATTAGAAACTGAAGTGAAGAGCAAAGACAGAGTCGCATATGATAAGTGCAAACGAAGAAGAAGAAGAATACATCTTTGTCTACACATTTTGCTCTCCTAGTGTGAACAACAAAGGCTATTACTATACTTGGGCCTAGTTCTACTTTTCGTGACTTAATTACGGGCCTCTCTTTTTGACATTCTTTATTGTTTTCGTGTCTATAAAGAGTGAAACGTGGTAAGATAATATCTATATATAAAAACAAATGTTCGTCTCTCTCCCGTGAAGTCACATCATCAATTCGTACGTTTTAGGAGTGACATGTATCCCATTTTATATTTAGGGCCAAAATAAATAAATGCAGTTAAGGGTAATTGAACCTATCACCTCTAGCACTGGTAATTTCTCTTAGAACCACTAGGCTAAAGTCACTTTTTATAAATATGTGGCCGCGAAAATACTTATTATCGTGTCAGCTGGAAGTCCATGCTTCTTCTGCTTGTGGCCAGGGCCGATACTAAACTGACGTCAAGATGAAGATCGTGAAGTTAAAAACTTTGCTCCAAACAGTTTTGCAATGTTTCCAACCTTTATAACTTGATGCATATAATACATATCAAAATACATTTGTTGTACACGTTTTTATTAGTTTTGCTTTTAAAAGAAGGTATTTACAGTTATAAATGTTTTGTGCCAGTGAAGTAATGTTGAAAAATCTCTATACATATGTCATTTTAAAATAACACCCAACTTCTATATATAGTCAATACATATGTCTATGTTATATTCTAGACTAAATATTTTCTCTTTTAAAAATATAGAAAACAATTTTTTTAGTCTACAAGGAAATGTTGTAGAGCAAGTATGCATTATACAAAATAATATATATATTTAAAATCCATACACAAAAACATAAAAGTTGTTATAGGCCTCTTTCTGACACATGCATACTCCACTATGAATAAGAATTAAAAAAAAGATAGTATTGTCATCAAACTTTATCACAAATCCACATTTATACATCTATAATTATGAGTTGGACAATTAGTTAATTTGATACAATATCAAAGCAAGAATAATCGAAAAACAACTATACCACTGCATACTAATAAGTAAGACATAACAGATAACCAAATTCTTAAATCTTAAAACAAATTTCAACTCGAGCATTTAGTGAATATCAAATTAACTAATATCCCGCCCGTAAGGCGGGCCAATCCTAGTTTAAAAAATAAATGTGGTTAGTTTGCTAATCAATTATGATTCTCATGCTACTAAGAGGAATACATAAAATTTCAGAGCGTCACTATTGTTCAAGCAAAGAATAAGAGATCGAGAAAATGACCGGGACTAAAAAAGTTTTTGTCACAAATATAGCCTCTAAGAATAAAAATGACCAAAATATCACTTAATGTTTTATCAAAAGAGATAAATATACACTTATACCTCAATAGTAAATTAATTTAGACATTATGGTTTAGAGTTAAGGGGTGGGGTTTAGGATTTAGTGTTTAGGGTTTAGGGTTTTGTATTTAGAGTTTAAGGTGGGGTTTAAGGTTTAGGGTTTATAGTTAAGGGGTGGGGTTTAGGATTTAGGGTTTAGGGTTTAGGGTTTAGGATTTAGGGTTTAGGGTTTAGGGTTTAGAGTTGGGGAGTGGGGTTTTGGGATAAGATTTCAAATTTTGAAAAATAAAAAAAAAATAAATTTTTCAAAAGATAAAATGTTATTTTGAACATTTTAGTTTTTGAGAGCTATTTTTGTGACATAAACTTATAAAGGTGCTATTTCGGAGATTTGCTCTAAAAGATTTATACATTTTTATTTTGTTGTTCCTTGTAGAAATTAAAAAATACCCTTATACCCATAACGTGTTTTCCTTAGATTCAAGTCACTCAAGAATCACAATGAAAAAGCCTGTTAGATATCTCACTCTCGTTCATCCTTTTTCTCCTCGTCAGGGCCGTGCATTGCCTTTCCTTAAGGTGTTGTCAAAAAAAAAGCCTTTGTCCCAGTCTCCCAGATCCTAAATAATTTATCTCTTTGTTTCTTAAAAGTTATCATCTTTATATTTATTTTAACTTAATAATAATTTCAAAATGTATTAATTTTAAAATAATTTATTTATCTCAAATATTATTAGTTAAATAGATATAATTAATATTAAACATAAATGCATTTATATTACTTTTAAGACAATTCTATTAAATGACCAAAATAGCTTTTTATTTTGAAAATTTTAATATATATTTTTTTATTTTTTTTAAATTTGAAACCATATCTTCAAATTTCAACATCTTAACTGTAAACCCTAAGTATATATTAGTTAACCTTAGGGTATAAATATATTTTTTCCTTTTAATAAAATTTCTTTTGGCCATTTTCTTCATTTATGACTATTTTTTGATAAAACTTAAAAATGACTATTTTAGAAAATTTCTCTTACTTTAAATATGTGTGAAAATGTCAAAATGATAATTTTGATAAAACAGGGGAATAATTATTCAAAGGTTTCTAATTTTGAAATTGATTTCAGCAAAAAACAAATGTGAATATCTGGTTGGGATAATAGTTAAGTGAGTAAAATTACTCTCAGAAGTCTAAAGGTTAACTTTTGTTTTAACTTTTTTTTTTCTTTGAAGTAAGGCTTTTAAAAAGAAAATATATGATCTCTAACACAAAACAATTAGAGAATACAAAATGTAAAAAGAAATTGAATTAAGTTTTGTGGTTTATAATTATATACTTTTAACTAAGGTAGGTTTTACAAAGTATATTGAATTCAGTTCTCAACATTTCTTTTTGCTTAACATATTATATGCAATTCGTCTTAAGCCTTATAATTAACCACGACACTGCTTCTCTTGTTTTGGAAGGGATCGAACCGGTTCAACTCGAATCTGTAGTGGAAGGCTAGGGTAGTTGGAAGGCTATGGTAGTTGGATTCAGCTTTTTAAAGTTTCAAAAACAGATATGGTCTTGTCGTCAGAGCTACTATCTGATTTCTCGCCCTGAGCAGGGAATAATCGGTTTGATGCATCTTATTTGCAGTCAGCATGACTCTGGTGGTGGTGGCGTTTGGCTTCATCAGTGGTCATGTTGTTACTCTTCGGCGTCCTGGAGTAATGGGTGATTAGTCTTTGAAGTCGAGTGAGTTTCAGAGGTTCCCTTACAGACGTGTGTTGAAGCATAGTATGCAGGCGGTGATGGTGCTCCGTCTCTGTTTCAGACGTTTGACGCTAAGAAATCAGTTTGAAAGATGTCGTCCATGGCTCCAAGGCGGCTGTCTCGTAAAACCTCAACACTGAGATTTTCTCCTGCTTTGTTTTCGCACTAATTTCCCAGGTTGTAGACGGCAATCTTCTTTTTCAGGGATATCTCCTGTCTCGAAGCATTATCCTCTTTGTTGTCAGTAGAAAGAGGCCTCTCTAGCCACATAATACTACTTCTCGGTGCTTGTTAAGTGGCTTATGTATGGCGGTTTAGGTGTTTACTCTGGAGTGCTTGTGTCAACATTTGGCTAACTCACACATCTTAGTGCCTACGTTGTTCACTTGAGCATCATTGGTAGTATAATTGGATTTTCTGTGCAGGTTTTGGAGACTACTCTAGTCCGAGCTTAGTGATGAACCCATTTTTGCTCTCCTAGACGATGGTGGTGATTGTTCTATAGGTCACGTTCTCGGCGTTCTCTCAGGTGAATCTCCCCAAAAAAAATTCCATGGTCCAGAAGTTCTAAATTGATGGTGAAGATTACAAGCGTGATAAGTTTATCGGAGACCAACTACTATAGAGGTGGTATGGGAAGTCCCAGCATCCGAGAAAACAAGGTGAATTTCACCTTCTCATGATTCCGGCTAATGGTTGAGAACGGTTATTGACTACTCGAGATTTTGGTAATGGACTACTGGAACACGTCGAGGTGATGGATCAAGCGGAGATAGTTCGAAGATGTTATAATTGAGTTATTTTGTTCGAGTCGGCTTGTAATGTAATCCTTATTCTCGGTTTGGAGTTGATATTATTACTTTAAAAAAAATGGTGGACACAGCTCATAATACGAAAAACAAACCTAAAGAAAGTCCAAAGAAGAAAAAAAAAGTGTTTCACAAAACAATAAGGGGCTTATAACCCTAGACTCTCTCAGGCACGGGGCTCGAGGCACAAACGAGATCCATGCCCCTCGGCGCCGGCAACGGCGTTTCTCGCCGGCGCTGGGCCTTATCGACGACGCTGCTCTTCTCCTTCACTATAGCGTTCTTGATTTCCTGCTCTGTTTTTTGTTTATTCACTCGTGTCACTTGGATGTTTGGAGGAAGGCGATCCCGACAAATGTTACGACGGAGAAGAGGACTCTTCGTTACGCTTCTTTCGGTGGTCCTTTCCTTCCGACAGGTCCTTCTCTTAGCGATGAGTCGAGAGGGTTCTCTCACCGCCGCTAAGCTCTGGTCTTCGGGTTCAAACCCCGTCGTACCTCTCTCTGTTTGCCGTCAAGACCAAGCCTTTAAACGCTATACGGAGCCGCAATTTCAACCGACGAGATCAACCTCCTCGTCTCCGGGGAGGCTTGAGTCCCACAAACCACTGCGGGTTGCTCCTCTTCATCAGACTGACGGCAGATCACGAAGCATCACCAGTTCAGTTCCGAGTTACTTCGGTATCATTTCACTTCCTTCATACCGAAAAGTGATGCTCTCCTCCCCTCCGTTAATCATCGACAGTGCTTCATGTCCTCTTCGTCGGAGCTTTGCCGGCGACTTCGTATCCTTCGTACCCCGTGCCAGAATGACAGCGTCTCCTGAGGTAACAACTGATTATGTTTGGGCCTGTCCCATATGCGTTTTTGAACCTGTCAACCCAAGATATTGGAAAAGTCTCAGATATATAGAAGAAAGAGTTATCCAACGATTAAGATTAGCTAGTGGTGGGGTCAGTTTGAGTTCCTGTGATTTCAACAGGATCTATCCTTCTCGTATTACACGATCATATTTATCCTTTGGGAAAATTTTGCCGGTGGGTTCACCGGGATTGGTTATCCTTCGTTCCTCCTCCTCGGTTTTGTTGTCGTTGCTGAGTGTTTGCTTCAGTTCCCTCATCGGTTTGTCATCTTGCGTAGCGATCTCCACGAAATCTGAAGATGCAACCGAGACTACTTCGGTAGTTCTCGTAGATGAGGTCTGGACCTCAACGTCACATTATGTGACTATTCTCCAGCTGTCCGACTTTGTCGTGAAGGCTCACTCGACGCATTCAAGCTTCGTCTCGAATTCGCTGTCATCTTCAGTTGAAGACTTATCTTTCTTAGACTATTTATGTGTTGTATGTTATGCTTATGACCAAAGAGGATGTATAATTCTCTCTTGTTATTGTAGTGAAAAAGTTTGATTATGAATAAAAGTAAGTTTGTGTTAAAAAAAAAGAAGGACACAGCTCATAATATTCCATCCCATAAGCACATTTATTTCTTGTTTTGAAAATTCAAAATGGCACGTCATATGTTTTGTCTATTAATGATTATATATATAATTATTATATGTTGTGTTGTCAATTGGACTATATATTACACGTAGAGCTTATTACAGCATATATATGACACTGTCACTATTTTTTTGTAAACTAGCCCAAGTCGCAACGGAGAAATATTACTGACGTTTTTGTATAATTTAATGAATACATATTCTTGTAACTTTCTCAACTCTAGAACCATTCTTTGTTTTTTATCCAGATTATGTAAAGGAAAAACATTAATTCGTTAATAAAACGTAAAAATGAATTAATTATTTACCGAATCAAGATTAACATAAGTTTAAGATTTCATTTGATATATTCACAGCCACAAAGCTCCGACCTCCTTAAGAATTGGAACCAACTCACCGGAGATATGAGTTGCCATAACCCTATCTAACCCTCCAAACAACATCCCTCCTATATAAACCGCCGGTAACATCACCGTTTCTCTGCCGCCTTTGACGCCAATCTTCTCTAGTTCACTCATAACTTCCACTTCCCTCTTCTCATCGATCTCAAGAACCGCCGGATTTACTCCAAGTCCAAAGAGCAGCCTCTTCACAACGAGGCACATACAACATCCTTTCCGTCCAATTACCATAACCGCGTTCTCCTCCACCAACGTCCGAACGCTCTCACCGTTTCCCTGTGTTCTAAGCGGCAGCGGCCGCATAGATTCCGCTGCGGGGATCATAGGATAGTGCCTTGAACAAGAAATTGTTCCTTGCATTTTTTCAAATATGCTTTAAATATGCCAGTAATGAATGGGAAGGTTTAATGTTATATATATAAAGAGAGAAAGGAACATCTTGCGTCAACGATGTTACGTGAGGATGTGCGTCATAGCAAACGTTGGCTGATGCAGATCTACGTCACCGGGTGAGAGTAGACTTAGTCATAGGACAGTGTCTTTATACCGTATCACATGATTCACGCTGACTTTTTGTCATCACTATATTATTCTGATAAAAATCAGCACGTTTTTTATTTCCTTTCGACGTGCTGTGTTACATAAAATTTAGTAATTTAAATCAATAAAGAAATGGGAAAATATTTGTTTTCTTTTGAGTTATTTTGTGTTAGACGGTTGTATAAATAAAGTTTAATTACTGGAAATACTGAATTAGCATGTGACCAGGTAGTGATAGTGGGTGCTTATTGGGATTACCGAGTACCGACCAACGCACCGGAATCACAGGACTATATGTAAACATTTGATAATCTAGTCATTTTATTTAATTATTTAGAGGTCTCGAGTTTATATCTATCATCTATAAATCTCAAAAGTTTTTCTTTATCAAAATTTCCAAATCTTTCAACAGAAATGAAACGCGTGACCTCTAAATACCTACATTTTTGTTTATTGGATTCAACAAGTATATAAAGTAATATATGAATAGGGAAAAGATTAAGGAAGTCTACATTAAGAATGACATATTCCTTAAACTGAACCGGAAAAAATTAAATTTCCAAATTTAATGTTCTGTCAACATTTATGTTAATTACGTACTCAAAAAGTCTTGTAATCAAAATTAAGGGATAGCCCAGAAATTTTTAATACAGTTTCACCAATTTTTGAATATATTTTACAATCACTCAAGATTGCTTATAAATTTTTTATATATGACACTTTGATTTTACAATATAAATTTTTTTATATTTTCCAGTTTCAAATTAAATTTTACTCACATATATAATTGTCTCTAAATAAACCAAAATAAATGCCACAAACCAAATAATTATAGAAGAACATAATTATGAATCGTTTATACATTCCAGACCCTAAAAAATATCATGTATCATTCATAAATCGTAAAGAATATTCAAATTATAACAATATGAATCGTATATATAGTCAAAACCCTATCATTTGTGACTATAAATATCAGATAATCCTATTAATTTCGCATAACATTATAATCCTAGATTTCCAGACAATTATAGAAAGTCTTACATGCAAGGAGGAAAAATAAAGGAAATCCATAATAAAATGATATTTGACTTTAAACTTAATCAGAGATGAATGATATAAATTACCAAATTTAATGTCTGTTACCATTTAATATAATTTCAAAATCAAAAAATCTTGTTGCAAAATTTAAGGGATTGAAAAAATTTAATATGAAATTCCTTTTTGAATGTATTTTACAATCACGCAAGATATTCAATAGATTTTTTATAGACAACATTTTGATTTTACAATATAAAAACGTTTATATTGATGCTGTTAAAATAAATTCCAAAAATAAATTTCATGTATCCCATAATAATCCAAAAATATTAATCAAAATAAATGTCACATAAGGAAGTTTTATAGAAGAACGTAATTCTGATTCGTTTATATTTTCCAGTCCCAAAAAAGGTCATGTTTTATTTATGAATCGTAAAGAACATGAATCTTATAAAACATGAATCGTATATATATAGTCAAAATCCCAACAATTTTTATTAAAAAAAAAATTATGTATGATAGCTTCTATGAAATAATACATCATACACATCGAAGAATCCACTAATATTATACTAAAAATTTGTAAAATAATGAAGCATACACATCGCTCAATCCACTAATATTATGCTAAAAATATAGATAACTATATTTTGCCATTCATTTTGTGGCTATATATGTTTTGTTCGATAATTATTAAAATCCATTGAAGTGAGTAACTATACCTTGAAATGTTTCATGTTATATATGCAAGGCTTCTTCTCACTGATCAAAGAGAGATAATGTTGTAGGCATAACCATCGGTTACGTCTCGCTTTGACCAATAGAAGAACGAAATTTAGCTTACTTATGTTTCCACGCAATAGTTATCTCGGGTATTGTCTACGTTTTTATTAATGCAATCACAACTCATATAGTATAGTAATATAATCTCTTCATATTATTAAATTTAATGAGAAATGACATTATATGTAATTAGTCTAGGCAATAGAAGGCTATTTAATAAAGAGTGTGAGAATGATTCTTATGATGACACATAGGAAATGACATTTTTGTTAATCACACATGGTGATAAGGTTAATTGTTTAAAATGCTCCTCAAATAATAAAAAAGGATATCATTCATAATGATTACTAAGGAATACGGCTAGTGATTGATCTAAGTCTTTGACTTTCAAATTTGATAAAGAAAATACATTTACTGGTAGGCCAAAGTTAGTCATTTGTGACACTTCCAATAGATATTAGAAGCAAATAGTATTTGATTATGACAATAAATGTATGACTGATTAGCCGTCAAACCAACCTCATATTTGATTAAGTAGGAAATATGCTTATATTTAAAGTAAATTGACTGGGAGACATAGGAGAAA
The DNA here is from genome assembly GCF_020379485.1 of Brassica napus. Taxonomy (NCBI): domain Eukaryota; kingdom Viridiplantae; phylum Streptophyta; class Magnoliopsida; order Brassicales; family Brassicaceae; genus Brassica; species Brassica napus. The sequence goes on along the minus strand of NC_063450.1, from coordinate 21,689,980 downwards.
CTAAATAAATTCAAAAGGAGATTGTATCCTCTTGAAGCTAACCGCTGTGTGCCTTCTTAGATGCATTGCTACTTGGTGGGAGCAGTCTTAGTGTATGTATAGCCACCGGGTCCACATATGGCTCATTAGCATTGTGGGCGTGTCCAAGACTCAGCGTGGATGTAAGTGAAGTTGCTCTGTGTATATTGTCTCCGAGTCCGTTGCTTCCCTGATTTCAAAGAAACAGACATCGTTATATCCTAGGTAAAATAATGATGTTGTGGGCAGTGTTCTAGAAAACTCACATCATCACCAAAGTCTGGGATTGGACGAAGCTGACGTTCATTGAAGATTCAGGAAATGGTAATGGTCTGATGCTTTGAAGTTAAATGAATGGTGTCAATCGAAACTGAAATCGTATAAGTGATGCCCACAACATTGGAAACATCGGAGATGAACGGGGAGCTTGCTTTCCCCGCGGTTCTCAACATTTGTATGGTTGTACCCTATATCGCGATTACCTGTTTTAAATTTGAGAGAATGAACATCACACAATAGTTTATTTATGCAAAGTTTTAGAGCTGTACGCTTACCAATAGATGCTTTGTTTCGGCGGCTTATCAACTTTGTCATTACATGCCTCCGAAAACCTCAACAAACGGACTTCAACGACGTTGTTACAGCGGCCGGCTTTCCAATCGACGATGAAAACGAAGGAGGTTGCCATCGCTGATTAGTGATTCTATAAGGATTATAATGTTTGAGAGGGAGCAAGTGATGCATATCAACGAAGCCTGCTCTCATATTTATAGGTCTAGATTCACTAAACATGGAGGAAGAAGGGGTTGTCATGAATGCGGCGTAGTGGAGGTTGTGGTCTCTGGATCAATGGCGTTAATGAGAAGGGTGATTATGTCGATTGAATGCAACCCCAAACTGTTATGCCGTTGACTGGCCAGAGGGGTGGTGAACATAAAACGTCACAGCAACAACGACACCGTCGAGAGACGTAGGGAAGGAGCGAGCAGGTTATAGATGCTGGATTAGTTTCAGGTGGGTGGCCTGATAATACATTAAGCCACCTCTTATCAGAGAAAGAGAATCGACAAAGGGTCTGAGACGGCGCTTAGGGTTAGGGATGATGAAACAGGATCGATAAAGCAATATAACCCGAACCGTCTCTTATCATATTAACATATTTGGCTGCGAAATGGTTTAAATGGGCTGGGAACCTAACTTAATTTTTTTTTTCAAGCCCAGTCCGGGATGACATGTATGTTTCATTGGCTAAGAATATTTGTTCTCATGTGGCAGTGCTTAAAGAGCTCCAATTTAGCTGCTTTTATATAGTAGTAATTACTAAACCAACTCAATGTTGGTAATCGAATCATATTGTTGTATATATTCAAAAGATAATTGGGTTTTTTTTGCAAATATAACTCAAAACTTGAAGTCAAATACAAAACTAATCCATGTTTTTTTGGAACTTTAACTTGCTTCTTCCACTCTCAAGTTCAGATTATTCACGAAAATGTCATCATTTTTTTTTTCTTTTCGAAAATGAATATTTTACTCTATCACCCTTATCTTCCTCAAGTATTCACAATATTGTTGTTGATATCAATACACCAACCACCATGAAAAACCAATTTGAAGCTCTTAATGCACCTAAAAATCGATTTACACTTTTTTTCTCAATTCTTATGAACTAAAAACAACATCTATTTACTTTCTCTCCATATTCATCCAAAACCCCCAAAATTTTGATTCTAATTTTTTTATGGTTCATAAAGCAATTGAAGGTTATGATTCTCGGTGGGTTACTTTCGTTTGAGCTTATGTGTGCTTGGAAAAGACTTCTGTGTGCTAAGGAAGTTATCTCACTAATTTAAGGTATGAAATCAAGATTTTATCCAGATTTGTTTGCTTAGAAGACTTCCGGGTAAGTCTTCTGGCTGTAGAAGACTTACATGGAAGTCTTCTGGTCAATGCAGAAGTTAGTTTTGCAATTGACTTTTAAATGTGTTTTTTTGAGACGACTTATACTGAAGTCGTCCATTTTTGTTTGTTTAAAAAAACTCGAGAAACCCAGGGACGACTTCCATGTAAGTCGTCTAGGATAAACATGTTAGTTTTGCATTTGACCGGAATGTGTCAGAAATTTGACTTCTTGTAAGTCGTCCAGTAGAAAACCAAAAAATCAATATTTTATTAAAACTAAACGACTTCCACGTAAGTCGTTTCAGGTTAATTTTGCAATTGGAAAATAAAACTTAAAAGTTTAATTTATTCTATACGAGTTACACGAAAGTCGTTCGGTCAACGACTTACACGAAAGTCGTCCAAGTTTTTATTCCGAGATTCTGGTCAAACCTTGCTTATCTTGGACGACTTTCGTATATGTCGTCGACCGGACGACTTTCAAATAAGTCATCTAGAAAATATGTTTTATTTTCCAACTGCAAATCTAACCTGAAACGACTTACATGAAAGTCGTCTAGTTATAATAAAATATTGATTTTTTTGGCTTTCAACTGGACGACTTATGTGTAACTCAAATTTATGACACAATCCAGTCAAATGGAAATCGTCTGTGAATTTTTCGAAAGGTTAAAGATGAGGATGAGGAAGAAGATGATGATATGTGTTTTGAAGATTTCAAAGGGACATATGCTAGTGAAGGAGGAAAATCGAATGCTAACAAGTTCTATGTCAACCAGAGTTTTGCTAGTATGGATGCACTGATTTCAGATATGCGGTTGACAGCGGTGTAGCGTAAGTTTTTCTGTCAATGAAAACTCTCCTTTTGGAAACATGTCGTGTTAATGGTTGTGGATGGAAGCTAAAAGCGAGTGTGAAATATGGGGCAAGCACGTTTTGGGTAACCAAGTATGTGGAAATGCATACATGTTCTGTGGCAGACAGAATCGCTCAGCGGAAACACTGTACTCTGAAGTATATTGGTAGGCTTTTCATAGATCGTGTTGGAATCATTGATGGGTTGAATCCGCAGCATATCAAAGATGCAATGAAGAACATGTTTGGCATGACACTTGATTACACCACTTCATACAAAGCCTTATTATATGCGCAAGAATTGGTGAGAGGATCAGCGGAAGATGGGTATGAACGACTGCCTTTATATTTGAAGCAAATCAAAGCAGCAAATCCGGGTTTAGTCACTGGTATAGAACTTGATTCTCCGAATATATTTAAGTATCTATTTCTCTCATTTGGAGCTTCTATCCGAGGTTTTCAGTATCAGAGAAGGGTTATTTTGGTGGATGGGACTCACCTAAGTGGGAAGTATGACTGTTTATGTTAGTTGCAGCCGCATGGTAATTTTCAGATATTTCCATTGACTTTTGGGATCGTAGATGATGAAAATGATGAATCTTGGGAATGGTTTTTCACAAAATTGGCGAGTTGTGTATCTGATGAGTATCCTCTGGTGATAGTCTCCGACCGGCACGCGTCCATTAAGAGTGTGTGTGATAAGGTGTTTCCTTGGGCTACCTGAGGAATATGTTATTATCACCTTCAACAGAACATTGTCCAAAAGTATAAAGGGAAGCATCTCTTGTACTTGGTGAAAGGTGCTGCTTATGCTCATACACTTTACGATTTTTACCGTTACATGGATGAGATAAAGAGTGCAAACTCGGAACTTGCAACGTATTTGGAGAATGCCGACATGACCCTGTAGTCAAGGGTTCATTGTCAGGGAGACCGGTACAACATAAAAAAGAGCAACATCGCTGAATCTATTAATTCTGCAATGAAGCGAGCTAGAGGATTTCCGATTCAATTCCTGTGGGAGTTCATAAGGGACAAGTTATCAGGGTGTTTTTGGAAAAGGAGAGAAGATGCTTTGAGTCTCACAACTCAACATAGTCGGGGGGGGGGGGGGGTTGAATACTTACTTGTTGTTCGATCGGAGATAGCAGATACGATGTCTGTCCAACAAATTGATGGATGGCGATTCTTTGTGAAAGGTGGAAAAAAGACTGTGTTGTTGATTTGGAACATCAAAAGTGTGATTGTGGTATCTATGCAGTCAAGAAAATACCTTGCTCTCATGCTATAGCAGCTGGATCATATGTTGGTTTGCATATCTCCACACTTGTATGCCTGGTCTACTCAAATGATACTTTGTTTGCAAGATACTCAGAGAGTATATATCCTTGTGTTGGATAACAAGTTGAGGCACACACATGCTTTCCTCCGGAAGTAAAGCGTGGTCCGGGGAGACAGAAGAAATCAAGGTGAAAATCTTGGTTGGAGCTATCTAGGATGAGAGGACGCACACCCCAGAAGCTACACATGGTTTATAGGTGTTCGGTCTGCAAAGAAACTGGCCATACGCGTCCACAATGTAAGAACTGACGTGGACGACCTTCTTGTTAGTCGTCTAGAAGACTAAACTCTTCGAAGACCTTATTACTAGTCGTCCGGAAGACTTAACTCCTTCTGATTAGCCGTCCAGAAGAATATATATCTTCTTATATGTTATGACTTTATGTTATGAACTTATCTGTGTATCAACTTCTCTGTATTAAGAATTTATGTGTTATGGGTTTATGTGATATGAATTTATATGTGTTTTGAACTTATATGTGTTATGAAGTTTCCCTTTTTATTGTAAAATTGCAACTTAAAAAGACAACAAGTCCACCATTAAATTAGATTATTCGAAAGGTTACTGCACTACCAAACTAATTTCCTACGAAATGTAGTTTGGTAGGAGGATAGGTTACAAAAAACTACATCATATCCTGATCGTGTTACAAAAAACAACATCTTTCCTAATCTATCATACAAAAGCACAATTCAAGTACAAATAAAACATCATACATCATTAGCCTTGCTCGTCATAAGTTCCCATGTCTCATCATTGTCTTCGTTCTCTTTTGAATGACATCCAGGAGTCTACTTAAATATATCCAACGCCATCTTCTCCCTTATAGCCTTCTCGTTCTTATTGCAAGACTCTGGAGGAAATGACATCCCAAGAGCATGACATTCGATGTACTTCAGAGTGAACACGCCACAATCACCAGCTTGGCACTGAGGTACTCCAATGGTAACTCTCTCATATGTGTATGGCCCCAGTGTGTGTTGGACACGTTGTTCATCAGAGCTAGAGCACTCAACAAGCAGATAATGGCGTGTTCACTCTGATGTACTTCAGAGTGAACACGCCACAATCACCAGCTTGGCACTGAGGTACTCCAATGGTAACTCTCTCATATGTGTATGGCTCCAGTGTGTGTTGGACACGTTGTTCATCAGAGCTAGAGCACTCAACAAGCAGATAATGGACCATTGTGACAAAAGGCTGCATTACCACATCGAGATCTTCACAGCTAATATGTGATATAATGATGTCCCAGACGACTATGTGCTTCTTAGGGATCGAGATCCATATAGCAATCCAATGCTCATTCCTGAAGTTTACTGGCGCATAAATATCATTAACATCCAACCCCCAAATCTTCATAGATTGGCAAAATGTTGGTACTATGTCTGCATGATAATTCCACGCCCCACCAGGGAGTCTTCTTCCTAAACCGTTGACATCGCCCTTGTCGCTCTTAAATTATGGGTACTTGTGGGACTACTGCCGAGAAAATGCATGATCAAGAAAGCACATTTTCTCGCTCCTGAAATGTTGTGGATTATCTTGGTATTGTTGCCTCAGTAAATTAATAAAAGCATTCATATGCTGCATATAAAACAATACAAGTCAGAGAGTCTTATCAGAAGACTTATGAGACGACTTAGCCGTAAGTCGTATGTTAAGTCTTCTAAAGAAGACATAACAAAAGACTTACTGGTAAGTAAATATCAGAAGACTTACCCCGTAGTTCAGCCATGCTAAGGGGATTCAGAGATGTGATAAAACTGACTTGGACATCTACGTGGTTTTTTGTCCAGAGGTGTTTTATAATAACTGTAAACACAAAATATAGATAAACAAACATTTTTGTAGGCTAAAGGAAGCCATTATGGGACATTCTCTCACTTACGGATCAAGTTTCACCCAGTCAGTGAGTACCTTCGACATCTTCTTGTCAACGGGTGCAAAAGAATTATAGCCTTGGCAAACCCTTTTGTTTGGAATGATCAGTTTGGTAGTGTTGTTTCCCTTAAAAAGAGATTGATGTGAGACAGCAAGTTTCCTTTCTCGCTCACTCTTTCCACGAACATATTCCATAGCCTTAACCTCTTTGTCTGAGCTTCCCCCTGTTGTACATCTGAAACAATGGGCACTCCTTTGTCCAATACAAGAACACTAGGTTCACCACTCTATTCTAGAGGTTTCACCTCGGGCTCCTTTGCTATCACAAGACTCAGCTCTTTCGAGGAACTCGGTTCTTGGGCGTCATTATGTTCTCCTTTCACTCCATTCACGCTTTCACTCTGCAATTTTGATGTACAAGATGGTTTTATAAAATATTAACCAAATATTCAATTCACACATCAAATAAAATATTAACCAAAGATCCAATTCACACATTAAATAATAACCAAAGATCCAATTCACACATGTTATGACATACAATGGTTCATCCATGCACACACAAGAAACAAAGCACATCAGTCATTATTCCTAACACTTTGCCTAGTGATTCTCTTCTCTGTGAATTTGGGAGAGGTTTTGTTACTAACCTCGGGTTCGTGCCCACGTTTAGGCGGACTTGAAGCTGTGATTTGAAGATCATTAGATGTAGTCCCTTTTTTGGTGATTCCCACCTTCTTCTCCATAACTTCCATCATATCCCACAACAACTTGATCTCCTTAAGGCACATCCCAAACCCATCCCTCATGACATCATCTATGTCCCTGAAGCTTTTTTCAATCTGCTTTTTGGTCATACCACCAACAGTCGTAAAAGCCTCTGAACGAGCCTCTGTAGGAGACACTTTACTAGCCTCTGCACACGCCTCAACAGACTTTCTCTTTACGAGTCTATTTACGAGGTTTCTTCCGAGGTCTTCCACTTTTTTCCTTCACACCACTCTCTATCTCCGCTGCACTCACTTCCTTCCCAGCAATCCATGGTCCACTTCCATCTAAGTTTCGCATTAAACATGGCTTTGATTATGTTCCCCGCGGCCGAGTCCTCTACATCAAAGTCCCATCGTGGAAATATTTCACCAAAGTCCTTTTGAACAAATTTGATCACGCTATCTGCAGTAAATAAAAGATATCAACTTAGATATTTGACGGATTAGCAAAGACTGAGGTCTTCCAGAAAAGACTTCACAGAAAACTTTAAATTAAGTCGTCTACAAAGTCTTTCAGAAAAGACTTCGCAGAAGATTTATAATTGAGTCACCCAGACGTCTTCTATGAAGTCTTAAGTCATCTGGAAGACTTCCAGAGTGTAAGACTTCGTAGAAGACTTCCTGGAAGTCGTCTGAATTATCTTTCAGTATTACACTACAACAATCGTCGTCTACAGATCTCAAAATCTTGTTAAGCATGCAGATCTGAATAAATAGAAAAACTGTTTCTTTAAAAGATGGATGACTTACAATCGGAGAAGATATGGTCTCCTACGACACCAGCGGTGACAGATCAGCAAAAATTGACGGGAAAAGAAGAATCAAGACTACGATTTTTAGGGTTTTACGGCGGCTAAACGCCTTAAGACAAGAGAAATAACTTACCCGCGGCGGAGTTCAACGAGATGCGGTTTCAGATCTGAAAAAAGGAAGCAGATGATCAGTTTAAACTACTAAAATACTCTACGACATGAAGGAGAAACAAGATTCGTCGAAAGAGAAAAGATTACCGGCGGTGAGAATGACGGAATACGAGAGGTTACCGGCGGAGAGAACGATGGAATACGAGAGATTACCGGCGGTGAGAAATCAGAGCGTCGCCTTCGTAATCGCCTTTGGAGAGAAACGGCGCTAGTGTTTCGAAAAGTTGTGAAAAAGTTAAAAAATAGTATTTAAATGTCCGGTAAACCGGTTAAGTTTAAAAGTACATTGGTAAAATTAAAGGTTCGGTCCGGTATGGACGACTTTTCTCTAAGTCGTCTAGTTTAAATTCACCAGACGACTTACATGGAAGTCGTCTAGACCCTAAACACAACCCCTAAACTAAATTAACTAACAAAACACTTCATAAAATCAAATTAAACTTAAAAATGTTTACTATACACATAAATAATCGCATGTAGGTAAAAATTTTATTTTTCAAAAAAACATATAAGCTTTCCAAAATATAACCCTAGGAATACATACAATACTACAATATATGTTGTCAAACCCTAGACCAAAGAATATCATGATTTACTACTTTCACTCATCTATGTTGAAAACAATTTAATTTTATTATATCTTAATTTATATCACTTAAAACTATTTATAATTACATGATTTTAATTTTTCACTTATCAAAATACTTTTTACAGAATTTATAAATTATTTTTAAGATCAACTATACCAGAAGACTTCTTTGGACGACGTATAACATCTCAGAAGACTCAGAAGACTTTCTGGGGCTATATATGTAAACAGAATTCTGTTTTTTTGTTTGGTCACAAGAGGATGACTGTAATTTCGCAAGGCTTTTGGGTTACTTTTGCATTTGATTCAAGTTTGGGTATACTTTTGCGATCAAAATCTTTTGAATCATATATGGTAAATTTCGATAATTTCAAAATTTCCAAACACAATAGAACAGAGAGAAGTCTAATGTAATCATGTAATCAGTAATACACCGGATCTTATCATAGTTTTGAATTGGTAAATCTTAGCTGAGAGTGGTATTATGAGACGTGATTTTGTGAGAAGTAGTTGAGTCTCTCTTTTAAACCATTAGAATAATTAAAAGGATTTTCACGCGAATGTTGTAGTCAGAATTTTCCGCGTAGTGGTAGGGCTGGGCACAAATACTCGTTACTTGTCTTATATCCGTTACTTGATCAGTATTCGCCTTATTTTTTCAAGTACTCGTCGTTGCCAAGGCAAGTATCAAGTCATTGAGTTTTGTACTTGCAAGTATAAGGCAAATAACAAGTATTACAAAAAAAGTTATGACTCACCTTGATATTACTCATTACTTGTTTTACGACTGATAAAATGATAACGAAACCATAAAAACCAAAGCCCTAAACAGATATTTATTTATTGTAAGAAGTAAACAATACTTTCATATTGAAATATATGTATTAAGTTTCTTCTTCTTTTTATATTAGGTGCAAATATTTTATTTATAATAACTTTCGTTTTTTTAACAAGTCGAGTAAATAAAACTAACTTTCATAACCTTGTCTCATAGATTATTATCTATCAAGTAATTCGTAGAAACTTGAAAATATATCTAAATAATTAATAAGTACTTGTAAGTAGTAAATACTCGAACAAGGTAAGTAAATTGCAAATAACATATTTTTGGACAAATATTCGAAATAACAAGTATTTTATTTCCGACAAATCAAATACAAGTCAAAAAATTCATTACTCGTTCAAAGCAAATCATGTATCAAGTATACGTAAAAAAACAAGTACTCACCTTGCGCCCACCACTACGCAATGGAGCCTTATTAATAATGCACACAATAAAAAGAAATACTAGAAGATCCCCCACAAAGAACCATCTTCTTCTCCTGGACGGTAGAAAAGTCGGTATACGTTAGCACCAAGCCAACAAATTAGTTCACTTTGACGTCATTGCTTTTTACACTCACGTAACCCATTTCATCCTCTATTATTGGGTCATTTAAAACGTTTTAAAGTTCTTCAGGACTCAAAAGCCCTTTTCCAATTGCATCGTTCCACTAAATCCTGAAATGGAAGTGTTGACATCCAACGTCATAAAACGTTTAAAATAAAAGGGTTTAAAATGCATGTCCACCAATAATTGTATACACTTTCAAGCAAAATAATTTTAAATAAAAATAATATTCTTAAAAAGAGTTCTAGTAAACAAAGTATTCTAAAATGTTGATAGTGAATCCGAAAATGTGTACCTAAAATATGGTAAAACGCACTAGTCTCCAAAATACAAAATACAGTATTACTGCGTAGAATTCTAATACTTGCTAGAAATTACAATTGCTTTTCCTTGAGAACTTTATTATTTTTCACAGTAAACAACAACAAAAAAAAAAAAAAACAACAACAACAGCGATCAATCAAAATGGTATCAAAATTTGTTTTTAACGACCTTCTGTATACATGAACCCTCTCAATAATTTTGCTGTTAAAACAAAACAAATTAAGGCTTTTACGGTTAGTTATTGGGCTTTGTGATCTTCTCCAGGTAGGCCCAAAGTTAAGCAGTCTGTAGATCCTCCTCCGCCAATAACCCAAACCGCAGCAGCAGCAGCAGGAGGTGGTGCTTTTCGCTGTGTCAGAGCAGATTTACTTCCACCGCCGTTCTTTCTGCTTACTCGATCTGCACCGCCTCCGTCTTCCGATTAATCTCCTCCTCCCAGGTAAGCAAGCAACCCCTCCTTCAATCCTCCTCTTACACTATCCCATGTCGTTTCTAAACGCAATTTTTCTTTCTTTCAAAGGTTTAGCATCGATCTGATAATTCTACCATAGAAAGTTTCAACCTTGAGATCTTCCGAGTTGATCATCGTCCCAATTGTTAGAATCTGGGATTTGATTGTATTGCTCAATCAGCTCGACCCACCCATCCTTCGATTACGCAATGTCTTCAGCGCAAGATCCTTTCTACATTGTTAAAGAAGAGATTCAGGATTCTGTAAGCTGTTTCTTTGGGTTAGATTCTAAGGACATTGATTGATGTTTGGTAATGGATGATGCTTTTGTTAGATTGATAAGCTGCAATCTGCATTCCACAAATGGGAGCGTATCTCTCCAGGCATGGGGGATCAAGTTCATGTCACCAAGGAGCTTCTTGCTAACTGTGGAAGCATTGAGTGGCAGGTACTTGTATTTACTCAATCACTAACACTACTAGCTCACCTTGTACAATGTATAGGCTCTTGTTTAGTAGAAGAAGTTTTCAAATTAGAGTCATTTCCATGGCTATTGAAGCTGTTTTTACTGATAGGAAGGTAGATGAGCTGGAAAAAGCGGTTAACGTAGCAGCAAAAGATCCTGCCTTGTATGGAATTGATGAAGCTGAGCTTGAAAGACGGAGGAGATGGACTAGTAACGCTAGGACACAGGTATAAGTTGTTATGAATCATACTACTGCTTTAGAGAGTGGCATAAGTTGACATGTGCGAGACAATTACGATAGGTGCGGAATGTGAAGACTGGTGTGCTAGCTGGTAAGGGTAGTGCTGGAGCTGGCAATGCAAGTGAAGTGCGGAGAGAGCTAATGAGAATGCCAAACTCGAGTGAAGCAAGTAGATACGATCAGTATGGAGGAAGAGACGATGACGGTTTTGTGCAGTCAGAGTCAGATAGGCAAATGCTGTTGATAAAGTAAAAGCTCTTTCATTTTTGTCTATTTATTTTGCAATCTCTTCTTTGCTTGACAATCAGCTTGTTGCGGCAACTTCAGGCAGCAAGACGAAGAGTTGGACGAGCTGAGTAAAAGTGTAGAGAGAATTGGAGGAGTGGGGCTTACTATACATGATGAACTCGTTGCACAGGTTAGTAAAATATGAGAAAGAAAGATAAAACATCTTGAAAGAAGAGAAACATCAAAGTTTTGTTTGGGTGTGGGGTGGTGCAGGAGAGAATAATAGATGAACTGGGTACGGAGATGGACAGTACAAAGAACAGGCTACACTTTGTACAGAAAAAAGTGGGGATGGTGATGAAGAAAGCAGGAGCGAAAGGGCAGATGATGATGATATGTTTCTTGCTCGTCTTGTTCATCATCCTCTTCGTTCTCGTCTTCTTGACCTAAGACGGTCTTTTGATGTTACTTTTGTTTTATGTTTTGTGGTGAAACAGAAAGGAACATATTTACATAAAAAAGTTGTCTGAATATTCATCTTATCAAAAATCCAACCCCAAATGTATTTTTGTTTTGTAACTCGGGATACTTGTTGGAGATTGAAAGTCTATATATTTTTGTTGTGTGGTCTGATTAACACAATCTAATCTTTATCAAGGAATCAAACCCCATTTGGTTGCAAATCAGAAGAATTAGAACATTGCTGCTAAAATCTATAGTGAAGTCAAATCAAAGATATGATCATTAAAAAAAAAAACATTTACTTGGCAAAGTAGTGTTTGGTTTCCGTCAAAATGGGTGTAAACTAAAATATAAAATAGTCAACAAATGGAACTTGGGAAAGAAGAAGAAGAAGAAGGGTTCCATTTGAGAAATAACCAAATAGATATTAAATAAATACAAGACAGAGTAGACTTGTCTTTCTTTCTTCTTCATCATATCAAGATCCTGCAGAATTCGAAAAACCTTTGACCTCTTAAGAATTCGAATCATAACTTTGTGCATTGAAGGAATCATAAATTTTGCTCACCAGGCTTTAGTCAGCTGAGTTTGTTAGTTGGGAAGAAGAAAAGAGATGGTGCTTCCGTTGATGAAACTGGGTACTCTATTGGTCAAAACCGTGAGTAAGCCCTTAGCTAGTCAGCTTAAGCACCAAGCCAAGGTTCATCCCCAGTTTCGTCAGTTTATCATCAACTTCGCTCAGGTGATCCTTTGCAATCCTCTTTTTCTTCTACTTCAACTTAGCTCTGATCTTGATTTTCTGAAAAAACATTCGTCTTGCTTTTGTAATCTGATCGTGTCTCATTAGTTTCTGGGATTTGTTGGTTTTTAGGTTTTGGATAATAGTGATTGTTGAAAGTTAAAACATCTTTTTCTTTGGTTTTCTCTATAAATTGATATGTGTTTGTTGAAAATGTGAAACAGAGAAACCATAGAATAACGACGCAAATGCAAAGAAGGATATATGGGCACGCCACTGATGTTGAGATTCGTCCCTTGGACGAGGACAAGGCTGTGCAAGCTGCTGTTGACCTTATTGGAGAGCTCTTCATCTTTGCCGTACTCTCTCTCTCTCTCACTATTTTCACTCGCTTATTCTTTTAGCTCATGAATTAGTTCCACAATTTTGCTTATGGTCCCGTCTATGTGAAAGGCCTCACGAAAATTTGTTCTTTTTTACCTTCTCAAGATGTTTAGGGAAAGCAAAACTTAGAGCAAAAAACACTAAACAGCTTATTTTATACAACTCTTTTCATGGCATTGTCGATTAATGAGAAATGGTTTAGTCTCACTTACTCATTATCTGTATGATGATGTTACTTTCGGTACTGTAGCCTTGTTTTAGTTCCTCTTGTTTTCATAGTAAGTTTTGTCTGATAGCATAAGGCGCCTGCCTCCTTGTGACTGATTCTTTCTTAGTTTCTTCCATGAGAAGTCTCACTTTGGTTTGAGTAGTGGGAGATGGTGTCAAACTCAGATATAATTAAAAATATAGCCGCTCTTGAGTTCATTCTTCTATGCTATTCTGGAACTAATAGATTATATATGAGCAGGTGGGTGGAGGCGTTGTTATTTTTGAGGTTCAAAGAAGTTCACGCTCAGAAACTAGAAAAGAGGAAGCGCGTAAGCAGGAGCTAGAGGTAACACCTTTCTGTAAAGATAAATTGTGCCACATTTAAAATATATTTTCTCTTGTGCTGGTCAGGATTTACATACTGTTAGTTAGTAACTGAGAGTGGGATGCATATATGTGCATCAGAGGATTAATTTATCTGCAACATTCTTGTCAATAGTTAAACCAAGTAGGATTCTACTAGTTAAGAAACCGGGGGCAGACTTGTGTGTTTGTTGAAAACAACAAATGAGATAGAAGGAATAATAGTGTTGAGGTTTGGTTATTGAGACTGATGAATCTTTTTGGGCATTTACAGGAATTGAGAAGAAAAGATGAAGAAATTGAAAAGAAAATTGTGGATCTTCAGAGCAGACTAGCTGAGGTTGAACAACTTGCCCAGGCACGTGGACTGACGGGTATGTTCAAGTTAAGACAGCAACCCAATGCTACTAAGGGTAGCGATAAACCAGCTGATACATCCGCTCAATCATCATCATCTTAATCATTCTCCAAGACTCATCCAAAGTTAACAACAAATACAGTAATGATTCTTTTAAGGGGGAGGACGAGTTTCCGATTCTTTCCTCCACATTCTTGTAAATCGACCATCATATATGCATATACTGTATCACCATCATTCTGCGTTATAACAACTATCTAAGTCAAATTTGGTGACAAATAAAAAAGTTTTGATGTTGAGGTTGTGGAGCTCATGCTACTTTGTCTTTTCAACATTCGTTTGCTTAGATTTTGGTCTTTTAAGACCCTTTTCGGAACATAAATATTTGATATGCTTTATATGTTCTTATTAATAAAAAAAAGTGTACAGTACAAAACTGTAGCCTGTCATACTTTCCAAATTTTTGGATTATTCTTTGTAACATATTCATAAATACGCTAAATAATAAATTCACTAACTTTGAATTGAATTACAGTAAAACATAATACAATTTGATAATATAATAAATGTTATGAAATATTTATATACAAATTAATAATTAATATATATGAAGTTATCAAAATATTCACAATATATTTTATAGTTTATTTTTATTCATCATAATGTTTATCTTTAATTTGTATAAAAACTTCAATATATTTAGACGTTATTTTATCATTTTAAACCTAAAATACATATATACTTATGATAAATTTATTTATATATTAGTACAGTAAAACCTCTATAAATTAATATTCGATAAATTAATAAATTTCGTCGGTCCCAACTTGGGCCGGTTCAAAATTTGACACAAATCGATAAAATAATAAGATAATATTTTTTTAAAAAATTCTATGTAAATATATGGTCCCATTGAAATCATAAATTAATAATTTATATATGTACATATTTTATATAAGTAAGAACCTATTATTATATTATTTATTTTATATTCACAATAAAAGTTTCTTTATATATTCTTAACACTTAATATAGTTTTGATGATATTTAGTAATATTATATCTAAAACTACATTTAAGTTCTATGCAATATATATTATATACACCAAATCATATATATATAATTAATATAAATGTCAAATTTTAAAAGATAACAATTAATGTCTATACAATAAAATAAAATATTTATCTTATTTTAAAATAAATATATCTTAAAATAAAAAATCTAAATAAGAAAACTTTTGTAAATTAATATCTATATAAATTAATAAAATTTCAAAGTCCTAACATTATTAATTTATATAGGTTCTACTGTAATTGAATAAAAGCAACACAATCAATAATATTAAAACATAGGCAAATTTTATCTACTTGCAAGTAGTATAGGTTGGACCATTTAATTGATTTAGTTTTTATTATTTTGCATACAACAAACTTTGTTAGCATTAAATATACACAGAATCTCAACATATTGTTTAAATATTTTTTAAAATAAGATCAAAAGATATTATTGAGTATCTTTGATTCTTTTCTAACATTGCATTTTAAAAATATCTTTCAATTTCTTTATATTTAAAATATAGATATTTATTGTTTTAATATTTATGTTAAAGAATAATATTCGTAATTATTTTTAATTTTATTACATATGAATATTAATTCATTTTGATTTATCGAATAAGAAATAAAATTTCTATAATATTTATATATACACAATTCATATTCATTATTAAATTATTACAGTAAATCATATATATATATATATATATATATAACATAACTTAATCTATTTACTGACTGGTTTATAAGTTATAAATTGAAAGAATTACATATACATAATAATAACATATATTCATACAGTTTACAACATACTTCAATTTATTAATGAAAAATATTAAAATAAGATATTTAAAATAATAAATCATTTTATATTCAATATATATAATATTAAATTAGAATATTAAAATATAATCTAATATAATTGAATTTGATAAATACAATACTAAATTAGTTGACATTAATATTATTTGATTATATGGTATATTGAATTATATATTATGATTTACAATTACAATTTCTTGCAACTATTTCATTAAATGTAAACATTTATCAAGTATGAGACGGGTTCAACGCCATATAATTAATTTATATTATAATAAATATTGAATTAATATTATAATAGAAAAAAAAATTTCATATTATAAGCATGGTTCATGCTAGGATATAATACATCAGTTTTGGTTTTAATTTGTATCACATCATAAAACCCATAAAGTAATCATATATATTAGGATTCGGGTTATATTACTATGGTTTGCGGATTATATCCAAAGTTAATCCAAAATTTAAAAGCAAAAGATAAGAAGTAAATACTTATTTATATACAGTAAAATATTTAAGATACTTATTTAAATTTAAATAATTATTTTAGATAGCATTTAAAAATAAATATATAATTGAATATTTGAAGTACATATTTATGTTTCAAATGTTTATAATTGTGATTAATTTCGACATTTAGATCGATTTTCGGATTTTTTTGGATTTTTGGATTTTTCCGGTTATCTGTTCGGATTCGGCTAATAATACTTTGGATTATGATATGTTTGTACCATCCTACAAGACTATTTCTGCTATTTCTACATTTCGGACCGGATACAAAACGAGTTTTTTTAGTTTGAGTTTGATTCATACTCCGGATTAAGGATTGTATGTCCTAATCTATTTTATATAAAGACAAAATGCAATTATATAAAGTTTTCATCAAAAAATTTTCCTTCGCTTCTAAAGCGCGGATCAAAATTTACTATTTATCTAAAATTTAATCGATACACATATAATAAAATTAAGTATTTTTATCTTTGAATAAAACATACACAAAAATATAGAAATTATTAAAATTTTATAAATTAATAAACTATAAATTAATAAAATGTTATAATTCTAACATTGTTAGTTTATAAAAATTTCTCTATATATGCTGCAATTTATATTTAATAAATTGAATTGGATATGGATTCAGATATTTTGGATTCGATCTCAGACAGGGGAAAGAGAGCTCGCCACGTGTTTGTTTTGACACACGCCAGTGGGTACGATGTCAATGTTACATTTCAACATCGGGAAGCATAACGAACAAGACAACGACAATGGCGGAGAAGAGCCAAATCCCTGATAATAATAACAGCGCCACGCCTTCGTCGGGGAAGAAACCTGCGGCGGAGGTCGGATCCGGTTCGAGCTATCCGGGTCAGAAGATGCCGTATCCAAACCGACCCGAGTCGGTGAATCCGGATCAGGCGACGCTGAGGGAGCAGTGGAAGTTCGCAATAAGGCAGTACAGCAAGTGGTACTCACACGCTTGGGGCACTGCTATTCTCGCCGGCGGCGTCTTCTTCGGACTCGGTTGGATCATCAAAGGCTCTAATCCTCTTCCTTCACTCCAATCAAGTTCTAAGCATACTAAACGCGATGAAGACAAATGATTCCGCGTCTGCGTTTGGGGGTGAGAGTCTTCTTGGTTCATTTGAGTATCGCGAATCTTAGGTTTAGCATATATTCTTGATTATTGGGTTTAGAACTAAATGGACTCTGTTTTGTTGCTTATATAAATGATTAAGCTCAGAATAAGGGAGATGATTATACTATCTTACAACTCACATCTTGGAGAAACTATACTAAGTGATTACATTACACTTTGTCTGAGTTTAGCTTTGTTACAAGTCATTAGAAAGACAGAAGGAACATTACAGAACACAATTGTTCCTGTTAACTGATAATGTTGTTTTATCCTTTTATTTGCTGATGTGGGAAAGAAGCATAAGATGAGAGATGGTGCATCAACAATGTCACATCTGTATGTACATTTCAAGGATCATCCGACGTAAGAAGCAGAGAAAGAGCGCACAAAGCAAGCGGTTACGGTTGTAAAGTAGAAACTTTTTTTAAAAAAAAACCTTGAATATAAACTTTGTTTGTATACAAATTTGCAAGAAATTAGTGAAAATGTTAATGCTTAATAAATAAGATACAAAGAAAGAAAGAGAAACGAGTGTATCTAAGCGGAGCAGCAACCAGGTTTTTTCACGGCTGAGATATCATCTCGGCCTCCGACATTAATCGTCTGTCCTTTAGGCAAAGCAGTGGTTGGATCATCTCCAGCTTCAAGAGCTTTCTTGCTAACCACTCTGTAAATCTCTGTGAGAACTTCGGTGAAAGCATTCTCAACATTCAGAGCTTCAAGTGCTGATGTCTCCATGAAGAAGGTGTTCTCTCTCTCCGCAAAGGCCTTCGCTTCTTCGGTAGAGATAGCTCTAAGGTGACGAAGATCAGCTTTGTTACCAACGAGCATTATCACAATGTTTGCGTCCGTGTGGTCCCTTAGCTCCTTGAGCCATCTCTCAACGTTCTCGAATGTCACGTGACGTGTTACGTCGTAAACTAGCAACGCACCAACGGCTCCTCGGTAATATGCGCTCGTGATGGCTCGGTACCTAAAGTTTGAGTTTGGTTAATCAAGAAAACGTAATTAATGTGTTAAAACACGTTCTTGGATGTTTTGTTTACCTTTCTTGACCGGCGGTGTCCCAGATTTGAGCTTTGACGATCTTGTCATCGCATTGGATGCTACGTGTGGCGAATTCTACACCGATGGTTGCACGTGAGTCGTTGCTGAAGTCATTTCTGGTGAAACGGGATAAAAGATTAGATTTTCCGACACCGGAGTCTCCGGTTAAGACCACCTTGAAGAGGTAATCGTAATCGTCTTCTGCTCTATATGCTCCCATGTTATGTCCAAAGCTAAACTCTTTTGTCTTTACGAGTTTGTTCTTGACACAGTTTTATTCAAGAATGAGAATGTTATTTGGCTGTTCCAAGAACTTGGGTTGACAATACTTCAATCCCAAATGTTTTTTTGTTTGGTTCTAAAAATAATATTTTTGTCTTCTGTTGTTTGTAACGTTTTCTAAATTGAGTGTTGAGTTTGGGAAGACAGCGAGAGGTACCAGAGAAATTCAAGGAATCTCCTGTATTTGTTTGTGTTATATTTGATTAATGATCAGTTGGGCTAAACACAATCCTAAACATAATCATTTCTAATTTTGTTTTTATTGTGTAAACGAAAGTCTTTGACAGTGGTACATTTTAATTGTACATACTATAATTATTTGATAAGCTTAATGTCTCATACATACTATATCAGATTTTTGTTCTTACAGAATGAAGAAATATTCGCATTACCATAACAAGAATACAAATTGTCTATTAGTACAATACATGAACCAATACAAGGCACTTAAGGACATACATATTTTTATCAGTATCCATCCATCCTTCTATCTTTCAGTTTTAAGACCAAGCTATATCAGTGGTTCATCAAATGATCCTTTTTGTGTCAGATGATCCACTGTTCTTAGTTTCAGGGTTGAGGCAAGACCACTCAAAAGGTGGAATGGCATAGGGTCCCTTGAGAACACCCTCAGCCATACATCTGTACGCAGCCTCGGTCATATGAACAGAGTCCCAACTCACATACTTTGATGGATCACTACAACATTCCATCCCTTGCCCACCAAAACCGCAGCAAGCAGGCAAGCGTTTGTCTATGAACCCTGATTGAATAAATAATTCGGTTAGCAAATCAAAACAAAGAACTTGGTCGTGTAGGTTCAGTAGGAAGGATCAAGAAGACTAACCAAATTTGGTTGGTTCTTGGGAAAGGCGTAACAAGGCATTGTAATAGTCTGCGTATATGATGTTGACATGAGGGTATAGCTTCCGGAGCTTGTTGAGTTCTGCCTGTAGCTGGTCGTCGTGGTATACTGCAAACTCGTTCAGCCATTTCAAACAACCTGAAGAATCATATGCTTCCTTGTTTGATGTTTTATATAATGTCAAGTAGATTACTGAGCATCCGAGCGGGAACTCTCCTGGCACAAGAAATGTTCTTCCCCCCATACCAATCAACTCCTGTATTTTATACAGCTTCTTTGTTTAATGCTTGAAGAGGTTGATCAAGAATTTGATGAGGCATAAAGATATATGTTTACCGTGATTGCAGAAGAAATAGTAGTGATCACAAGTGGAACCAGCTCTCTGATCTCTTCAATGGGTTTGCCAAGAAAGAGTGGGTAATTATAGTCATTCCCTCCAATTTCTCCCATGAGAATTAAAGCATTTTCAATCATATCTCTGCAGTCTAAAACCATATTACAAGTGAGCTTGCATCTTGGAGGCTAACAGAAACTTGCAGTGTTCTAAAACTTAGTATAGACAGCACCTAGGGGTCTGTCAGCAAATCGGTTATACGCGAAGCAGTTTTACTAGACCAAATAAAAAATATATATCATTCTAGGCACTAGTCCCGTATAAAAACTGCCAAACGATTTTTTGAATATTGGAAACTTTATGACATTTAAGCACAAACCAAGTACAGAAAAGAAAAGGTTCAAACACCTGTTGGGGATCCACAAAGGTTAGGGAAACTATCCTTGAAGCTCTTAAGCTGAACACCTAAACTAACATTGGTGTAAGCAAAGTTAATCCCTCTCTCCTGGAGAATTGAAGGCTCAAGTGCTGTTGCTCCCCCGACCGCGAAATTAACGCCCTGCTCAAAGTTTGCATTTTGAGATCCATAAAAAGGTGGCACAAGCGGAAACCCCAAGAATTCAGCTGAGAACAGAACCAAAGAAAAGAACATGAGATATATATATATATATATATATATATATATATATGTAAATTGAGGAACCAACCAATAAGGCTTAACAACAATTAATGGTAGTATTGAAAAAAAAACAATTAATGGTATTGTGTTTAGATGTTTTCAAGTTTTATACAATCAGTCAACATGACAATCCAGAAGATAATTATTGGTAATTCTTCTTTTTGTTTTTTTCTCACAGATTCCGACAAGAAGCAGAAAAAAAGTATCTTCTGTTTTTGTTTTTGTTTAGTACTACAAGAGAAAACAATAATAGTACAAGCTTCGAATTGTTCGGAAGATGTATACTCGCTCATTCACATTACTTTTAAGTAAAGACTAAATAAGTAGAGAGACTGTACCAATGAAATCGATGATGAGGCGACCGTTTGAGAAACGGCCGGTGGGATGATGGAAGAATGTTTCTCCATACGGCGGAAACGCTACTTTAGGAAGATCGTTTGGATCAGAGAGGCCGAGCAAATTTCCAGTATCGGCAATGGAGTCGCCGAAGCTGATGATCGATTTGAAGTTCCGGCAATTCGTCTCAGAGTTGACGACAGTGAGTAGGAAAAGAGTAGATAAAAAGAAGCTAAGGAGCTTCTTCATCAGTGGAGCAGAATCTAGAGACGTCATCCCAGAGTCTTGGAGGTTGCTTGCTCTACCTCATCCCCTTCTACAATAAAAGAGCCATTTACTCCGAGACAACAACAAAAAACAAGGATCAATTAGTGAACGCGACTTACAACTACTAGATAGAGAGAGATGGGGATGTGTTTGTCGTTTCATTGATATTTTACTTTCCTCTTTATATAGTGTTTTATCTCCATTTTGTTTTTTTTTTTAATATAAGATGACTAAAACACTATATTAGATGGGGAGTATCATTTTGATTTTTTTCATTTTCTAGTTTTGGTAGCCACCAATGGTGGATGTTCTTTACCACAGAGGAGGTTACATGTCCCGGTTAAATTTTAATTTTTGTAAATAATTAATTAAAAAATATATTTAGCTCAAACTCAAGAGAATGCCCTCAACTAAACTAACTCAAAATTCGTGATAATATCTCCGGTTAAAAGTTCTCCTAGATCCATCATTGGTAGCCACCAACCGATCTTTTGTACAATGGGATTGGTAGTGGATACATAATACCAAACTACCACACACTGTGCATCTCTACCTAACTCTCGAAGGATTCCACTTTCCAAACGATGAATCTTGGATCCTTCTAATCCAATATCTCTCCGAAGATATCACACGATTTTGCTACTAACACGAACCACTTTCTTCCAAACATGGTAATTACTTTCTGCAGAACTAGTAAGTACAAATGATCTTACGTAACAAAATTAACAACATTTGAACAAGCTTCATGTCTAAATTTTTTATTTTATTTTTATGTCATTTGCTAATAGCATTTTGACAAGCTTTCATTTGACTAAATAATATTTTTTGTTCTCGCCATTTTGCAAATTAATTTTGTACTTCTATTTCAGCAGAATGAAAATATATTCAAATACATATTCGCATTATCATAACAACAATCCAATTTTTCAATTAGTACAACACATGCTCTAAGACAAATAAACATACATGATATTATTGGTATCCTTATTATTCTCTCTCAAACCTCAGAACAACTTGATCAGTTACATCGAAGAATGCTCTGTATCAGATGATCCACTGTTCTTAATTTCAGGGTTGAGGCAAGACCAATCGAAAGGAGGGATGGCATACGGTCCTTTAAGTACACCCTCAGCCATCAACCTGTACGCAGCCTCAGTCATATGAGCACTGTCCCAGTCCACATACTTTGAAGGATCGTTACAACATTTAAGTCCTTTTAAGCCAAAAGTCTTACCAAATAAGGAACTGTAAGATCCTCTAGTACCGCAGCAAGGGGGCAAAGGTGAGGGTTTGCTTAAGAACCCTGTTTGTACATTTGATTGGATTACTAACTAGGTTAGAAAAATCTTGTAGGTTCAGTAGGAATGATCAAGAAAACTAACCGTATTTAGCTGGTTCTTGGATAAAGCGAAGCAAAATGTTGTAGTAGTCTGCATATATGATGTTGACATGAGGGTACAGCTTCTGGAGCTTCTTGAGTTCTACTAAAAGCTGGTCGCCCTGGTTTTTCCCAAACTCGTTCAGCCATTTCAAACAACCTGTAGAATCATATTCTTCAGCATTTGATGTATTGTATGATTGCAAGTAGGTAGTGGAGCATCCAAGCGGGAACTGTCCGGGCACAAGAAATGTTTTCCCTCCCATACTGATCAACTCCTGTATTTTATATATTTTTGAAACTTCAATAATATTCATTCCCAAAACCTAAAACAAACCTTTTTTCTTTTTTTTTTTTGCTTATGGTGTTCCTTGGAGAGGCATATCAAGAATCTGATGATGCATTCAGAAAGAATTCTTTACCGTGATTGCAGAAGAAATAGTAGAGACCACAAGTGGAACCAGCTCTCGGATCTCTTCAGTGGGTTTGCCAAGAAAGAGTGGGTAATTATAGTCATTCCCTCCAATTTCTCCCATGAGAATCAACGCATTTTCGATCATATTTCTGCAGTCTAAAATAACTTTACAAGTGAGCTTGCATCTTGGAGATTAATAGAAACAGATAGGATCTTTAAGCACAAACCAAGTACATAAAAGAAAAGTTTGAACTTCCACACCTGATGGGGAACCACATAAGCTAGGCATAGCATCCTTGAAGCTCTGAAGCTGAATTCCTAAACTAACATTGGTGAAAGCAAGATCAATCCCTCTCTCCACGAGAAAGGAATGTTCCAGTGCCGTTGCTCCTCCCACCGCAAAATTAACTCCCTTCTCAAAGTTTGCATTTTGAGATCCATAAAAAGGAGGCACAAATGGAAGACCCAAGAATTCAGCTGATAATAGAATCAAAAGGAAATGGCTTGAGAAACATGTAAGTTGAGTAAACATTAAGTGGTTTTGTGTTTAGATGCTTTCATGTTTTATAGAAACAACTAGCCATTCAAATAGGGAAGCGTTACATCAAAAAACAAAAAAAAAAAACAAAAAGAAAAAACAAAGAAAGAGCCCAAGATGATGAATAGTAATCCTTTTGGATATCTTCTCACAAGAAGCAGAACAATTACCATATTTTTTGTTCTCTTATAATACAAATGGTCTGCTAGGCTTATAAATTAACCAACAAATTACAAAATGTTTTTTTAGAAGGGTGAAAACAAGATCTACAACAATTACAAGCCAATGATTAGACTATGATTACTCTTTCCAGAAAATGTGGAGCTCTCTGGACATAAGAAACAAATGTCGCTCACAAACCCCAAGAACGTCACTAACTCACTCACACTAGTTCAAGTACGGACAAACAAAGACAAAGACAAACAAACACAGTAGAGACTGTACCAATGAAATCGATGATGAGGCGACCATTTGAGAAACGGCCCGTGGGATGGTGGAAGAATGTTTCTCCGTACGGCGGAAATGCGGCGGCTGGAAGATCGTCAGGATCAGAGAGACCAATCAAGTTTCCAGTGTCGGCAGTGGAATCGCCGAAACTTATAATGGATTTGAAATTCCGGCAATGCGCTTCCGAGTTGACGATAGTGAGAAAAAGAGTAGACAAAAAGAAGCTAAGGAGCTTCTTCGTCAAGTGTGGAGAATCTGGAGACGCCATGCGAGAGTCTTGGAGGTTGCTTGCTCTACGTCATCCCTTATCTCAATTTATTTTATTTTTTATTTTTTTTATCAGACAAAACAAAAATAATAATTGTATTTGTCCTTTCATTGACATTTAATCTTTGATGGTTGTTTGTCACTTTAATTCACTGGCCCCCATCGTCTCTTCGAATTTGATCGAAGTCGCTTTATTGTTTTCTGTTTAAGATTTTTATAAAAATGGTCGGAATAGTCAATGACCAACTTATGTGTGCCTTTTTCAGTCAGCACTAAACTCTCCAAAAACAGATTTTGTTTTGCCTCTTGATGACGAGTATTGAGTACATATGTCATACTCACTGAATATATAAGCATGTTATACTCGAAAGTTGCAATGCTACAATACTAGTATACTAGTATTTTTCCAACCTAGACAAGTCATAATATTAGTTTTAAAATTAAGAATAAACAAAAATAAATTATTTAAATTGAATCTTATGTAGCTTTGGGTCATAGTAATTCAGCTAAGGTTTTTTATGTCTCTTCTTCTGGTTTAATGTTTGTGTTTAGTTTTAGTTCTATGGTGTTGGCCTCCTTATTGTAGGAACATCCAGATTTTGAAATATGGTTTTTTTGTAAATGGCTAACACTAATCGAATATATGACCCACAAAAAAAAATTAAAATCATGGAATTTTGTTTCCCTGATCTTTCTTTTTTTAATTTACATGCAACGTCTGATCTGTGCACAAACTATCTATAACATCGGCGTTTGCCTACAAAATTTTGAAAGTTATATACATAGATTTTCCAAAATTGTCCAATTATTTTTATTGAAATCTTTAAGAAATGTTTGTAACCTCGAAATCTCAGATCCGAATATGTTTACAAGCATTTTTAATTACCGCTAAAATATTAGAGTTTTCATCTCCATTCCTCAAAAATTCTCTGTTTAATCTCTTTTCGGAAAGTTGAGTATTAGTTTAATCTCCATTTTATAAGGCCATCTCTACCCAACTCTCCAATTATTCAACTTTCGGAACAGTGGATCTTGGATCCTTCTAATCCAATATCTCTCTGAAGATATCACATGGACACGAACCTAGAATTGATCGAAGTATGACGTATAAGAACTTAAGAACATCTGAATATGTATGCTGTTCTTATATATTGTTTCTCCTCTTTAAAAAGTATCAAATGAACTATATATATAGAATGAATAAAATCAGCTGAACAACATAATATAACAATACATGATCCAATAGAGGCACTAAAGAACATACATGACTTTATCAGTCCTCTTAATTCTCTCTCTCTCTCAATTTTCAGACCAAGTTATATCAGTTGTTCACCAAAGAAAACTCGGTGTCAGATGATCCATTGTTCTTTATTTCAGAGCTGAGGCAAGACCAGTTGAAAGGAGGAATCACATAAGGTCCCTTAAGTAAACCCTCAGCTATCAATCTGTACGCAGCCTCAGTCATATGAACGCCGTCCCAATTCACATACTTAGAAGGATCTTTACAATAGTCAACTCCTTCAAAGCCACATTTCTTACCAGGTGTGTAGTTGTACTGCCCTCCAAAACCGCAGCACGCAGGCAAGGGTCTGTTCATAAACCCTGATTGGATGATAAATTTGGTTAGCAAATCAAACCAATGAACTTGGCCTTGTAGGTTCAGTGGAGAGGATCAAGAAAGCTAACCATATTTGGCTGGTTCTTGGAAAAGACGTGCGAGAGCATTGTAGTAGTCTGCGTATATGATGTTGACATGAGGGTACAGCTTCCTGAGTCTGTCGAGTTCTGCCTGAAGCTGCTCGTTGAAGTATTCTGCAAACTTGTTCAGCCATTTCAAACAGCCTGTTACCGGATCGTACTCTTCCATGTTTGATGTTTGATATAATGTCAAATAGGCTACTGAGCATCCCAGTGGGAAATTCCCAGGCACCAAAAATGTTCTTCCCCCCATACCAATCAGCTCCTGTACATAGTTCTTTTTGTAAGTCCAAATCAAGAGTTTGACGAGAGGTATTCTGAAAGTGATTTTTTTTTTACCGTGATTGCAGAAGAAATAGTAGTGATCACCAATGGAACCAACTCTCTTATCTCTTCAATGGGTTTGCCCACGAAGAAAGCGTAATTCAAGTCATTACCTCCAACTTCTCCCATGAGAATCAAAGCATTCTCGATCATATCTCTGCACTCTAAAACCATAATTACAAAGTAAGCCATTGTTTTACATGTGAGCTCAAGATTACAAAAAAAAAAAAGTGTTGAAGCTGCACACCCGAAGGAGAGTCACATAGGTTTGGCAAAAGACCCTTGAAGCTCTGAAGCTGAACACCTAAACTGACGTTGGTGTAAGCAAAATGAATCCCTCTCTCCTCGAGAAAGGAACGTTCCAGTGCCGTTGCTCCCCCAACAGCGAAATTAACTCCCTTCTCAAAGTTGGCATTTTGAGAGCCGTAAAAAGGAGGAACAAGCGGAAGACCCAAGTACTCAGCTGACAACATAACCAATACGAAAGAGCATAAGAACAACTTTTTGTGATTTTTTTTTGTAATTCAAGAAAAGTCAACGTTACAATTTCAAGAGGACGAAGAATCCTTTCAGTTACAAGTCAACGTTACAATTTAAAGAAATTGGATCTTTTCACCAACGTACACCGTACACTCTCACTCGTTCAAACTATTTATAAAGTAAAGACAAGACACTGTAGAGACTGTACCAATGAAGTCGATGATGAGTCGGCCGTTAGAGAAACGGCCAGTGGAATGGTTGAAGAAGGTTTCTCCATATGGAGGAAACGCGACGTGAGGAAGATCGTTAGGATCAGAGAGGCCGAGCAAGTTTCCGGTGTCGGCAATCGAATTGCCGAAACTGATGATCGACTTGAAACGCCGGCGCTGTGGTTCAGAGTTGGCTGTAGCAAGAAAAAGAGTAGATGATAAAAAGAAGGTCACGAGCTTCTTCAACAACGGAGGAGAAGAGGGAGACGCCATATGAGAAACGGAAACTCCAAGGTTGGACTAGCACTCGTCCATTCCAATCTGAGATCTCTCATTTATTTATGATTTTATTTAAAATAATAATAAATTGTACGCAGTGGGTAGAGACGAGAGTCGGGAGGGAGGATGAACTTCTTTTGCTGTGTTTGTGTTTTTTTTTTATTGTATTTTTTAATGTTAAAACCCCTCGAATAAGTTTGTTTTGGATAAAAAACTTCAAATTAAGTATTCAACGGAAAAACCCATAAATTAACTTTATTTAATGAATTAAACCCTATTAAGTCATAATTACCTTTACTGCAGGTAAATATTTTGTTTATGGATTTCTACATTAAGTAAACATAGTTGAGGGGTTTTAACATAAAAAAAAATCAAAAAAATCAAAAAGTTAAAATATTATTTAAAAATTAGTAACTTAAATTTTCAAAATTAGCATTTTTAATTTTTTTTTTGTAAATATATCAGTTTGATGTGTTTTTAACATCAACATTATATATGTATAAATTAAAAATATAAAAACCCAGAAAATATAATAAAAATTATCTAAAGATATACCTTTAATAAAATTACTAAAAGATTAAAAATGTAAAAAACAAGAAAATATAATGAAAATTATATCTTATCTAATAAAAATGTAATAATAAATCTTTAGATAATTTTTATTATATTTTCTGGGGTTTTACATTTTTAATTTATACATATATAATGTTGATGTTAAAAACACATCAAACTCATACATTTACAAAAATAAAATAAAAATGGTAATTTTGAAAATTTAAGTTACTAATATTTAGATAATATTATAAAATTTTGAATTTTTTTGATTTTTTAGATTTTTTAAGGGTAAAACCCTTCAACTATGTTTACTTAATGTAGAAACCCCTAAACTAAAGATTTACCGGTAGTAATGGTAATTATGACCTGCTAGGATTTAATTCATTAAATAAAATTAGTTTGAGGGTTTTTCCATTAAATACTAAGTTTGTGGGTTTTTACCCAAAACAAACTTAGTTGAAGGGTTTTAACGTTAAAAATCTTTTTTTATTCGACTCAAATGTTATTACACTCTCCCAATCTACTCTATTAAAACTGAAAGTAAGTTTTGTACTTAGTCCTAAGTTTTCCACAAAAATTACCTTCTCATGCCACTCTAATTAAAACTATGTCGTCTTAAATACATTCGATTATATAAGTTTTTAATCATGTTCCAAATCGAGTCAGTTTTGAAGCCCATATTTCGGGTGTTTGGTTAGAAATTGAAGTTTGTTTGGACTTTTAATAAGAGTCTCTTATGGTTTAATCCTAATGGTTTAGGCATTTTATGGTTTAGCCGATTTTGGATGTCAATATATTTAATGTTTATATGAGTACAAAATCAAACCAATCACATTTATTTCCTTCATAAACCTCGACATCAATCAAAAACCATTCCTAATTCTACGCAATAACAATTAACTGCTATTGAATACTCCTTCCGTTTCAGATTACTTGTCGTTGTAGGGCAAAATTTTTGTTTCAAAATAAGT
This sequence comes from Brassica napus, assembly GCF_020379485.1. Taxonomy (NCBI): domain Eukaryota; kingdom Viridiplantae; phylum Streptophyta; class Magnoliopsida; order Brassicales; family Brassicaceae; genus Brassica; species Brassica napus. Next base: position 21,661,191 of record NC_063450.1, on the reverse strand, counting down.
GTCGTTTTATAATTTCGCTGCAAAATTGAATGATTTTATATTTTAATCTATTTTTCAATTGGTTGAAATGTGGTTAGGTGTATTGGTAATGACTTTATCTAGTAAATATACAAAATAAACATTTTCTTATTCTGTGTGCCGAAGTCTAAAACGACATGTAATCTGAAACGGAGGGAGTATTATAACTAAATATTATTTTTATAAAAATCAAAACAACATTCCTAATTTAATGCGACTACAAAATCGAACCAATCACACTTATTTCCTTTCTAAAAATCGACATCAATAAAAAAATCTCAGAGTTGATATTACTCTGCACAGATAAATTATTTCATTTCATAATTCTACGCACTCTCCTTTTAAACAGAGAAGAGGTTGAGGACAACATAGATAAGCTCTATTCAGAATGAAATGAAAACTATTTTTTTTTCTGTTCACAAAAAGTTTGTTTGTTTCCTAGAGAAAGAAAACAGAATCTAATGGGCTAATGACGAAAACATTACTATGACCCAAATTAAAATTTGTTTTTTCTCATGAATTACTATGGCCCAACTTACAATGGCTACTTAATTCAAAGTTTTTGAATGATTGTAATTATTTTTTCTGTGATTTTTATTAAGTTGTTGTACGAATATATATGTACATGTTAATTATTTATATTCCAAATTTTTATAAAGTACAAATAAATTCATATACACAACCAAGGAACTGAATAATCTAAACAATAAATTATAACATATAAACAATAAGAATTTTTATGTGTAGACATGCCAAATTTAAACAAATATGTAATATGTAATTCTTATATATCTATAAAATTTAAATGTTTAAAAAAAATTCTTTTATAAAATAAAAAGACACATATAAATATAACTCCAATTATTTATAGATGTGGGATTTTATATATGATATCACTGTCAGTCGTAAAACTAATTGTTATTGCAATTTTTTTTGGAATAAAATCATATGGAATTACTTATTTCTATAGATTTTAATTTTTTTTAATTATCAAATACTTGTGCGGTTGCGCGAGTCAACCTCAAATTGGGTTTGGTAAATAAAATTACCAAAAATCTGTACTTATTTTTGAATGTTTTTGTTACTTTGTCAGTTATTTTCTTTGTTACGGTCTAAATAATGTATTTGTTAAAAAATCTATAAAATTATAACTTTACATCTAATTTGAATCACAATATTTATAGTATAATTTAATAAAGCACATACAATTATACTTAATACTCTAATATTTTAAACTTTAGAGTATTAATTTGCCAAGTCAAATCAATAAAAAAAGAATACAACTGCATAGTTTTTAAATGGAATCGATAACATGAATGTTTATACAAGTGAAAAACATAGACTTACGAAAAGCAAACACCCGCGCGTCAAAAGCTAGTTATTTAATAAATGCAGAATATGTTTTCTTTTTTGAAATAAATGTAAATTAGAATAGTTTAAATATTAAACAGTACTCAGCTGTCTGTTCATAAAACTATATTCTCAATCTCTGAGTTGAGGTAGGACCAATCGAAAGGAGGATCGCGTAGGGTCCTTTGAGTAAACCCGTCAGCTATCCATCTATAGGCAGCCTCAGTCTTGAATGCCGTCCCAATTCACATACTTTGAAGGATCATCACAATATCAAACAACTCTTCCACTCCCACATTTTATACTAAAGTTGAAGTGGCACGGTTATCCTAACAGCAGCAAGGAGGTAAGGGTCTGTTCATGAGCCTTGAGCAGTACCATTAGTTATTTAGTTCCATAGTAACAAGTAGGAGCACATTTCAGTTTCTGACAAGCTAATCAGCATATATAATCTGTCTTTTACTTCAGTGGTGGACCAAACTTTTCTTTTAACATGGGTTCGAACCCTGGTTTAGATGGGTCAACTAAGAAAAATAAACAAACATCGTTGTTGAATCTTAACAATTTGCCTATAACAAATTAACTTTATATCATTTAAGGCATATCAGCTGATCCACCATCAATGCATGTGGATCCGCCTCTGTTTCACTTGTTCATCCGACTAAGCAGATCAAAACATCTTCTTATCGTGTTCAAAGTCGTTCTAATGCTCCATGTGATCCATTTTGAATTCCAAGCCGCTCTAAATGTTTAAGAAATTAACCACTCTAACACATGAAACACACAAATGCATATGCACTATAGGCACTTAAATGCAAACTAAGGGCAAATGATTATCGGGGTATCTTGGGCTTGATCTTTAGGTATTTCGGCCCAAAAAAAAATAAAAAAGCCGCGACATCATAAGAAATTAAGCCGAACGTCCCCCATTAAGATGTTTTTGGGCTGGTCCTTCGTCACAGGTGGCAGCATCCGATTGGAGAAGGTATCCGCGTAGGGCAAAGACCTCTTCTCCTCTCTCACAACTCTCTCTTGTCTCTCCCGTGTCTCTCTCGACGGCGATAGAGAACGACATCCAAATTCAAGCGTCTCTGGTTTCGATCACAACTCTCTCTTGTCTCTCTCGTGTCTCTCTCACTCACAACTCTCTCTTGTCTTCTCTCTCACTCACAACTCTCTCTTGTCTCTCCCGTGTCTTCTCTCTCACAACGCTCTCTTGTCTCTCCCGAGCCTCTGGTTTCGATCGGTGGGGAGCGATCTTTTCTCGTCTCTCACGACTCTCTCCTGTTCTCTCCCGAGCCTCTGTCGAAGGCGATAAGTAACCGACATCCTCTTTCAAGCCTCTCCGCCGATTTGAAAAAGGTATGTTTTTTTTCTACCGCTTTGAGATTTAATTGTCGATCTACCTCCTCCGAATGATTGCATGATTCCCGTTTGTTGATCTTGTTGCTGTTTGTCTTGATTGCATGATTCTCGTTTGTAGATTGCATGATTCCCATGTGTTGATCTTGTTGCTGTTTGTCTTGTCTTGATTGCATGATTCCCGTGTGTTGATCTTGTTGCTGTTTGTCTTGTCTTGACTGCTTGTTGAGTTATAGAGTTGATCGTTTCATTAGACTGTTCTGTTATTGTAATGAAATGATTTCCGTTGATAGATTGTTTCTAATTAAATTGTTGTGATGAAATGATTCCCATTTTATTATAGATTGTTTCTAATTATATGTATTTGTTACTTGTCGTTATTGGCCGATGAAGTGTCTAGCTTCATTTCGAATTTGATGAACATGTCTAGCTTCATTTCGAATTTGATGAACATGTCTAGCTTCATTTCGAAATTGATGAACCTGTCTAGCTTCATTTTGAATTTGTTCATGACATCTTCTTTGTAGCCGATGAACCTGTCTAGCTTCATTTCGAATTTGATTTCACCATTGAAGGTACTGGTTACTTGTTGTTTCTTGTCACAGTCGTTGTTAATGCTAAAATGAATATAGTAGGTACCAAATAAAGTTTGTTTCTTGTCACAGTCGTTGTTAATGCTAAAATGAAATCTTGTAACAAAATATTGAAGGTACCAAATAAAGTTTGTTTACAATGATATCAATGACAGCTTTCTAGTTGTGTAGAATCTTTTAACTAAAATGCATTGTTGTAACTAAAATGCATTCCATGTCTGATTGTGTAACCAAATCTCTTTAAAATTTAATGAAAATGTAACCGAGACTTGATAGCTTTGTACTTGTTAGAAATGTAATAACTGATGATTAGACTTTGGTAGATAATGGTTGGGTGGTTGTGACTTATTACTTGTTACGGTTTCAACTATTAAACCCCAATATGTCCTAATTATCTCCATACGCTTCTTTTTCTCCTCTTTCCTTAAATTGGCTTGTTGTTCTCTATACTCTCATCTCTGTTCTTGGTGGTATGGATTCAAGCAATCCTGATATGGATTCAACGAATCCATATAGCCAGTATCGTAGTTATGTAGGGCTTCTTAACAGCCAAAGAGAAAATGTAGTTCATCAAAACTTTTCTTATGAAAGTTTTCCCTCTAGTGCAAACCTTGGATCCTCTGAAATCCCTCCGTTAAGTTCTCAACAATCTGAAGCTCCAGCTGTACCTGAAGACACACCCGCGGAGCGTCGGGAGAGAAAGAAATGGTCTCCAGCTGATGACGAGGTTCTAATAAGCGCGTGGCTCAACACCTCTAAGGACGCTGTTGTTGGAAACGAACAGAAGTCACGCAACTTCTGGAAAAGAGTAGGACAATACTACGCAGCAAGTCCTCATGCCATACAGGGTGGTGATGCGAGCTCTCATAACCATTGTAAGCAGAGGTGGTCAAAGATCAACGACCTGACGAACAAGTTCTGTGGAGCATACGCAGCTGCAGAGAGACAAATCACCAGCGGACAGAATGAGAACGACGTTCTAAAGGTGGCTCATGACATCTTCTACTCCGACCACAACACAAAGTTTACCTTAGAGCATGCGTGGTGTATCTTGAGGTATGAACAGAAGTGGATAAGCCTCAACAGTCGTAAAACTACTGCTAATGGTAAGAGAAAAACAACTGATGAGCCCGAGACAGTTTCGCAAAGTTCAAGCATAGATGTTGGAGAGCATGAGATGCGGCCCGAGGGTATCAAAGCTGCAAAGGCAAGCATGAAAAATGGTATAGGGAAGGCTTTTGAGGAGTATAAGAGCATGTGGGAGATGAAGATGGGAGATTTGGCCATGAAGGAGAGACTATCCAAGCTCGCCATTCTTGACACTCTCCTTGCTAAGAAGGAACCACTTAGTGAGAGTGAAGAAATTGTGAAGAATAAACTCCTTGCCCAGTATTTCTAAATATGAATGTGATGTTTAATGTGATGTTTAATGTGATGTTTGAACTTGTTGTTTTCTTTATGAACTTTGATGTATGAACTTTCTCGGTGTGGTTTATTAAATAAAAATGTTTGTTTTTAGCTAAAGCTTATAGAGTTGTTTCCTAAAACTAGCAACCGCAAAGTTATTAAATAAAAACTAATTTACTGAGCTTTTCTTTGCAGGTAAGGAAGATATGGGACTGGATTACAGCTATACGCAGCCGTCGCTATCGGAGGAGTATGGTGACAACTCAGCCAACAGTGGCTACAGCCAAATGGAGGCTGATATACTGCTGGACCAAACTGAGATTGAAGCCGCGCGGCGTCAGTACCCTCCGCAGCCTGAAGTTGAGTTTGGCTTCCCCAAGGAATGCTACTGTGGTGGCGAACCGCTTGTAGCCACATCTTACACAAGAAATGACCCTGGGAGAAGATACTACACCTGTGAGAACATCGACGACGGAGACTGCCATGTTTGGAAATGGTGGGATGTGGCGGCTACCGAGGAGATCAGAGCCCTATCGAGACATTGCGGCCAGCTCTCGGATAAGGTTGATTATCTAACGTGTGTGAGTGACTACGACACGCAGCTTAACCAGGTAAAGGAACTGCATTACGAGACAGAGCAGAAGTTGGTTAGCCTTGAGAGAATTGTGTGTGACTTAGCTAAAATTTTTTTTAGGTTTAGGAATGGCTTTCAACTCGTTGTAGGTTTTATGGTTGTTGTGTTAGGGATAATAGCCATGGTCCTCTTGATTAAGTAACTGCAGCTCGTTTCCTCGTTGCTCATATGCAGTTGTTGTAGGTTTGAACTCTTGGCTTTGAACTTGTATGCACTTGATAGCCATGGTCCTCTTGTATGAACTCGTTGAACTTTTTATTTTGTATGCTCTTTTGTATGAACTCGTTGAACTAGTATTTTGTATGCTCGTTGAAAAACTTGTATACTTCACGGGATTATCAAGTAAGAAACATGCTCTCTTTCTTTTGTTTGTATACTTCACGCGTTTTACAAACTTGCTCACGGGATATAGAATCACACAAACAAACAAATAAATCACTTACACAATCAAAGAACCTATAAAGCCTACTATGACACTAACAAGCTACTATCACGGGTGATTCATGCACTTGCACTATCACGGGAGATTCATACAATCACAACCTTCTGCCTATAAGTATGAAATCTCGTTTCATTACACTTACACTTTCATCTATCCTCAACTCATTTCTATAACAATTTTTTTTTTCATTTGAAATGGCATCTTCTTCCCATTATCATTACCACAAAGATGATGATGCTGATGATGAACTTGAATCCCAATTTCAAATTTTTTTCCAGTACCCCGATGATTTGCCAGAACCAAAAGAGCGAAAAAAATGAATTTTTATCGAGAGAAACCGAGAAGACGGTCACATGAAGCTTTGGAATGATTATTTTAGCGAAACACCCACCTACCTGGACTATTTATTCCGCCGACGTTTTCGAATGAACAAGCCATTGTTCTTACGTATTGTGCATCGTCTCTCCACAGAAGTAGAGTATTTTCAACCATCAGAAGATGCAACCGGACGGTCAAGTCTATCACTACTCCAAAAATGTACTGCAGCAATTCGTCAATTGGCATATGGTGGTGGAGCAGATACAGTTGACGAATATGTACGACTAGGTGAAACAACGGCTCGAAAATGTTTGCACCAATTTACCGCCGGAATAATCCACTTTTTTGGCGATGAATACATAAGACGTCCCACACCGGAGGATCTTGAAAGACTACTACAAATTGGGGAAGAACGTGAATTTCCCAGGATGGTTGGAAGCATCGATTGTATGCATTGGGAGTGGAAAAACTGCCCCACCGCTTGGAAAGGAATGTATTCACGAGGAACCAGCAAACCAACAATTGTATTGGAGGCGGTAGCTTCATCAGACCTCTGGATATGGCATGCGTTTTTTGGAGCTCTAGGTACTATGAACGATCTTAATATTCTTGATCGATCACCTGTTTTTGATGAAATAATTAACGGAAATGCTCCGGAAGTCAATTTCTATGTCAACGGAAGGGAGTACCATTTGGCTTACTACCTCGCCGATGGTATTTATCCGAAATGGGCGACTTTTATTCAATCTATCCGACTGCCACAAGGTCCAAAGAATTGTTTATTTGCTAAGCACCAAGAAGCCGTGCGAAAAGATGTTGAGCGTGCCTTTGGAGTCCTGCAAGCTAGATTTGCCGTTGTTAGAAATCCATATAATTTATGGGATAAATACAAAATAGGAAATATTATGAGAGCATGTATCATACTCCATAATATGATTGTCGAAGATGAACGAGATTCATACACTCAGCATAACGCTTCAGAATTTCAGCAAGGAGAAGATGTGGATCCTACATTTGTAGTCAAAAGGACTACAAATCTCGGTAATACAATGGGCCGTCGAGCAAAAGTTCGGGATAGACAAGGCCATCAACAATTAAAAGAAGATTTGATTGAAAATATATGGGCTAAATTTGGACATCTCCCGAGTAACTACAATGTTTAGAGAAACTTGGACGAAAAAAACAAAAACTACAATATTTAAGTTTCTATGAATTCAATAAAATTTTTTTTTTTCATGTTTGTATTTTTTTTTTTCAACTTTGAAATGTTTTCATGTTTTCAATTTTAATGTTATATGTTTTTTTAATAATTTTCCTTTTATATGTTGTTACTTATTTAAATTAATAATTAATTTACTAAGAACCATCAAATTAATCCTACCAATAATCCTAATATTTGGGATTGTCCTTAACCTTGGTCCTTAACATAAAAAAAACACTAAATTAATCTAAGAACTTAAGCATAAGTCCTACCAATAATCATGCTCTAAGTGGACTCAAAACAGATGAAAAGTAGTAAAAACACAAGACATCAATGATGTGTGTGTGTGAGTTGACATGAACCTCTTCTACTTATCACGATTCTTATTTGTGAGACACTGAAGGTGAATATTTATGTATGGCATTGAAAAAAACAACTGTATGTCCAGAGGTGGACTTTATAAGGGAAATCTTTTTATTCGCCTCCTCTAGAGTTTTTTTTTCCTCCCTTTTTGTTGCTCTCTTTCGATCTCTCCCATCTTCTATTTATAGGAGGGATGGTCGACGATCTTGTCCATGAGTTGGTTATCTATGTCTGATATGCCTTATCAGTCATCATTAGCTAATAGTGTAGCCAAACTTGAGCGATGGACCTTTCTAGGTTCATGGTGTTTCCAATGATTTTGCGGCGCGACATATTCTTTCTACGTGTTACGTTTCTCCTATATGTTAAGTGGGCCCTAGGGGGACTTCTAGCAACGTATCACCGTGTAAATTGATCCTAACACATCCATTATGTTGAATAGTCAAACTTATCAATAATAACTTAACGTTTTTACGTATTGTAAATAAATTCATTTAACTTTTTTTAGATATCATCATTTTATTTTAAAAGGAAGATTATGCACTAAGAATATTTTTTGTAACACATATTTTTTGGTAACACATGCACTAAGAATAATTTCACTAAATAACTAGTTAATATAAGTAAATCTTCAAAGTTCCAAAAGTTGTAGTCTATTTTGATTTTGAAACATAAATATTTAGGGGAAAGAGAGCGAGCACAGTTCCTCAATGCACCACAGAGAGAGATAGAGAGAGAGAGAGAGAGAGAGAGAGAGAGCGAGATCTAGAGAGAGAGAGAGAGAGAGAGAGCTACTCATGCGCTATCTAGATAGAGACCGAGAATTAGAGAGATCGACGATATATAGAGAGATATAGATATCTAGCTATCTATCGCTCTCTCTCTCGTCCTCTATCTCTCTCCTCTCGCTCCTCGATATCTCTCTGCG